>NC_044401.1:71224227-71824541 GCF_006542625.1 Nomascus leucogenys | reverse complement strand
TACAGATGTGAGCCACCGTGCCCTGACCCCACAACTTTTTAATATGAGGATGTTCCCAGTTTGCTATTTCTCAGATATTTTTGTGCTTCCTTGAATCCCTAAACCCTCCTGAGAACCTGAAATGAGCACATAAATCCTAGATTCTCATTCATTTGGTAAATACTGACCTTCTCTCCCCACAGCATGTGAAGGATAAGGTTTTATGATACTAAATTAGTTGTTCTCAATATCTAAAATACCAGAAATGTTGACCATACATTAAAGCAATGAAGAGATTGAAGCCAATAAACAAGACTAATAATTACAGTACAATTCTATTACAAGAGGATAATACTTCACAGTGTCTACCAAAATAATCATAGTTTTAAACGCTGTTGATTGTCCTTCAAGCAAATGCAGACCTTTTTAGAAGAGTTCACTTCTCTGACTAAGCTCTCTAATAGTTGTAAGGCAAAGTTCTTAAATATTCCACAAAAGAGGCTTTTTACCTGGATGATAACTTGATATCATGATTAGCCTCTTCTCCCTGTCAGCATGTTTTCTCTGCTCTGCAGGGTTTCGTGAGCCTCACTCAGCACAACCTGATACCTGACAGAAATCATCATAATAATATGTACCCTCAGTTGTAACAAAAAAATTGTACAGATCAATCAGTATTTAAATACATTCGAAGGATACATGGCACACCAGTAAAATTGAGACATCCCTTTTGAGAACCACTAAAGTAAGGAGTGTCACCAGACACCTGATATTTATTTCAAACAGCAATAATTGCTCCTGGAATAGTACCACATAGACTGTGATATTGTTACTGCACAAAATGCCCAGCCTAGTATTTGCTCAAAATTTTGCAAAGTCAAAAGACACTCTGATATTTCCTGAGAACTGTCTATGTCCTAAGTAATTGTGTCCAGACAGGTTTGTGACTTACAGAAAGATCTCCCAAAATGAGACTTCTTGCAAGTATAAACTAATGAACACCTTCGCTCAGAGCCTGACAAAATAAAGTATGAAGTTGAGAAGTCCTATGAACAGTACTTCCAGATGCCACTCTGTTCTTTCAGTGAAATTCCTGACAGCATGTTCGGCAAATGTTCCCTGAAGTGACCATGAGGCCAACATGTAAAATAGCAATGCAGTGCGGAAATGGGAAGCTGCTGATATCTAGCAGCCAGGCTGAACTGAGACCCTGTATTTTGATATCCATTTTGCTCTATTCTCAGAAAATATCACTTGAAAGTACCATTCACATATTCCTTCTTCAGTCGTCTTGAGGAGACTGATATGGCATGTTCAGGGGCATCCTCCTTTGTCCATCTATTGGTTAAACTTTCTAAGAGTTGTTCTAATATTTGTAGCAAAAAAAAAGCATTTGTTGAGAAATTATAGCCAGTGCTTCACCTGAATTCTCTTATTTTTTCTCAACGATTCTGTGAAGTAAATACCATTATTTTTTAATTTTAAAACGGTTTCATTTGTTCAATAATAACTTAACCTTAATTTCTAACTTTTTTCCTTTATTGATTTTTCATTTTTTTAAGTTTTTGCCTCTTTTGTAATAACATTTAGCTTAATACACAAAAATTGCATAGTTGTATGAAAAATGTCTTCTTTATATTTTTCTATTTTTAGTTTTTAAAAATTTTTTAAATTAATTTTTTTTATTACAATAGGCTTTTGGGAAACAGGTGGTGTTTGGTTACATGAATAAGTTCTTTTTTTTTTAAGACAGTCTTGCTCTGTCACCCAGGCTGGAGTGCAGTGGCACAATCTCAGCTCACTGCAACCTCTGCCTCCTGGGTTCAAGCAATTCTCATGCCTCAGCCTCCCAAGTAGCAGGAACTACAGGAGTGCACCACCATGCCTGGCTAATTTTTTGTATTTTTAGTAGGGACAGAGTTTCCCTACTAGGAAACTCTAGGCTGGTCTTGAACTCCTGACCCCAAGTGATCTGCCTGCCTTGACCTCCCAAAGTGCTGGCATTACAGGTGTGAGCCACCATGCCCGGCCACATGAATAAGTTCTTTAGTGGTGATTTGTGAGATTTTGGTGCACCCATCACCCAAGCAGTATATGCTATACCCAATTTGTAGTCTTTTATCCCTCACCTGCCCCACCCTTAGTCCCTTGAGTCCCCAAAGTCCATTGTATCATTCTTATGCCTTTACATCATCCTCATAGCTTAGCTCCCACTTATGAGTGAGAACACATGATGTTTGGTTTTCCATTCCTGAGTTACTTCACTTAGGATAATGGTCTCCAATTCCATCCAGGTTGCTGTGAATGCCATTATTTCATTTCTTTTTGTGGCTGAGTAATATTCCATGGTGTGTGTGTGTGTGTGTGTGTGTGTATATATATATATATATACACACACATATATATGTATATCTGTATGTATATATGTACATACATATAAAAGTATATATTTTCTTTATCCATTCTTTGATTAATGAGCATTTGGGCTGTTTCAATTTCTTTATCCATTCGTTGATTAATGGGCATTTGGGCTAGTTCCATATTTTTGCAGTTGTGAATTGTGCTGCTATAAACATTCAAGCACATTTTTCGTATAGTGACTTGCTTTCCTCTGGCTAGATACCCTGTAGTGAGACTGCTGGATCAAATAGATGGCAGTTCTATTTTTAGTTCTTTAAGGAATCCCCACACTGCTTTCCACATACTGGTTGTACTAGTTTACATTCCTACTAGCAGTGTAAAAGTGTTCCCTTTTCACTGTATCCACACCAATATCTATTATTTTTTGATTTTTTTATTTTGGCCATTATTGCAGGAGTAAGGTGGTATCACATTGTGGCTTTGATTTGCATTTCCCTGATCATTAATGATGTTGAGCATTTTTTTCATATGTTTCTTGGCTATTTGTGTATCTTCTTTTGAGAATTGTCTATTCATGGCCTTCGACCACTTTTTTATGGGATTATTTGTTTTTTTTCTTGCTGATTTGTTTGAGTCCCTTGTAGATTCTGTATATTAGTCCTTTGTCAGATACATAGATTGCAAAGATTTCCTTCTACTAAGTAGGTTGTCTGTTTAATCAGCTGATTATTTCTGTTGCTGTGCAGAAGCTTTTTTCTTTAATTAAGTGCCATCTATTTATCTTTGTTTTCATTGCATTTCCTTTTGGGTTCTTGGTCATGAAGTCTTTGTCTAGGTCTATGTCTAGAAGGATTTTTCTGATATTATCTTCTAGAATTTTTATGCTTTCAAGTATTAGATTTAAGTCCTTAATCCATCTTGAGGTGTTTTTTGTATAAAGTTACAGATGAGGATCCAGTTTCATTTTCCTGCGTGTGGCTTGCCAATTTTCCCAGCACCATTTGTTGAATAGGGTATTCTTTCCTTACTTTGTGTTTTTGTTTGCTTTGTCAAAGATCCGTTGACTTTATTTCTGTGTTCTGTATTCTGTTCCATTGGTCTATGTGCCTGTTTTTATGCCAGTGCCATGCTGTTATGGTGACCATGAGTTTATAGTATAGTTTGAAGTCAAGTAATGTGATGCCTCCAGATTCGTTCTTTTTGCTTAGTCTTGCTTTGGCTATGTGGGCTCTTTCCTGGTTCCACATGAATTTTAAGATTGTATTTTCTAGTTCTGTGAAGAATGATGTTGGCACTTTGATGAATTGCACTGAATTTGTAGGTTGCTTTTGTCAATATGGCCATTTTCACAATATTGATTCTAGCCATCCCTGAGCATGGAATATACTTCCATTTGTGTCATCTATGATTTCTTTCAGCAGTGTTTTGTAGTTTTTCTTGTGGAGGTCTTTCACCTTCTTGGTTAGGTATATTTCTAAGTTTTTTGTTTGTTTGTTTGTTTGTTTGTTTTTTGCTTTTTTTATTTTGCAGCTATTGTAAAAGGGGTTGAGTTCTTAATTTGATTCTCAGCTTGGCCGCTGTTGGTGTATAGCAGAGCTACTGATTTGTGTAGATTAATTTTGTATTCTGAAATTTTGCTGAATTTATTCAACAGTTCTAGGAGCTTTTTGGAGGAGCCTTTAGAGTTTTCTAGGAATACAATCATATCATCAGCAAACAGCAACAGTTTCACTTCTTCTATACCAGTTTGGATGCTCTTTATTTTTTTCTCTTGTCTGATTGCTCTGGCTAGGATTTCTAGTACTATGTTCTATAGAAGTGGTAAGAGTGGACATTCTTGTCTTGTTCCAGTTCTTAGGGGGAATGCTTTCAACTTTTCCCCATTCAGTATTATATTGGCTGTGGGTTTGTCATAGATGGGTTTTATTACATTAAGGTATGTCCGTTTTATGCCGATTTTGCTGAGGGTTTTAACCATAAAGGACTGGATTTCGTCCAATGCTTTTTCTGCATCTGTTGAGATGATTATGTGATTTTTATTTTTAATTCTGTTTATGTGGTCTATCACATTTATTGACATGTGTATGTTAAACCATCGCTGCATCCCTGGTATAAAATCCACTTGACCGTGGTGGATTATCTTTTTGATATGCTGTTGGATTCAATTTGCTAGTATTTTGTTGAGGATATTTGCATCTATATTCATCAGGGATATTGGTCTGTAGTTTTCTTTTTTATTATGTTCTTTCGTGGTTTGGGGATTAGGGTGATACTGACTTCATAGAATAATTTTGGGAGGATTTTCTCTTTTCTATCTTGGGAAATAGTGTCAATAGTATTGCTGCCAATTCTTTGTATGTCCGATAGAATTCAGCTGTGAATCCATCTGACCCTGGATTTTTTTTGGGGGGGGGGGTTGGCAATTTTTTGAATTACCATTTCAATCTTGCTGCAGGTTATTTGTCCGTTCAAAGTTTCTATTTCTTCCTGGTTTAATCTAAGAGGGGTGTATATTTCCAGGAATTTATCCATCTCCTCTAGGTTTTCTAGTTTGTGCATGCAAAGGTGTTCATAGATTTGAATTCAAGTTCATAGACTTGAATGATCTTTTGTATTTCTGTGGTTTCAGTTGTGATATTGCCTGTTTTGTTTCTAATTGAGCTTATTTGGATCTTCTCTCTTCTTTTTTTGGTTAATCTTGCTAATGGTCGATCAATTTTATTTACCTTTTCAAAGAAAAAGGTTTTTGTTTCGTTTGCTCTTTGTGCTTTTTTTGTTTTAATTTCATTTAATTCTGCTCTGATATTTGTTATTTCTTTTCTTCTGCTGGGTTTGGGTGTGGTTTGTTTTTGTTTCTCTAGTTCCTTGAGGTTTGACCTTAGATTGTCTGTCTGTGCTCTTTCAGACTTTGATTTAGGCATTTAAGGCCTTGAACTTTCCTTTTAACACCACCTTTGCTGTATCCCAGAGGTTTTGATAGGTTTTGTCACTGTTATTGTTCAGTTCAAAGAATTTTTAAATTCCCAATAATCATTCAGGAGCATGTTATTTAATTTCCATGTATTTGCATGGTTTTGAGGATTCCTTTTAGAGTTGATTCCAAATTTTATTCCACTGTTGTCTGAGAGACTACTTGATATAATTTCAGTTTTCTTAAATGTATTGAGACTTGTTTTGTGGCCTATCATGTGGTCTATCTTGGAGAAAGTTCCATGTGCTGATGAATAGAGTGTATATTCTTCATTTGTTGGGTAGAATGTTCTGTAAATATCTGTTAAGTCCATTTGTTCTAGGGTATAGTTTAAATCCATTGTTTCTCTGTTGAGTTTTTGTCTTTATGACCTGTCCAGTGTTGTCAGTGGAATATTGAAGTTTCCCACTAATATTGTGTTGACATCTATCCCATTTCTTAAGTCTGATAGTAACTGTTTTATAAATCTGGAAGCTCCGATGTTAGGTGTATATATATTTAGGATTGTGATATTTTTCCTGTTGGACTAGTCCTTTTATCATTATATAATGTCCCTCTTTGTCTTTTTTAACTGATGTTGCTTTAAAGTTTGTTTTGTCTTATATAAGAATAGCTACTTCTGCCTGCTTTTTGGTGTCCATTTGCATGGAATATCTTTTTCCACTCTTTAAGTTTATGTGAGTCCTTATGTGTTAGGTGATTCTTTTGAAGACAGCAGATACTTAGTTGGTGAATTTTTATCCATTCTGCCATTCGATATCTTTTAAGTGGAACATTTCGTTTATTTACATTCAATGTTAGTATTGAGATGTGAGGTACTGTTCTATTCATCATGCTACTTGTTGCCTGGAAACCTTGAGGATTTTTTTATTGCATTTTTGTTTTATAGGTCCTGCAAGATTTATGCTTTAAACAGGTTCTATTTTGGTGTATTTCAAGGATTTTTTCAAGATTTAGAGCTCCTTTTAGCAGTTCTTGTAGGGCTGGCATGGTACTGGCGAATTCTCTCAGCATTTGTTTATCTGAAAAAAACTATCTTTCCTTGATTTATGAAGCTTAGTTTCACTGGATACAAAATTCTTGGCTGATAATTGTTTTGTTTAAGGAGGCTGAAGATAGGACCCCAATGCTTTCTAGCTTGTAGGGTTTCTGCTGAGAAATCTGCTGTTAATCTGATAGGTTTTCCTTTATAGGTTACCTGGTGCTTTTCCTCATAGCTCTTAAGATTCTCTCCTTTGTTTTGACTTTAGATAACCTGATGACTATGTGCCTAGGCGATGATCTTTTTGTGAAAAATTTCTGAGGTGTTCTTTGAGCTTCTTTTATATGGATGTCTAGATTTCTAGCAAGGCTGAGGACGTTTTCATTGATTATTCCCTCAAATATGTTTTTCAGTAAATACCATTATTAAACCAGTTTTATCAATACGGAAACTGAGGCATAGAGAGGTTAAGCAACTTATCTCAAGTTATCAGTGCTCTGTTTCGGAGCTAGGAATTCAGTCACAGAAATGAAGAAGTGTTAAGTTTTTCACATTCTGATGGTTAACGTTTATTCTGCATTTGCCTATGTGTCATGTGTTGGCTCTAGAGAAATCAGCTGTGGCCACCAGAGCCCAGATCTGGCAACAAAAGTAAACTTAATAGAAAAACATCAAGTCACTGCCTTGGGAAAGGATGCTTATTTAGCAGCCTGGAAAAGAACTTAACTGGCTAAACAGAGTTTTGCCCTTTTGTCCTCTAAAACTCTCCCGTGGTGTGTCTGGACTTCCTCACTGGGGTAGCATAAACTATTGATCCCAATTTCTTTAGCCCTCTGCAGTGGAATTATATGTCCACACCTCTTCCGTGGCCTTCTGGTAGTCGTGATATATTTTCCAGCCCTTGACTGTGTGTTTGGACATACAACCTGTTTTAACAGTGGGCTGTTAGTGAACATGATATGAGCATACAGTTGAATTGTGCTTTCAGGGTTGGGCTTGCCCTCTTGCATGAAAAGGGCATGCTCAAGGTAGCTTCTGCCCTTCCAGCTTGAGCAATAGAATGTTCCGAGCCCAACCAAAAGGCTAGAGCCAAACCCAGCTGACCCACAGGTAGAAGCAGAGCTGCTCAGGTGATCACAGCCTACATCAGCTAAGTCACTGACCCAAGTGCATGATAACAAGTGGTTGTTATTTGAAGCCACTAAGCTTAGAGGTAATTTGTTACATGGCATTATTGTGGCTATTGCTAACCAGTACACTGTGACAAACACAAACTAGAGGTTCTTTTTCAGTTTCTGTGTAAACTCTTTGGTTGTATCTCAGTCCTCTCCTCCTGAACTTGCTGGGTCACCTAACATAGAATCAACAGTTCCTCTACTTGCCAGCAAAGTTTCAAGTCCTAGACTGTTTAGCTCAATGATTCTTGGTACAGACCCTTCATTTGGTTGGAAGAGAAAAGACAGGTGTTAGAGTCAGTGTGTAAAGTAGAAGTTATGACTGATCAAAAACACTCTTGAAGAGCTTGAAAATTATCCCCAAAGTTCAGAGTCATGATTTTGTGTTTACAGCTCTGCAAATGTATGCTGATCCCAGTTTAAGAAACCCCAAAGAAGGAAACAAAAACAGGGTCTCTATGCAGATACCTGGACTTTCAAACTCTTCTGCTTTTAACATAATTAGAAAATCCCTAGCAGTGAGTCAGAAATATGTGAAAACTCTAAACATTCTCTATGTGCTCAGAGTTTGTACCATTTTTCCATTATGACCTCTAACTTTATCCTGTTTGAGGATTTGATAGAGTAGGATCTGATTGCAGAGAACAGGTCTGGGAAAATCTTAGGTCTAAATTCAGTTGTAGGTTAAATGTGTTCATGGCCACCTTCACCATAATTAATTTTTTAAAACATTTTTTCAATAGTTGTAGGGGTACAAGTGGTTTTTGGTTAAATTTTAGACTAAAATTTTCGTGTACCCATCACTTGACTAGAGTACATTGTACCCAATATGTAGTTTTATTATCCTTCACTCCTCTGCCACCCTCCTATCCTCTGAATCTCCAAAGTCCATTATATCACACTATATGCCTTTGCGTACCCATAGCTTAGCCCCCACTTTTAAGTGAGAACATATGGTATTTAGTTTTCCATTCTTGAGTTACTTCACTTAGAAGAAGGGCCTCTAGCTCCATCCAAGTTGCTGCAAAAGGCATTATTTTATTCTTTGTTATGGCTGAGGAGTATTCCATGGTATGTGTGTATATATGTATACATTATATATATATATGTATTATATATGTGTGTATTATATATAATTATATAGATAATATGTGTATTATATATAATTATATATTATATGCGTATTATATATAATTATATATAATATGTGTATTATATATAATTATATAAATATGTGTATTATATATATAATTATATATAATATGTGTATTATATATACATAATATTGTCTTTATCCACTCACCAACTGATGGACACTTAGGTTGGTTTTGTATCTTTGTAATGACCACCATAATTCCTACTTTACCTGCTAAACCCATAACAACTTCAGATAATACGCAAAATAATTCTCCTTTATATTTCCTATACTCCCACATTGTCCTCAGTGTGCCATCTCAGATACTAAGCTGCGGGCTAGGAAGGTAGAGACATGAAAAATATATCGTAAGAGACTTAAACTTTGCCTCAGCCTACAGAATAACCATACTGAGAAATTATATCCTCTAGTCTGTGGAAGAACAACTAAAATAAATTAATTAATTAAAAAACAACCTGTCCCTAGCAAGTATCTGTGGGAGGGAAATTAGGTCCCATGTGATCTTATGCCATCACAGTATGATGCTTTCACCTTCTGTGGCAGACGCACAGTGCAATTAAATTTCTCTTAAAGCTGTATTTATTCCATTTAAAAACCTGAATTTTTACTGAGGTTATGTTCTTTCTACTTTTTTGGTGTTCAAACTATTTTTTTAAACTAGAAGACAAATGAAGGCAGGTGTGTGTGTGTGTGCTTGGTGTGCAAGTGTGATGGATTTTTTATGACCTATTGTGACATGTAGAAAGTTGGATGTCTAAATTCTATCTTGACCGTTTACTAGTTCACGAAACTCAAACACCGTGAGAGATTTCATGAGAGATTTCACTTACACAGTTAAACGGCCTGCAGCAAATTGGTTAGCCAATGGAACTCAAAAACTTTCAACTGGGAACCCCTGTCCCCAGAATGGAGGGGTAAACTTTCCAAAAGAAATGATAATTTCTCACATTTACAACCCTGTCATCTACCTTAAACTTTTTCACAAGCTAGGAGAAAGGCAGGGTATAAGTTATTAGAATTTTATAGTTGCTGGATTAAGTCTCAGAGTGATTAAGTCCCACCTCAGTGCCAGAATTAGAATTTGAAACCAGGCCCTCTACTCTAGGCTCAAATCTCTTTCTACTAGAGTATTATAATATCTACTTTAGCAAACTGCTAAGGCAGACCTTCTTTGTTGACCAAGAAGATTGCTTAAGTTTCTCCTGCCCTAAAAATCACTCCGTAGTCTGAGATGCAACTAATTAAAATTCCACTGTTAGGCTTTCTAGAATACCATCTCTGCCTTCTAGAATTCTGCCTTTCGAAGCATAGACCAAAAGCCACCACCTCCATGAAGCCTTTTCTGAGTCCGTCTCTTCCACCCAAACAGATATAAGTTATTTGTGATCTGAATGCTCCATTGGGCTTGGTGTTTCCTCTTGGGGCATGTAGGTGCTGGGTCTCTATGCACCTACTAGTAGATTGCAAACATCCCACGATATTTTCTACTTTTAGTACCATTCCTCTTTCCTTTTGCCAACACATCACAATTCAGATTCGTTTTAGCTTTAAACAAGAAACAAAATCAAAGCTCCCTCACTCTCTTAGCAAAACATGGTCATTCCGTTTGCCCTGAGCAAGCTCCATCTACCCTCACATAAGTCCTGGAAATCAGGGAGGACAGAAAAATAAGGCCACCATGAAAGAGTTATTGAGATCCTTCTTGACACCCTAGCTTAATGAAATGAAAAGACTGTAGACTGAGATGTACCTGGGTTTGAATCCCACTCCTTCATCATTCTAGTTAAATAAATTTGGCCAAATCACTGACCTTCTCTTTATCTCCATTTCGTCATCTGTGCAAGAGTCAATGTATATGATGGACCTTTTATGCCTGACACATTGGAGGCACTCAATTAAATGGTAGCACCTTATTGTTACTGGTATTGCTGCTACTTTTGCTGATATTCTTACTAACGTTCTTACTCGCTCATACTCCCCCTGGGGAAACATTAGCTCTTGTCCACAATGCCCTTTGTACTCATAGCCGTCTTTGTCTCCTATCCTTTTCTGATCACTCCATGGGGCCACCAGCAGGTTTCCTCATGCAATATATAAATAGCAAATATTGGAACCAGAGTATTAATTTAGCCTAGACTTTGTTCCAGCCTTCCCACTGGTCTACCTTGTAGATGGATGAACTGGAGCAGAAATAAGGAGGCAATGTTCTTTCTTCGTATCACACACCTAAGGGATATTTTTTTAGTCTTCTGAGAACATTAAATTCTACCTCTAGCTCAAAGTAACTCTCAATGAGAGAAATCATTCATGGGAAACAGGGGAAGGCTGCTGAACTTCAAAGCCAAACTGAATCACAGCTGGTACCCCCTGCAACTCTCAAGAATAGGAAAGCAGCAGTCGGAAAATCTAGAATGGAGTGCTGTGGGGTGGGGGCGAGGATGAGCAACCACTCTGGCATTTAAATAACATTGACAGCTTAAACTCAAGCAATCATTTAAAGAAAATTCCAACATAAGGTGAAGTAGTTTAAAATGTAAAAAGTTGAGTCTTCTGCAGAGGCAACTTTTTATACTTTACTTGTCATTCTCATATGAAACCTGCAAGTCCATATTAAGAAACTGTTGCCTGGAAATTGGAAGTGTTGAAGATGATCGATAAAGTTACCTTACAGGGAAGTCTGAGCCAAAGCCAGCTTTTTAATTTTATTTTGTTTCTCCTGTTTATCTTGTAGGCGTGTTAAGAATGGATTGCTGGCTCATAAATGTAACTGATTATTTGGCTGGTTATGTAGCAGTTGCTATTTTGAACTCCTTCTGAGTTTCTGGCTTTCTCATGGGAAGTTTAATAGCTCATTAAATGGCATACCCTCTCATTTTTATCCAGCCTCACTTTCTGCTGTTTTCATATGTGCTGAGGAATTTGGAGATGTACCCTCATTTGAACAAATAATGCTGGATAAAGAGCCATGCTCAGCCCCCAACACAGTAAAGTTTTTTAATAATGTAAATTTGAGTTCATAGTGAGTGTTGAAACAGAGCTATATAGTTTCCAAACTTAGTCAGATCTCGTTTAATCTTCACGAGGTAGAAAAGTATTCATTCATTACAAATACTTCCTACAAAGTTCCAGGCATCGTGTTCAATGTTGTGTCTGCAATTCTAGATAGCATCATTTCTCTATTTTTAAATGAGGAACCTGGTTTCAGCAAGATGAAGTGACTTGGCCAAGGTCACAGGAGTGAGCAAAAGACCCAGTTCCTCTGATTCAAATCCCATGTTCATTTCCACAGAATAAACATATAGCTAAAAGGAGCTTTAGAGATCATATCAATGTTTTTACTTTGTATATGAGAAAAATAAGCATTCGGCCCAAGTTTACACATGTGTACTGTGTATACACATGTACACATAGTGAAATGGGGATGGGAGCTCAAGTCCCACAACACTTAGTGTATTGTCTTACACAAAATGATACTTTAAAATTAACTTATTGTGTATTTTTAGGTCATCTCTGAAGTCTACTTTCTTCTCTGAAGTACATGCTCCAAAATTGCTTCTCCAAGTACATCCCCTCAGGGCACCTTAGAATATAAGAGCAACATTCTGACCAAATTTGTCTCCATCTTGACCTCAGGCACTTTAGTCTGTGTTGAAACTTTTTATTTTTTTAAGAGAAGTCTTTATTTACTTATTTTGAAAAAAAAAAAAAAGCTGGCTAAGTTGGTTGCTTTTTGGTGATCAGTGAGACCAAACTCCATATCCTTGTCCAACTCTCGATTCCTCATTGGTTCAACCTTGGCTGTAGCTGTGGCCACTGTAGGAGCAGCAGTGATGGCAGAGGTCACACGAGCAGCAGCCACAAGGCAGGTAGATCAGCCAAGAAGGTCTTGACCCTTTCAGCAAGTAGGAAGGTGCAATCAGTCTCCACAGACAAAGCCAGGACTTCTTTGTACTCATTAATGATAAAATGGGGTACTGATGCAACAGCTGGTAACCAATCTGCAAACACTGGCACCATGCAGACACACTGGCACCATGCAGACACCCTGGAAGCGAGGATGCAGAGTGTCCCCTGTGATGTAAAGCACTTCAGGGATGTAGATCCTGCCATTGTCAGACACTTGCTTGATGATCCACCAAGCAATAGGGAAGATGTTCAGCCGTATGGCTTCACTGGCTCCCACTTTGTCTGCAGTCTCATTGAGCTGCACATCCCTTACAATTTCAGTGATGCCCCTGGAGATTTTAGTGGTGATGCCTAATGCCTGGAAGAAGGAAGTCTTCTCTGGCCCCAGCATGGTGTTCTGGGCACAGAGACTTCACATGGGGCAGTGGCACCAGCATTGGTTGTAGCTGGCACCTTATTGGCCAGCAGTGTGTCCCTGGACTCAGAACATAATGAACGTGACCCAACTGACAGCTCCAACTAGTCCCTCAACTAAGAATTTTGCCTCTCTCCCGTCTGAAGGCATAGTCAGCTTCTCAAAATACAAATTGTGTTGGTGGTTTCCCACTGCATTTAGAAGAAAATGCTGCGTCTGGTCCTGCAGGGTGCTTCAATATGAGCTTCTTTGCCTGCTTGTCCAGCCTCATCTTGTTCCCCTCTCTCTCTCCCTCATGACCATTTGGCCATGCTGGTCTGCTTTTAGTTCTGGAATGTCTCAAGTTCTTTCCTGCCTTAGTACATGCTGTGCTGTCCTTTGTACGGGTCTTCCCATCTCTTTACTTAGCAAACTCCTCCTTATCCTTCAGAGTCTCAGGAGAAATGTCCCTTCTTCAGAGAGGCTCTCTCTAATTCCATTCTCAACCAGGTCTCTCTTTTTTCTTCCTTATAGCCCATCTACCTTTCATGACACTTATATGAATTTGTCATCACATATTTATTTGTGTAATTGGCTATTTAATGAGCTCCGATGGAAGAAGGGACTATGTCTATTATTTTCACCACTTTGCCTGGCACGTGGTAGTGGCTTAGTAAATATTTATTGGATGCATACATTAATGGCATCTAGTGAATCCTTTAAAATCTAGTCATCAACGTGTCTGTTCTGGCCTGTGTTTAGATCTCTGGAAAGCCAACACTTGTCTTATTTATCTTTGCCGTTCCCACAGTACCTCATGTGGTCCCCAATACAAAGCAAATGTTTAGTAGTGTTTATAGAAGAATCATCTCATGAAGGAATACAATTCAATATTATTGCTGATCCCCAGGAACAGATCATCAACAGAGGCTGTAAGCATCCTCAGTCCAACTAGAAAAATTCTCTACCATCCTGCCCGCCTGCCTTGTTGAACAGGCTAATGTGCCTTTGCAGCTTTGTTGAGTTTCCACTTGTTTAAAGCTGTGTTGGTGAATGTTATTTTAATGCAGGTATCATTAGTTTGAAAAAGCTCTTACTTAGCCCCTTCACAGAAGTCTTGAAAAATATCGGCAGCCTAACTGATGATGCCATCCATGGAGACTGGATAGCTTAAGACAGTTAAACTAAACATAAATCAAGGAGGAAAAGGAAATAAAAGTGACCTTCTGGCCACCAGTAATCATCCTTCTGGCCACTAGTCTTTATCCTCTGGAGGATAACTTTGCTACTGCAGTTTTAAATCTAGAAATATAAATGGGTTGTTGGTAGGAAGAGTGGTAATATCCTGAAGGAATTGGTATCGTTTTTGTACCAGGAGATCCTACCTGCTTTCCCAATGACCCCCGTACAAAAAGAGCTTGAGGAAGTAGTGCATACAATGGATTGAAGCTGAATGAATCAAAATACCAAAGGACTATTAGGTAGATTTGTGCCTGCTACACTAGTAGTGGATTGCACTCTCTGGCCAGCTGAGCTGAAGTGTCCTCCCATGGGTTGGTCTTTGGGTGTGGGCCATAGACCAGCAACATCTGTATCACCTGAGAACTTGTTAAAAATGCAGAATCTGTGGCTTCCAAATCTACTGAGTCAGAATCTCTATTTCAACAAAAAGCCCTCAGTGATTGTATGCACATTTATTTTGGAAGCAAGATAAAGAAGAGAGAGGAGCAGAGCGAGAGCTACAGCCAACTGTTATGTCTAATGAATCCTATGCACCACCCTTTGCCTTCTAGTCGTATCCTTTAGAAAGACACCATTATCATGGCAGAACTTTAAGGTATTTTATCTTCCCATGTGTTATACCCCATGTCATGGGAGTCAAGCAAAGTCCCAGGTCCTGGCTGACTCAGAGAGAAAGACTTTCGCAAGAACTTCATGAACTCCAAAATGATAACAAGTAACAAACTTGCTCTCGCTAATTTCAGCCAAAAGCCGTAAATACTCACATCCCTAAGACAGAATGGCTGGAGGCAGAGAACTGAGAAAGCTTAGCATTTAGTATGTCAAAAGATATAAGAATAAACTCTTTTGTAACCTATAATAAAAACAACAATATAAATTCCTAGACAAGAAAAAAGTTTATTTAATCTATACTATAGCCTTGCTTACAGTGGTGTGGAACTGGGTTTCTGGGCTGAAGATATGAATGACAGAGAAAATAAAACTTAGTTATCTGGGAGGAAAAGAAAAACAAGAAAATTCACCATGCCATTGTCTGACTATTACATGGAATCTAGTTTTGAAGACTTGAGATAAATATTAGGAAAAGAACTGTAGATTTAGAACCTGTTTTATTTCATTCATTCAAAGTCTGTTTTAACATTGAACTTTAAGAGTTTCAATGCTATACCTCAATATCATATGTATAACCTCTTAATTTGCAGTGACCCCATACAATAGTAAATTTTCTGTAAATTATACCAAAATCTGACCAATAAAATTAGTATTCCCTTTTTCTGGGAAGAGTAACAGAGTGATAAAGAGAGGTAACAATTTCTGTATGAAATGCAGCCTCATGCAGGCAGGCTTAAAAGGGAAACTGAGTCTCAAAGGGCATTGCAGAGGGACATGTGTGCATGGAAAAGAAAAATTACATGTGAGACTGAGGCCATAGGGGAGTGTCTGTTGACTTCAGACCTCTGAGAAATTTTTCAGAATCCTCAGAACAGCTTTAACTCTGCTCCCCAAGCAGAGGAGAAAATAGTGTCTTTTAAATATATTTTCATAGAGTAGCATCCTTTATTATTATTATTATTTTAATATTTTTGTTTTTTGAGGTGGAGTCTTGTTCTGTCACCAGGCTGGAATGCAGTGGCACAATCTCGGCTCATTGCAACCTCCACCTCCCAGGTTCAAGTGATTCTCCTGCCTCAGCCTCCCGAGTAGCTGGAACTACAAGTGTGCGCCACCACGCCCAGCTAATTTTTGTTTTTTTAGTAGAGATGGTGTTTCACCATGTTGGCCAGGATGGTCTCGATCTCCTGATCTCATGATCCGTCTGTCTCAGCCTTCCAAAGTGGTGGGATTACAGGCATGAGCCACCGCACCTGGCCTCTTTATTATTTTTAATGTATTTTTTTCTCCCACTACAGTGAGGAGCTACCCAGCAGAGATTCCCACCAACACACACACACACACACGCAAAGGATCCTTCCACATAGATACATAAATTTCCATTGTCCTAGTTAGCATGGTTTCATCTTCTATTAAGGTTTTCAAGGCAGGGTCTTAAATCCTGACTTGGAGCCTTAAGGAGCAGTAAAAGCATTAAACATGGAGTTGTTTTTCCTCAAAATTCAACTGTGAAATATTTAAATCCTGAAAAAAAGGAAAAAAAAAGAACTTTTGTGAATTTTAATCTCATGGTATTGCTAGCATATGGGCAACTTCAGAAATAAGACAATGACTTGTTTCAAAAGAAATCTGATTTTTGATAGACTTAAATGTCCTCTGCCCACACCATCCCAGCTGTCTGTTGGGTTGATTGTTCAGTCCATACTGGGGTTTATGGGATTAAGATTGTTTTAACAAAAGCTATGAGTTTTTTTTACTTAAAAAAATGTTTTCAAGCTATGCTTATATAGTGATCAGACATATGTGTCCTTATATGATTTTAAGAATTACCCTCCAAAGTAGACAGACAAAATACAATTGATTTTGTTTACAGTGAGGACATTGAGGCTCAGTGGAGTTAAGCGATGTGCCCAGAGTAGTATATCTGGAACTATAATCCAGGCCTCCTGACTCTTACACCTATTATTCAGTTTTATAATACAAAATTGCCTCATCTGCTTCTAGGAAAAGAGCATTTCTCTGAATTCCATATCATGTATTGGTGTCCCATTGTCCTGATGAATAGCTCTAACTTTGTTCTGTCAATACTAATCTCCTTCTTTTACTATAAGCAGTTAAATGTAGCCATGCAGCAGCCTGAATGTTTTCCTGCCTATATATTTCTTCCACCAAATATTCCTCTTCCTCATTCTTAAATTCTGCCTTCCATAAAGCCCTAGGGCATGGACACAATGCGGCTAAGTTCTTTACAACAGAATAACAAGGATGGCCTTTAGTCTGGTTTCCAATGTCTTGATCTTCATTTCCATCTAAGAACTCATCAGAATGGCCTTTACTGTTCATATTTCTGTCAACGTTCTTGTCACACAAATTAAGTAATCTCTAAGAAGTTTCAGACTTTTCCTAGTCTATCCTTCTCCTGAGTCCTCACCAGAATCACTCTTAACATTCTGTTTATGAAAATTCAGGCTTTTTCTAACTTGTTCTTCCAAAGTCTTTCAGCCTCTACCAGTTACCTAGTTCTCAAGCTAATTCTACATTTTCAAGTATCTGCTATACCAACAACCACACTTCTTGGTACCAATTTTCTGTCTTAGTCCTTTTCTGTTGCTATAACAGAATACCTGAGACTGGGTAATTTATAATGAACAGAAATTTATTTGGCTCATGATTCTGGAGACTGGGAAATCCAAAAGCATGGCACCAGCATCTGTGAGGTCCTTCTTGCTGTGTCATAACATGGCATAAGGCATCACATGGTGAGAAAGCAAGTGAGTGCAGGTCAGCTTAAGTGACCGCTTTTCATAAAGTCAACAGTCCTATCATGAAGGCCCTACCCTAAAGACTTTGTCTAATCCTAATTACCTCACAAAGGCTCCACAACCAATCAACATATGAGTGTGGGGATTATGTTTTCTTTATTTTTATTTTATTTTTTTGAGACAGTTTTACTGATCTCGGCTCACTGCAACCTCTGCCTCCCGGGTTCAAGTGATTCTCCTTCCTCAGCCTCCTGAGTAGCTGGGATTACAGATGCCTGCCACCATGCCCAGCTAATTTTTTGTATTTTCAGTAGAGATGGGGTTTTGCCATGTTGGGCAAGCTGATCTTGAACTCCTGACCTCAAGTGATCTACCTGCCTCGGCCTTCCAAAGTGCTGGGATTACAGGCATGAGCCACCATGCCTGGCCAGGATTATGTTTTCTACACATGAAATTTGAGGAACACATTTAAACCATAGCACCCTCATTTGAATTATTGCAGAATTTTTTGGTTTACAGTATATTTGAGTTCTCTTTAGCCACCCATTTGATTGACCAGATTTAAACATTTTTTAATCCAAATATTCATGAAATCCTATTTAAGGGACATATGGATGTGTACATGAAACCCATATCTCAACCCCTCCTCTCCCGTCTTATCATGACCCCAAGATAGAACACACTCAAGATAGACAAGGCTCTCACTCTGGAGTTCCTTCCCCTAGGGAGTGGTTTGACTTATGGATAATGCTATGTTAATGGCACTTCCTGAACCATTGACTTGGTTCCCTATATTTTCCATCCAAGGGAAAGCTAAAGGTGTATCATTGGTTCTTAGGGCCCTACTCTAATGGCTGGTTATAAAGCCAAAGATGCAGCCACAATCTATTCCAGGGCTCAGAATTTAAGGTATCTCTCCCTACTTCTCTCCATTGGAAAAGAACTAGCTTTTCATAAGTCCCAACCCAAATCATTTTATCAGAATCTGAAGGGTTTATCTCTCACTGGATTTTTTTTCCAGTCAGCAGATAATATTAATGCATCAATTCTTTCATCTTAATTAAGAAGACACATTTAATAAATCACAATGATCATCTGGTTCTTTTCTATTGACCAATACACAGTTGCAGACTATAAGTAATATAGAGCTAAGACACAATTGCTACCTCTATATTGCACATTAGCACTGTTTTGGTTTATTATTCCAGCTGTCAAAGATAATCACAAACAACTTAAAGAATTACCTCCTACAAATCTTCCACGTATCTCAAGACTAGCATTCCTTTCAGGTGAATTTTCTTTTTTTTAAGTTAGAGATTTTTTTAAAATTATGGTGACTGTAGATAAAAGCAATATATTATATGTTTAATTTTTTTTTCCTTTCCAACTTCTGAAAGTCTCTGCTTTGGGGCAGAAACTATGGGGTTTTCTAGGTATAAATTCATATTGTTCATGAAGAGAGGTAATTTGACTTCCTTTCTTCCTATTTTGATGCCTTTTATTTCTTTCTCTTGCCTGATTGCTCTGGCTAGGATTTCCAGTAATATATTGAATAGGAGTGGTGAGAACAGGCATCCTTGTCTTGTTACAGTTCTCAAGGAGAATGCTTCTAGCTTTTGCCCATTCAGTATGCTCTTGGCTGTGGATTTATAACAGATGATTCATTATTTTGAAGTAGTTTCCTTCGATGCCTAGTTTGTTGAGGATTTTTAACAAGAAGGGATGTTGAATTTTATCAAAAAGCCCTTCTTTGTGTCTATTGAGATGATCGTATGATTTTGTTTTTAGTTCTGTTTATGTGATGAATCACATTTATTGATTTACACATGCTGAGCCAACCTTGCATCCCAGGAATAAAACCGACTTGATTGTGTTTGATTAGCTTTTTGATGTGCTGCTGGATTCGGTTTGCTAGTGTTTTGTTGAGGATTTTTGCATCCATGTTCATGAGGGATATTGACCTGAAGTTTTCTATTTTTGTTATGTCCCTGCCAGGTTTTGGTATCAGAATGATGCTGGCCTCATAGAACAGAATGAGTTGGGGTGGAGTTCCTCTTTCTCAATTTGTTGGATGAGTTTTAATAGGATTTGTACCAGCTCTTCTTTACACATCTGGTATAATTCAGCTGTGAATCTGTCTGGTCCAGGGCTTTTCCTGGTTGGTAGGCTTTTTATTATTGATTCGATTTCAGAACTCATTATTGGTCTCTTCAGGCTTTTCAGTTTCTTCCTGATTCAATCTTGGGAGGTTGTATGTTTCCAGGAATTTACCCATCTCTTGTAGGTTTTCTAGTTTGTCTGCATAAAGGTGTTTGTAGTAGTCTCTGAGTAATTTTTGTATTTCTGTGAGGTCAGTAGTAATGTCCCCTTGGTCATTTCTGATTGTGTTTATTTGAATCTTCTCTCTTTTTTCTTTATTAGTCTAGCTAGCAGCCTATTAGTCCTCTTCTTTCAAAAAACAAACTCTTGGTTTCACTGATCATTGGTGTCATTTTTTCCATCTCAATTTCATTCGGTTCAGCTTTGATTTTTCTTATTTCTTTTCTTCTGCTATCTTTGGGGTTGGTTTGCTCTTGTTTTTCTAGTTCCTCTAGGTATCATATTAGGTTGTTAATCTGAGATATTTCTAATTTTTGATGTGAGCATTTAATGCTATAAAGTTTCCTCTTAAGATTGCTTTACATGTGTCTCAGAGATTCTGGTATATTATAGCTTTGTTCTCGTTAGTTTCAAAGAATTTCTTGATTTCCCCCCTAATTTCATTGTTTACACAAAAGTCATTCAGGAGCAGGCTGTTTAATTTCCATGTAATTGTATGGTTTTAAGAGATCATCTTAGTATTAATTTCTGTTTTTATCGTGCTGTGGTCCAAGAATGTATTTCTTATGATTTGGAGTATTTTTTAGTTTGTTGAGAATTGTTTTATGGGTGATTGTCTGGTTGATTTTAGAGTGCATGCCACATGTAGAAGAGAAGAACATATATTGTATAGATGTGTTTTACACCCATTTGGTCAAGTGTTGAGTTTAAGTCCCAAATATATTTGTTAGTTTTCTGCTTCCATGATCTGTCTAATACTGTCATTGCGATGTTGAGGTCCCCCACTATTATTGTGTGGTTATTTAAGTTACCTCATAGGTATG
This sequence comes from Nomascus leucogenys, assembly GCF_006542625.1. NCBI lineage: Eukaryota > Metazoa > Chordata > Mammalia > Primates > Hylobatidae > Nomascus > Nomascus leucogenys. The sequence goes on along the minus strand of NC_044401.1, from coordinate 71,803,858 downwards.
CAAGAACTTGTTTTATGAATCTAGGTGATCCAGTGTCTGACTATATTGTGAAATTCTTATAGTGAGTTATTTAGCTCTATCAGATCAGTTTGGTTGAGCTCTTGTATCATTTTATTGGATTCCTTAGATTCCTTGGATTGGGTTTCAACTTTCTCCTGAATCTCAATGATCTTTGTTACTATCCAGATACTGAATTCTATGTCTGTCATTTCAGCCATTTCAGCCTGGTTAGGAACCATTGCTGAAGAGCTAGTGCGATTGTTTGGAGGTAAGAAGACACTCTGGCTTTTTGAGTTGCCAGAGTTCTTGAGCTGGTTCTTTCTCATCTGTGTGGGCTAATGTTCCTTTAATATTTGACGTAGCTGTCCTTCGGATGGGATTTTTTTGCTTTTGTATTTTTTAGTGCCCTTGAGGGTTTGACCCAGTTGACTGGCTTTGTTCCTGGATTATTTCAGGGTGCCAAGACTCAGCTCAGCACTCCTAGGCTGTGTGCTCTAACCCTGGAGGGCTGGGACCAAGCCTATAGCTCTATTCTCTGGCCCCTTGAGGTTAGGCACCTGCTGTGTTGGAGGCGCTGAGGTGTTCCCACTCCACTGGTAAAAATGCCCTGATGGGGTGCTGGCAAAAGCGCTTCATTGGGGTGGTGGCAGCAGGGTCCATGCTCATGTGCATGTATGCCGGCAGTAGTGGGGTGGTAGAGACCACATGTGTGTGCCCACTCCAGTAGCATTGATGTGGTGGTGTCTGTGTGCATATGCTGGTGGCAACAGTGGTGTGGGAGGGTGTGCACACACCAGCAAATGTGGGGTGGTGGCATCCATATGCACACATGTACTGTACACTTGCACTGGCAGGGGCAGGGCAGTAGTGGTGAGGTTCACATGTGCACTGGTGGCAATAGCGTGGTGAGGTCCACACATGCTGGCAAAGCAGTGGGAGGAGGCTGTGGGCAAGTGCACATCCTCTGGGGTCCATCTACTGAAGCTCTCTGACAGTTAGGTGGCGACTACCAGCAAAGAATCTATGGTGATGGCTGCCAGAAAGTGCATCCAAGGCTGCGCTGCAAGCAGATACGGCCAGGCAGGGACCACAGGAGAGACCAACAAACAGGGGGCTGCTCAGATCAGACTGTTCCTGTCCCACAGGCAAGACCACCCTGCTTTGTCTAGGTCCAAGAGTCAACAAAAGCCAAAGCCACCTAGAGGAGCATGGCAAGCCTTGGGGTATGACATCCCTGGCCATGCTCCACTGTAGCCATTCTCAAGCCAAACCCTCTGGGCTCCACATAGGCTAGAGTTCTGTCCCTGCCACCTCTCCAAGCAGCTGTCCCTGTCAGCTCAAATGTTCATGGGGGTCATATGGTCTCCTGCAGCTAGGATTCTGAAGATCCACGGTGAGAGTAGGCCACTCCTTGCCTATTTAACTCACTCCTTCCCCAGGAGCCACTGAAGACCAGGAATAAGTCCTGGTACTCAGCAGCCCTGTGCAGGGTTCCTACCTTACTCCCCCTGCAGCTCAGGGTTTGCATCCTCCCTCCGTCTATTCTCAATGCCTCCTTCTGAAGGTCTGCTCAGAGTGTGCCAGTCTTCTCTATCTGGTCTTTTTGTGGGAGATGTTCTTCCTGCCTGCATATAGTTCTTCCTGCCATCTTGGTTCTTCTTCCTGAAAATTTATAAGAGGGTGGATTTTAAGTGTTATGGCCTAGAAATAGGAGGCATGGCATGCCAAGCAAGCCATGTAAGGAAACCTCAGGAAGCCTCAGTGTGGTCAGAAGACAGAGTAGCAGAAACAAGGGCCCTTTCAGGTAAATTTTAAAGAGACGGTTCTGGTACAAAGCTGTAGCAACAGCATTCATTACCAAAGTGCATTTTCTTATTCATGGAATCACTCAATGCATGGCACAAACTGCCATTTTTTCACTCATTTAACAAATCTTTACTGTGTGACTACTCTGTGCCAGGCACTGTTTTAAGATAGATAGATTATATATATGTTTGTGTGTGTGTGTATGTGTGTGTGTGTGTCTATTAAACTTCTTTTTCTTTATAAATTTATATATATAAACTCTTCCTTTGGAAGAGTTTATAGTCTAGCTGGAGAGAGAGATAAATATATCAATATTCATTGATAAATTGGAGTAGGAATAAATGACTAAATAAAGCAGTGACTGGACGCAGGAAGTGTTGGACAGTGAGGGTGGGAATTGCAATTTTATATATGATGGTCATGGGAGGCCAAATGGAGAAGGAAATGGTGTGAGCAAAGACTGAAAAGACATACAGATATGTAGGGAAAGAGCAATCCAGGCAGAGAAGTTAGGAAGTGCAAAGTTCCTGAGGCTAGAGAATGCTTGGTGAGTTTTACAATCAAGGAGAAGACGATGAAGTGGCTGGGGAGAAATCAGTGTGTTGTAGAGCAGTAGTGGACAGATGAGGTCAGAGTGGAGCTCAGGATCATACCATGTAAAGTTCTAACAGGCATCAAAAAGTCTTTGAGTTTGTGTCTGGATGAGACCTGAACTACTAAAAGATTTGAGTGGAGGAATTACATAGTCTGTCTTAATTTTAAGAGAGTCACTCTTGCACCCATGTGTTCATGTAACAAACACTTATTGAGCATATACTTAGCATCAAGCTTGACGCCAGGAATTGGGGACACAAAGTTAAACAAAATTTGGCTTTTTCTTTCAGTTCATGGAATCTGCTGCAGCTATTTATACAGGTTGCTGTGAAAATGAGTTAAATGTCTTATTTAATTCAGTACATGGGCAAGGACCATGGGTTGTGAGTGAGTGCGGCTATAGTTTTATTCCACTGCTGAATGCCTCAACCGTTCCCATATATTGGCTTCTGTTTGCTTGGTGCCAAGCCCATTTTTCAGAGCCTCATCCATTATTTTCCCCTAATAATTTCTTTCTTATGGCTGAATCAAGGCTGGTATATATTCAAGTTAAAGTGTTTTGTTTCAAAATGTATTTCATCAGATTTCAAAAAGCCAAGTTCTCTCTGTAAAGAGAAATGCAAATTATCCAAAGGAATCTTATGATCATTTGCAACTGTGGGTTGCTTTATTGAGGAGCATGCAAGTAAGGAATGCTAAAATCATTTCCACTTCCCCTCTCCACTCTCTCCAAGTTGGCAATTAAATCACTATATGTGAATCTTGAGGCAGAATGAATGTTCTGAGGCCAATTTGGGGGTAAATTATCTGGTAAAAGAAACCAAAACCAGCCTCCCTAATAACTTCCATAACACAAAGTCACTTCTTACTGTTACTGTGTCTGTGACATAATTTACAAAATTCCCTTTTGCCAAGAGGGGAGTAAGTGGGCATGCTCTTCATACCCAGGTTATTAGTCAGCTTTTGCTATACAGCGAGCTATCACTAAGTCTCAGCAGCACACAGTAATCAGCAATTATCTCTGTTCAAGTTGGGCAGTTGAGCTGGTGTCTCTGCTTCAGGGTGTGGGTTGTGCTCAAATCTACTGAGGCCCAGACTGAAGAACTGGAGCATGTTCCTCTCACTTTAGACATTAGAAGCTCCCAGTATAGTGAGTTGAAAGGTGTCCCCACACCCGACAAAATGATATGTCCGTGTTCTAACCCCTTGATTTGGTTTGGCTGTGTCCCCACCCAAATCTCATCTTGAATTTTAGCTCCCACAATTCCCAAGTGTGGTGGGATGGACCCGGTGGGAGATAATTGAATCACAGGGGTGGGTCTTTCCTGTGCTGTTCTTGTGATAGTGAATAAGTCTCACGAAATCTGATGGTTTTATAAGGAGGAATTCCCCTGCACATGCTCTCTCTTCCCTGCCACTGTGTAAGATGTGACTTGCTCCTCCTTGCCTTCCACCATGATTGTGAGGCCTCCCCAGACATGAAGAACTATGAGTCAATTTAAACCTCTTTTCTTTGTAAATTACCCAGCCTTGGGTATGTCTTTATCAGTAGCGTGAATATGGACTAATACACCTTTTGAACCTGTAAACGTGATCTTATTTAGGAAAAAAAGTCTTCTATAAGTTGAATGTTTGTTTTCCCCCAAATTCATATTTTGAAGCCCTAATCCTCAATAGGATAGTATTTGGAGGTAGGGCCTCTGGGAGGTAATTAGGTTTAGATGAGGGTGGAGCTTCCATGATGGTATTGGTGCCCTTTTAAGAAGAGGGATAGACATGAGCACTCTCTCTCTCTCTCTCTTCAACTACGTGAGGCTGTGGCAAGAAGGTGGCCATCTGCAAACCAGGAAGAGGGTCTTCATAAGACATGGCATCTGCTAGCACCTTGATCTTGAACTTTTCAGCCCCCAGAAGTGTGAAAAATAAATATCTGTTGTTTAAGTCACCAAGTCTGTGGTATTTCATTATAGCAGCCCAAGCTAACTAAGAGAGTGTCTTTGTAAATGTAATTAAGTCCAGGATCTTAAGATGAGATAATCATTTGCAATCTATGTGGGTACTATATCCAATGACCAAGTGAGTGTTCTTATAAGATACAGAAGAGAAGATGGTACAAGGAGGCTGTGGAAAGATAAAGACAGAGATTAGAATTAGGCAAGCAGAAGCCAAGGAACACACTTTGCAGGGAGAACAGCTTTGTTGACCTCTTGAATTTGGACTTCTGGCCTCCAGAACAGTGAAAGAATTTCAGTTATTTTATACCATCAAGTTTGCAGTAATTTGTTACAGCAACCACAGAAAACCAATACACAGAGGGATGAATAGAAACATATGAAGATCATACAACATAAGCTTGGAATCCAGACATTGTCCCTTCCACCTACCTTCCATTAGCCAAAACCTGTCACCAGGACAAGCCCAGTACCCATGCAGCTGGGATGTACACTACTCCTATGGAGGTCAGGGAGGAGTGAAAGCAAGTGATTTTTTGTTGAATAATAATCTACCACACTTTGTTTTGTTTCTTTGGTAGCATTCGCTCACTGGGTCTTCCTTCCAAATCTAGGATTCCAGAAGACAACTCAGAACTTACTTGGGGATTTCTGGACATAGAAACCAGTGTTCTAAGATAAAAGCATGATGGATGAATCATAGGAAGTTCAGAGGATATGAGCCAAGTTCCCAAAGAGGAAATGGTAAGGATCTCTAAGCCTCAACTAGCCTCCCGTCACTGCACAGATCTCCAACACTTTAGATACAAAAGATACACCATGCAAATACACCTCTCCTAAAGCATTGGTCCTGAATGCTATGCTCTTTGATCCTGGTGAGCTGAGCTGAAAGTTGCTGAGAGGACTGTTTTCTAACCTCTTTCCTTTTGACTCATCTTTTTTAGAATGGGCCTTGGACCACCTGTGTTGGAATTACTTAGGGTGTGATATGGTTTGGCTGTGTCCCCACCCAAATCTCATCTTGTTTTGTAGCTCCCATTATTCCCACATGTTGTTGGAGGGACCTGGTGGGAGATAATTGAATCATGGGGGTAGTTTCTCTCCTACCGTTCTCATGGTAGTGAATAAGTCTCTTGAGATCTGGTGGTTTTGTAAGGGGAAATCCCTTTCACTTGGCCCTTATTCTCTCTTGACTGCTGCCATATAAGATGTGCCTCGGCCAGGCACAGTGGCTCATGTCTGTAATGTCATCACTTTGGGAGGCCAAGATGGGCAGATCACGAGGTCAGGAGATCGAGATCATCCTGGCTAACACAGTGAAATCCTGTCTCTACTAAAAATACAAAAAAAAAATTAGCCGGGCATGGTGGCAGGCGCCTGTAGTCCCAGCTACTCGGGAGGCTGAGGCAGGAGAATGGTATCAACTCAGGAGGCAGAGCTTGCAGTAAGCAGAGATCGTGCCACTACACTTCAGCCTGTGCGACAGAGCGAGACTCCATCTCAAAAAAAAAAAAAAGATGTGCCTCTTGCCTTCTGCCATGATTGTGAGGCCTCCCCAGGCACGTGGAACTGTGAGTCTATTAAACCTCTTTTTCTTTATAAATTACCCAGTCTCAAGCATGTCTTTATTAGAATCATGAAAATGGACTAATACAGGGTGCTTCTTACAAATGCAAATTTTTCAATCTACTGCTCATCCCCTGAATCAGAATCTCTGGCAATTTTAACAGACATCTCAGAGAATTTTGATGCACACTAATTTAAACATCACTGTTGTTTCTCAAAGTTTTACACTATTTTGTATATATCGCCAGCAGCCATTAGCAGATGTGAGTGATCCTGTACTTTCTGGGAATATGGTTTCACCATCCTAAGTCTCCGTGGTAGGAAATTTCCTTCAACTCTAGTGTTTTCTCTCTCAAGTTCATGAATATTAACCTTCTATTCTACAATGTGTTTGCTCCATTTAAGACAAATATCTTCCCCTAGACTTTTGGTTAAATTGAGGCTTAATAGTTTTGCTGAGGCAGCAGCTTTGTGCATTGCTCACCATGCCATTCTTCACAGCCTTCTATGTCTTCACCCTGATGCTGGATCACTCTGGTGTTGAGGAGGGGACACATGGGAAGGAGTTCATCAGAGTCTCTTTTCCAGAGAAATCTAGATATGCTCATTCAAAAAGTACTTGGTGTTTACTTTTGGGGGCCTCACAACCCCTGTGAAGCATTTTGAGGGCTCCTAGGTGAGGAGGCCTTAGTTTAAAGTTTACAGCAGTGTAGCTAGATGATTCATTTCTATAATGAAAACAATAATAAAGTGATAACTAACATTTACTGAGCACTTACCACATGCCAGGCACTGGTCTAAACTTCTTACCTGCTTTATCTCATTTCATCCTTGTACTGCTCTGAGGAGTAGGTATCATTATTAACTCCATTCTATAGTTGGGAAACACAAGCCTTTGAGAGGCCATATAGCTAGCCCCAGTTCAATAACCTCTTTCTCTCAGGCCACATGCTGATTTTGCTCACACCTCTTAGAGTTCCCCTTGCTGAAGACTAAAGTAAAATTACCTGGCCTATTGTCAAACCATACAGATCACCTTAACTTTTCCCCTGAAAGAAGGGGACTCCGGAGAAATAATCAGTAGCCTTGAATACTCTTTGGCTTGACCCATGGGCATCTCGTGGCCATGTCTTACATGTACATTGCTTATCTGTTCATTTTCCTGCACACTATTTACTATTTACCTGTTCATTATTTTAACACAAAATTGAGTCTCCAGTGTCCAATGGGGTGACCACCGGTATACAATACATTCACGGTGATAAGAGCAATGAGGAAAATTAGGCAAGTTTAGGAAAAAGAGAGTGTTGAGGTTGGCAGTAACATTTGAAATAAGATAGGTGCAATGGTTTGGATATCTGACTCTCCAAACCTCATGTTGAAATTTGATCCCCAATATCGGAAGAGGGGCTTAATGGGAGGTATTTGGCTCATGGGATGAAGCCCTCATGAAGAGATGAATATCCTCCTTGGCGAAGTCGGGAGGGGATGAGTGAGTTCTCACTCTGTTAGTTCCTGCAAGAGCTGGTTGTTAATGCTTTTCCCGTTTGCCCCGAGAATACTTGCAGGTGGTGCTTGCGGCTGCCGCATTTACCCCAAAATAACTTTGCCACAAAATATTTCACATTTGTTATTATGTTCACATCACTTTAGTAAATAGACTTTGGAAACAAAAGACATGATTCTATTTACAGCATTCTGTTTTTAGTAGTGGTATTTCCATTTACAAAATACAGTAATTCTCGATGGCTAAAAATGTCAAATCCTAGAAAACACAGCATGCCAATGATGTTAACATCATTCTTGAACAGTTGTTGGCTGAAGATTCATTGCATGAATCCAATGTTTCTGAAACAGACAATTCTGATCATTCAGATGATCCTGATATTAGTTATTATACATAACTCCAAGAACAGTTTCTATATTTTATTTTCACATTGAAAATCAGTCAGATTTACTTCAGCCACAAGGAATGTGTTTATGTAAAATTAAATGAGTGCTGGCAGTGAGCTGCACATTTTATTTTTCTAAACAGGAAAAGGGTTAAATAGAGCCTGGAGCCTCCCTGCTTGCTCTCTTGCCTCCTCTCTCACCCTGTGATCTCTGCACACGCTGGCTCCCCTTTCTCTGAAACTCCCACCAGGAGCTGATGTTAGTGCCATGCTTCTTGTACAGCCTGCAGAACCATGACTCAAATAAACCTCTTTTCTTTGTAAATTACCAGCCTTAGGTATTCCTTTATAGTGACACTAAATGGACTAAGACAATAGAGAAGGTCCTTTTGATAAAGTGACACATGAGCAGAGACCTGAAGGAAGTCAGGAGAGAGCCACGAGGATAACCAGGAACAAGGTTTTCAGCCAGAGGGAAGAGTAAGTGCAAGGCAAGAGCAAAGAGTTCAGCTTAGAGGTCCCACATGAAGTGATTAGTGAGGGGGAGATAGAGCAGATGAGATCTGAGAACATGGGGAAGGTGGGGACAGGTTGCATAGGTCCTTATGGCAAGGACTCTAGATTTCATTAGAAACCATCAGAGGACAAAAGCAGGAGAGAGACATGATAAAACTCATCTTTGTCAAGAATTACTGAGATGTTGCACGGAGGACACACTATGGTGAGCACAGGTGAAAGCAAGGAAAAAAGTAAGAACAAGAGTTTGAGCTTTTTGTGTTCCTTTGTCATCTGACCCCCTCCTCAGGAAAGTGTTTTCAAGTGGAGAAAAAATACATAGGATTGTGAAGGAAACAGTTATACAAAATGCAGTTAGCAAAATGTTAAAAGAAAACTGCCATTTAGGAAAATATATGTCTCTTCATGAATTTATTAAATAACAGAATCTAGTGGTAAATCCACCATAATTTCCAAAACATGATGAGCACAAATATTTTCGAGATACTTTCAATATCTGTAATGTATAATTTTTTATGATTTTTACTGGTAACAATTCATACATTCTACTTATAGCACCGTGGTTTGCTACAGGTAGGCATAATTGGAGAAAATGCTCAATTTTAGTTAAAAGCTAGTGAAAATGAAGTGCTTTTTTCAGCCAAGTTCAAAGGACCCCCTGAATTTTATGCATGGACCCAGGTTATAGACCCCTGAGTTAGAATGCTATTGCAATATTCCAGGTAGGAGATGTTTCATGGCTTAGATATGGTAGGCTTAATGTGATTTAGGGAGCAGTGAGGAAAATCCAATTCATTCTAATGTACAGTGGCTACTTTTTCAAAAAATCAAATTCCCAAGACATAGATTCTCTGTCCAAGTCCTATTTAGTCCTGAATAACCTTATGTAATATAATTATATATTATATCATATTATATATCATATAGCTATATTATATGTAATATAATATTATGTATAATATAATTATATATAATTTATATATAAAATGTAATTTATATATATATGTATATATATATATTTAGTGGTGGCCTTGTGAGTTAATTGACGGTTAGGTAGTATTTTGTTTTTCTACCACTATCCCCACAATGCCTGGAACAGTTGTTATACTGTTTTAAAGTCGAATTTAGACCCTGCTTCCAGTCCTGGCTATGTAACTTTTGAAAACTTGTTTGCCCTTCCTATAAAATGAGGGTAGTAAAATGCATTCTCCGAGAATACCAGTGCATAAATAACTAACAAAACTTAAGTATGCTTTGGCCAAGAAGGTTCAGCAGCAGAGTGCTGTAATAGTGCTGCAGCTCATTAGTGATGTCTGTTACAGCCGTGAGCACCACATATTCCCCATCCTTAAGCTGGACGATTTAGTCTGTTCAGATAGAGGGATATTAGGAAATGCTGTCTTGAGAGGACTTGCAGGGTAGGTCTGACTCTGACAGGACAAAGACCCCCATAAATGTGAAAAACATAGTGTGAAAGTGAGCTGATAAAACCATTAGCTTGCCCAGAACTTTATTCATATGTTAATCTTACCTTAAATCTTACATAAAAACATATTGTATCATTCTTATTGATACTGAGCCATCTTGGCTTTATGTTGAGAGAATGTATGCTTATTCCAATTCCCTTACCTCCAAATTTTTGTCCCTGGAGATTAAATGTAACTGGGGAAAGGGCAATTTTCTTTGCTGTCTACTGGGCCATTGGTGATTTTTGTTATAAAATGTCATTCTCTCTACCAAGTTTCTACTTTTTACAATTTAAAATGGGCAAAAGATCCATGCTCAGGAAGGAAAAAAAAGGCCAGGATCTATTGGAAAGCTTGACATATCCTTAAAAATAGCACTGCTATGAGACATTAGTACTGTAGTTTATAAATAATTCATTGATCACATGGCTTTGAATAGTTCCATCAAACACCACTAGAAGAGGTGGCAAATTATTCTTCAACACAATCATTTGTTTTCATCCATGAAAAATAGTATGCTTTAGTACCATGGCAAATAAGGATTGAAACTCCAGCCAGGCAATCTGTTAGAAGAAATTTGTTGATCAAAATCTCTGGCATACTTTGTGCAATTGACTCTTTTGTGCCACCACTGCATGAAGTCAATGTCCCCGTTAATTTTATTAATTTGTAGGTTTGGCAGTCAACCTCAGGAGTGGTTCTAAAATTCTACATCAGGCTCAGAGAAATGTTTTCACAAAACCCTAACAAAAGCATAGTTGGAATCAGAGTGTATAGAAAGTCAGCTGTTAGCTGTTTGAGATAAACAGTTATTTTATCATGTTTGGTTTGGTGTATGTCTTTTCATCTGATCGATATAGAAATAAAAATTTAATTAGAGATTAGATAGATGGATAGATGGATGCATAGATACATGTATGATAGATATTGGATAGAGAAGTGAAGCTTGAAAAGAGAAAACGTTCTATTTATCTTTGAATAACAAACATGAAAATGCAGTATACAAAATATCTCTAAATATGTCTTAGTCTATTGGTCTCACTTTCCATATGAACATGATGAGTGAAGTTAGAGCAAAGTTCAGGAAGATGAGATGAACAAAAGGGATTTCCTCCTGAGTCTTATCCAGACAACCACATGGTTGGACACTTAATCAATGGGAGCACTTTGTATAGACGGAAGGTTGCCACTTAGCATGATGGGAATGAACTAAAACAAGCTGAAAAGTAACTGGAACTAAGAATTCACTACTCTCTCTCCTAAGTGTGTGCCTGTACATAACCCTACTACAATTTTAAGTCTGTTTCCTTTGAGTCAAAAGCCAGTGTGTCTCTTTGCTGCATCTATTACAAGAATGAAGGCCATTCTCAGCAATCTGCCTGCTGACATTCCAGAAAACATGGACATCACTCTGAAGGGATGCACAGTTAACTATGAAGAGCTTCAGAGAAACCCTGCAGAGGAACTTCAGTCACATCAGTGTAGAACTCAGTCTCCTCAGAAAGCAAAAGAAGCAGCTCCAGGTTGGCAAATAGTGGGGAAATAGGAACTGGCTACCATTTGCACTATTTGTAGTCAGGTACAAAACATGATCAAGGGTGTTATACTGGGCATTCATTAAAAGGTGTCTGTGTATACTCACTCCCCCATCAATGTTTTTATCCAGGAGAATGGGTCTGTTGTTGAAATCCAAACTTTCTTGGGTGAAAAACATATCTGCAGGGTCTGAATGAGGCCAAGTGTTGCTTGTTCAGTATCTCAAGCCCAGAAAGATTAGTTAATCCTTATTTTATTTTATTTTTGTTTTTGAGATGGAATCTTGCTCTGTCACCCAGGCTGGAGTGCAGTGGCGGGATCTCAGCTCACTGCCAGCTCCACCTCCAGGTTTCATGCCATTCTCCTGCCTCAGGCTCCTGAGTAGCCGGGACTACAGGTGCCCGCCACCACGCCTGGCCAATTTTTTGTATTTTTAGTAGAGACAGGGTTTCACCTTGTTAACCAGGATGGTCTGGATCTCCTGACCTCATGATCTGCCCACCTCGGCCTCCCAAAGTGCTGGGATTACAGGCATGAGCCACTGCGCCAGGCTAGGTGAGTTAATCCTTGAAGTAAACATTTAACTTGTTTCAAATTCAATTGTTTTGATTGAACAAATCACAACAGTTAAAAACAAGGCTATCATAAAATTTGGGGATGGTATCTATGTCACTGAAAACAGAACAGTTTTGCAGTCTGGTGAATAAGATCTAAGAGGCATCCAGCTACAGAAACAAGATACTAGATAATTCCTAAGACCTATTTGCAATATTTTAATGATGCAATAAAATGCCTCTATTCATCTTGGGGTTTGAGATCAGGGAAAGTCAGTATGAGTCCCTTGTCTTCCAGAATCCTAATCATGTTGGATGCAGTATCATATTGCACCTGGACCATCAGACTTAAATGAAAAGGATCCAGGCTATGATCTTGAGTCAGCTACTGTGTAACCTCCAATGAGTCACTCTGCCTCTCTTGGCATCCATTGTGTATTCTGAAAATGAGGCAGTTGGATGAGAGAATCTACTGGGTGCATTTTAGCTCTGAGAATGGGGTGATATACAAAGAGGGGAAGAGCATGGATTTTCATCAAGCCCTCCACTTAAATAGCTTTGTCTAGGAAGTTCTTAGCTTCTTTAAGCCTCAGTTTTCTTATCTGAAAAATTGAGTTAATTATAGTGTCTAACTTGCAAGGAGATAATTTGGGTAGATCACTTAGCTATATCCTAAAAGGTAATATATATCCAATAAATAATAGCTGATATTCTTTGTGTTGCTATTGTTGTTTTGCAATAATAGCTGTGGTTTTAAATGTTTTAAGCCAAAAGATATTATAGGGAGAATTTAAGTAGGAGGCCAGTTACATAGAAAGAAGGCTATGTATTGGTGAACTGAAGTCATGCCACATGGTGGTTTACATGACCTTGGGCCAACTCTATAAATCATGGAATATAGGTAGACCATATTACTTATTCTTCTCTGTGGCAGTACTTTTTATGTTTTTAGTAATGGAAGGCAAAGTGATGTCGGAAAAAGAGCAGGAATTAAACATTTAAAAAAAAATCTTATCTCTATTGACAGAAAGATTTATAAATCACCTAAAAGGTTTTCATCTGTTGAACTTCTTTAAAATGAAAATTACTAATCAGGAACATGTCTACTCTACATGTTCACTTCTCAAATCTATATTCATCGATTTCTGAACTCTTGAAAAATTGTGAGGTAAAAGAATGAGATGGCAGAAATATCCACAAATTCCAATGGAATGAGAACATACTATGTGTGGGCTTCAGAGACCTGTGCTAAAGGAAACATACCTCCAGGCACTCTCATTATTATTTCTGATATGAGATGACAACCTGAACGTCCTGGATGAGGAAACCAACCTCAGAAAGAGGGGACAGGCCAAATTTTCTAAAAACAGGTTATAAATATGAAATGAGTTTCATGAGCCCATGAGTTATGGAATACTAAAGTTTGTACCTGGAATTAAAGTTCTGACACTTTTTCTGTGGGGCACTTGTGTTTTCAAGAGGCGCTTTATATAGAAAATGAAAGAGATGAGACAGGGAATGCAGGATTTTATCAAGATGTGTTGCTTTGCAGAAAAGTGGTTTAGTTGTTTGGGCCTATGAGAAATTGTTGTGAGTATACTCACAAGGTTTACTTCAACCACTGTGACAGACCAATCTGTCTAGTTTTTATGTAGCCTTAAACAACATACATGCCTGAATATGAGGTAAGTTGTTTTCTCCAAAGCTCACCATTCAGAGAATAGGGAATCATCTTACATGCAAGTCTTTACAAAGTTTTTCAATTACTTTACTTTGAAAAACCAAATGTAATTTAGGGAAAACCTCACCTGAAAGATACTCAGTCAATTCTAGTTTAAGATACGTGTAGAGAGAGGCTCCTAAACATAATTGATTTCTTACATTTATTTTTTGCTTTTCTTTATATACAGATGGAGTATTTATTTCTGGAGAGATGATCATCACAATTACAAAAGTTCAGTGTTATAAATGGGTCTTTTAAAGGTCTCTTTGAAATAAAATAAAGTAGGCAGTGGCGTTGGAGAAATCATAAATGTAATCATTGCAGATTTGGGCGAGGGGGAAATGTCCTAATGTTACTTAGTAAATACTTGTAGCTTGTAGGATAAAATATCCAATACAAGCAAAATACCTGGATTCCCAAAGGACTGCATGTTAAACTAAGATACAATGCTCTAGAGATGATATGTTCTAGAAAAGTGTTAGGTGGCCCAAAGTTGTTCTAATGATGACAACAAAGACACAGAGAATGACTCGGTGGAATAGTCCAGATAAAAGCCTGATTAGAGTGCTTTCCAGATAAACAGGAAGTAAAGAAGTGGAAAAAGAGAATATGAGGAATTCTTCAGTTTTGCTCTAAAGGAGGGGTGGGGAAAATATAGGGTTGTAGCTTGAAGATTGTAGCTTTGAGGGAAAACATTTCAGAGAGGGAAATAATTTTAGCATGATTATAAACTGATTGGATGATCCTGTAAAGAGTGAAAAAACAATGACACAAAAAGAAAAGTGGAAGATTACAGAAGGAAAGTCCTAGGGAGGGTGAGAGGGAACACCGTCCAGGGCATAGGTGACGGGCAGATATGAGAAGGGGCCATTTATTCCATGTGCCAGGTGGGAAGGAAAATCAATGGGCACAGATGCAGGTGGGTGGTTGATTTGGTGGTGAAAATAGGAGGGAACTGTTTTCTGACGGCTCCACTATTTTCAATAAAATAAGAAGCGAGTCGTCTTCTGAGAGTGGGAAAACAGATCTTGACCTTCTAACACCAGAAGCACCATCGTTTACTCCTCTGCAGTCATCCACCCACTCCATTCTCTGAATGTGTGGATTTTTAAATGTTTGCGATTGGCCATTTCCCACTTTCCTTCCCTTTGCCAATAGTTGCATCCCGCTGGTTCTGTGTCTAGGTCTCCCTGACTTCTTCTGGGTTGTTCATTTTTTAAACAAGCTCATCCTCTCAGCAACGTGGCATGCCTCACAACCACACCATTTCTTCACACCCTAATCAGCTTTCCTTCAATTCTCACAGCCCATTGATTTAGCTCCTTTTTCCACTTGCTGGGGTGGGTTTTTTTTCTTCTGCTTTTGTCAGGCTGTTTTTGTCACTAACTAATGTGTGCCTTCCTGTTCAAATCCCAAGTCCTGCAGGAAAAAAAAGGTGATTCCGAGTGAGACTATTAAGTTAGAAAAATAATTTGTTCAGCTCTTCGAATATGTCTGCCACCACTGGAGGACACTGATAATTGTTTCAGTTAATGTTTCCAGGAATCCTAAACTGCTTGAATCCTGAAATACTACTCTAAGCAGTAGAATGTGTGTCCAGTGACAGGTCAGCAGTCATCTTCCATTGAACATTCATCCCATGAATTCTCTGCACACACAAAAAATAGATTCACCATCATGATGGGAAACCTTGGAGATCCCCAGGTCTCCTTACGTGACAGGACAGCCCAGGCTCTGGACTCAACTGTGTGGCTTTGAATCTTGGCTCCACTATTCTCTGCCCATTGTGCAAGTATTTAACCATTCCGTGCCTCAGTTTTATTATCTCTGAAATGGGGAGAGTAATATTCTCCAGCCTCATAGAGTTGCTGTGATAATCAACTGCATTAACGTGCCTAATGTCTTCAACATACTTTCTGGAAAGAAGGGTAGTGTTTAGTGAGTCGTAGCTGCTAATTTTAGGTCAAAAGCTGTAAGAAAATTTTATAGGGATCAAATATTTAACTTTATTCATGTTAAACTTATTGGGCTATAAAAACCACTTATTACCTAGTACATATTAATTCTTAATATAGTTGTTCCACAGAATCCACTTGATATGGTTTGGCTCTGTGTCCCCACCCAAATCTCATTTTGAATTGTAATCCCCATAATCTCCACATGTCAAGGGAGAGGTGTGGTGGGAGGTGATTGGATCATGGGGGTGGTTTCCCCTGTGCGGTTCTCGTGATAGTGAGTTCTCACAAAATCTGATGGTTTCCTAAGTGTTTGATAGTTTC
Organism: Nomascus leucogenys; assembly: GCF_006542625.1. NCBI lineage: Eukaryota > Metazoa > Chordata > Mammalia > Primates > Hylobatidae > Nomascus > Nomascus leucogenys. The sequence goes on along the minus strand of NC_044401.1, from coordinate 71,787,974 downwards.
TCCTTCACACTCCACTCTCTCTTACCTGCCACCATGTAAGCCATGCCTGCTTCCCCTTCTTCCATGATTGGAAGTTTCCTGAGGCCTCCCCAGCCATATGGAACTGTGAGTCAATTAAATCTCCTTTCTTTATAAATTACCCAGTCTCGGGCAGTTCTTTATAGCAGTGTGAAAATGGACTAATACACCACTGCTGATATAGTTTCCTAGGGCTGCTGTTTTAAAAAAAGTACCACAAACTGTCAAAACAATGACAATCTAACCTCTCATAGTTCTGGAAGCTGGAAGTTTAAAATCAAGGTGTTGGCCAGGTGCAGTGGCTCACACCTGTCATCCCAGCACTTTGCGAAGCCAAGGCCTGCAGATCACTTGAGCTGAGGAGTCCAAGACTAGCCTTGGGTACATAGAGAAACCCTATCTCTACAAAAAATACAAAAATTAGCCAGATGTGGTAGTATCTGCCTGTGGTCCCAGCTACTCAGGGGAGGCAGGAAGATCATCTGAGCCCAGGAGGGTGAGGCTGCAATGAACTGTAATCATGCCACTGCCCTCCAGCCTGGGCAACAGAGCAAGATCTCATCTTTTAAAAAAAAGGTAATGGCAGGGCTATCTCTCTCTGAAGGCTCTAGAAGTGGAGGATCCTTCTTGCCTCTTCCTACCCTGTTGTAGTTGCCAGCAATCTTTGGTGTTCCTTTGATTTGCAGCTACAAATTTGCATCACTCCAATCTCTGCCTCCATCTTCAAATGGCCTTCTTCCCCGTGTCTCCTTTGGTCTTCAACTCTTTCTCCCCTTATAGAGATACCAGTTGTTGGATTTAGGACCTGCCCTAATCCAGTATGATCTCATTTCAACCTGCTTACATCTGCAAAGACCGTATTTCCAAATAAGGTTGTTGATACAGTTTGGATCTGTGTCCCCACCCAAATCTCATGTTTACTTGTGATCCCCAGTGTTGGAGGTGGGCCTGGTGGGAGGTGATTGAATCATGGGGGCAGAGTTCTCATGAATGGTTTAGCACCATCCTACCTTGGTACTGTATAGTGAGTGAGTTAGCACAAGATCTGGTTGTTTAAAAGTGTGTAGCACCTACCCCCTCTCTCTCTCTTCCTCCTGCTCTGGCCATATGAAGTGCTGGCTCCTCCTTCACCTTCTGCCATGATTGTATGTTTCCTGCAGACTCTCTAGAAGCTGAGCAAATGCTGCCATTCTTCCTGTACAGCCTGTGGAACCGTGAGCCAAGCAAACCCTTTTTCTTTATAAATTACCCAGTCTCAGGTATTTATAGCAATGTGAGAATGGACTAATACAGTCGTATTCACAGGTACCAAGGATTAGGATTGAAATATATCTTTTTTAGGGACACAATTCTACCCACAACAGTGCATATGAAACAAACACTGGTCCAGGTGTGGTGGCTCATGCTGGTAATCCCAGAACTTTGGGAAGCTGAGGTAGGAGGATCACTTAAGGTCAGGAGTTTGAGACCAGCTGGCCAACATGGTAAAACCCCGTCTCTACTAAAAGTACAAAAATTAGCCAGGCATGGGGGCAGGTACCTACAGTCCCAGCTACTCAGGAGGCTGAGGCAGGAGAATCACTTGAACCTGGGAGGCAGAGGTTGCAGTGAGCTGGGATCACACCACTGCACTCCAGCCTGGGCAACAGAGCAAGACTTTATCTCAAAAAAAAAAAGATTAAAAAAAAAGAAAAAACAAAACAAATACCTCCAATCATACTTTATTTGTCCCAAATCACTTCCTCCCCATTAACTATAATCTACTGTAGTATTATTTGTCTGACCTGGTGACTAATGCCTTTTGTGAACTGTCTGAATAGGTCTGGGGTGGGATAAGTAAAAAAATGGAAAGAAAGTTTTTAGAAACTTCCATTGCAATTTGAAATTGCCATAATATCCAAGCGTGTATTCCACTGACTTACCTTGTTTAAAAGGGAAAGGACTGCTTTGGATGTTTTCTAACTCGTCTGATGAGTCACATGTGGCATGGGCTGCATATTGGTCATATCATAGATGTAAAGTTTTAAAACTTTGGTCACCATGCATCATCTGAGATGCACTGATGTGGCTGACCAGCTGTGAATGGTCAAAAATGGAGAAAAAGTTTGCCACCTCCCATTTTTTCGATAGTTATCTACATAAACCCCATTTACTGCTCCAATCTTTGGGTCCTAAACAAAGAAATGTTATTACTTCTGTTAAATAATTGTTCTAGCTAACATAAAAATTCTCCCATTTCCTTTTGAAGAACATAGTCTAGATATTGAGTAAAATATTTCAGGGAACAGGATTTGTTCATTGTTTGCAAACAACTTTGCAATTCTGTAGTCATTGTCTGCTTTGTTTCAAGACACAAGCCATATCAATTAGTATTTTAATTACCTTTGGTTACATAAAAGAAGTTGTTGTTCTAAAAGAGAAAAATTGAGTTCATTACGTTGCTTTGTTATTTCTGCCTACTGAATACATTTGCTGTTGATGACACTGTGTACTTTCCTGAACTTCCCACTTAAACCTCCAAATTTTTGTGCATCTCAGAAAAGATATTAACTATTAACGAAAACTGTTGCTTTGGAAAATTTCTTTTTACAAAGGAAAAAAAAACTGTTTAACTCATAGTCAGTTATTAGTCTAAGAAGCAAAAGCAATATCAAATTCTGATGCAAGCTTGCTTTTTTTGGATTGGTTGTATGTTGGACTCAAGTTTGTAGAACAATTGTTTGGGTTTCTTTTGTCATTTTGTTTTGGTTTTAGTTTTCAATTTAATTTGGCTTTTTAACAAAAGTAATTGTTTTTGAGTATAGATGAACACAAAAAAGGGATCAGTAGACACAGGGGCCTATTTGAGGGTGGAGGGTGAAAGAAGAGTGAGGACTGGAAAACTACCTTTGCCATCCAGGTACTGATGACTACCTGGGTGGCAAAGTTATCTGTACACCAAACCCCAATGACACGCAACTTACACATGTAACAAATCTGCATATGTCACCCGTTGAACCTCAAATGAAAGTTGGGAAGGAAAAAAAATCATGTTTTGACTAAACATTAGATAAAAACAAATATACATGTCAAACTATACAAAAGGATATATCATAAAAGGCGTTACTCTTCACACCCTAGTACCCTAACTCACCCTCTCTGCTATCAGTTTGTTAGGTGTCCTTTTAGAAAGACTCTCAGCATATACATGTGTATGTGTGCATAGGTATGTATACATATCCATAAAACCTTAACAATCTAAAGCATCCTGTGCCTGCCATTCCCGACCGAGTTCACCTTGGAGCTAGTTTCATATCATGTGGTGCCAGTCTTCCAAGACGGCCCCCAGCCATCTGGCTGACTTCTTCCTGGTATTCATGCTTCTATGTAGTCCCCTCCCACATTAATAGGGCTGCTTAGCACACCAACAGAATACTATAGGAATGACAGTGTGATTGCCAAGGTGAAGTCATAAAAGGCACTGTGGCTTCCTCCTTCCTCTTCCTCAGATCACTTACAAAATCAACTGACATGTTTTAAGGACACTTAAGTAGCTCCATGGAAAGGCAAGGAAGTGGGGCCTCCTATCAATGACTATGTGAGGGAGACATTTTGGAAATTCATCTTCCAGCTCCAGTAAGGAGCAGCCCCAACCAACATCTTATCTGCAGCATTATGAGAGACCTCAATCAAGATCCACTCAGCTAACTTGCTCCCAATTCCTGACCAGAAAAAGAGATAGTAAATGTTAATTGCTGTAAGCCACTAAGTTTGGGGTGGGGGGTAATTTTAGATAACCAATATATGTATACCATCATATGTTATTTGTATTATTTATTGCCAGGGCTAAGATGCTGTAGCAAAGAACAATCCAAAAATTTAGATTTAAATAAGATTGTTTCCCATAAAAGAGTTTAGCTATGTGAGGTTCAGGATGGCAGGGAAGCTCTGCTCCATGCAGTCTTTCAGGGACCCAGTTTCCTCCCATCTTGTTCACTATCCCCTAAGGTATTGTCATCATCTGTAAGATCAAAGCTAGGTTGCTATGCTGTCTGTATTCCAGCTCGCAAAAAGGAGAAAACAAGGAAATTCAAGGCAAGAAACTTTCTTATGAGGAAAGTAAAATGAAAAATGCATCCATTTCATTTAGGGAAACATTAATCACATCATCACCTGATATGGTTTGGCTGTGTCCCCACCCAAATCTCACCTCAAATTGTAATAATCCCCATATGTCAAGGGCAGGGCCAGGTATTAGATAATTGGATCATGGGGGCAGTTTCTCCCATATTGTTCTTATGGTATTGAATGATTCCATGATATCTGATGGTTTTATAAAGGGGAGTTCTTCTGTACATGCTCTTTTGCCTGCTGCCATGTAAGAGGTGACTTTGCTCTTCATTCGTCTTCCGCTATGATTCGCCTCCCTGGCCATGTGGAACTGTGAACCCATTAAACCTTTTTCCTTTATAAATTACCCAGTCTCAGGTATGTCTTTATTAGCAGTGTGAGAATGGACTCATACAACATCCTAGCTGCATAGAGAGCTGGGAAATAACTTATGTAACTGGCCAGCCATATACCCAATAAAAAGGGGAAAATAAATTTTAGGAGGACCACCATTTTTCCCCATAAATTTGTAAGTATTCTTTTGTTTCAATGTATATACTTTATGTAGCCAATCACTAAATGATGGCTACTAGATATAGGGCTCCTTAAGCCATGGTAACAAATTACTCTGGGAAGGAATAAGGAGAAGAAAAGTCAACCTCCACACCACAGCTGTAGGAAATCTACACAAAATGCTCATCATACACCATTCAGATGCTCATGGTTTTGGAGGTGACAGAGAAAATGTCCCATATCTGGGCACAAAACTTGGATCCTATGACATGAGTGTAAAGTGTAAAAGTCAAAATGACTTGTGCCACAATTTCTCAATGAATATTCTTTGAACTCAAAATGTGTTGTGTGTAAACTCTAGAGGCTATCTGAGTTTGGTTCTTTAAGTGTGGCCCTTGGACCAACACCATCAGCATCACCTGCGAACTTGGAAATACAAATTCTTAGGCCCCATCCCAGAGCTACATGATTAGAGACCCTGGGGTTGGGGCCCAGCCTTCTGCTTCTTAACAAACCCTGCAGGGGAATGTATTGCTTGCCAATGTCTGAGAACCACCAATCTGAAGACTGAAAGCAGCATATGTCACTTACTAGCTGTGTAACTTTGAACGAGTAACCTAAATTCTTTGCCTTAATTTCTTCATCTGGGAAACAGGGAAAGTCATACTATTTGTTAGATGAGCAAGTGCTAAAATGTGTTAAGTGCCCTTAAAAGTGCCTGGCATATGGTGAGCACTCAAAAAAAAAATCCTAGATAGTGTTGCTATTGTTGTTATCTTTATCTTCCTAACGTGATTTCACCAGTTTGTGATCTAATATGAGGTTATGTCTTTGATATGCAAATGAATAGTTGTGACACACAGTGGTTCCTACTGAGAGAATGCCTTCCTTCCCCTCCCTGAGGTTGTTCCTCCTACTAATCACACTAAAGCCCCAAGAATGCTTCCTAAGTTTTGGCGGTCAATGACACCAGCAGCCGCCAGATTGATGGGCACTTTACATATCAAAATGTATGACAAGCCCACAAGAGTATTAACCAGAAACACAAGTCCAGCCCAAATGGCCAAACATTCCAAGTACTTTTTTATTTTGAGTTCTTGCTTGTATCCAGCAGTGTGTTAGGTGCTGGGGGATCAGGTATATAACAAGAATTCCCAGCACCAGGCAGGGTCAGCCCAAGAGACTGGGAGACTGGGCAAGTTAGATGTATCTCCACTCTCACATCACCTCCTTCATTTATTTGCTCCCATTTCACTCACACACAGTGATATGTCTCAGCTATTTGTTTCCTGACCCTGAGGCCTTTTACAGTAAAGGCCTTCCACCTGTTTAACTCAGGTGCCCTCTAAATGGAGCAAAAATCAGCCCTTGCTGGCTTGAGCTGTTCCCACCAGGGCCTCCTCCCCGAGGGGCTCACCTCAGGTGCAATGTATACAGAAAGCAAACTGCAGTCCTTCCTTTTACCCAAGGTCCTGTCTGCAGGGAAGCATTTTTTCTCCTTGCTGTGACAGTGAATTGGAGATTTGTGGACACTCCTGCGCTGCATGGTAAGGATGCCTGTTGCCTAAACAATTACCTGGAATTCAGCAATGAGTTTCCTTTATACCCAGTCATCATTAGGGCTATGGCTACTGCTTTAAGACTCTGAGATTTTTTTTGCATAAAGATTGGTTGCACTGCCATGTTTTTTTTAAAGTCTCTATTTTTCATAGTGCTCTGTAGCCATGTAAGCAGGAAGAGAGAAAATTTATCTTGAGCTTATGATATTCACTTAATAAGTGAGAAGAATGGAACAGAACCCCACTAGAGCACAGCTAGGATTCTGAGAGGAGTCAGACATGTCTTCTGGAATAATTCCTATCCTGAAATAACTGTTCAGGCAAAAGCCACTCTGGCCACAGCACTGGCTGTAACAAGGCATTGCATCATGTTATAAAATTGGGAGAATATGTTGTTTCTCTCTCCAATACCTATTTAATCCCACCCAAAATCAGGTTTCTGATCTCTGTTTGTGGAATTTATCCCTCAGCCCTTCTCAGCCATGTATTTTAACCACACATCTTTATTTCCAGAGTTTCTGATTGGCTTAAGCCATTCCTCCCCAGGCCTTGGGTCACAGAGAGCACATGACCAATCAGAACCAGTAAGGTACTGAACACAGCCTAGCAGAAAAGCTGTGTTCCCAGGTAAAGAGGGACCCTTGCTTTCCCAGCCCTTAAACCATGCGGTGTGGGGAAATGGAATATAGTGCTGCTACTGAAATACTGCAGCCATTCTAGAGGACAAGGCAAATGCAGAGCCCAAAGCTGAAGAAAACTCTACAGATGTCAGAACAAAGAGATGGAGGGCAGTTTGGACATAGGTAACATAGATACCTTTGAATCAAGCCTCACCTGACATATCCTATTCTCTGGGCCAGTGGGTTCTCATGTGAGGACCAGCAGAGTCAGCTTTACCTGAGAACTCATCAGAAATGCAAATTTTTTCGTCCCCACTCTAGACTTCCTGAGACAGAACTCTGTGCATGGGGTCTGTAGGTTAAACGCCCTTGACAGTAATAATTTAAGCATACCCTTAGAATGACCCTGTATGTCAGATGCACCTAAATGTGTGTTCCAAGCTAGGGAATCCAGGAGTGGCCAACCTGGAGATTTGTTCCTTGTCTATGAGGAAGATCTGAGCCTCTAGCCTGTCCCATGGAACATGGACCATACAGGGGATAGAGGCCCTGAGTTTTGGGGTAAATGAAGGTAGCCAGGTGGAGGTTGTTTGTGAGAAGGTGCTAAGTGAAAATCCTATATAAATTGCATGATATTTGTAGGTGGTTGTGATTTTCCTGCTGAGCCTGTCGCCACTGGGCTGTGAGGTCATGTGATCCAGCCTGCCACCGCTGGACACGTAATTAAGGCAGTTTTCCTGTCCAGCCCACTGTCACTGGACTCTCTTCCTGGTATGGAAACCCCTAATAAGAAACCAGGTCTCATTTGCTGGTTCTGAGTCTCTTCTTTAGCCTCTTGAACCTCGTGCCTCCCTACTGAGGTTAATAGGGTGTTGGCCCAACAGGACTCAGCAATCTGCATTGTAATAAGCCCTCCGGGTGATTATGGTTACACTAAAGTTTGAGAACCGCGTTAACTATACAGTAAATTGACAGAAAATCAGCTGTTTTAAGTATCGCTATTCTAGAGTTTTTAGTACCATGTGTCCATTTCTTTCTTAGTAAAACCAGTCTGAACTTGGTTTGTGTGTTTCTCTTACCAGCTTCAATCTTTTTGTTCTAACACTTGATAGAAAATTAGATGAGTTATCTTAATTATAATCCTTCCCTACATCACGCTGGCTTATCTGATGAGGAGATCTGTTCCTTAGGACATCTTTATGAAGGACACAAACTGAGCAAGGATATTTTGTATACAAACTCCTCATTGTGGAGATGAGGAAACCAGGTGCCTTCCTGTAGGTCTCCTGACTGGCTAAAATACTTTTGGTCTGGTTCTTTCTCCCATTCTTGGCAGCCCATGAGGCTGAGTGATTAGACCAGCAGGTGAAAGAGGTGGGCAAACCTGGGTTTGAACCCTGACTCTACTACATTCTAGCTGTAAGACACAGGGCATGTCACAAGCCTGTTTGCCTCAGTTTCCTTATTTGTAAAATGGTGAAACAGCATTACTTACTTTAGGTGGCTGATGTAAGAATTCACATCATTCCAGTGAAAATGTGTATGGAAAGAATGAAGGGCTTAGTAAATGCTCAATAAATTGTATAGTAAGAATATTGTCAAATTCATCACATTATTGCCTCTGCCCTACTGCCTGTAAAATGCAATCTACACAAAGAAGATTTCATTGAGCATGTTATTTAGGAGAAGCAGTATCTCAGTTATGCACTGAATCCAGCCTGCTTATTTCCAAGGACCCTCTGAATTACCTTAGCCTCACACCTGAACTAGAGCATCTTATTATAGGGTCAGCATTATAAGGTAATCTCACACTTCAGCTTCCTATGAGAAGCCGTGTTTCTCAGCCACATCTTCCCTGTTAAGGCCTTCTTTCTTCTTAAGGGGGTGATACTGCTGTTGCTAAGTTGTTTTAATCACCACCAGAACAGTGAAAAGGTTTACTCATTCTTACTATAAGAACAGCTCTTCTAGAATCAGTGGGTGTCTCATTCATTTCCAGCCTTGCTTAATTTTTGGCTGTTCCCACTTAGCCATTTAATAAAAAAATTTGACTTCCTACCTTCTCTCAGGCATCCAGGTGGGTGGTATGCTACCTTGGAAGGAGAACCACCATACAAAGTCCAGCAATATTTTTGCAGTCTCAATTATCTGGCCTTGCTCTAGATAATGTAACTGCTCTTTCAGCATGGCCATGACTTGAGTGACACACCAGTGGCACTTTTGTGATAGATGTTAAATGGAGTAGAATTGTGGCAGGCCAGGTCTCACTCATGCGGGCCTCCATAACAACTGTTTCAGTACTGGCTGAGTGGTTAAGTTAAATATTGAAAGCCAGTGCCTGTATACAAAGGCTGGAATGTAACAAAAGCCCACCAAGAGTTTTGCCTAGGCCTTTCCTGGGCCTTAAAGCACGACGAAATAACAAAGGAATTCTTAACAGGACCCATTTAGGAGTAAACAAGTTTTATTGTGGGTCTGAAGAAACTCCCCAAGCCTCCACAAACAAGTTTATTGGGGGTCTGAAGGAATTCCCCAAACCTCTGTGATTTAGCGGGATACAAGATAAGGATAATTACCCCAGCACCTGGACCTATTTAGATTAAGTAAATTTACTGAGGCTTCAGAGGAAGGTCTTCAGGACTCAGACCTTAGTTATAGATTAAAAGAAGTCAATCACTTACGTCTTTAGATAAATGCACACTTACATGTAGATGTATAGCTTAGAAAGTATATAAGCTCTGGAAAACTTTATAATTTTGCGTTGCTCTGGTGATAATTTCCAGGCCTTCTCCCTGTAACTGGCTACAGAAATAAAAACTCTCTTCCTCCTCAGTTCATCAGCATCTTATTACTGGGCCACAAGAAATAGCAGCCCAACCCTCAGTTTGGTCCAGGAACAGAATCTTACAGCCAAATGATATAAAATGGCTCTTGGGTTCAAATCCCAGCTTTGCCACTTAATACCTGTGTGATTTGTGCAAGATATTTAGCCCTTAGGCTCTTTCCCAGCCCATGAGGGAGGTGAAAGGGCCATAAAGGATAAATGTGCAACCTGTCCGAAAATTAATACTTATGCTTGGGAGCAGCACATGTGGTAACCTGGGCACTGGGGGACGGTGATGATTATGATCATCACTCATCAGCCACCCACTCTTCACCCACCCCACTCATCAGTCAGCCATCCACCCACTGTGCCTGTATAAAAGCCCTTATATATTTTTTTCTGGTCCTTCAGTGCTTTAGTTTATCCATTTATAAAATAAAGTAATGTAATCAACACATAGAATTATTATAATTATTAAATGAGTTAATGTTTATGAAACCCTTAAATATGAATGATAATGAGTAATATTTGCCATTTACTAAGAACTTTGTGCCAGACTTTACGCTAAGCCCTTTACATGTAACAGCTAAATTTATTCCACCCATAAATCAGTGAAGTACAGTAGTATGAGAATAAATAGTATTGCTAATATTAATGATGGCAATAATAATATATGCAACAGGCAGTATATAAGTATTCTGTCAAATCTCACAACATCCTTGTTAGGGAGGTTCTATTATAATCCCCATTTTGCAGATGGATAAACTGAGGCACAACAAGTTAAGTGTCCTACGAAAGCAAGTTAGTGACAGAGCTGGGATTCATATCCAGTCATCTCTGATACCATGTCCCAACCTCTCAATTGCCCACCAACTCAAAATCACATAAAAGAAAGATGTCAGTGTTCAAATTTTCTAGAATCATAGGACAGATCAAAAACATTGATATCGTTTCTTCCTCTCAGAAAAATGATTCCAAATGGGAGCTATATGAATGGAGGGTTTTGTTTTTTTTGTTTTTTTGTTGTTGTTGTTGTTTGTTTTTTGTTTTTTTAAGAGACAGAGTCCTGCTCTGTCACCCAGGCTGGAGTGCAGTGGCACGATCTCAGCTCACTGCAAGCTCCGCCTCCCAGGTTCACACCATTCTCCTGCCTCAACCTCCCAAGTAGCTGGGACTACAGGCACCCGCCACCACACCCAGCTAATTTTTGTATTTTTAGTAGAGACAGGGTTTCACCATGTTAGCCAGGATGGTCTCGATCTCCTGACCTTGTGATCTGCCTGCCTCAGCCTCACAAAGTGCTGGGATTACAGGCGTGAGCCACCACGCCCAGCCTGTATGGAGAGTTTTAAAAGCTCACAATTGGCTGTATGGCCAGCCCTATGTGCTCTATGAAAATGAGGGATTATTTCAAAAGTGAAAAGCTGCAATAGCAATAGGTTTTAAAAACTATAGAGTCAACATCTTGCAGAAGATACTCAACTGGGTAATTTTTTTAGAAAATGGAGACTTTTATAACATCCAATTACATGACAAGTGAGTTACATTTAAAGACATTGAAAAAATTATTCCAAATATGAACTGAACAGTGTTATCAACTTTAATTAGTCCTCATATTAAGCTCTTTCCCAGCCCATGAGGGAGGCGAAGGAGCTATAAAGGATAAGCATGCATCCCATCTGAAACGGTACTTCTAACTCGGAGCAGCATGTTTGGTAACCAGGTCACTGGAGGAGGGTGATGATCATGACCGCCACTCATCAGCCACCGGCCCATCCGCTGCACCTGTGTAAAGCCCTTATGTTTTTTTCTGGTTCTTGGTAAAGTGATTTAGTTGGACTCTTATTAATCTCATTTTACAAATGAGGAAACTGAACCAAGGAGATAGTAAGCAATTTGCCCAGAGTTCCTATTTCTTGGGAAGGGGGCTAAACTGTGGGATTCATACTGAGGTCTGTGTACTGGAAAGCCAATGTGCTTTTCACTGTGTCATATTGACACTCTAAAAACACAAGTGAAAAAATACAGCTCAGTTATGAAGAAATAACTTTTATTTTCTTTTTACAATGTCACATATAGGTAGGGATGTAAGTTTTTTAGAGATGGGAACAAATTGAAGTCTTGCTATTATGGAAATACTTATAAAAAGGTAGATTATGGCAAATCCCTCCTAGGTACTAAGTGGAAGTGTTTGCTTATTTATCTTTATATGGTAGTGTTTTATGCCAACCTGGTACAAAGTACATGCTCCATAGATGTTCACTCAATTGGCTTGAATTTTTTTCTTCTAGTTCCCAAATCACTTAGGTGGAGCCAAATGCATTTTAAGTTCGTTGAACCCAGGTAGAGTGTCTGGTAGTTTTTGGTACCCACTTTACCCTCCAAAACACAATGGTAACCATGTAGGTGCTCAAATAATGCAATAAACACATCCCTCACAGAGAATCTGTTATAGTGACCTTCAAGTTCAGCATCAGCATTTTGAGGGACTGTGAAGAACAAAGCTGGACGTTGACAAGGATCTAGACCACAATGGTAGCTGTATTCCTGGAAATTTTGACTGAGCAGGATTGAGGGAATAAAGATTACAGATTCATATTCTTAAAGCAAGACCCCATTGAGTTCTAATCCATATACGGAAAGAAAAAATAATGAAAGCCCATCAAAATAGCTCAACTCTCCAGTCTTCTTGGAATCTTGAGATTATTATAATTGTTGTATTCACCTTTACATGGAATTAGCTTAGAAGCTTGACCAAGTGGCCAGAAGCTTTTTTAAGAGAACTATCTTTCTTTGAGATTGGGGATGTTATTTTGTTTTGATTTTCCAGAGCTGATTTTTATTTTTCTTTGGTCACAGAGTTCTAGTAATGTAAAGGAGTTTGGGGAGAAAGTATCTCAGAAAACAGGGATAGGCAATAGATTCTTCTAGCAGGGAAAGGGCACTCTGGTAGGAAAAATAATGGTTCCCCAAAGATGTTCATGTTCTAACCTCTGAAACCTATAAATATGTTATCTTTAGATGGCAAAGGGGATTTTGCAAGTATGGTTCTGTTAAGCACATCCTGGATTATTTGGGTGGGCCCAATGTCATCACAAGGATCCTTGTAAGAGAGAGGCAGTCATGTTCTACAGCAGCAGTCCTCAACCTTTTTGGCACCAGGGGCCAGTTTCATGGAAGGCAATTTTTCCATGGGCCTGGGTAGGGGGATAGTTTGGGGATGATTCAAGCACATTACATGTATTGTGCACTTTAATTCTATTATTATTAAACTGTAACATATAATGAAATAGTTATAAACTCACCATAATGTAGAATGAATGGGAGCCCTGAGCTTGTTTTCCTGCAACTAGAGGGTCCCATCTAGAGGTGATGGGAGACAGGACAAATCATCAGGCATTAGGTTCTCATAAGGAGGACAAAACCTAGATCCATCACATACACAGTTCACAATAGTGTTCACACTCCTCTGAGAATCTAATGCCGCCACTGAGATGACAGGAGGCAGAGTTCAGGCGGTAATGCAAGCAATGGGGAGTGATTGTAAATAGAAATGATGCTTCACTCCCTCACCCACGCCTCACCTCCTGCTATGTGGCCTGGTTCCTAACAAACCATGAACCAGTACCAGTCCATGGCCTGGGGACTGGGAACTCCTGTTCTAGAGAGTTGGAGAAGGAAATGTGATGGAAACAGAGGTGAGTGATGAAATGGCTCCTCTGAAAAAATGGAAGAGATCTACAAGCCAAGAAATGCAGGCAACTAGATTCCTCACTTTCTAGAAGCTGAGAATTGTGGATAACAGTTGTTCCCCCAGAGTCCAGAGAAGGGATGTAGTGACACGTCTCACCTCTGGAAATGTAAGATAATAAATTTGTATTGTTTAAGCCATCCAGTTTGTGGTCATTTGTCATAGTAGCAATAGGAAACTAACACAAGGACTAAGTTCCTGAGCAGCAGCTTCTGCCAGAGAGAGAAATATTTCTTATATGAGTCTAAGAAAATATTCTACCTGCTTAGAATTCGGAGTATTACCTTTGGCTACTTGTGATTTACTTTAAGGTCTTTCAGCCTCAGCACTATTAACATTTTGGGTCAGATAATTCTTTATCGTGGGGCTGTTCTGTGCATTGTAGGATATTCAGCAGCACCTCTGGCCTCTGCCCACTAGATACCAGGAGCACCTCCCCAACCCCCAACAGCTGTGATAACCAAAATTGTCTCCAGCTATTGCCAAATGTCCTCTGTTTGAAGGAAGGGCAGCAAAATTGCTCCCAGGCTGAGAACCATTGCTCCAGTATGATCATATCCTCCTTGATTATAAAATTTCTGATGACAGTGAGCAAGCCATCTTTCTCCCACGATCCTAATTCATAAATTAGCCAAACCCTCAGATACACAAAATATGCTTTAGTCAGTGTCATTTTGCTGCTCAATTATGAGGCAAAAAATCCTTGCCTCAAGACTAGATGGAATAATCTCATGGCTTGTACCAAGAGATCAGACAGGATTTATTTCTGGATGAAACTCAGCTGATAACCCAAGGCAAGTTATTAATCTGCTCAGCCCAGCCAGCTAGCACCTCATGCCTGTTACTCTCAGTAGATACCAAATAAAACATTATATCAAATTGAGTGGGATAGCTTCTTGCCCTCCTTCCTTACTTGGATAATTTAACCGGGGATGCTATTCATTATTATTACTGCATCAAAAATTGCAAGATGTTTTAGAATGAAATGCAGTGAAGCATGGGTAGGATGAAGAAGGGAAGGATGAGTTCTGTGCCTTCCCTGGTTCCAAGATATGGGTGTTATTGGGCATGGGCGCAAAAGCAGCCTCTATAAGCCAAGTTTTTCCTTCTCTGAGTTAATGTGCCAACCAAGGATGCCTACATTCAAAAGAATGAGAAAGACAGAGAGATTCCAGCTCATTTTCCAAAAGAAACTCTTATTTTGGCATGAATAGGTTTGGCAAACAGAGACATTGCAGGCAGGAAGGCAGGCAGAACCGGGGAAAGGATAAGAGAATAAATGACCATGAGTTAAGATTATCCAGGATGGAAGGCTAGGATGGTGTTATAGACTGAATGTTTGTATGCCCCAAAATGCATATCTTGCTACCCTAACCCCCAGTGTGTTATTTGAAGGTAGGACCTTTGGGAGGTCATTAAATTTAAATGAGATCATGAGGGTGGGTCCTCCATGATGGGATTAGTGTTCTTGTAAGAGAAGGAACAGACCAGACAGAGCACACTCACTCTCTGCCATTCAAAGACATAGTAAGAAGGTGGCTATCTGCAAACCAGGAAGAGAGCCCTCACCCAGACCCCAACCATGCTAGTACCTTGACCTTGGACTTCCCAGCCTCCAGAACTGTGAGACATAATTGTGTGTGGCTTAAAGCCAACCTGTCTATGGTATGCTCTTATAGCAACACAAACTAAGAGATGAGCAACCAAACCACAGAAATTATATCAAAAGGTAGAAAGATACTAACACATTTTGAGCATCAGGGAGTGACCTCCTTCATCAGCACCACAAACACAAGACCTCTGTATAAAATCAGTTTTTTGTTATATAAACATGAAAATAATGTGCTAGGTTGAAGACAGGAGCTAGATTCTTACTAGCTATGTGACCATAGACAGGTTTCTTTGTTGTTTTATTTTTTGTTTGTTTCCATATTAAAATGGCAATAATAATACCTGCCTTGAAATAATATAAGAAAAGAATAAATCGTACATATATGACATCTATGAAAGTACTAGGTGTAAAGGGAAGTCAGTTCCCCTCCTATTCCCAAGTCCCCTCCCATCTAACCTCACCCTGGTCAGTTTAAAATAAGTCAAATCTGAACGTTCCAGGTTTAACTAGTCCGTGAGCATAAATGAAGACATGTGAACATCTATGCCTCATCTAGATAAATCACCAGCCCTTACGTACTCAAGTATGAAGACTAGTCCTTGCAGGTGTCTGCTTGTGGTAAATATCTACAAACACTGGTTTTGTAAACCCACCTTCCAGCCCTCATTCTTCTAGTAAGATCATCTTGGTTCTCCTTTGAGAAATCACCTCTTTTCTATGCCAGTGGGGGCCATTGATACCCCATCTCATACATATAAACACACCTGACTCCAGGAGAGAATACTTCCTTGGGTCTGGCCAATGAATTTCTTAAACAATACCCGCCCCAGACTGAAGTGAATCCATCTCAGAAATCTCAGCAATAGTTAGAACTACTGGGGAGGGAGAAGCTCACTTTCTGCTGGTATTTGTGGTTGCACATGTAATATAATCCCAGAGTTCTCAGGGACCACCAGGATGAGAAGGCCTGTATGAAACTAAAAGTCACTGCAGAAGAAAGCAGAGGTAAGAGATGGAGAGAGACAGTACAACAATTCCCCTGGATTCAGCTATTCCTGAAGCTAGTAGATCCCTTGACTTCTTAGAGATGTGAGTCATAAATCCCTTTATGTTTAAACCAGAATAATGAGGTGTCTCTTACTCCCTACAGACAGACTCCTGATAAACATACCCTCCCTTAAGTCTTTCTGAAAATTGCCTTGGGGTGAAATTACCTGTGTGTATGAATTAGATTTTCCAGCCAGAGATTCTGTAGCGGCTGTCAAATGCCATCTGAACCATCCCAGGACTAATTTGTTGGGTAGGTGTGTACGGAAGGCCAAGCTGCCACCATCATTTGCATACACCTAGGAGTCTGACCACAGCCATTGTCTTAGAGCTAACTGTAAAGTTGTTTCACTGTCAGCCAAAAAAGAAACAATGCCTCAGTCCTCCTGATACTATTAGAACTAAGCCATGCTTTCATAATAGGGATAATCCTTCCCCATTTCTTGTGATACTGAGTGAGGAATTCAGGGAGAATCTAATTTTATCCAGCTACAAAAGTTCCAGCTGTTACTTGCTGCTTGAAGTCCCCCAAACATGAAACATTCAGGGCTAACTCATTCTGTCCCTTCTACCCTAGCCATGTTCTTTTCCAAAAGGCTCAGCCAGCACTTTTACTAAAATAGCACTGGACAAGTTTTTCTAATCAGAGAAGTAAAAGAGATAACAGTAGGCAGGAAAAGAAAGCAAGGGAGACTGAAGCATAAGTGAGGGGTCCGAATGATCTGCTGTCATTATTTGTGGCAACACAGCATTTAGAAAGGAATGTCACTAATGAGAGGTTTCTTTTTATTCACAAACTGTTTCCTGATGTGAAAAACTGTGACTTTCTTTTGCTAGTTAACTGCAAAATAAACTTTGGAAAACATATTCATAGGAATAATGAATCAATCACTTGGATACTGACCTAACCCATGGCATCGAGATCAGTGCAGATATTTGGGAATTAGCAATATATTTGGATACATGATTGACACACCAATCTTGCCTTTTTATATGTCTACTTTTCTGTGAGATGATCTCCTTCTCTATGGATTATATACGGTAAATCATATTGTGCCATTTTGGCAATATGTCTTATTTGGGTATACGTTTTGTTAATTTCTCTACATTTCAATTAAAAAATATTCCGCAAGTGTGTAACTATTATTTGAAAATGTCTACAATGAAGAAGGAAATAATTTAAAGATGGGTAAGACCAAGATGCCTGTAATATTGTAAAATATATTTAGTCTTTGTCCCCATCTCCTGGCATACAACTCCTAAAATTTTTGGAGTCTTCAAACTGATGTGTTTTTTCATTTGCTAATGTGTTGAATGATGGGTTGCAGCCCCCTAGGTAGCTTTAGGATGGGAGCTGGTCACCAAAAGACCAAAGCAACAGTAGGGGAAGGGAACGGGGCCCCAAGGTTAAGTTGATCACCAACGGGCAATGGTTTAACCAATCATGCCTATGTAATGAAGCCTCCATGAAAGCCCAAAAGGACTAGGTTCAGAGAGCTTCTGGATGGCTTAACACATGGAGGCTGCTTGAGGGTGGTGAGCCCAGCGAGGTCCTGAAAGCTTGGCACCTCTTCCCTCATACCTCACCGGATGCACTCCTCATCTGTATCCTTTGTAATACCCTTTATAATAAACCAGTTAGTTTAACTGTTTCCCCGAATTCTGTGAGCTGCTCTAGGAAATTAATTAAGCCCAAGGAAAGAACTTTGATTTATAATCAGTTGGTTAGAAGCACAGGTTAAACAACCTGGAGCTTGTGATTGGCATCAGAAGAAGTGCAGGGCCGTCTTGGGGACTAAGTCCTCAGCTTGTGATATTCTAACACTGTCTACCTGGAGATAGTGTCAGAACTGAATTAAATTAGAGAACACCCAGCTAGTGTCTGCTGCAAAATTGCTTGCTTGCTTGCTTGCTTGCTTGGTGTGTAGGGAAAAAAAAAGCCCACACATCTGATCACAGAAGTCTTCTGTGTTGATTGTTGAGATAATGGGAAAAGCACTTTGGTTTGGTTTTTATTCCAATATTCTCAATGCCTTAATAATTTTCTGCTTAAATAATTCCAGCAACATTATTACTCTCTCACTGTTAAACTTGTAGGAGCTCAGAAAGTTTGGAATGCTACTTTTGAAATAAAAACATAAAGTGGATTAGATAATGAGCTATAGTCTTTCTTAACATCACCTAGTTTTGAAATTAATAACCTGTTAAGGCATCTGCCATGTGTTTAGAAACAATAGACTTCACCGGATCCTTTTTTTCTAAATCACTTGCTGTTTTTCCCAAGGCTTCCTCCAAAGGATTCAAAGCTAGCTCTGTTCCTTCCTCCAAGCTAAATAAAAATGTAGGACTGGGACAGTCCTGTCCTATCAGCCTATGTCTCTTGAAACGTACATGTCCCAAGTTCAAGAAAAAACAACCAATGGCAACCATAAACCATAGAATGTCTCTGTGCCCCACTTTCAAATCCCAAGAGAATGTCATGGCCAGTGTTGAGCCAGGGGTCCACCTCTGGTCCAATTAGCTCAGCTAGAACAGTGACACTATGGATGAGAACATTGTCATTAATAGCCACAGGGTTAATTTGGAGGTAACTCAAATTCACAGATGGCAGCTTATAAAAAAAAACGTATTTGTGATTCCAAATTCAAACCAAAGCCCACCCCCCACCTTCCTTCTCTTCTATGCTCCATTGCCATCATTAGCTAATTATAGCCACAGAGTCTACCCCGCTGAATCCTTGCCTGGAGTAAGCTTGTTTCCCTTTAAATGGAGCTCAGCCAACAGTTGCTTGTTCTCATGTAAATTTCATACAAACAGGCCCTGAAACTTAAAAGGATATCTTTAAACCCCATTAAATAACACAGTTCCTTAGCAGGAATTTCTCTTGGGAAGGGATGTCTTCTATTCAAATGCTATGTTATGACAAGCATGACAGACTTGATGGGGATCTGTTCTGACTCATGACATTGCATAAATTGGGTTAGGTGGAATGTGTGCCTGCGTTCTAAGAAAAGCTCCTCGGGGCCTCAGCCCTATTAGTTTTGTTAATAGCTCTGAATTATGACTATCTCCTCCTAGGAATGATAAACCCCATTTCCACATTGGGTGCATCATGGAATGTATGTAATACATGATTCCTTACCAGCAAAGCCAAGTGGCCTGCACACATTAAAAACTGATTTACAGCTCACACCTGTAATCCCACCACTTTGGGAGGCCGAGGCGGGCAGGTCACGAGGTCAGGAGATCGAGACCATCCTGGCTAACACAGTGAAACCCCGTCTCTACTAAAAATACAAAAAATTAGCTGGGCGAGGTGGCGGGTGCCTGTAGTCCCAGCTACTTGGGAGGTTGAGGCAAGAGAATGGCATGAACCCTAGGGGGCGGAGCCCTCAGTGAGCAGAGATCTCGCCACTGTACTCCAGTCTGGGCAACAGCGAGACTCCGTCTGAAAAAAAAAAAAAAAAACTGATTTACAGTTGTAGTTCTTCCTCTCCTTCTCTTCTTCCCCTAGGCCAGAGTTGGCCTGCCTCACCACCAGAACTTCAGTTTCTCCCAAATGTGATAAGACCCATGCGGTTTCCAATTTAACTTTTACCAAAGGGAGGAACTCTGGGATGGATTCTGATCCCCACTGTATTCCTCAAACTGGATTCACAGGCAACATGTCTTTATGGGCAAAGGTTTAAGTTGTACATGTTTTCATCATTATTGGTTATTATCAGATGTAAAAAAAAATTGGCTCTTTGAGACCATTTTGTGCATACTACAAATTCTTAGCTATAAGGCAAATCCAGCTCCTTGTGTTATATTCAAGGAAATTTGAAACAGGACATAGTTTGTTGGAAGTTTTACAATCCACTCAAACAGACTTAAGGAAATAAGAATTTGTTGACTTCTATGAATGAAAATTCCAGCTCCTCCCTCCCATCTGCCCCCATGCAAAGTTAGAGCTAAAGATTTGAATATCACTGGGACTCAGTTTCTCTCCACCACTTGGTTCTGTTTTCCTTAGTGTTGGCTTCACTCTCAGGCAGCTTCCCATAGCCAGCAAAGATGCCTTGTAGCTACAGCATCACATTTTCCAAACATTAAGCTAGGAGAAAGGAAGATCTCCTCCAGTAGATCCAATAAAATCCCATAATTTCTACAGGCTTAGTTTCAGTCACTGGGGTGAAAAGACCAAGGCACTCTGATTGGCCAAACCTAGCTCATAGGTCATTATAGCCAGAAAGTGAAGTCAACCTACCTGAACTACAGTGCGCGATGCAAGAGATAAGGTCTTCTCCAAAGGAAAAGCAAGATGCTCTCATAAAAATAAAGGGCAGCATGAACAGCAAAGCCAATTTGCAATATGTGTTGGTCTGCTTAAGCTGCCATAACAAAATACTGCAGACTGGTGGCTTAAGCAAGGAAATTTACTTTCCCACAATTTGAGGCAAGAAGATCAAGGTGACAGGGCGCTTAGTTTTTAGGGAGGTCTCTGTTCCTAGTTTGCAGATGGCTCCTTTCTCATTGTGTCCTCACATGGCGTCTTTCCTGTGCGCACACACTCTTGAGGTCTCTTCTTTCTTTTCAGGAAAACAGTACTATCAGCTAGGACCCCACCCTTATGACCTCATTTAACTTTAATTACCTCCTTCAAGGCCCCATCTTCAAATACAGTCCTGTTACAGGTTATGGCTTCAACTTATGCACCTTAGGGGACAAAATTAAGTTCATAAATAGAATGAGTAAGTGATATAACAATTAAGGTCATAAAATTAAATAGAATAAATAAGTGATATAATCCAGATAATAATTAAAAGCAGGGCTGAGGCTGGAAATCACATCATAACTCCTAAAACAATGTTCTCTTTGCCTTATTACCTTTTGATCTCCTTCTGTAAATCTTTGACAAGCTTCTTGTTTGGAGCTAGGGATCAGAAGCTGTCCAGGACGGAAAATGAGCCTAGTCCAAGGTTCTCAACTTTATTCCTCTTGGCGTTTTAGGGCCAGACAAATCTTTATTCTTGGGAGATGTGCCATGCATTGTAAGTTGTTTGGCAGCGTCCTACCCACCAGATGCTAGCAGCACACCCTTTCCACCCCCACTCTCCCCAAGTGTGAACAATCAAAAATGTCTCCAGACATTGCCAAATGTCACCTGGGGAGCAAAATAGCCCTAGTTTCAAAACCATTGGCCTAGTTATTTGAGTTTCTTATCTATTATTGGTTTACTGCCAACTAGCCATTCAGTATTCTGTCGCTCTCATTCCTACTCCAAGGAATTATTGTGCATAAGAATAAACTAGATTCTCAGGGCCCAATTCCAGAGACTATAATTAAGTAGTCATATGTGAAGCCAAAAAATATGCATTTTTATAAGTCTTTTGAAACCAAGCTTCAAAAAGTAATATTGGTCATTTTGTCATTAGCCCCTTCATTGGAGACATGATTTACTGAGTGTGTACTGTGCCAAGAGTGGTCCTCAAAGCTGGTACACAAAATCACATCCTTCGAAGAGCTTTCATACTGGAGAAGACAGACAAGAAACATAATAAATAACAAATAAGTGACAAACCTAATTGGAAGAAGGGATTGTCAAGAGCAGGGATAAAGTAAATTTGTAAATAGAGTAGACAGAATTAATCTCAATGATGGAGTCACATATGAGCAGATACATGGAGGATTTGAGGAAGTGTGCCATGCATGTAACTGGGGGAAGAGAATGTCAGAGAGAAAATAGCCCCTGAAAAGGCCCTGAGATGGATGTCCGCCTGACATATTCAAGGAGTAGCAAGAAGATGACATGACTGAGTGAGGTAGAGTGAGCAAGAGGAAGAGGAAGATGAGTTGAGAGCAGAGAGGTAATCAGGGCCATGTCATGCAAGATATTATCTAAAATTATCAGGACTTCATACAATAAGGAGCCAGGAAAGAGTTTTGAGCAGAGGCACAACATGATTTAACTGATGTCTGGTTGCTGTATTTAGAATACTCAGTGGGAGAAAATGAGAAAAGAGAGACCAGTTAGGTGATTATTGGAATTGGCAACAAGGAATTCATTGGTGACATTGCTGAAAGTAGTTTCAGTGGGGTCTGGAGGAACACCTGAAAAAACTGGTTGCATAAGTTCAGGGAGAACGTGGAGACCATTAGCACAGATCATTCTTAGAGGAGGTTTGTAAAAGCAGAGCAGATAAAGGAAGCTTTAGCTGGAGGGAGCAATGGAATCAAGGAGGATTGTTTAAAGGTGGCAGAGAGTGCAGCGTGTTCTACACAGCTGGGAACAATCTAGTAGAGGAGCCAGAATTGATGACGTAGGGGGAAGAAAGCAGGGAATTAACTGCAGGAGCAGTGTTTTTGAGCAGAGAGGATGGGCTCTTGTACAGAAGGGAAAGTGTTGCTTTTGGGGAGAAACGTGGCAGTTTCACCTATGGTGACAGGAAGGAAGACACAGCATATAGACACACCTACTGAAAGGTAAGTGGTTGTGGAGATGGGAGTTTGTGGAAGTTCTCTTGTTATTGCTTTAATTGTCTCTGAAGGAAACAGCAAAGTCATCAAAGAATGATGAGCAGAAGGAGATGTTAGCATTTTGAGAAGGGAGGAGGTGTTAGGAAGCATGTGGGAGACTGAACCGATGTGTTAATAATGCCAAGCAGCACGACTGAACACCAGAAGGTGGGTCAGAGGATGGAAAAATGATGTGATCAAAGCACTTTCTGCAGTGTGTGTGTTGGGAGACTACCAGCAGAATGAAGTTGCCAGCACTGGACATTGTTTTAAGGAATGTGTTTAGGACAGACAGACAGGAAAGATGCTAAATCACTGAGTCTTGGGCAGCCTAAGAGAATAGTGGAGAGGACAAACCTAGGCTGGGAGAATTAAGAGGCACTCGAGAAAAATGTTTGACCCAAGTTTGATATGGTTCTTGGGCTAGTTCTCAGTCCTCTGGTAAATAGGTCTTTTACTTCTCATTCTCACCCCACCAGGGTTTTCTGGGGGGAAGACTGTGAGAAGGTCTTTGATAGCCATTGAACCTCTTTGAAGAACAGCTACCATAAATTCCAAATGGTGGTCTAGCATTCATACCTGCAGAGTTGGGGAAACGTGTCTGTTAAAGTTGAGATAGGCTGGGCCTAGTGGCTCACACCTGTAATCTCAGCACTTTGGGAGGCTGAGGCAGGCAGATCACTTGAGCTCAGGAGTTTGAGACCAACCCAACATGGCAAAACCGTGTCTCTACCAAAAATACAAGAAATTAGCCAGGCATGGTAGTGCGTGCCTGTGGTCCTGGCTACTCCGGAGGTTGAGGTGGGAGGATCGCTTGAGCTCAGGAGGCAGAGGTTGCAGTGAGCCAAAATCGCGCTACTGCGCTCCAGCCGGGGTGACAGAGTATCTCAAAAAAATAAAGTGGGGATGCTTGTAATATAGTGATTAATATATGTTGAATAACACAGAAGCAAATATATCCTTCAGCAAATAAAATCAGATGGAAATGCATTTTTCCAAAACTATAATTTTCAAAAGAGCACTGAGCCATCCGCTCCTCACCATCCTTGCATAAATGAAGGCCCAACAGGATCAATTAAGCTCGTTTGTTGACACAGCCTATTAAAATGCCTCCAGGCCTGTAGGAAAAAAAAAATGAGCCCAGAATGCACTGTGCACAAAGAGAAAACTGATGGAGGAAAATAGATTAGCAAACGAAATTGAATCTGAGAGGCAAGACTAGAGGTTGAAAGGACTTAATTTGAAAATTGTATATAATTTTAGCATAAACTTATGCTAAAAAGAGGGCTGCCTTTCTGTGTGTTCACTTATGTGCTTTTTAAAAAGTACTTTTCTTAGTTCACACCTTATAATGTATATGTCTAAGCATTGTTTCCTTCAAAATAGTTGTCTTCGAAGTTTGGCACATGTTCTAGCAATGTTCACAGGAGGTGCTGTCAGAACTCATGGAGCATCCTTTTGCACATGCCAGTATTAACCCATTTCCATCTGGGAGGACTTAACTTTCATAAGAAGCCACAAGTTGTTTAGAATCAAAGCTTCCAAATAACGTGGCTGATCAGATAGGGGATTTGGTTTTCTAACAAGAAGAGGCCTGATATTCCAATGTGGCATGTAAATTTACAGACAATTTGCAAAGTTGAGATGAGCGGAAAATCATTTCAAAGAAGGGCTATATCACTAGAATATACTTGTAACCCCCTACATCTAAATTTTCCCTAATTAGAAATAGCTTTATATTTTTCTACTTATTAACAATTTATAGAGACAAAAATTGTACTTAATCCCACTGCCAAGAAGTACCTATGACTGATATTTTTGTATATTTTTTTAAAGTTTGCTTCTATTTGTAGAGTTTGAAATGTTGAGAATTTGAGGAGGAATGGGATTATGCTATATAACAATTTTATTTTGTCATTTACTTAAATGGGTGTCATTCTGTATCAAATATGGAATCATTTTTAATGGCTGCTGGGTATCATGTTGTAGAAGGGTTTCATAATTTATTTAACCAGCCCCCTCCTCATGGGCATATATGTGACATTCACTTTTTTGCTATTACGAATAACAAAACTATGCATGTTGTTGTCATTCACAATTCTCTTATTTACAAAAAGGCCTGAACTTTTTCTTCCCGCTTCCTAATCCTCCCTCAGTCTTTCTCTTGAGTTAATATGCTTTTGAAGGATGTCTAACTTATGGGGTTTCCATGGTCATCATTTTTTGAACCGCAAATAAAGGCAAAGTTCAAATAAGAATGTTCTACTCCGTCACCATTCCTGATGTAGATGCTGGGGATCCTGATCTTAATGTTCTCTTGGCCCGGAGAGGACATATTCAATTATCGCCTGTTGGCTAGACCACAGCTCTAGGCAGCCATCCCCATGGGAACCCAGAGGACAAAATGAACATTCAGTTATAGGGCACTGTGTGATGCCACAGTGCTCCCAGCTCACATAATATGGTGATAGTCAGTCTGAGAGGGAATAGAGGGACCTATTTATGAATTATCTAATCCATCCTCTGCATTCTGTAAGCATGATGGCCAAGTTCTGGGAAGGTGAAGTTGCCTGCCCAAGGTTGAATGGCCACCTGGGAGACAATGTAAAGCCCCACATCATTGAACGGGAGATCCAGAGTTACACCTTGAGTGGACCTTCTGGGACCCTGAAACTGCATTCTATGAGCACGTGAGTCAAACTAATTATTCAAAATGGGGTCATAATACCTATGTCAGAGGATGGTGGTGAAATCCATGAAACAGTAAGTTTTCAACAGAGTTATTTTTCAGAATTAGTAAAAGAGTAGCATAGTAATAGTAGTGGTGTTACTGTCGTCGTTGTAGCTGTTACCATTGTGGCTATGTGGTAGCAATGGTAGTTGTTACTGCATTGTAAGAGCAGTTGTAGAGAAGAGGTTTGTAGTGATAGTAGCAGTTCTTGTAGTAGAAATAGGCATTGTTTTGTGGTGGTGTTGGTGTTGCAGTTGCCGTAGCTGTTACAGCGATAGCTGCTGACATGGTAGAATTCAGGCAGAAGGAAGGCAACATGAGTATTTCTTTTATTTTACCTATCTTACTAAAGCTCCTAATTCATTATTTTGAACCCCAGGTAAAAGGCAGAATTCAGTCTGAGATGTACACATCCTTGTGTGCTTCTATGAGGATACTAATCCTCATTGTTTCCTGCGATTCAAGAAAGCACAAAGTCATCTACTTCTAGTTCACACCACAGCCTCACTTGCCTCTGACCCCAGGGAAACTCAATTGTTTGGTTAAAGCTATACGAGTGGCCAGATGTTTAAATAATTAAGTAAATATAATGTTTATCGTAGTAATGTTTTTAATTTTTCTACTTGACAAAATGAGTTCCTTTCGCTAAGTGTGTAGCTTTAAAATTTTAATGGAGAGGGAGAAGAGAAATGTGTCCATGTGTAGGCAATCATAATTCTCATGAATATAACAAGTGGATCCTATCCAAGGTTACATTTTCAAATCTTGTGTATGGATTTATTCATTGACTCCTTATGGGATTAATGGGAATCACACTGATAAATTACAACCCATAACATTTTTTTCAAATTAAGGGCCAGACATCCACTAGGGATGCTCAAAATCAAATTAATTTTTTTCCTATGTTCATATTCAGATATTCTGAAAAAGAAAATAATTATCTAACCTTACAAGAAGGCCTGCAGAACCAGCAAGCAACCCTTTCTGTTGGAATGTTCTATCTAGTCTGTGCTTCCTTCAGTTCATCTGAAGGTCATTTTAAAAATTCAACATCCAAAATGGTCTTAAGAAATAGCCATGATTCACACGATGGTGTGAGTGTTTAATGCATGTTATGTGCCCCACACAGTGCTAGGGGTCTTCCCTTGTGCTGTTGCATCAACCTATGAGACTGATTCAAACAGGATGACTTGGCCTACAGGGGACATTCGGTCATCTCTGGTGACAATTCAGTCATGATTATAGAGGGTACCATTGGCATCTGGTGGGTGGAAATCAGGGATGCTCCTAAACACCCTGCCATGCTCAGGACGCTCCCACAATAAAGAATTATGCGGCCCAACATGTCAACAGTACTGAAGGTGAGAAATGTAGAATGAGTCTTCCTTTTCATTTAACTGTTCATTCCTTCATTTATCACACATTTACTGAGCACCCAAAAATGTGTGATTTCCCCACATATATATAGAGAATATACAGAATACTTCTCTTTGCAATAAGGAACTCTGGGTATATACACTATTTTTCAAAAGGTAGCTCAGGTGTTATCTATAATACAATCCCCAGGAGTGCTTCAAAAATGCAGATTCTTCGGTCCCACCCCACAGCTCCTGAGCTAAAAATCTCTCAGGATAAGGCCCAAGAAATGGCACTCAATTTTTCTTCATTTTAAAATTTAAAAAGTCTGAACTAGTAAAAATGCAACATATTTATCACATACCATATAGGCTATTTTAATAAGACAATATAAACAATGATATGGAATATTTGAAAATTTTAAACTAAATGCACAAAGAATATTTATTGACTTTTATTCTACCAAGTTTCACAGATGTTGAATTATTTAACACACACAACAACCCTCTTAAGTAAATAAATATTGCTCATATTGCTCATATTAATACCAATTCAGATAAGCAGCACTGATATCCAAGTTAGCTGAAGACCTACCATTTACAGGGGCCGAGGAACTTGTGCAGGTTCACATGGCTGGGATGTGGCAGAATCAGGACCCAAAGCCCACAGAAACTGCAGTATCCACACTTCCCAACATAATGGGAAACCTGCCAGATTTCTCTATGCCTTTCATCTCTCCCAGATCCTGCTGTCCACAGTTATCCCATCTCCTCTTGTTCTCAGCAGGTACCCACCCAGAGACCCCTCCCCAGCCCTATGCCAGCTGCCCAAGGTGGCCAGCCTTGAGTCGGGCTCTTTATTTTAATCCTAATTAGATTTCCAATTCATTTGTTATAAGTGGAGATAAATTAATATTTCTAAATGTTCACAAGAGGAGAAATTGCTACAATTTACAAACTATACCTGACTCTGTTCTAAAAAGGATGTAACCTAAGGAAAGGCTCAGTTCTGAATGTCTGAAGGCACATGTGTGTATGAGAGAGCACCCAAAACCGTTCCTCTAATGCATTCCCCAGGTGATCCTAACACTCGCAAAGTTTGAGGCTCACTTTTTCGGGAGGTAAGAGAAACCATATAAATTACAACATAACCAGCCAAATATTCAAATAGATAAAGTGCTGTTTAAACTCAATTTAGCGTTAAAGCTTAATCCTTCCACTATGTGAAATTTCTTTGGCTACCCCACAATGCAACGATCTCTTAAAATATTCATAAAACATAATTGTTCACTAATTGTTTCTGAGAATAGGGTTTTCCTTTTCCATCTAGATGTAATCCCTTAGAGTACCATGGCTTCGTATTTCCTAGTGTGTCCCTGGGGTCTCCCAAAGGCTCAGTCAGCCAGGATTGTGGCCTGACTATTGAATGGCACGGGGCAGGGAAGCAACACAGAATCTGTGAAAAAAAAAATCAATTTTTCTCAACACTAAGGTAAACAGTGGGCTGGTGTCTGTCTAAACCGGAGTCCCAGGTGGACCCTGGCCCTCTTCCCTTAAATCTGTTAGTCCAATCCTAGTATTTAAAAAGTCCTTTTATTAAGGTGGATTTTCCCCCTTTTGAGAGTTTGTCAAAGCAAAAAATAGCAGAACAGATCACCAGTTTCTTCAGTGATAGAAGATTTATTACTGGCGTGTCAATCCTGTTTTCATCTGCCGTGATGAAGATCCCAGCTGCTCAGAACTCCCCCTCTGACAAAATTCTCTGTCACTGTCATATGTGGCCCAACAATGAACCTTCCTAGACTGCTTTAGAAGCAGAGGTGACTTGCTCCCTAGGTAACACATGGATTTTTGTGTCTGCCCCAGTCAGTTGTTTTGTGGGGTCAGTTTTGGAGAATTGGCTCTGGTTACTCAAATGGTTCCGGAACCGTAGAATACAAATACCAGTGACACTGGAAGAGGATATCTAAGATATTATTTTAGAATAATTCAATATTTTACTACGTTTTAGTTTTTTACCTATTGCACAATGCAAATCACTAAATCACCTCTCAAACCATTTTAAGACAACAACTTCTGCTATCACCAACCGAGCTCCCCAGCCCCGCCTGGTACCCCATGTATAAGATTTGAGTGTGCAAATGCAATGCAAACTAAACAATTATGGGTGTGGTACACATGCAATAAAGAACCCAACCAAGTCACCCATTTCCATTTTATGAAGTGCCTACAGCTACAGTTCTTGGAACTGATGAAATGTTCAGACACTAATACACTTTTTGTCATAGTAATGAGGTGAAAAAAAGAAAATAGAAAGTGATACAAAAGGCCGGTAATTTATTACAAATTACTTCCTGGCAGTTTGGTTAGGTTTAGAAACATTTCATTAAGAGATACGTAGCCAGAGTCCATGATCTGTAAAAGGACGAATAATTTTCCAAAGCAAATACAGGTTCTTTCCCTTTCTTGTCTACTCCGGCGCCCAAATACCAACACTTTGTCCCCTGTGGCTGGTGGATCCAATTGGAATGACAAAATAAGAAAATTATCCCATTCAGAATTTTGTTTTTGATATTGGTCAGTAGAACCAAATACCTGAGTAGCATTAGGAGTAATTTTTTAGGTGGTTAAAATAAATGATAACTCGGGGTAAACAGCTTAGGAGAAGACATGATGCATGAGGCACGTCGGCCAAAGTTACAAAAGGAAATTGACTTGGCCCTTGTTTAGGCCTCTAGACATGATCCCAAGGTAGAGGTTTTGCTGGAAATGAAATAATACTAAAAAATGTAGTCCTTTAGGGCAAACTTCGGGTTTGATCGACAAATGTTTATTTCAGTTTTACAAGCACTGCCCAGACGCCTGCGTTGCTATATTGGTTAAAACCTTGCTTGAAACTATCAGGCAGGCATATATGTCTTCCTGAGGTCCTTTCCAGGCTAATGAGAGCTCCAGCTGATATAAGCAAGCTATAGGAAAAGGACTTAGGAATGACTCTTGATCTTTCAAAGCAGCAAGGAGAATTGAATGAACTACTTCTTTCAGGCTTGTAAAGGAAAATGTCCTCACTTTATCTTTGACCTCCTGATATTTCTCAGTTTTACCATATTTCTTTATTTGTTGTTTATACTCATGAGATTTCAAGCAATTTGTGAATAGCTGTCAAAAGAGAGGAGCTGAAATCTTGGAAATTACCATCTAGGGGCTAAAATACAAGACTGGTGTTTCTGAACAAAATGCAAAACTTATATACAGATGGAATATTACTTTTTATGAATCAAGGCACCAAGCAAATCAGGATTAAGTGGAAGGAAATGTCTTTGAAATAACAGTATTTGTGATTTATTCTCATCTATTTCAAGCTAATTATCTTTGTTTGAGGTAAAAAGCTGAAAAGATTTAATCTGTTTTTTGAAGTTCATCCCCATCAAATTAGGCAGAATATATATATGGAGCTTCTTGCTGTCGGGACTAGGCTCCAGCAGTTATTTAAAAACTAATAGCAGCTGCCTTTGCAATATTTCACTTTTTGACAGACGTCACCATTTACTGATTCCTGAGAAGCTTATAATTGTTCTAATTCTCTAAGGAACCAGCTTTATGCGCCAGCAAACTATTTGCCTCAATTTAAGATCAAAAAGGAAAATCGAGGCTTTATCTTAACAGGGTCATTTTTAGGTAAAATATGTAATGTATGCAAAATGTCTTACATACATGGGTAATTATTAAGGCATTAAATGGTAGCAATTGAAAGTTGAGCTCTAGAATAAGTTAGACTTATTCTATTTACTAGTCTATTTACTATTTCAGCAAGTTTTGTATCCCTTAGAGCCTCAGTTTTCTGATCAGTAACATGGGAATAATAACACTGATCTTATGAAGTTGTAGGTAATAAAAAGTGCCTAGCACACAAATAAGTAAACTTTTATTACTATTGTTCTCCTATTTCAAGAATATTTTACTTCTGATAAAGAAAAGGGGACAAAGTGACTGAGCACCTGAGTATCAAACTACATAATATGTATTATATATCTATTCCATTCATGCCTGTATAATAGGGGTCGTGGTCCTCTTTGCAGATGGGAACAATGAAAAGCAGAGGTTAGATAAATGCCATGGTCTCACAGCTACTCTCTAGTCAAGTCAGGATTTGAACTAAAGTTTGGACCCCACACCCCTAGGATCTTATTCACTATTGTGCACTGATACGTGTTCAGTGGCACTCTGGAAAGGAAACAGTGACAGGGACTGAGGAAATCAGGGCCTGGAGAGGCTACATAACTTTCATAGGACCAACCAGTGACAACACGAAGACTGATACCAGCCTTCTGACTCCTGCCGGGGACTGCTTCCTCTGTATTCAAAGCTAGCAATAACAGGCCAAGTCCATCTTGCCCTCCAAATCTCCTGCCTCTCTTCCATGGCATGATTCAACTAGATCATTCCCCTCCCTTACCAACCCCGCTCCCTGCAAAGATGACTATTCTAAATTTGGAACACCAAACCTATCTTATGTGAATTATCAAATATTTAGCTCTTCTAAATGATTTTTTCTATTTTATTGAGGCTCTTTTATTGACCTGCTACATAGCAGGTTCAATTATTATATAATTGAAGAAACCTATTCCAGTAATACTAACATTGTACTATTTAATAATTAGCATTTTACTATAGTTTCACACAATGAATGCTGGATCTACATGACCTCTTCCTGCACCTGTCAGACATCATGTCTTACTTTTTACCCCCTCATATGTTCATTCCACTCCCGTCAGGCTGGCTCCTTGCTCTTACCTGTATTCCTTCTAATTCTTATCTATGTCTTAGAGCCTTGGCACTAACTTCAACCTGAGATGTTTCTCCCCCAGATAGCCTTATAGGAATCCTGTTGGACCTCTGGGTTTTGCTTAAATGTCTCCTCATCAGTAAGGGCACACCTAACCCCACTTTTTAAAATTGACTGCTACTAAACTTTTGATCTTCCTTCTCTCGCTTTTATGCCTCTTTAACCACCTTCTAAGATACGTAATTAGGCTTATAGCTTATGGCCTATGTTGCCTGGCTAGAATGTAATCTTGATAAGGGCCAGAAAGAAGTTACAAGGACAAGAACCTTTGCAATTTATTCTTTGGTGAAACCAAGCCCTTAGAAGGGTGCCTAGACTACTTACCTGGCGAATGAGTGAATGACTTTTCTAGTTAAAATTCATGCTTTTCTGATTTTATTGGAGATTAAGTATTCAGACAATGACCAACTTTTTCATCCAGGGGGACCAGATAGATTTCCCTTGATTCATGACTTCTTTACATTCTTCAGTGAGACTCAATAGTTACTTCTTTATATATCTGATATATATATATATGTTCTTTATATATCTTTATATATATGATGGCACTCCAATGATGCCATCAACTCCCATCCCTAACAGTGGCTCACAACAGCCATGTTTCCCTTCAGCAGGGCCTAATCACTTAGCAGGATGTGTCACTGTTCAGGAGAATAATATTATTTGGGAGTCTTTTTCAGTTTTAATAAAGAACACTATTGATCTTTCCATATATTTATCTTTTATCTAACCACACAATTCAAATCTGCATCTGTTCTAATAATCTTTCAGTTGATTTTCTTGCATTTTAGGATAAAAAACTATAGAAATTATCTTTTCTGCTAGACTGTCATTTATTTTTTGTGTTGTTGCATTGACTAAGATATCTAGTGCAACATTGAATAATAGCAATAAAATACGAGGCATCAGTAACTTTTTTCCTGACTGTAAAAGCTGCATTTCTCATGTTTCCTTATAAAAGATTATCTATGCTCATAAAATTGATTTTATTCATCGTTTTACTGAGAATTCTATTTAAAGTACTATATGTGGAATTCTATCAAATCCCTTTCTAGCCTCTAGATATATAAAATCTTTTTTTTCTTCCTTGTCCCAGAGGTTAGCAAAACCCACTCTTGTTTTAATAATGTTATATTGAAGCACAGCCTCACCCATTTATTTACATATTACCTAACACTACTTTGGGGCCACAATGAAAGAATTGAGTACTTACAACAGAGATTGCTTTTGCACAGGGCCTAACATATTCGCTGGCCCTTTACAGAAAAAAGGTTTTTGACCCTTCTTTTAGCCTATTTATATACATATGAGATTAATAAAACTACAAGTGTTCAACTATTCTGATCCCGCTTTAGTGTAAAACTACAATGTTAATTGTAGAAAAAGTTAATTCTTTGAATACTTTGCTGAATTCATTCAATATTTTCTTTTGGATTTTTAAGCTATTAGGAGACTGGTCCATAATTTTTCAGTACTATTTATAGGTTTTGGAATTAGTTTTGTTACTTTAATGAAAATAAATTGGGAAGGTTCCCATCTGTAATTGGTTAGCTCAGGTTGCCATAACAAATTGCCACAGACTGGGTGGCTTAAACAACAAATTTATTTCTCACACATCTGGAGGCTGGGAAGTCCAAGGTCTGGGTGCAGGCTGATTCCGTTTCTGGTGAAGGCTTTCTTCCCAGCTTGTAGATGGCTCCTTCTTTATTGTATCTTCATGTGGCAGTGAGAAAAAGAGAGCCCTCTGTCTCTTACTTAAAGTCACTAATCCTACTGGATTAGGGCCATACCCTTAGGACTTGATTTAATCTTAATTACCTCTGAAAGATCCTGTCTCCAAATACACGAACACTGAAGATTAGGACTTCAACATATGAAGTGGGAGAAAAACAAAATTAGTCGACAGCATCATCCTCACACATGCTATAAAACATATTAAGTAGTTTTGTAGACTCAGCAACATAATATTTATCTCCTGCTCCTTTGTAGGGCATAGATCTGTTCTACCATTTTCAACTTACTTCGTGAGTATGCTGATCATGAATCTATTTTAAACATTTATCTCAATAATCACTTAATTTAGATTTTTAAATAGACATGAGCTTTATACAGCATTTTTTATAATTTAAAAATCTTTTCCAGATATACTAATAAGTTCCTTCTCATTCCAAAGTTGTCTTGTCTTTTTTATAATTCAAACTAGCAAAAATCTATTTTTTTGTCCTTTTACATATATGCAGCTCTCACAGTTTTCTCTCAAATCTCCATTTTTGATTTTTAATTAGTTCTTTAATCTTAATTCCTTCAAACTCCTTGTCAGTTGTTTTATTCTTTTTATATTACTAAACTGAATGTTTATTTGTTGCTATTTTTTGCTTCTCAGTGGAACTGTTGAAGACTAGAATATTTTTTTCTTTTGAAGATTTCTATTCCTGCATACTATACACTTTAAGTACAAGTCTCATTAACAGTACTTTCCAAAGGTCTGTGATTTCACTGTTGAAATGGCTGTACCTCTCATGTTACCTATAAATGATGACTCTTTGACCTAAGATTCATTAGAAGATTTCAAGGTTCATTAGAAGGTTTCATTTCCAATAGGTTAAACTTTAACTATGTTACCCTTAGATGTGTCTTGTACTGCTTCTGCTTCAGGGACTATTTGGAAGTTTTCTACTGTCTCTTTGAGTATAGTATCCCTATTTTTCTCTGTGCAGACTCAAGGGGCAGGTCTCTACAGACCACCAAGACAATGACTCTTCTCGTTCTCCATCCAAATGCTTTCTTGCAGTGATGATTGTTTGTAGGAATATAACAGAATGTCTTTATAGCTACTTAACACTTTATCTCTGGTTGTAATTGAGCCAGTGCGGGGGAAACATACGTGAAATAACCAGCAATACTCAGATACACAGACTTAATATAACCTCTCTATAAATTCAAGTTCTTTGTATGCAGCCCAAAGACCTCCCCAACTTATCTCAATGTGAGTTACTCAACCTCTAATTACTGGCAATAAGAATTTGATTCATGCTGGTTTTGATTTCTTTTCTACATAACTTGCTGTGAATTTTCTTAAAATGTTATCATTATCACAAAGCATGGGCCATTTCAAGGGCAGCTGAGAATGGAATATATACACACGTCAGTGTTTGGTGAAACTCTCTACTTGGTCAAATATCAGCTGTGGTCCTGGCTTCTGCTGCTTTCCCACCATTGAAAATATTTGGCAATTTTCTTGGCATCATCTCACTATTTTCTCACTTTTCCTGTAAGGTCTTATATTTTTTCAAAAAGAAATTTACCACTTATTTTAGAATGTTATTTTTTTCCACATTTATTGAGGTATAATTGACAAATAAAAATAGTGTGTATTTAAGGTTTGCAACATAATATTTTGATATACATATACATTGAGAAATGATTAACAAAATTAAGCTATCAAAATATTAATCACCTCACAATCATCTCTTTTTTGGCAGTAAGAATACTTAAAATTTATTCTCAGCAAATTACAAAGATTGAATACTTTTTTAAATTAAACTTTAAGTTCTCAGATACATGTGCAGAATGTACAGAGTTGTTACATAGGTATACACATGCCACAGTGGTTTGCTGCACCCATCAACCTGTCGTCTACATTAGCTATTTCTCCTAATACTATCCCTCCCCTAGCTCCCTACCCACCGACAGGCTCTGTTGTGTGATGTTCCCCTCTCTGTGTCCATCTCTTCTCATTGTTCAACTCCCACTTATGAGTGAGAACATGTGGTGTTTGGTTTTCTGTTCTTGTGTTAGTTTGCTGAGAATGATGGTTTCCAGCTTCATCCATGTCCCTGCAAAGGGCACAAAGTCATCCTTTTTTGTGGCTGCATAGTATTCCACGGTGTATATGTGCCACATTTTCTTTATCCAGTCTATCATTGATGGGCATTTGGGTTGATTCTAAGTCTTTGCTATTGTGAACAGTTGCAATAAACATACGTATTGTATTGTGAACAGTTGCAATAAACGTATGTGTGCATGTGTCTTTATAGTAGAATGATTTATAATTATTTGGGTATATACCCAGTAATGGAATTGCTGGGTCAAATGATATTTCTGGTTCTGGATCCTTGAGGAATCACCACACTGTCTTCCACAATGGTTGAAGTAATTTATACTCCCATCGACAGTTTAAAAGCATTCCCATTTCTCCACAACCTCCCCAGCATCTGTTGTTTCCTGACCTTTTAATCATGGCCGTTCTAACTGGTGTGAGATGGTATCTCATTGTGGTTGTGATTTGCATTTCTCTAATGACCAGTGATGATGAGCTTTCTTTTTATAAATGTTTGTTGGCTGCGTCAATGTCTTTTGAGAAGTGTCTGTTTATATCTGTTGCCCACTTTTTGATGGGGTTTTTTTTTCTGGTAAATTTGTTTAAGTTCCTTGTAGATTCTGCATATTAGCCTTTTGACAGATGGATAGATTGTAAAAATTTTCTCCCATTCTGTAGGTTGCCTGTTCACTCTGATGATAGTTTCTTTTGCTGTGCAGAAGCTCTTTAGTTTCGTTACATCCAATTTGTCAATTTTCGCTTCTGTTGCCATTGCTTTTGGTGTTTTAGTCATGAAGTCTTTGCCCATGCCTGTGTGCTGAATGATTGCCTAGGATTTCTTCTAGGGTTATTATGGCTTAAGTCTTATGTTTAAGTCTTTAATCCATCTTGAGTTAATTTTTGTGTAAGGTGTAAGGAGGGGGTCCAGTTTCAGTTTTCTGCATATAGCTAGCCAGTTTTCCCAACACCATTTATTAAATAGGGAATCCTTTCCCCATTGCTTGTTTCTGTCAGGTTTCTCAAAGATCAGATGGTTGTAGATATGTGTTATTTCTGAGGCCTCTGTTCTGTTCCATTGGTCTATATCTCTGTTTTGGTACCAGTACCATGCTGTTTTGGTTACTGTAGCCTTGTAGTATAGTTTGAAGTCAGGTAGCGTGATGCCTCCAGCTTTGTTCTTTTGGCTTAGGATTGACTTGGCAATGTGGGCTCTTTTTTGGTTCCATATGAAATTTAAAGTTGTTTTTTCTAATTCTGTAAGGAAAGTCAATGGCAGCTTGATGGGGATAGTGATGAATCTATAAATTACTTTTGGCAGTATGATGATTTTCATGATATTTATTCTTCCTATGCATGAGCATGGAATGTTTTTCCATTTGTTTGTGTCCTCTCTTATTTCCTTGGGCAGTGGTTTGTATTTCTCCTTGAAAAGGTCCTTCACATCCCTTGTAAGTTGTATTCCTAGGTATTTTATTCTCTTTGTAGCAGTTGTGAATGGGAGTTCACTCATGGTTTGGCTCTCTGTTTGTCTGTTATCGGTATATAGAAATGCTTGCAATTTTTGCACATTGATTTTGTATCCTCAGACTTTGAGCATTTAGTCCATTTATATTTAAGGTTAATACTATGATGTGTGAATTTGATCCTGTCATTATGATGCTAGCTGGTTATTTTGCCCATTAGTTGATGCAGTTTCTTCATAGTGTTGATGGTGTTTACAATTTGGTATGTTTTGCAGTGGCTGGTACTAGTTTTTCCTTTCCATATTTAGTGCTTCCTTCAGGAGCTCTTGTAAGGCAGGCCTAGTGGTGACAAAATCCCTCAGCATTTGCTTGTCTGTAAAGGACTTTATTTTTCCTTCACTTATGAATCTCAGTTTGGCTGGATATGAAATCCTGGGTTGAAAGTTCTTTTAAGAATGTTGAATATTGGCCTTCACTCTCCTCTGGCTTGCAGGTTTTCTGCAGAGATATCTGCTGTTAGTCTGATGGCCTTCCCTTTGTGGGTAACCCGACCTTTCTCTCTGGCTGTCCTTAACATTTTTTCCTTCATTTTGACCTTGGTGAATCTGATGATTATGTGTCTTGGGGTTGCTCTTCTCAAGGAGTATCTTTGTGGTGTTTTCTGTATTTCCTGAATTTGAATGTTGGCCTGCCTTGCTAGGTTAGGGAAGTTCTCCTGGATAATACCCTGAAGAGTGCTTTCCAACTTGATTCCATTCTCCTTGTCACTTTCTGGTACACCATTCAAATGTGTATTTGGTCTTTTCACATAGTCCCATATTTCTTGGAGGCTTTGTTCCTTCCTTTTCATTCTTTTTTCTCTAATATTGTCTTCACACTTTATTTCTGTAAGTTGATCTTTGATCTCTGATACCCTTTCCTCTGCTTGATCAATTCAGCTATTGATACTTGTGTATGCCTCATGAAATACTTATGCTGTGTTTTTCAGCTCCTTCAGGTCATTTATGTTCTTCTTTAAACTGATTATTCTAGTTAGCAATTCCTCTAGCCTTTTTTCAAGGTTCTTAGCTTCCTTACATTGGGTTAAAACATTCTCCTTTAGCTCAGAGGAGTTTGTGGTTATTATCCACCTTCTGAAGCCTACTTCTGTCAATTTGTCAAACTTATTCTCCATCCAGTTTTGTTACCTTGCTGGCGATGAGTTGTGATCCTTTGGAGGAGAGGAAGCATTCTGGTTTTTGGAATTTTCAGCCTTTTTGCACTGTTTTGTTTTTTCTTTTTTCTTTTTTTTTTTTCATGGATTTATCTACATTTGGTCTTTGATGTTGGTGTCCTTCAGATGGGGTTTTTGTGTGGATGTCCTTTTTGTTGATGATAATGATATTCCTCTCTGTTTGGTAGTTTTCCTTCTAATAGTCAGGCCCCTCTGCTGCAGGTTTGCTGGAGCTTGCTGGAGGACCCTCCAGACCCTTTTTGCCTGGGTATCCCCAGCAGAGACTGCAGAACAGCAAAGATTGCTGCCTGTTCCTTCCTCTGGAAGCTTCATCCCAGAGGGGCACCTGCTAGATGCCAGCCAGAACTCTCTTGTATGAGGTGTCTGTCAACCCCTGCTGGGAATGTTTCTCTCTGTCAGGAAGCATGGGTGTCAGGGACCCACTTGAGGAGGCTGTCTAACCCTTAGCAGAGCTCGAGCACTGTGCTGGGAGATCCACTGTCCTCTTCAGAGTCAGCAGGCAGGAACATTTAAGTCTGCTGAAGCTGTGCCCACCGCCATCCTTTCCCCCAGATGCCCTGTCCCAGGAAGATGGGAGTTTTATCTATAAGCGCCTGACTGGGGCTGCTGCCTTTCTTTCAGGGATGGCCTGCCCAGAGAGGAGGAATCCAGAGAGGTAGTCTGGCTACAGTGGCTTTGCCTAGCTGTGGTGGGCTCCACCCAGTTTGAACATCCAGGCCGGTTTGTTTACACTGTGAGGGGAAAACCACATACTCTAACCTCAGTAATGGTGGACACCCCTCCCCACACCAAGCTCCAGCATCCCAGGTCAACTTCAGACTGCTGTACTGGCAGTGAGAATTTCACAACAGTGCATTGTAGCTTGCTGGGCTCCATGGGGGTAAGATCCACTGAGCTAGACCACTTGGCTCCCTGGCTTCAGCCCCCTTTCCAGGGGAGTGAATGGTTCTGTCTCACTGGCATTCCAGGTGCCAATGGGGTATGAAAAAAAAACTCCTGTAGCTAGCTCGGTGTCAGCCCAAATGACTGCTCACTTTTGTGCTTGAAACCCAAGGTGTAGGCACCCGAGGGAATCTCCTGGTATGTGGGTTGTGAAGACCATGGGAAAAGCATAGCATCTGGGCCAGAATGCACTGTTCCTCACAGCACAGTCCCTTGCAACTTCCCTTGGCTAGCAGAGGGAGTTCCCCAACCCCTTACATTTCCCGGGTGAGGCAACGCCGTGCCCTGCTTCTGCTCACCCTCCCTGGGCTGCTGTACCCATTGTCTAACCACTACCAGTGAGATGAGCCAGGTACCTCAGTTGGAAATGCAGAAATTGCCCACCTTCTGCATTGAGCATGCTGGGAGCTGCAGACTGGAGCTGTTCCTATTCAGCCATCTTGCCAGCCTCAGAGATTTAATAAGTTTTTATTAACTATTGTCATCACACTGTACATCAGGTCTCCAAAAAGGCTTTATGGCTTTTTTTCCCCTGGCTAGGACCTCCAGTACCATGTTTGATATTGGACATCCTTCTGTGAGCATTTAGTTTTTTATCTTTATTATGTTTGTGCTAGTATTTTTTAAATTTATTTTTGTCCCGTAAAATACATATTTAATATAAAAGTTACCTCTTTAACTCTTTATGTGTACAGCCCAGTGGCATTAGATATAGTCACAATATTGTATAACCATTACCACTATCTCTATCCAGAACTTTTTTTACTATCCCAAACATAAACTCTGTACCCATCAAATAATAATTCCCGATCTGTCCCTCCCCCCAGACCCTGGTAAATTCTAACTTTCTGTGTCTTTGGATTTGCCTGTTGTAAGTGTCTCAAATAAGTGGAATCATAAAATATTTGTCCTTCTGTGTTTAGCTTATTTCACTGAACATGATAATTTCAAGCTTCATTCATGTAGTAGCACAAATCAGAATTTGTTTCCTTGTTATGGCTGAATACTGTTCCATTGTATAGATATACCACATTTTGTTTATCCATTCATCTGTTGATGGATATTTGAGTTGGTACCACCTTTTGGCTATTGTGGATAATCCTGCTATGAGCATTTATGTACAAATATCTGTTCGAGTTCCTGCTTTCATTTCTTTTGTGTATATACCTGGAGTAGAATTGCTGGATCATACGGTAATTGTATGGGAATAGAATGGTAATTCTTTATTTAAGGTTTTGTGGAACCACCAAACTGCCACTAAGCAGTAGCACCATTTTACACTCTCAACAGCAATGCTTAGGGGTTCCAGTTTCCCTATATCTCACCAATACTTATTTTCCAGTTTTTATAATAGCCTTCATAATGAGTGTGAGGTGATATCTCACTGTGATTTTGATTTTGACATTCCCTAATGATCAATAATGTTGAGCATATTATGTCTTATTAGTTATTTGTATAGATTATTTGGAGAGGTACATATTGAAGTCTTCTGCTCATTTTTTTAATTGTGTGGTTTTTGAGTCATAGAATATTCTGGATATTAATCACTTATCAGGTAATATTTGCAAGTATTTTCTCCCATTCTTTGAATTCCCTTTTCACATTCTTGTTGGTGTTCTTTGATGCACAGAAGCATTACATTTTGATGAAGTCCTATTTATTTATTTGCTTTTTTGTTGCTATTTATTTATCTATTTGTGCTTTTGGTGTCACATTTTTAAAAATCAGTGCCAAATCTCATGTGATGAAGATTTTCTGCTTTGTATTCTCCTAAGAGTTTTATAATTGTAGCTATTATCTTTGATTCCTTTTGAGTTCATTTTTGTATATGGCATAAATGTCCAACTTTATTATTTTGTATGCAGATATCCAGTTTTCCCAGTATTGTTTGTTGAAAAGACAAGTCCTGGGCTGGGCATGGTGGCTCACACCTGTAATCCCAGCACTTTGGGGAGGCCAAGGCGGGTGGATCACTTGAGACCAGGAGTTCGGGACCAGCCTGGCCAACGTGGCAAAACCCTATCTACTTGTGAGGCTGAGGCAGGGGAATCGCTTGAACCTCAGAGGCAGAAGTTGCAGTGAGCTGAGATCGCACCACTGCACTCCAGCCTGGGTGATAGAGACTCTGTCTCAAAAAAAAAAAAATCGATGAGCCATAATTATGAGGGTTTATTGCTGGGCTGTTTTTTCCCTTTAGTCTGTGCCTTATGCCAATACCACACTGTTTTGGTTAGTATAGTTTTGTGGTATCGTTTAAGATCAGGGAGTATGATGTCTCCAACTTTGTTCTTTTTCAAGATCGTTTTGGTCATTTGGAGTTTCTAGAGATTACATATGAATTTTAGGATGATTTTTTTTTCTTATCTGTAAAAAACTCCATTGTGATTTTGATAAGACTTACATTGAATTGGTAGATTTCTTTGGGTAATATTGTCATCTTAACAATATTCTTCCAAATCATAAACATAGAATGTCTTTCCACCTAATTATGTCAGCTTTAATTTTTTTTAGCAGTTTATAATTGTCAGTGTACAGATCTTTTGTCTCCACAGTTAACTTATTCCTAAGTATTTTATTCTTCTTGATGCTACTGTAAAAATATTGTTTTCTTAGTTTCTTATTTGGATTGTTCATTGCTAGTGTATAGAAATGCAACTAATTTGTGTGAATTGATTTTGTACCCTGCAACATTGCTGAATTCATTTAATGGTTCTAAAAGTTTTTTGTGGAATCCTTAGGGTTTCCCATTGATAAAATCATGTCATCTGAAAGCAAAGATAATTTTACTATTTCCTTTTCAATATGTATGCCCTTTTATCTAATTGCTTTGACTAAACTTCTCGTACTATACTGAATAGAAGTGGCAAAAGCTACCCTTCTCTTCCTCCTTATCTTAGAGGAAAATTTCTCACGCTTTCAACATTGAGTATAATGTTAGGTGTGATTTTTTTCATATATGGCCCTTATCATGTTGAGGAAATTCCGCTCTATTTCTAGTTTATTGAGTATTTTTATCTTGAAAGGGTGTTAAATTTTGTCAAATGATTTTTCTGTCAGTGGAGATGATTCTGTTTTTTTGTTGTTGTTGTTGTTGTTGTTTTTGTTTTTTGTTTTTTAACGGAATCTTGCTCTGTCACCCAGGCTGGAGTGCAGTGGTGCAATCTCGGCTCACTGCAAGCTCCACCTCCCGGGTTCACGCCATTCTCCTGCCTCTGCCTCCGAAGTAGCTGGGGCTACAGGCGCCCGCCATCATGCCGGACTAATTGTTTTTTTGTATTTTTCAGTAGAGACGGGGTTTCACCATGTTAGCCAGTATGGTCTTGATCTCCTGACCTCATGATCCACCCGACTCGGCCTCCCAAAGTGCTGGGCATGAGCCACTGCGCCCAGCCTGTTATTTTTTTCTTCATTCTGTTCATGTGATGATGTATTACATTTATCATTTTTTGTATGCTGAATTATCCATGTATCCCAGAAATGAATCTCACTCTTGACATCCTGCTGAATTCAGGTTGCTAGTATTTTTGAGGATTTTTACATTAAGAGATATTAAGGGATATTAGTCTGTGGAGTTTTTTTCTTCTTGTAGTATTTTTGTGCTGTATTGATATCAGGGTATTTCTGGCCTCACAAAAAGAGCTAGAAAGTGTTTTCTCCTCTTTCACTTTTTGTGGGGGAGAGTTTAAGAAAGATTGGCATTAGTTCTTTCTTAATTGTTGCTAGAAGTCAACAGTGAAGCCATCCAGTCTTGGGTTTTTCTTTGCTGAGAAGATTTTTATTCAATTATTTTAAAGGTTACATAGCTATTCAGATTTTCTATT
Organism: Nomascus leucogenys; assembly: GCF_006542625.1. Lineage (NCBI taxonomy): Eukaryota > Metazoa > Chordata > Mammalia > Primates > Hylobatidae > Nomascus > Nomascus leucogenys. The sequence goes on along the minus strand of NC_044401.1, from coordinate 71,745,231 downwards.
TCTTTATTAGTCCGTTTTGGTAGTTTGTGTCTTTCCAGGAATATGCTCATCTCATCTAGATTATTTAATTTTTTGGTGTACAATTATTCACTGTATTCTCTTTTCATCCTTTTTTTTTAAAGAGTCTCACTCTGTCACTGCAGGTGGAGTGCAGTGGTGCAGCCATAGCTCACTGTAGCCTCAAATTCCTGAGCTCGAGCATCCTCCCACCTCAGACTTTCAAGTAGCTGGGACTCGTGGCACATGACACCATGCCCAGGTAATTAAAAAAAAAAAAATTAGAGGTAGAGTCTTGCCATGTTGCCCAGGCTAGCCTAATCCTTTTTATTTCTGTAAAATCGGTAAGAATGCCTCTACTTTCATTTCTGATTTTAGTAATTCTAAGATTCTTCTCTTTTTCTGTCAGTCTAGTTAAAGGTTTTTCAATTTTGTTGTTCTTTTCAGATAACTAACACTTTGTTTCCTTGATTTTCCTGTTGTTTTTCTCTTCTCTAGTTTATGTCCACTCTAATCTTTTTATTTTTTTTCCTTTTGCTATCTTTAGGTCTACTTTGCTCTTCTTTTTCTAGTTCCTAAGGTATACAGTTTATTGATTTGAGATTTTTTTTAAAGTCTACATTCGCAGCTCTAAACATCCCTCTTGGTGTTGCTTTTGCTGCATCCTGTTAGCTTTGGTTTATTGTGTTTCATTTAAATTCATCTCTAAGTATTTTCTAATTTCCCTTTTGATTTCTTCTTTGACCCAGTGGTAATTTAAGAGCTTCTTTTTTTTCATAATTCCCTTTACCAGGTTGAAGGAATTTTTTTCACTAGCTAGCTTGCTAAGAGTTTTTATAATTGATGGGCATCGAATCATGTCCAGATATATTTTTGCATGCATATCAAGATGACCATTCTTCTGTATACTGGTAATACAACGATTTACATTAATTGATTTTTAAATGTTAAACCAATCTGGAGTTCCTGGGATTAAACCAATCTTGAGTTCCTGGGGTCAATCCAAGATGGTGGCTGCTAGCCACATATAGCTATTGAGCGTTTAAAATACAGTCTTTTTTGAGATGTGCTATAAGAGGAAGATATACTCTAGGTTTATAAGATTTATTATTTAAAAATATAAAATACCTCATAATTTTTATGTTGATTACTGAAGTAAAATTTTGGCTGTATTGGGTTAAACAAAATTATTAAAGTTAACATCACCTATTAAACTCTAAATGTGGCTTCTAGCACATTTACAATTACATATGTGACTCATGTCTGTGTCTCTCATAATATTGGTCAAAATACATTATTTCTTACATATGTCTGGATTTAATAACATTTTGTTGAAGATTTTTGTGTCTTTTGTCTTAGAGAGTATTCAACTCTAGTTTTCTTTTAAGGTCTTTTTCTGGTTTTATTATTAGGCTGGTACTGGACTCAGGGCGGGAAGTGTTCATTATTCCTTTATCTTCTGATGGAGTCTTCATAGGGTTGGTATTAATTCTTCATTAATTTCATGATAACACTAAACAATAAAACTGGGCCTGCAGTGTGTTTATAGAATATCTCTAATAGAGAATTATTTCAAGTTGTATATTTCATGTTAAGTTAGTTTTGGTAGTTTGCATCTTTCAAAGTATTTGTCCATTTCTTCTATGTTAACAAGTTTATTGAAATAAAATTGTTTATAACATTGCATTGCTATTCATTTAATAATGTAGGATTTGTAATTCCTGCTATGGGTAATTCATGCTTGCTTTCATCAGCGTCAGTCTGACTAGAGAGTTATCAATTTTATTATTTCATTCAAAGAACAGTCTTTGATTTCATTGCTTCTTCTCTATTGTTTGCTGGTTTTCTACATAATCGGTGTCCCCTTTTATCTTAATTACTCTCTTCATTCTACTTATTTTGGGTTTTATTTAATCTTCACTTTACATTTTCCCTGGTGATGGAGGCCTTTAGAGTTCTAGATTGTCATGGAGAGTCTCCTATCAGAATCTCCAATGTGTATGTTTCCGTGGACTCTGACTTCTCCCTGAGAGCCTTTTAAAGTTAAATTTGAAAAGACCAGCAAATACCCTCAGAGTATAGCTTCTATTCCATGTTTAATTCTCTGCCTTTTCAGCTTTTCTTCCATTTTTGGCTTACTAATGTCTTACTATTCTGTTTGTTGTTTTTAAGAAGACTTATTGGATCATTTATCTAGCACTTGTTGTTTTTCCATAGGAGGATTTGTATGTAAAAGCTAGCTTCCCATTACAAAAGCTGGAGTCTCTAGTAGCATTTCCATTTTGTAGGGCCATTGTCTCAAAGCCATTGGTGTCTTTTTCATTCTCTTCTCATATTCCACCAGAACGTTGACCATTGTGCTAGTTTCAGAACATAGAAGAATCCCATGTTGAATTCACTCCCATGTCTTACATATTCATTTTACTCCTTTTAATAATATTTGTATTTCTTGAGAGACTGTAAGTAGAGACTGTAATATTTTATTTTGTTTCTTTGATTCTAAAAGAACATACTTTTTAAAGAATGAAGAGAAAGGCACGGTGGTTCATGCTTGTAATCCAAGCACTTTGGGAGGCCGAGGTGGGCAGATCACTTGAGGTCAGGAGTTCGAGACCAGCCTGGCCAACATGGCAAAACCCTGTCTCTACTAAAAATACAAAATTTTCTGGGCATCATGGCAGGTGCCTGTAATCCCAGCTCCTCATGAGGCTGAGGCAGGAGAATCACTTGAACCCAGGAGGTGGATGTTGCAATGAGCTGAGATTGTGCCACTGCACTCCAGCCTGGTTAACAGAGTGAGACTGTCTTAAAAAAAAAAAAAAAAAAAAAAAAAAAAAAAAACTGGTACCTATGTCTCTTCAACCTAAAGATAACTGCAATGAATAAGTTGCCGTATTCTCTGCCAACAGTTTTCCATGTAAATAGGCATAGACAGAAGGGCTAACCAAGTGACTTTGTTTAAAAGAAATAATATTATGTAACTGCACTGTCCAGGATGGTGGCTGCTAGCCACATATAGCTATTGAGCCTTTAAAATATAGTCTTTTTTGAGATGAGCTATGAGAGGAAGATATACTGTAGATTTATAAGATTTATTATTAAAAACTATAAAATACCTCATAATTTTTATGTTGATTACTGAAATAAAATTTCGTCTCTATTGGGTTAAACAAAATAAATTATTAAAGTTAACATCACCTATTAACTCTAAATGTGGCTTCTAGCACATTTAATATTACATATGTGGGCCTGGCACGGTGGCTCACTCCTGTAATCCCAGCACTTTGGCAGGCCAAGGCGGGCAGATCACGAGGTCAGGAGATCAAGACCATTCTGGCTAATACAGTGTAACCTAATCTCTACTAAAAATACAGAAAATTAGCCGGGCGTGGTGGTGGGCGCCTGTAATCCCGGCTACCTGGGAGGCTGAGGCAGGAGAATGACGTGAACCCAGGAAGCGGAGCTTGCGGTGAGTGGAGATCACACCACTGGGTTACAGTCTGGGCGACAGCAGGACTCCGTCTCAAAAAAAAAAAATTACATATGTGACTCACATCTGTGTCTCTCATAATATTTGTATTACATAGTGCTGATATATGCTATTTTATATTCTTTTTTCAGTCAACATTAGCACAGGCACTTTGTGCATACCACAAATAATTCTTCAAGATTACTATTTTAATAGCTATTCAACTTAAATCATTTAGGTATACTATACATTGTAGCATCTAGAAACTTTGTGTGTATGCGTGTGTGTGTGTGTGTGTGTGTGTGTGTATGAGATGCTTAGTTTTCCTTTTTTTTACTGTTGTTGTTGAGACAAAAAGTTGATTGTCATGCTTTAAGTGATTCTCATGCTTCAGCCTCCCTAGTAGCTGGGATTGCAGGTGTGCACCTCCCCCACCAGATAATTTTTGTTTTGCTTTTTTTTTTGATAGTATACCCTTATTTATTTATACTGAAATTATGATTTTTTAAAAACAATTTTTTTTTATTATTGTATTTTAAGTTTTAGGGTACGTGTGCACAATGTGCAGGTTTGTTACGTATGTATCCATGTGCCACGTTGGTGTGCTGCACCCATTAACTCGTCATTTACATTAGGTATATGTCCTAATGCTATCCCTCCCCCCTCCCCCTACCCCACAACAGTCCCCAGAGTGTGATGTTCCCCTTCCTGTGTCCATGTGTTCTCATTGTTCAATTCCCAACTATGAGTGAGAACATGCGGTGTTTGGTTTTTTGTCCTTGCGATAGTTTACTGAGAATGATGATTTCCATTTTCGTCCATGACCCTACAAAGGACATGAACTCATCATTTTTTATGGCTGCATAGTATTCCATGGTGTATATGTGCCACATTTTCTTAATCCAGTCTATCATTGATGGACATTTGGGTTGGTTCCAACTCTTTGCTATTGTGAATAGTGCTGCAATAAACATATGTGTGCATGTGTCTTTATAGCAGCATGATTTATAGTCCTTTGGGTATATACCCAGTAATGGGATGGCTGGGTCAAATGGTATTTCTCGTTCTAGATCCCTGAGGAATCGCCACACTGACTTCCACAATGGTTGAACTAGTTTACAGTCCCACCAACAGTGTAGAAGTGTTCCTATTTCTCCACATCCTCTCCAGCACCTGTTGTTTCCTGACTTTTTAATGATGGCCACACTAACTGGTGTGAGATGGTATCTCATTGTGGTTTTGATTTGCATTTCTCTGATGGCCCGTGATGATGAGCATTTTTTCATGTGTTTTTTGGCTGCATAAATGTCTTCTTTCGAGAAATGTCTGTTCATGTCCTTTGCCCACTTTTTGATGGGGTTGTTTGTTTTTTTCTTGTAAATTTGTTTGAGTTCATTGTAGATTCTGGATAGTAGCCCTTTGTCAGATGAGTCGGTTGCAAAAATTTTCTCCCATTGTGTAGGTTGCCTGTTCACTCTGATGGTAGTTTCTTTTGCTGTGCAGAAGCTCTTTAGTTTAATTAGATCCTATTTGTCAATTTTGGCTTTTGTTGCCATTGCTTTTAGGTTTCACCATGTTGACCAGGGTGGCCTCAAATGATCTGCCCACCTCAGCCTCCCAAAGTTCTGGGATTACAGGCATGAGCCATCGTGCCTGCTAATACTTAGTTTTTCTTGCTGTAAAAATTAGATTCTACTCCTCAGTTATTCAGCAAAAATTTGATGACTATATGTTTCTTGTTCATTTGTTTCTTTCCTCATTTCATCGTTTTTTTTCTCTTCCTCCTTTTATCCATTTACCAAATATTGTTGAGGGCCCTGATAGTGTATAGGTAGTATAACATAATGATTTAGCATAATTGCCTCTGACCAGACTGTCTGGGTTCAAATCCTTGCTCTTGACTTAGCAGCTCTATTACTTCAGGCAGGTTACTTAACCTCTCAGTTATTGAGTTTCTCAGTGACTATATAAAGATTATATTAGGTTGGTGCAAAAATAATTGCAGTTTTTGCCATTGAAAGTAATGAAAGAAGCTGCAATTACATTTGCACCAATAATAGTTGTAGTTACTTCACATGAAGTAGTAAGTAATAAAAAGGATTTTATCAACACATTTTGAACAAGGCCTAGCACATCTTCAGTTCCATGTACATTATTATCAGTGTTTGCCACCTACTAACAGTCCAGCAGGGAAGGCAGGCACTAGATAAGTTACTGTAAATATGCTCAGTATCATGAAAGGACAATCTCTGAAAGTTAGACCAATGAATAAGAAGTGTTCATTGCTCTGAAGTAGTTCAGTCTGCTAGGGGAGAAAGACATGAAAATAAATCATCGTAATACAGCAGGCTGAATGCTAACAGGAACTGTGTTCAAACTACTGTAGCAATAGGGAAGAGGGGCTGGCTGCTCCTGGTGGCTTCTAGAGGCAGTATTCTCTGGGCTGAGTTTGGAGGATTGGCTTTTGCTTTTAACTCCAGTCATTTGAATACATGTGTAGATTCATAGAAGATGTTAATATCAGTCTGCAAAATAAAATGCTTCATGTTTTCATAAGTATATTAGGAGCTGATTTGCACCAGCTGGCTACATTTTATACAGAGAGTAGATTCCATCAGTATTTTCATGTGGTGATTCTTAGAATGGAGACACAGAGGTATTTCAGCAAACAAAGGAATGTCTTTCACAATAGAAGTGTGCACAGAATGCCAATACAGTTCAGGAATGACTTTCTTCTTTTGAAGATGCCTGGTTACCAAGCAAAATACAAAATACACTAAGAATAAAAGATGCCACATTTTATCAAATGAAGTAGGAAGCCTTTCCCTTAAACTAAAAGATGTAAACGGTGAGCAAGAGAGAGCTGTCAGGAGTTTAAAAATAAGTTTGATTTTAAAATTTCTTTGCTTTTAAAATGGAAAATGATAATATAATGACTGAACTTCATGAAAATACTACTTAGTTAAATTATCCAATCTTAAGTATAATGCTGAGGTGACTTTATGTGTTTCTAACTCTTTTTCCTAGTGATAAGAACTACACTTAAAACTGCCTTTATTCAATCAAGCCTTGGATCTGATAAATTAATAGTCAATTTGCTTGGCAGAAACAATTTGATTAAATGCTTCTCTTTGTGCTGGAAAAAATATTGAATTGGAAAGTTTGCCTAAAGTCATTTGTTGGCTGGGCATGATGGCTCATGCCTGTAATCGTAGCACTTTGGGAGGCCGAGGCCGGCTGATGACCTGAGGTCAGGAGTTCGAGAACAGTCTGGCCAATTTAGTTAAACCCTGTCTCTACTAAAAATACAAAAATTAGCCAGGCCTAGTGGTGGGCACCTGTAATCCCAGCTACTTGAGAGGCTGAGGTAGGAGAATCACTTGAACCCAGGAGGCAGAGGTTGCCATGAGCCGAGATCATGGCACTGCACCCCAGCCTGGGTGACAGATTGAGACTCCATCTCAAAAAAAAAAAAAAAAAAAAAAAGTCGCTTGTCCGTAGTTTTCCTTTCTTCACACCATGTCTGTCTAATAAGTTAATGAGTAGTAGCCAACCTTAAATAGAATGAATGCGTATGAATGAATGGCATGAAGATTTTTAGTCAACACTTGTAATACAGTGTATCTTTCCCATTGTTTTGTCATTCAATTAATGCCAGTGAGGTTTTATTTGTTTTCCTTCACCTTCTCATTGGGAAGCCAAGATGTTTGTAAGTCCAGATTAGTGATGATAGCAGTGAACTATACCTGCTCACAAATCTATTTGTGCTAGTGTATTTTGACAAGCAAAATGTATATCCAACTCCCACTCTACCTATTTCTTTTTTCCCCAAATTTGTAGCAATACCAAAAAGGATGCAGCAAGGGACATACTTATTCTATATGTTTTTGTGCTTGTATTTTGTTTGTAGATTCATTTCCGATTTAATTATACTCCCTGCTTTACCATGATTTATGTATGATTATAGCTAGTTTGTCTTTGGATATATAATTCTATCTGCATAAAATATGCTGATTAATGTAGGCTAATATGTTTCAAATTAAAAATCTATGTTCTTTAAAATTATTTAATACTTTGAAGAAACTTTAAACACAATTGCTGATTGGGACACACAAATTTCTCTTAAGGCAGTGCTGAGTGATAAAACATAAGGTACATGTGTATAATTTGTGAAACTATATCACCAAGGGATTCTGTGTTGATTTGATGTCTCTCTCATCTTCATGAAACTAAAAGAAAGGTCTGGTCCAGTACTTTTCAAGAAAGGGTGCATTTTCCTCCAGGGAACATTTGGCAATATATGGCGACAATTTGGTAGTTACAGCTAGGAGTGGGTGCCACTAGTGGGTAGAGGCCAGGGATGCTGCTAAACATTCTACAGTACACAGGGCAGCCCCCTTCTCTAACAGAGAATTATCTGGCCCAAAATGTCAATATTGCCAAGATTGGGAAACCTTGGTCTAATCTGGTGAATGTAAAGCCCTTTCATATCCTTTGGTCTGGACATCTATGTTTCTCTAGCTATACTACCCCTTGTTACAGCTACCCAAGCAACATCTCTCCTGCTTAATTGGTAAGTGAATACCTCAATACTTCTCTAGCTTAAACTAAATAAATTAGCAATGGTCCTGAAAAATTGAGTTGACTGAGTTAATCCCATCTGCACCATCACAGGCACACATGCACACACGCATACATCCCCTCACTCTGTGTACGCCAACGTAGAACCTGTCTCTCTCACATACATCTAGGCAGCCCCAAAATTGCAATAGTTATTCTGACTTGTAGACAGCATGCCCTGCCATGTTGGTTCTTTGTGGCTTTTTCATGAACCCAATGAGAGAAGCAATAGTGAATAGGGAAAGTTCACTGGCACCACTGTGAGTAGTCACTTTCTTTCCAAGCTAGCTGTGATTTTTGCCAAGTCTAAGCTCTTGTGTGCCCTGGCTTTGAACACCCTTTTCAAAGTAGTTCCTGTGGAGATGAGTGGATATGTGTTTACTTTCAATAGGCCTGCTGTTTTGGCCTGCCATTCCCAGTGGTTTGCAGGACAGAGAAAATGATACTGAATAATACAAATCCAGTAATTCTGTGTTCCAGAGACTAATTCTGCAGACTGTGCCAGACACATCTTCCTTTACAGGTATGGGAAATGTATGAGTATTTTCCTTTGAAAAGCTTAAAGGAGCTGATGAGGTTTTACATTGTAGGTGTTCAGAGAGCCAAATTTCAAGAGGAAAGAAAGAGATGTCATGGGGCCTGTCTCTATTCAGTCAAATACCTTAATTTCTACTCCTGGATGTCAATCATTCGATATATAATTACCAAGTATTTGCAGCATGCAAAGCATTGATGTGAAACTATTAATAGAAGGAAGAACACAAAATAACTTCTTGTGATTGAATTCCTCAGAAAGTTTGAGAGATAGGTGAAATGATCTTGCACAAGAGTGAACTCAAGGCAGGAGGAAAGTCATGAGTAAGTGAACTCAGACATGGACTTATAATCTTTTTAACATAGCTTAGCAAGTGATCATAACCAGTCCATGGAAGATGGTACCTGAGGTGAACTCTGTTTGCCATCTTTGGGCTGTGGACTCTAAGAAGTCACAGTGGTTTGAAGAGAACATACAAATAAGTGGATGGGATTTTCATAGCAAGAAGGATATTTCTAGTACAGCAGGGACACAGTTAAATCATAGTGATAGGAAAGTATTTGGAGAAGATTACAAAGGCATGTGAGCAGGGATCTGAGGTCTCATGACCTCTGTCAGACCACTGGTTTTGAGGGGAAAAGGTAAGAATGTAGTTTTAGAATTATGTATCTTCACCCCTTCTTTCTTATTCTCAGAATTCTGAAATTCTCTTCCTCTTCATCTTCTTTTTCCACTTTTCTTTCCTCTCACTTTTTTAACTCTGCCTTTCTGATATCATTCATCACTAAGACTGTTGACAAGAGGAATTTAATAATAGAGGCCTCTCGTCTTCTTGCTAAAACAATTTGAACCCCCTTATGTTTCTATAATTTATTATCAATTCCAGCATTCTGCAAATGCAATTTTTAATGGGCTTGAGTGATATCAGGTCTTAGTGTATTGATAATAACTATAATGATGGTAAATATTCATAGCTAACATTTAGCGAGCGCACCCCATATGGTAGGCACATATACATAACTTCAATTCATCTTCAGAACTTCGGAACAACTCTTTGATGATAGATACCATTAGTGTTCCCTTTTGCAGAAGAGAATTATGGAACTTGCCCAAGATCATTCAGTTAGGAAGTCATGGAGCTGCTGGGCTCCGAAGTTCATGTTGTTAATAATGATGCTACTCACCCTATACAGAAAAATATTAGAATAAAACCAATTTATTGGGATGAGAAATACTGAGGTATCTAAAGAACACTGAGAAATTAAAGTCTAATGTGGGAGGAGGCCATGGAAAGAGGTGGACGAATTTGTGTATTTTCCTAGTCATGTCCTCGGTTCTGGGAGAAGGAGGGAAGCTATAAATTTGCTAGATGAAAGAAACACTCCCATTGTCCTGTATGGATCAGTGTGGGAAAGGCTTGACTGACAGTTAGGAGATGAGTAAACAGCTGGGGACCAATGGGCTGGTGCAGCCACAGAGTCTACTGTTTGTTTGGGGCACATTATTGTTTCTGAATAACTCTTTGTTCCAGATGTGATCCACTTGTCACGAATACATGGCCACTCACCCTTTCTCTTCCAAAAGCCTTGAAAAATATATCAGTCTGTTCCTGCACCATCGTTGTGACTCATTAAATACCTCCTACTGGAGACATATGTATGCCTTCATTTCCCTCGGTACAAGAAACATGCAGAAAAAGCAAAGTCATTCACACCTTCCCTGGCAGTCAGAGTTGTTAGTAGATATTGTTTGTCAAGATTTTCTTCATTGCTGCTAACACACACATCATCACAGTTTGAATTACTCCGTGAAACTTTCTGATGTCTAGAAGTCAGCCACTCTTACTGTTAGGAGAGTTTACTCTGTCAACAGGACAGCTACATTACCAAGCCTAATTATACATTTTTTTTAAAAAAAGAAAAATGTCCACATATCAAGTGGAAGTAGAAGTCAGGTATAACAGGGTAGAGAAGCTTTTTAATTAAATAATGTCAGTTACCTTTTGCCATCAGCTGATAGTTTAATTCAAACACTCTTGTTTTAAGAACACTGGGTCAAGAATCCATCCTGTGGAGTGCTGGGGAATATAATCATTCCTGTCCAGCTCCAGCCAGATTCTGTTTGGAGGCCATTCCCATTGCTTTAATTAGGGGGAAAAAATTAATGTTGTAAATTCGTAGCATGTCACTCTTCATTTCTGTACAATCCATCACACTCTGAGCGTGTGTTTGGCAGCTCTTTTTAATAAAGGATTTTGCAGAGTACCTGCTGTGGCAGAAATACTTTATCATCTTTGCTAGCTCCAGGAGTCCTAGCATTATGTCATGTTTGACTCCAAAAAATATTATTATAAGCCTTGCAATTAGAAACCCAACAATGGAACTAGCTGATTTCAATTGCCCATGAAGCTATCATATTTTGAGAAATAAAACTTGGTAAGTTTTCATTTTAATCAAAAACTATAACAGGACCAGGGTTGCTTGTCTGAAATGAATAATTTCCACATTTCTGGATGCTATCAGATAATGGCTCTCTCATCCGTGAATTAATTATAAAACTAGAAATACTCTAAGAATATCAAGTTGTATCCCCCATACTTTCTTTTGAAGATTACTTTATGTTTCATCAACTTGGAGCTCAAAAGGGGGAATTGAAGGGCACTCAAGAGCCAATTCTTAAAACATCTCATAAGCTGTGGCACCTGGGAAGGTCATCAGGGGCTTGTTATGTCCCAGCCATGACCTTAGGATAACTGGCTCATGGAGAAGTTCCAAGTTATTGGAATAGAAACAAGAAAAACATTTTCCTAATGATATCATTCAAGGAGCACATGTCAAGCCTCCCCCACTCTTTCCCAGCCAAGGAACAGCCCCGTTTGTATTTTAGCCCAATTCCATGAAGTTTGGGTGCTTTCTACTTATTCCAATTGTTTCTTTTTAGATTTTGAGATTCAATCCTGTTTGCTTTCAAATGTCATTCTTTCTCCCTCTCTACCACGTTAATGGCCAGTCCTAAATCTCACCACTGTTAAGAGGGAATCAATCTCCTGTCCCCTACCTGGCAGGTGTGTGAGGGGAGTAGTAGCGCCACTCACCAGTTTTAGGAGTAAGTTTCCTGGAGGACTGTCTCTAGACTCCAGGGAGAGGGAGTACCTGTGACCTCATGCCCCTTGGGGAAGTAGAGGTCATAGCTCTTCTTGCACATTTTTCTTATTAATAGGGTGGCAAGGTCAAGTTGGAGAGAAGGGACTAGTCCTTCTTCAATGGTACCTTTACGCAAGCGTTGCCAGAAATGGCTGCCATTTTCACTCTGACTAGAACATAGTGTATTTCCAGTTTCTTCCTTGGCTGTGGCTCTTACCCACAATTCTGGGACAATTCTGAGACAATTAATATCCCAATTCTGGGACAACAAGGACAGCCTCCTGGCTACTGACCACCCTCCAGGTTCTTCATGTATGCTCTGCTTAGCAAATTAATAATGCTCTGAACTAAGCTTGTCATCTCAATGATATGGTTTGAATTTTTGTCCCCACCCAAATCTCATGTTGAATTGTAATCCCCAGCATTGGAAGCGTGGCCTGGTGGGAGGTGATTGGATCATGGAAGTGGATTTCCCCCTTGCTGTTCTAGTAACAGTGAGTGAGTTCTCACGATATCTGGTTGTTAAAAGTGTGTTAACACTTCCCCCTTCTCTCTCTCCCTCCTGCTTTGGCCATGTGAAGACATGCCTGCTTCCCCTTTGTCTTCTGCCATGATTGAAAGTTTCCGGAGGCCTCCCCAGCCATGCTACCTGTACAGCCTGCAGAACCATGAGCCAATTAAACCTCTTTTATTTATCAATTACCCAGTCTCACTATTTCTTTACAGCAGTGTGAGAGTAGACTAATATACCCCATTTGACAGCTGTACCATTTGGGGAGGTAGCATATCATAGCAGTTAAATGGGCAAAGCAGCATCAGACATGAGTTCAGGTTGTAGGCTCTGAAAATCACAACTGCTCAAGAGATTCAGGAGTCAGATGTGGGTTTGGTCTACCACTGACCTTCCCTCATGCCCTGTGCACTGATTCTTAACTCTGGCTTCTGTGCTTCCTTCCAGGCCTCTCTCAGGTCTAAAGCTTCCTCACATAAACCCTAGGACTCCCAGAGGTCCTGTTAATTTCCCAGGTCCAAGCCTTTGCTGAGGTTGCTCAGCCCCCTTAAAAGCTCTTCCTTCCTCATCCTTTATGCAAATCTCCCTTATGAAATTTAATCCTTAAGGTATTTAGCAAGTAATTATTTAGTGACTACATTCAACAGTGAGGATAGCCTGGATTTTGCTGCAGTAGCAAACAAACCTGAAATGTAAGTTACTGACACACAGGTTATTTCACACTCAAATAATATGCCTCTTAAAGCAACTGGTGGCTCTCTTCTATGTCTTCCTTACTCAGAAACACAAGCCTCCAGCATCCACAGCAGTTCTGGCCAATAGATCTTTCTGTAATGATGGAAATGGCCTACATCTGCACTGCCCGAAATGGCACCCACTAGTCACAGGTGGCAACTGAGTATTTCAAATGCAGCTAATGTGACTGAGGAACTGAATTTTTACTTTAATTTTAATTAGTATAAATATCAATAATCAAAATTTGGCCACTGACTACTATACTGAACAAGGCAGATTCAGAACATCATGTGTTGCTAGGCCAGGGACAGAGAAGCATGGACATTTATATACTGATACTAAAAATCTTCTACCCAGAAGTAATAATCATCATGCCCTTTCACATTCAGTGGGTGAAAGGAAATCATGTGTCCACGTCGGGCTTCCACAGGTCAAGTAGAGCAGTCCTACCTTGATCTCATAGAAGGAGAATAAAAACTCTCAGTAAGCAGCTTTAATGAATTACACACCACCGACTGTTCAGGGTTCTACATATTAAGTATGAAATAAAATAGACTTGCATCCTGCCCTCAAGGAGCTTAGGGTCTAATACGGAAGGAAGGATGGAGACGATCATTAAAAATACACAAATATATGACTGCAAACCTTTAAGGCAGAATAACTCTTTTGGAAATCAAGGCTTGTAGTTTAAATAGGGAATTAGGAAAGACTTCTATGAAAATGTGATCTAAATAATGAGAATGAAGTAGTATAGAGTGAGGTAAAGGATATTCCAGACAAAAGCATGTGTGAAGGCTCCAGATTTGGGAAGTACCTGGTCGTGTCTTCTGGGAAGTAAAGGAAGGCCCTGCTGGATGGAGTGTAGACGTAGAGAGAAGAATGGCACAGTGAATGCAGGCAGAGCAAGGGCCAAGTCATATGCAACCCTGTGAGCTCTGGTGGGAGTGTAGAGATGGCTCTCATCAAAGGGAAGCCATTAGAAAGTTTGATGCAAGGAGAGACATGATTTCATGCACAGTGTTGAAAAATCACCCCAGCTGCTGCTTGGACAAGGGTTTGGAGAGGATAAAAGAGAAGTGGGAAAGCCTTTCCTCCTGGAAGTCTCCTATATTCTATTGCTGCTACTACTACAATTTTCGTGACTTGAAACAGCACCCATTTATGACCTCACAGTTTCCATGGGTGGGGAGTCCTAGTATAGTGTCACTAAGTCCTCTGCTCAGGGTCTCACTAGGCTGCAATTCAGGTGTTGGCCAAGCTGCACACTTTCCTAGAGCTCAGGGTTTTCTTCCAACCACATGTGGCTTTTGGCAGGATTCAGTTCTTTCTGGTTATGGGATTGAGATCCCGGTTTTCTGAATAGGTGTCAGCTGGGGGTCATTCTCAGTGCCCCCAGTTTCTTGCTGTGTGGCCCTCTTGCAGCATGGCAGTTCTTTGAGATCAGCAAGAAAATCAGTCTCTTCTGAACAAGTTGATCTGCCTTTAAGGGTTTTCATCTGATTATTCAGGCCCACCTAGGATGATCTCCCTTTTGATTAACTCAAGACAAACTGAATTGAGGGCAGCCAGGGTGGCTAGTGCCCATAAAACCAGCACTTTGGAGGTCAAGCTGGACAGATTGCCTGAGCCCAGGAATTCAATACCAGCCTGGGCAAAAGAGTAAAACCCTGTCTCTACAAAAAATACAAAAATTAGCAAGGCATGGTGGTATGTGCTTGTAGTGCCTGCTACTCAGGAGGTTGAGGCAGAAGGATTGCTTGAGCTCAGAGCCAAGATCATGCCACTGCACTCTGACCTGGGTGACAGAGCAAGACCCTTTCTCAAAAAAACAAAAAACTGAATGGAGACATTAATCACATTTGCAAAATCCCCTCACCTTTGCCATATAACCTGATCATGGGAGTGATGTTATATTTACAGGTCCAAGGGGAGGAGATTACAAAGCCTGAGCACCAAGGGGCAGGAAATTCAGGGACCACCTTAGAATTCTGACTACCCAATACCATTCAAGACATAGGCACAGGCAAGGATTTCATGAAGACATCAAAAGCAATTGCAACAAAAGCAAAAATTGACAAATGGGATCTTATTAAAGAGCTTCTGCGGAGCAAAATAAACTATCAACAGAGTGAACAGAGAACCTACAGAATGGGAAACCATGTTTGCAATCTGGCCATCTGACAAAGGTCTGATATTCAGCATCTATAAAGAACTTAAATTTACAAGCAGAAAATCCATTAAAAAGTATTCAAAAGACATGAACAGACACTTCTCAAAAGAACACATTCGGCTGGGCATGGTGGCTTATGCCTATAATCGCAGCACTTTGGGAGACGAAGGTGGGCGGATCACGAGGTCAGGAGTTTGATACCAGCCTGGCCAACATTGTAAAACTCTGTCTCTACTAAAAATACAAAACAAAAACAAAAACAAAAAAAAGGCAGGCGTGGTGGCAGGTACCTGTAGTCCCAGTTACTTGGGAGGCTGAGGCAGGAAAATCACTTGAACCCGGGGGGTGGAGGTTGCCGTGAGCCAAAATCACACCACTGCATTCCAGCCCAGGAGACAGATCATGCAGCCAACAAACATATGAAAAAAAGCTCAACATCACTGATCATTAGAGAAATGCAAGTCAAAACCACAATGAGATACCACCTCACACCAATCAGAATGGCCATTTTTAAAAAACCAAAAAAGCAACAGATGCTGGCGAGGTGATGGAGAAAAAGACACACTTTTATGCGGTTTCTGGGAGTATAAATTAGTTCAACCATTGTGAAAGACAGTGTGCGTCCAAGGCCTAGAGGCAGAAATATCATTTGACCAAGGAATCCTGTTATTGGGTATATACCCAAAGGAACATAAATCTTTCTATTATAAAAATCCATGCACACATGTGTTCACTGCAGCACTATTCACAATAGGAAAGACCCGGAATCAACCTGAAAGTCAATCAATGATGGACTAAAGAAATGTAGTACATATACACCATGGAATACTATGCAGCCATAAAAAGAAATGAGATCATGTCCTTTGCAGGGACATAGATGGAGATGGAAGCCATTATCCTCAGCAAACTAACACAGCAACAGAAAATCAAACACAGTATGTTGTCAGTGATAAGTGGGAGCCGAACGGTGAGAATATATGGACACAGGGAGGGGAACAGCCCACACTGGGGCCTTTTGGAGAGTGGGTGGTGGGAGGAGGAAGAGCATCAGGAAGAATGGCTAATGGATGCTGGGCTTAATACCGAGATGATGAGATGATCTATGCAGCTAATTACCATGGTACATGTTTACCTATGTAGCAAAGCTGCCTGTACATCCTGCACATATACCCCTGAACTTAAAAGCTAGAAAAAAAAAAAAAAGAATTCTGCCTTTGCTTGAACCTGGGAGGTGGAGGTTGCAGTGAGCCGAGATTGTGCCACTGCACTCCAGCCTGGGCAATGGACCGATACCCCATCTCAAAAAAAAGAATTCTGCATGCCACAGCTTTTTTGGCTTTCCCAGCTCACATAGCATTTGACCTCCTAGAACCTTCCACAGCAGTTATTATCTGTACTCCAGGAAAGAATGAACCAGAAGTAGGCAACTCTTGCCCTTAAGAACCAGTTGATTCGTGTGAGCCAAAATCTATCATTTTCTGACAATTTCATTTGGGCATGTATTCAGTTCTGAGAGCCTACTTCAGGCTGCCCAGATTCACAAAAGACTGGTCAGGGAGCCAGAGGGGCATCACTATTTTTTGGCACAAAGTATAGCTGCCAGGCAGACCAGAACCATTGTGTTGACGGAGGAAACTACAGGAAATATTTATAGAGGGTTTTGGAATCAGGGACAGGGTTCAGTATGGTTGAGTCCCTTAACCATTCACAGCCTCAGTTTCTTCATCTTTAAATTGGAGATCACTTTAATTATCTGCACAGTGTTATTTGTGAGGAATAAATGAGATAACATATGTCAAGCCATTAACACAGATTCTGGTACCTAATATGCTTGCAACAACAGAAACTGCTATTATTCTTATCCTCCTCACCAGGCCCAGCCAGAGCTAGGTAAATACTTGCTGTAACACAGCTGAAGGCAGGCAGCTTGGTAAGCTGTCCAGATTTTCTCCCAAGAGGGCTCCAGAGCTGAAGAAAACAAGCTCACCAGTGTGTCACGAAGCCACTCTGGGCCATCATTTCTGAGTCTGTTAAACTGAGATAACCTCCCCGTCTGCTTTCCCTTACTGGGAAAGTTTGTGGCAGCAATTCAAGGCTCTTAGAAGAAACGTGCCATAGGGTAATAATACAGTGATAAATACCTTACATCCATGTCTCTCATCTTCTCCCAGGGCATAAAGGTGTTCTTGCAGCTCTTACTAAGATGTCTTGGTAACAGAAACTTCCTGAGCAATCTATCATTCCATTACTTTATAGCCTGGATTTGGTTATTTATTCATTTAGACTCTGCTGCAGACTGCTTCATGCCACTGAGCAGCGGCTAATCAATTAACGCTCAGTTTTTTCTGTTGTCACACCTGTATGTTGGAATGGCCACAGTTTCCCTGTCCTGGACCACTGAAATCTCCGGAGTATTCTTGGAATCTTGAAGCCTTGGTACTTGCCAAATATTTTCTAACACACAGCTTCATGTATTCTCAGCCAAATATGATATATCTTAGGATGCTCTTTTATAATTGATTTGCAGGGATTTTCTCTGAACACAGATGTGACTCATTTGAGTCCGTGTATCAGATTGTTTGCGTTTGGGATGAGAGTATTATGCTGTGTCTGTTTCATTACATGTCGAATGTCAATATTAAAGTTTCCAGTAACACAGACATGACTGGTAAACAAAATGGGAAGGTATTTTCGTATCTGTGTTTCAGAACTGAAGACATTAAAAAAGAATTACTTCTTGAAAATAAACACATCATGGATTGGTCGATTAGAATCTCTGTAATATGAGTAAATTTTATAAAATCAAATTACATTGCTGAAATTATGCAGAGGAAATATCCCAAAGGAGCACAGAGGATCGTATTGATAAAACAACTCTCTTAATAAATCACACTGACAAAAAACATTAATATGGACCAGAGGTTGGCAAATATGGTCCAGGCCACTGCCTATTTTTATAAATAAAGTTTTACTGGCTCACTGTCACACTCAATTGTCTACACATGAGCCATGGCTGTTTTTTCACTGTAAGTGGAGAGTTGAGCCATTGTGATAGAGACTATATATATGACCCACAAAGCCTAAAGTATTATTTGGTGTTTTGCCAATTAACTTTCCTGGCCCCTGATCTAGAACATTAGTTTTTAAATTACCTTTTTAAAGACACATACAACATACATTTAGAATATTGCTGTATGCCAGGCACATTGGCTCATACCTGTAGTCCCAGCACTTTGTGACACCAAGGCAGAAGAATCTCATGAGCCCAGCAGCTCGAGTCCAGCCTGGGAAACATAGGGGAGACCCCATCTTAACTAAATAATTAGTTGGGCATTGTAGTATGTGCCTGTGGTCGCAGCTACTTGGGAGGCTGAAGTAGGAGAATTTCTTGAGCCCAGGAAATTGAGCCTGCAGTGAGCCATGATGATGCCATTGAACTTTAGCTGGTGACAGAGCAATACTGTCTCTCTTATCTATATATAAAATTAACAGAAGGAAATTTGGGGAATTCACAAATATGTGGACCTTCAACAGTATACTTCTAACTAACCAGGAGGTTAAAAAAATCACAAGGGAAATTAGAAAATACTTTGAGAAGAAAGAAATGAAAACACAGCATACCAAAACTTATGGGCTACAACTAATGTAGTGCTCAAAGGGAAATTTATAGCAACAAATAACAATAAGTTTTTTAAAGTTCTCAAATCAATAAACTTAACGTTACAACTTAAGATGCTAGGAAAAAAGATCAAGCTAAACTCAGTGCAACCAAAGAAAGAATCATGATTAAAGCTAAAATAATTGAAATAGAAAATAGAAAAAATATAGAGGCATTTAACAAAATCAAAAGTTGTTTCTCGGAAAAGATTAACTACAACATCGAAAAACACGTGGTTTAACAAAAAAAAAAAAAAAGACTCAACTTATTGAAATCGTGACTGAAATAGGGACTGTTACTATGAAACTTACAGAAGTAAAAAGGTAAAGGGCTTTATCAAACTTATTTGGTTTGATATAATCTCATTTATCTATTTTTACTTTTATTGCTGTGGTTTTGAGGTATTCTCCATAAAATCTTTGCCCACACCAACATCCTGAAACATTTCCCCTGTTTTCTTCTAGTAATTTCAGAGTTTCAAGTCCTATGTTTAAGTCTTTAACCCATTTGGAGTTCATTTTTGTATATGGTAAGTGATAGGAGCCTAGTTTAATTTTTCAGCACATGGATATCCAATTTTCCCAGCAATATTTATTGAAGAGACCATCATTTCTCCAGTGAATTTTCTTGGTGCCACTGTCAACAATCAGTGGGCTATAAATATGTAGATTTATTTCTGAGTTCTGCAATCTGTTCCATTGGTCTATGTGCCTATTTCTATGCAAGTACCATGCTGTTTCGGTTACCTTAGTATATTTTGAAGTTTGTTATGTGATGTCTCTAGCTTTGTTCTCTTTTTGCTCAGGATTACTTTGGCTATTAAGGACCTTTTGCGGTGCCATACAAATTTTAGGATTGTTTTTCTATTTCTGTGAAGAATCTAATTGGTATTTTCATCAGATTGCATTGAGTCTTTAGATTGCTTTTGGTAGCATGGTCATTTTCACAATATTCTTCCCATTTATGAACATGGGATGTCTTTCCATTTTTTGTGTCCTCTTCAATTTCTTTTGTCAGCATTTTATAGTTTTCCTCATAGAAATCTTTCTCCTCAGAGACTTCCTAGGTATTTTAATATTTTTTGTAGCTATTGTAAATGGCACTGCTCTTTTCATTTCATTTTCCACTAGTTCATTGTTGGTATAGAGAAACGCTACTAAATTTTGCATGTTGATTTTGTATCCTGCAACTTTATTGCATTTTTTAAAAATCAGTTCTTAGAGTTTTTGGTGAGGTCTCTGGGGTTTCTATATTTAAGATCATGTCATTTACAGACAGAGACCATTTGACTTTCTCCTTTCCTATTTGAATGTATTTTATTTCTTTCTCTTGTGAAACTGCTCTGGCTGGGGTTTTAGTACTCTGTTAAATATAAATGGCAAGAGTAGGCATCCTTTTCTTGTTCCAGATCTTAGAGGAAAAGCTTTCAACTTTTCCCCATTTAGTATGATGTTGGCAGTGGTCTGTCATATATGGCATTTAATATTCCTTCTATACCTAGCTTCTTGAGAGCTTTTATCATAAAGCGATGTTGCATTTTATCCAATGCTTTTTCTGCATCCATTGAGGGGATCATGGGGTTTTTGTTTTTAATTCTGTTTATGTGATGAATCACATTTAGTGATTTACAGATGTCGAACCATCCTTGCATTCCAGGGATAAATCCCACTTGACCATGGTGAATGATCTTTTTAATGTGCTGCTAGATCTCATTTGCTCATATTTTATTAAGAATGTTTGCATCTGTGTTCATCAGACATATTGGCCTGACATTTTCTTTTTTGTTGCGTCCTTGTCTGGTTTGGGTGTCAAGCAATGCTGACCTTACAGAATGGATTTGGAAGAATTCCCTTCACTTCAATTTTCTGGAAGATATCTATTTGACATACTGATTTCCTTTCAATATATACCCAGTAGTGAGATTGCCATATCATATGTTTTCTTTTTAATATTTTGAGGAACAGTCATACTGTTTTTTTTTAAGCATCCACACTTATCTTACAGCACCATTCACAATAACAAAGATATGGAATCAACTTAAGTGTAC
Source organism: Nomascus leucogenys (assembly GCF_006542625.1). NCBI lineage: Eukaryota > Metazoa > Chordata > Mammalia > Primates > Hylobatidae > Nomascus > Nomascus leucogenys. The sequence goes on along the minus strand of NC_044401.1, from coordinate 71,724,346 downwards.
ATCAACAAATTAATGGACAAGAAAAATGTGTGTTTGTGTGTGTGTGTGTGTGTGTGTGTGTAGTGAAATATTATTCAGGATAAAAAAGAATAAAATCCTTTAATTTGCAGCAACATGAATCAACCCAGAGGACATTATGTTAAGTGAAGTAAGCCAGGCACAGAAAGTGAAACACCACATGATCTTACTCATACATGGAATCTAAAAAAATTGATCTAATAGAAATAGAAAGTAGAATGGTGGTTACCAGAGACTGGGAGTGGAAGGTTTGGGGAGCATAGGGAGGCATTGGTTAACAGGGACAGTGTTACAGTTAATTAGGAAAGATAAATTTTGGGTTTCTATTGCACAGTAGAGTGACTAGAGTTAATATTGTGTATTTCAAACTAGCTAGAAGAGAGGATTTTCCATGTTTTTACCACACACAAAAAAAGATAAATATTTGAGGTGATAGAGATGTTAAATATGCTGATTTGATCATTACACAATATATACATGTATCAAAACATCACAGTATGCTTCATAAATATGTGCAATAGCACTTTGTGTCAAGCAGAAATTAAACTTAAAAAAAAGTGTAAATTTTGATCGCCTTCAATTAGGCAGTGGTTTCTTAGATATGACACCTAAAGCCAAACATCAACAACAAAAAATAGATAACTTGAACTTTACCAAAATTAAAAATTTTACACATCAAAGGACAATATTGAGACAGTGCAAGGACAACCCACAAAATGGGAGAAAACATTTGCAAATCATATATCGGATAAGACTTTAATATCCAGAATATATAAAGAAACTTACATGTCAACAATAAAAAGACAACCAAATTTTAAAATAGACAAACTATTTGAATAGACATTTCTCCAAAGAAAATATACAAATTGCCAATAGACATATGAAAATGTACTTACATCCTTAGTCATTAGAGAAATGCAAATAAAATCAGTGAGATACCACTTCACACTCACTAGGAGAGCTGTGATTTTAAAAAATTAAAATGAGGACATGGAGAAATTGGAAGCCTAATACACTGCTAGCGAGAATGTAAAATGGTGCAGGTATTTTGGAAAACATTTGACAATTTCTCAAAAAGTTAAAAATAGAATTAGCATATCATTTAGCCATTTAAATATTAGGTATATGCCCAAGAGAATTGAAAACATAGGTTCACACTAAAATTTGTGTGAATACACATTTATAGCAGCATCATTTATAATAGTCAAAAACTGGAAACAACCCAAAAGTCTGTCAGCTAATAGGTGGATAAACAAAATCTGGTATAGCCATACAATGGAATATACTAATAAATCAGCCATAAAAAAATGAAGTACTAATACATTCTGCAACATGGATGAACCTAGAAAATATTGCTAAGTGAAAGAAACTTAACACAAAGGACCATATATGGTATGATCCCACTTATATAAATTGTTCAGAATAGGCAAACCTACAGAGGCAGAAAGTATATTAGTAAGAAAGTATATTAGTGGGGAATGTGGCATGACTGTAAGTGAGCATGGGGTTTCATCCTAGAATTACCAAAATGTTCCGTAATTAGATAGTGGTGGTGGTTACAGAAATTTCTGAATATATTAAAAAAAAACACTGAATGGTGTATTTTAAAAGAATAAATTTTATGGTATTGGAATTACATCACAATAGAAAGGAAAATAAAAGTAGGTTGTTTATCAGAACCCAAATCCTCACTGATCATTTTTCTAAGAATTCCCTTTCAAGAATTTGATGTCCTTTCCCCTTTCTCCTAAACATTTTTCTTCTTGGCTACTCACTAGGCAACATGTTAAAATCCTGTGGAAAACTTCCACTCCTGAGAAGATGGAACATACGTACTTTTCCTTATTTCTCCCAATAAGTACAAATAAAAAGTCTAAACAAATACGATAAAAGTCTGAGAGGTAGAAGAAGGCAGACTAGCAAGGAAGCTCAGGATCCAGGGAACAACTTGATAGTGAATTCCCTGGGCTTGCTTTCTGCCTCAGCAAACCCAGGGGTGCTTTCTGGGTGCTGCTTTCTGGGTGCTGAAGAAACTGGCAACCTAGGAACACCAATGGTCATAAACAGGGAAATCTCTAGGCCCACGTGGTTTCACTAGAGAAGCCTACCAAAAGAATTGTTTAAAGAAGAATTAACACCAACTCTAAACAATCTCTCCAGAGAGCAGCGTAGAAGGGAACACTTTTCAATTCATTCTATAAAGCTGGTATTCTTTAATAACAAACCAGACTAAGACAATAGAAAAAAGGGAAACTACACACCAGTATATGCACAAAAAAGTCCTTAACTAAATATTTACAAACAGAATTCAGTAATATAGGCCAAGTGTAACTATATTACAGATCACGCCTGTAATCCCAGCACTTTGGGAGGCCGAGGTGGGTGAATCATTTGAGGTCAGGAGTTCGAGACCAGCCTGGCCAACATGGTGAAACCCCGTCTCTACTTAAAAAAAAAAAAAAAATAGCTGTGCATGGTGGTACACACCTGTAATCCCAGATACTTGGGAGGCTGAGGCAGGAGAATCACCTGAACCCAGGAGGTGGAGGCTGCAGTGAGCTGAGATCCTGCCGCTGCACCCCAGACTGGGTGACAGAGGGAGATAGTGTCTCAAAAAAACAAAAATCCGTAAAATATAAAAAGAAATATACATCATGACAAAATGGACTTTATGCCAGGGATGCAAGATTCTTGGAATATTCAAATATCAGTAATATGAGTCATCCCATTAACAAAGAAGAAACATGACAGGATCATTTAATTATTGCAGGAAAAAGCACTGGACAACATTTAACACCTATTCTAACTAAAAATACTCAGAAGAATAGAAATAGAGGTGGACTTTTTCAATGTGATAAAGAGCACCTATAAAAAAAAACCCTATAGCTCACATTAAATGTAATGGTAAAAGATTGAGTGCTTTCCCCCTAAATCAGAAACAAGGCAAGAATGACTGCTCTCACCAGCCTTATTTAAAATGGAAGTAAAAGTTTTAGCCACTGTAATAAGGAAAGAAAAGAAAAGGCACACATATCAGAAAGGAAGAAATAAAACTGCTTTTTTCCTAATTCATATATAGAAAATCCCAGGGAATATATAAAAAGCAACCTCCTAGAACTTACAAATGAGTTCAATAAAGTCTCAAGGTACATGCTAAACATACAAAATCGATTGTATGTCTATACACTAGCAGTAAGCACATAAAAAAAAATTAAAAATAAGATACCACTTAAAATTACTCCAAAAATATTACTCAGGTATAAATCTGTCCAATCTATGTAGATTTGTATGCTGAAAACTACACAATGCTGGGTGAAAGCAATCAAATATCTAAATAAATGGAGAAATACTCCATGATCATGGATTAGAAAATACAATTTAGTAAACATTAATTATCTTAAAATTATTCTAGGATTACTCAACCTAAATAAGATTTAACACAATTTATATCAAAATCCTAGCAATAATTTTTGTAGACATAGGCAAGACTATTTTAAAACTTATTTGGAAAGGCAAAATAGAATCACGAAAATAATTCTTAAAAAATGAAGGAATCACTATCACTTTCAGTATTTAATATATAATAATCATGTCTGCGTGTTTGATAGAGGGGTAGACACATAGATAAATGGAACAGAATAGAGAACTCAGAGCCACAAACAAGCATGGCAAACTGATTTTTGACCATGAAATAAAAGCGATTCAACGAAAGAAGAGTAGTGTTTTCAAGAGATAGTACTGGAGCAATTGGACATCCACAGGCAAAAAATGAACTTCAGCTTAAACCTGACATATTATACAAATAGATTTAAATGTAAAACTATAAAATTTACAGGAATAAAATGGGAGAATGTCTTCAGGACCAGGGGCTTGATGAAAAGTTGTTAGACATGACACAAAAAGCATAATCTATCAAAGAAAAACATAGATAAATTAGACCTCATCAAAATTTAAAACTTTTGCTCTGTGAAAGATCAGTAAAGATAAGATGCATCTGGGGAAAAAATGCAAACCACATAGCTCACAAATGATTCATAACTAGAATATATAAAAGCTCTCAGAACTCAAAATCAAAAACACACACTGATAAAGGATTTCTAAGGATGTGGAGGAAAAAGATCACATATACTTTGCTAGTGTAGTGAAAAATGGCCCGGCCACTCTCAAAAAGCTTGGCTGCTAAAAACACCAATAAACAAACTGAAAATACACTTAGATGTCACAGAAGTTGTACTTCTGGGCATTTATCCCAGAGAAATGAAAACCATGTTTGCCCAAAACCTGGGCATGCCAAAACTGGAAGCAATGAAAATGTGCCTCAGTAGGTAAATGGCTAAGCAAAATCTCCGTGGCACATACATACCATGGAATGCTACTTAGCAATCAAGAGGAATGAACTATTGACATGTGCCACTTAGACGAGTCTCAGGGCATTCTGCTGAGTTTTTAGGGAGATGGAAAATACAGTAGTGGTTGTTAAGGGTTGGTTAGCAGTGGTGGGTGGCAGGGAAGGCAGTGTGACTGTAAAGGGCTTAATATAAGGGAGAATTTTGTAGTAATGGAATAGTTCTCGATGTAAAACTATATACTCACATTGTATCAAGGCCAAATTCCTGGTTTTGATATTATGCTACTGTTATGTTGGATGTAACCAGTTAGCTGGGTGAAAGGTACAGAGATCTATTTCTCTGTACTATCTTTGTAACTTCCTATAATTATTTCAAATTAAAAAGTTAAATCCAAGGGAAAACCATTCATCCTGTTGGGAATAGATTTTAAACATGCTATTTTATTAACAAGTCTATTATTTAAAGAGTCAACTTTCCTGAGGATAATCTGCCTACCCTTCAAAATACCTCAGATTCCAATAGACAAAATGTATGTTTCTTTCAGTGTCTTGCGGCTATCTAGGCAATGATAGTTCAGATACAGTTGAAGGATGAAAACAGGAAAATGGAACCTGATGCCCTGGAGTATCTTAGCCTCCCATTAGATGAGCACAGATATATTCTGAATGACTGGATCAATTTACCTGTTGAATACATCTGATTTATAAAGGCATCTCTAGCAATTGATCTGCACCAAATCACAGATATCCCAAAGAGCAGAAGAAAACAAAAGGAAAGAAAGAGAAACTTTTTTGTTTCTTGGCCCTTCCTATTTTTTAATGTGAACTAAAGGGTTCATATTTCTTCCACTTGTTCATTGAAAGACTAAAACAGCTCTAATACTGCGATTGATCAAATGTCTAATTATATCATTAGGCAATTTTAGCAACAAAGGCTTTACTTTGATTCAGTAAATCAACATCCCCTAGGGTTCTCCCAAAGGGATGCCATAAAATGAGCTTGGTTTTATAATTTGTCCTTTTAATATCCATATTTTATTCAAAATACAGTCATTAGAACTGATTTGATAATGCTCATGATAGCCCAATTCTTACTGTATTTCTGACAAACATACCTTTTTGGACGGAAACTTAAAGGGAGTTCTCCTTTGTCAGAGAAAGATTGTAAGAAAGTAGAATGAAGACATTTATTGAAAAATCCATATGGCTTCAAGCCTCCTTAGGAGATCAAATGGAAGATACTCCTTTTTTTTCCTGTCAGCCTTTGATTTTGTCATTGCATCTCTGGAGCATTGCATGGAGTATTAAGAGACATGAGTCTGTAACCCAGGGGAACTTTGGACCAACCAACAAAATTCTGCGTTTGGAAGTCAGATCAGAAAATAGTTATCACGTGCATAGCCAAAACCAGAAGAAGTATTCCACCAGAGGCTGCTTGCCCCTCCTTTTAGCTATAAAAAAAAACCAACCTTCTCCTATCTAATAGCATCCTGTTGCCTCCTGTTTTCTGCTGAGAGGATGTCTTGGCAATTGGGATAATGTTCCATTAAACTCCAAGACACGTACTTCCTCATTTTAGCAGTCTTGCTGACTACTTTACATAATGTCTCACTGCTGAAATCAATTAGTGTCTTATCAAATTTTTAGTTAAGTAATTCTCATTTAAATCTATTTACTTTCTAAGAACTCTTATTCCCAGTTCTGGACAGTCTTGTATAATTACAAATTTTATTATAGCATTAGAGTCTAAATCTGCTTTTGACTTCCACTATCACTAGCCTGATAAGGCTTTATTTTTACAATGCCTTCTCTGGGGTTTTTTGCTCAATCTGTAAGGCCTTGAAAATGAATTGTGGTTGCTGACATTACTATTTACTAACATTTACTCTCAAATTGCAAATCTCTGAGAGAGACAAAGTAGAAACATGACAAGTGGTATGAATTCCAACTCTAACACTTACTACCTGTGTCTTCAGCATGGCTTTTGAATTTTTCTAAGACGCAGATTTTCGTCTGGGAAGTGCTGGTGAAATACTGTGTTGTGCCTTACTTACAGTGGGTGCTCAGTAAACATTGCTTTTCTCTCTGTCATGATTTCTGCACAGTGAAGTCAAAGATGTCTCAGGCTTACACTAAAACCTGGAATGTGGGAGATCAGAGGAAAAGGTAATAGATAAATTCTGATGAATACACAAATCTCTTTCCACACATTCTGATACATGGAATCTCTGGGTTGGCAAGACTTATTATGTATGAGAGATCAAGTGGAAAGAGTGAGTTATAATCTCAGAGTTTTGACAGTCAAACGGAATGGCATTTCTAGCTCTCTGGGTTGTTCTTCCTCCTCAAGAGAAATACTTCAGTCCAAGTTAGGATGACCGGGTATGCCATGGGAGTATCTCAAGGGAGTTCAGTTGGAGATTAAATATACTGGTGAACCTGTTTCAAAGAGAGACAGTTTAAACAAGGAAGTTAAACCCTTTTCGTTTGTACCAGAGAGACTGTAATTTACAGAGATGCCTGACATGAGGACCTTAATGCCACTGAAGAATTGATTAGTTACATTTCCCAAGAGAAGAGAGCATACCATGCCATGCAAGGCCACAGTGGGAGCATCAAGCTTTGGTCAGGAGACAGAAGCAGGAATGAGAAAAAAACAAGACCAGAGCCTTTATTGGGATTTCTTCAACAGCAAGGCAAGCCAGGGTAAATAGTTTAGTATTGGCTAGTTTGAATAACAAACAGGCTTAGAGAAAAAAAAAAAAACGTCTGTTAGACAAGCTTTGTTAAGACGTGAGTTATAGTACTATTGGCCATGAGTACAATGCTAATGAATCAACAATAATGTATGAAATAAGGTGCCTTTAAACAGAAACAGACATAAAAAAAGGTTGTGTTTCGATTGGTTGAAAATATTCTGACCAGAGGCTGGTAGGAAACTTACCCTGTATTTCCCCTAGGAGCCTTGATTCAGTATTCATTAATTTAGTGTTTGTGGCAACATTATAAAACATAACAAGAATTGATTGTACAATTCTGGTGAGGATGCAGAGTAACTGGATCTCTCACACATTGCAGGTGGGAATGTAGAATGGTATAACCACTCTGAAAAAGTTTGGCAACTCATTTTATCAAGTTAGATTTACCATACAAGCCAATGATTGCACTTTGGGGTATTTACCCCCAGAGACACGAAAACTTACTTACATGTGCTCTTTAAATGGTAGGTTTCTGTCTTGTTGCTAAATTTGGGAAGTTTGGGGCCATTTTTTTTTCCAGGTTCATATTCTATTTCTTCTTGTGGGACTCAAAGGACATGAATGTTAGATCTTTTGTTATTGTCTCCCAAGTCCCAGAGGTTCAGTTCATTTTATTTCCATCTATTTTTTTTCCTCAATTGTTCAGACTGGATGTATTCTATTGGTCTATCTTTAAATTCATGGATTCCTTCCTATTTCATCTCACTTTTGCTATTAAACCCATCCAGTGAGGCTTTTAATTTTGTTTTTATTTATTGTATTTTTCATTTCAAAAATTTCATTTGGTTCTTTGTATTTTTATTTTATTGCTCAGTCTATTTTTACATTTGTTTCAAGAGCATTTGTAATTGCTTCCTGGAGCATTTTTATGATAGCTGCTTTAAAATTTTTATATAAACACCCCAACATCTGTGTCATCTCAGTTCTGGCATCTGTCAATCACATTTTTATATGATTTTGGCTTGTCCTATTTCTTAATATATTGAGTAATTTGGGGCTCTATTCTAGATATTTTGAATATTATGTTGTCAGACTGATTCCTATGTAAAGCTATTTTGGCAGCTGGTCAACCATGTAAATTCAAAATGCACGTCCAGCTCACTTTTGTGGCTCATGATTCAAATGTCAGTCTAGTCATAAGTCTGCAGTTCTGCTGTTCTGGTTAGTCACGCTTGTGTACCAACTTAGATGACAGGAGTATACCCTGTCGTCTCTTTAGCAATGGCTAGAATGGGGAAGGCAGGGGCACTCATTACTGCAGGAGACAGAAGACAGGGTTTTATGCACTGACACAGCTGGGGAGGGGGAGTCATCTTTTTCCTGCAGAGGAGATGGATGTACAATTCTTCCCACCAGCTCCAGAGAGCAAGGGTGCTTCCTCATATCTGTGGTGTCTGGGAGGTGAGTAACAAGAAGGTGGAAGTCAGAGTTGACTTACAGGCTCTACGTAGGAAGGATACAGCCTCACATGCAGAGCAAAGAGATGGAAGAAAGGGTTCCACCCACAAACACTACTGCTGCAACACCTGTTGTGGCGGAGGGTAGGTGTAGTTTTTTTTCATGGTGTTTACCTCAAGAACAGATAGATGTTCATTAAAGGCTTCTGGACTATTGTGTTGCACTTTTCCCAGTTCTTTGGGCAAGAGAAAACAGGGTTTTCTTGGGGGTATTTTTTTGTCTGCATCTATTGATACTGCTGAGTTTCAGATTTCTCTAGTGCCCAATCTGAGATATACAGGAGATAAGAAAAAAAAGAGAAAAGAAAAGAAAACCCAGGGCCTCATTCAGTTCCAACAACCCAAGGCAATCTGCTTTTCCTCCACCTTTTAGAGTCCTCTGCTGGGTAACTTATGTATTTCGTCCAGGGACCTTGGTTTTGATTAGCAGAAGAAGTAAAATAGAATTCACTTTGTGTAGAACTGGAAGTACAACCAATTCCTTTGGGAGGGCTATTAAGGATTTCTGATTTTTTGGTCTTAAGAACAATACTGTGATTCATATTCTTGCACAAACCACTTGGCCTCAACTCCTTGAGATAAATTCTTGCAGGTAGAAATCTTGAAGTCAAGAGGTAATACACGGTTACAGCTCCTAATACATAATATGTGTGATGTAACACTGTACCCCTGTAATTCTTGCTAGATAATTCTTTCTGTTTAATACTGGCCAAGCTGATACATGAAAGACTGTTCAGTCTGGATTACTCATCAAGAACGGCAAACCTCTAGCCTTTTTCTATTTCTTGTGTGAATTATTAATAACATTTGTTCACTCTTCTTTCTTCAACTTTTAAGTTCTGGAATACATGGGCAGGATGTGCAGGTTTGTTACATATGTAAACATGTGCCATGGTAGTTTGCTGCACAGATCAACCCATCACCTAGGTATTAAGCCCAGCATCCATTAACTATTCTTCCTAATGTACTCTTTCCCACTGCCCCACCCCCAACAGGCCCCAGTGTGTGTTGTTCCCCCTTCCATGTGTCCATGTGTTCTCATTGTTCAGCTACCACTTATACATGAGAACATGCAGTATTTGATTTTCTGTTCCTGTGTTTGTTTCCTGAGGATAAGACCTTCCAGCCCCATCCATGTCCCTGCAAAAGACATGATCTCATTCTTTTTTATGGCTGCATAGTATTCCATGGTGTATATGTACCACATTTTCTTTATTCAGTCTATCATTGATAAGCATTTGGGTTTATTTCATGTCTTTGCTATTGTGAATAGTGCTGCAATGAACATATGAATGTGTGTATCTTTATAATAAAATGATTTATATTCCTTTGGTTATGTAACCAGTAATAGGATTGCTGGGTCAAATGGTATTTCTGCCTCTAAGTCTTTGAGGAATTGCCACACTGTCTTTCACAATGATTGAACTAATTTACACTCCCACCAACAGTGTAAAAATGTTCCTTTTTCTTTACACCAGCATCTGTTGTTTCTTGACTTTTTAACAATCGCCGTGCTGAATGGTGTGAGATGCTATCTCATTGTGGTTTTTGATTTCCATTTCTCTAATGATCAGGGATATTGAGCTTTTTTTTTCATATGTTTGTTGCCTGCATGAAGTTTTCTTTTGAGAAATGTCTATTCATGTCCTTTGCCCACTGTTTAATGAGGTTGTTTTTTTAAGTTTCTTGTAGACTTGGGATATTGGACATTTTTCAAATGAATATGTTGCAAAATTTTTTCCCATTCTGTAGGTCGTCTGTTAACTCTGATAGTTTCTTTTGCTGTGCAAAATTCTTTAGTTTAATTAGATCCCATTTGTCAATTTTTTATTTTGTTGCGATTGCCTTTCATGTTTTCATCATGAAATCTTTGCCTGTGCCTATGTCCTGAAGGTTATTGCCTAGATTTTCTTCTAGGGTTTTTATAGTTTTGGGTTTTACATGTAAGTCCTTAATCCATCTTGAGTTAACTTTTGTGTAAGCTGTAAGGAAGGGGTCCACTTTCAGTTTTCTGCATATGGCTAGTCAGTTCCCCCAGCACCATTTATTAAATAGAGAATTCTTTTCCCATTGCATGTTTTTGTCAGGTTTCTCAAAGATGAGATGGTTGTAGGTGTGTAGTCTTATTTCTGAGTTCTCTATTCTGTTCCATCGGTCTGTGTGTCTATTTTTGTACCAGTACCATGCCGTTTTGGTTACTGTAGCCTTGTAGTATAGTTTGAAATTGGGTAGCAGGATGCCTCCAGCTTTTTTTTTCCTTGGGATTTTAAAATAGTTTCTTCTAATTATGTGAAAAATGTTAATGGTAGTTTAATGCAAATAGCATTGAATCTACAAATTACTTTGGGCAATATGACCACTTTCACAATATTGATTCTTCCTATCCATGAGTATGGAATGTTTTTCTTTTTGTGTTCTCTCTGATTTCTTTGAGAGTGGTTTGTAGTTCTCCTTGAAGAGGTCCTTCACTTCCCTTGTTAGTTGTATTCCTAGGTATTTTATTGTTTTTGTGGCAATTGTGAATGGGAGTACATTCATGATTTGGCACTGTGCTTGCCTGTTGGTGGTGTATAGGAAGGCTAGCAATTTTTTGCACATTGATTTTGTATACCAAGACTTTGCTGAAGTTGCTTATCAGCTTAAGAATCTTTTGGGCTGAGATGCTGGGGTTTTCTAGATAGAGGATCATGTCATCTGCAAACAGAGACATTTTGACTTCCGCTCTTCCTATTTAAATACGCATTATCTCTTTCTCTTTCCTGATTGCCCTGGCCAGAACTTCCAATACTATGTTGAATAGGGGTGGTGAGAGAGGGCATCCTTGTCTTGTGCTGGTTCTCAAGGGAAATGCTTCCAGGTTTGTCCATTCAGTATGATATCGGCCATGGGTTTGTCATATATGGATTTATTATTTTGAGGTATGTTCCCTCATTACCTAGTTTATTGAGAGTTTTTAACATAAAGGGATGTTGAATTTTGTCAAAGGCCTTTTCTGTATCTATTGAGATAATTATGTCATTTTTGCCCTTAGTTCTGTTTATATGATGAATCACATTTATTGATTTGCATATGTTGAACAAACCTTGCATCCCAGGGATGAAGCCAACTTGATTGTAGTGGATAAGCTTTTTGGTGGACTGCTAGATTTGATTTGCAAAATTTTATTGAGGATTTTTGCATTAATGTTCATCACAGATACTGGCCTGAAGTGTTTTTTTGTTGTTGTATCTCTGCCAGGTTTTGGTCTCAGGATAATGCTGGCCTCATAAAATGAGTTAGGGAGGGGTGCCTCCTTTTCAATTTTTTGGAATAGTTTCAGGAGGAATAGTACTAGCTCTTCTTTGTACCTGTGGTAGAATTCAGCTGTAAATCTGTCTGGTCCTGGGCTGTTTTTTGGTTGGTAGGCTATTTATTACTGCCACAATTTCAGAACTTTTTATTGGTCAATTTAGGTGTTCTATTCCTTTCTGGTTCAGTCTTGAGAGGGTGTAGGTGTCCAGGAATTTATCCATTTCTTCTAGTTTTTTAGGTTTTTTTAAATTAATATTACTTTATTATTATTATTATTATTATACTTTAAGTTTTGGGGTACATGTGCACAATATGCAGGTTTGTTACATATGTATGCATGTGCCATGTTGGTGTGCTGCACTCATTAACTCGTCATTTAGCATTAGGTATATCTCCTAATGCTGTCCCTCCCCCCTCCCCCCACCCCACAACAGTCCCCAGAGTGTGATGTTCCCCTTCCTGTGTCCATGTGTTCTCATTGTTCAATTCCCACCTATGAGTGAGAACATGCGGTGTTTGGTTTTTTGTCCTTGTGATAGTTTACTGAGAATGATGGTTTCCAGTTTCATCCATGTCCCTACAAAGGATATGAACTCATCATGTTTTATGGCTGCATAGTATTCCATGGTGTATATGTGCCACATTTTCTTAATCCAGTCTATCATTCTTGGACATTTGGGTTGGTTCCAACTCTTTGCTATTGTGAATAGTGCTGCAATAAACATACGTGTGCATGTGTCTTTATAGCAGCATGATTTATAGTCCTTTGGGTATATACCCAGTAATGGGATGGCTGGGTCAAATGGTATTTCTCGTTCTAGATCCCTGAGGAATCACCACACTGACTTCCACAATGGTTGAACTAGTTTACAGTCCCACCAACAGTGTAGAAGTGTTCCTATTTCTCCACATCCTCTCCAGCACCTGTTGTTTCGTGACTTTTTAATGGTCACCGTTCTAACTGGTGTGAGACAGTATCTCATTGTGGTTTTGATTTGCATTTCTCTGATGGCCAGTGATGATGAGCATTTTTTCATGTGTTTTTTGGCTGCATAAATGTCTTCTTTCGAGAAATGTCTGTTCATGTCCTTCGCCCACTTTTTGATGGGGTGGTTTGTTTTTTTCTTGTAAATTTGTTTGAGTTCATTGTAGATTCTGGATATTAGCCCTTTGTCAGATGAGTAGGTTGCAAAAATTTTCTCCCATTCTGTAGGTTGCCTGTTCACTCTGATGGTAGTTTCTTTTGCTGTGCAGAAGCTCTTTAGTTTAATTAGATCCCATTTGTCAATTTTGGCTTTTGTTGCCATTGCTTTTGGTGTTTTAGACATGAAGTCCTTGCCCATGCCTATGTCCTGAATGGTATTGCCTAGGTTTTCTTCTAGGGTTTTTATGGTTTGAGGTCTAACATGTAAGTCTTTAATCCATCTTGAATTAATTTTTGTATAAGGTGTAAGGAAGGGATCCAGTTTCAGCTTTCTCCATATGGCTAGCCAGTTTTCCCAGCACCATTTATTAAATAGGGAATCCTTTCCCCATTTCTTGTTTTTGTCAGGTTTGTAAAAGATCAGATAGTTGTAGATATGCGGCATTATTTCTGAGGTCTCTGTTCTGTTCCATTGATCTATGTCTCTGTTGTGGTACCAGTACTATGCTGTTTTGGTTACTGTAGTCTTGTAGTATAGTTTGAAGTCAGGTAGCGTGATGCCTCCAGCTTTGTTCTTTTGGCTTAGGATTGACTTGGCAATGTGGGCTCTTTTTTGGTTCCATATGAACTTTAAAGTAGTTTTTTCCAATTCTGTGAAGAAAGTCATTGGTAGCTTGATGGGGATGGCATTGAATCTATAAATTACCTTGGGCAGTATGGCCATTTTCACTATATTGATTCTTCCAACCCATGAGCATGGAATGTTCTTCCATTTGTTTGTATCCTCTTTTATTTCATTGAGCAGTGGTTTGTAGTTCTCCTTAAAGAGGTGCTTCACATCCCTTGTAAGTTGGATTCCTAGGTGTTTTATTCTCTTTGAAGCAATAGTGAATGGGAGTTCACTCATGATTTGGCTTTCTGTTTGTCTCTTATTGGTGTACAAGAATGCTTGTGATTTTTGTACATTGATTTTGTATCCTGAGACTTAGCTGAAGTAGCTTATCAGCTTAAGGAGATTTTGGGCTGAGACATAGGGTTTTCTAGCTATACAATCATGACATCTGCAAACAGGGACAATTTGACTTCCTCTTTTCCTAATTGAATACCCTTTATTTCCTTCTCCTGCCTGATTGCCCTGGCCAGAACTTCCAGCACTATGTTGAATAGGAGTGGTGAGAGAGAGCATCCCTGTCTTGTGCCAGTTTTCAAAGGGAATGCTTCCAGTTTTTGCCCATTCAGTATGATATTGGCTGTGGGTTTGTCATAGATAGCTCTTATTATTTTGAGATACGTCCCATCAATACCTAATTTATTGAGAGTTTTTAGCATGAAGAGTTGTTTAATTTTGTCAAAGGCCTTTTCTGCATCTATTGAGATAATCATGTGGTTTTTGTCTTTGGTTCTGTTTATATGCTGGATTACGTTTATTGATTTGCGTATGTTGAACCAGCCTTGCATCCCAGGGATGAAGCCCACTTGATCATGGTGGATAAGCTTTTGAATGTGCTGCTGGATTTGGTTTGCCAGTATTTTATTGAGGATTTTTGCATCAATGTTCATCAAGGGTATTGGTCTGAAATTCTCTTTTTTGGTTGTGTCTCTGCCAGGCTTTGGTATCAGGATGATGTTGGCCTCATAAAATGAGTTAGAGAGGATTCCCTCTTTTTCTATCGATTGGAATAGTTTCAGAATGAATGGTACCAGTTCCTCCTTGTACCTCTGGTAGAATTCGGCTGTGAGGGGGGTCCATCAGGTCCTGGCCTCTTTTTGGTTGGTAAGCTATTGATTATTGCCACAATTTCAGAGCCTGTAATTGGTCTATTCAGAGATTCAACTTCTTCCTGGTTTAGTCTTGGGAGGGTGTATTTGTCGAGAAATTTATCCATTTCTTCTAGATTTTCTAGTTTATTTGCATAGAGGTGTTTGCAGTATTCTCTGATTGTAGATTGTATTTCTGTGGGATCGGTGGTGATATCCCCTTTATCATTTTTATTGCATCTATTTGATTCTTCTCTCTTTTCTTCTTTATTAGTCTTGCTAGCAGTCTGTCAATTTTGTTGATCTTTTCAAAAAATCAGCTCCTGGATTCATTAATTTTTTGAAGGGTTTTTTGTGTCTCTATTTCCTTCAGTTCTGCTCTGATTTTAGTTATTTCTAGCCTTCTGCTAGCTTTTGAAAGGTTTGCTCTTGCTTTTCTAGTTCTTTTAATTGTGATGTTAGGGTGTCAATTTTGGATCTTTCCTGCTTTCTCTTGTGGGCATTTAGTGCTATAAATTTCCCTCTACACACTGCTTTGAATGTGTCCCAGAGATTCTGGTATGTTGTGTCTTTGTTCTTGTTGGTTTCAAAGAACATCTTTATTTCTGCCTTCATTTCGTTATGTACCCAGTAGTCATACAGGAGCAGGTTGTTCAGTTTCCGTGTAGTTGCGTGGTTTTGAGTGAGTTTTTTGATCCTGAGTTCTAGTTTGATTGCACTGTGGTCTGAGAGACAGTTTGTTATAATTTCTGTTCTTTTACATTTGCTGAGGAGAGCTTTACTTCCAACTATGTGGTCAATTTTGGAATAGGTGTGGCGTGGTGCTGAAAGAAATGTATATTCTGTTGATTTGGGGTGGAGAGTTCTGTAGATGTCTATTAGGTCGGCTTGGTGCAGAGCTGAGTTCAATTCCTGGGTATCCTTCTTAACTTTCTGTCTCGTTGATCTGTCTAATGTTGACAGTGGGGTGTTAAAATCGCCCATTATTATTGTGTGGGAGTCTAAGTCTCTTTGTAGGTCACTCAGGACTTGCTTTATGAACCTGGGTGCTCCTGTGTTGGGTGCATATATATTTAGGATAGTTAGCTCTTCTTGTTGAATTGATCCCTTTACCGTTATGTAATGGCCTTCTTTGTCTCTTTTGATCTTTGTTGGTTTAAAGTCTATTTTATCAGAGACTAGGATTGCAACCCCTGCCTTTTTTTGTTTTCCATTTGCTTGATAGATCTTCCTCCATCCCTTTATTTCGAGTCTATGTGTGTCTCTGCACGTGAGATGGGTTTCCTGAATACAGCACACTGATGGGTCTTGACTCCTTATCCAGTTTACCAGTCTGTGTCTTTTAATTGGAGCATTTAGCCCATTTACATTTAAAGTTAATATTGTTATGTGTGAATTTGATCCTGTCATTATGATGTTAGTTGGTTATTTTGCTCGTTAGTTGATGCAGTTTCTTCCTAGCCTTGATGGTCTTTACAATTTGGCATGTTTTTGCAGTGGCTGGTACTGGTTGTTCCTTTCCATGTTTAGTGCTTCCTTCAGGAGCTCTTTTAGGGCAGGCCTGGTGGTGACAAAATCACTCAGCATTTGCTTGTCTGTAAAGTATTTTATTTCTCCTTCACTTATGAAGCTTAGTTTGGCTGGATATGAGATTCTGGGTTGAAAATTCTTTCCTTTAAGAATGTTGAATATCGGCCCCCACTCTCTTCTGGCTTGTAGAGTTTCTGCCGAGAGATCAGCTGTTAGTCTGATGGGCTTCCCTTTGTGGCTAACCCGACCTTTCTGTCTGGTCACCCTTAACATTTTTTCCTTCATTTCAACTTTGGTGAATCTGACAATTATGTGTCTTGGAGTTGCTCTTCTCGAGGAGTATCTTTGTGGCATTCTCTGTATTTCCTGAATCTGAATGTTGGCCTGTCTTGCTAGATTGGGGAAGTTCTCCTGGATAATATCTTGCAGAGTGTTTTCCAACTTGGTTCCATTCTCCCCGCCACTTTCAGGTACACCAATCAGATGTAGGTTTGGTCTTTTCACATAGTCTCATATTTCTTGGAGGCTTTGTTTGTTTCTTTTTATTCTTTTTTCTCTAAACTTCTCTTCTTGCTTCATTTCATTCATTTCATCTTCCATCGCTGATACTGTTTCTTCCAGTTGATCGCATCGGCTACTGAGGCTTCTGCAATTTTCAGGTAGTTCTCTAAACTTGGCTTTCAGCTCCATCAGCTCCTTTAAGCCCTTCTCTCCATTGGTTATCTTAGTTACACATTCATCTATTTTTTTTTCCAAAGTTTTTAACTTCTTTGCCATTGGTTTGAATTTCCTCCCGTAGTTTGGAGTAGCTTGATCGTCTGAAGCCTTCTTCTCTCAACTCGTCAATGTCATTCTCTGTCCAGCTTTGTTCTGTTGCTGGTGAGGAACTGCGTTCCTTTGTAGGAAGTGAGGTGCTCTGCTTTTTAGAATTTCCAGTTTTTCTGCTCCGTTTTTTCCCCATCTTTGTGGTTTTATCTACTTTTGGTCTTTGATGATGGTGATGTACAGATGGGTTTTTGGTGTGGGTGTCCTTTCTGTTTGTTAGTTTTCCTTCTACCAGACAGGACCCTCAGCTGCAGGTCTGCTGGAGTTTGCTAGAGGTCCACTCCAGACCCTGTTTTGCTGGGTGTCAGCAGTGGTGGCTGCAGAACCGCGGATTTTCGTGGACCGCAAATTCAGCTGTCTTATTATTCCTCTGGAAGTTTTGTCTCAGAGGAGTACCTGGCCGAGTGAGGTGTCAGTCTGTCCCTACTGGGGGGTGCCTCCCAGTTAGGCTGCTCAGGGGTCAGGGACCCACTTTAGGAGGCAGTCTGCCCGTTCTCAGATCTCCACCTGCATGCTGAGAGAACCACTACTCTCTTCAAAGCTGTCAGACAGGGACATTTAAGACTGCAGAGGTTACTGCTGACTTTTTGTTTGTCTGTGCCCTGCCCCCAGAGGTGGAGCCTACAGAGGCAGGCAGGCCTCCTTGAGCTGTGGTGGGCTCCACCCAGTTCAAGCTTCCTGGCTGCTTTGTTTACCTAAGCAAGCCTGGGCAATGGCGGGCGCACCTCCCCCAGCCTCGCTGCCGCCTTGCGGTTTGATCTCAGACTGCTGTGCTAGCAATCAGTGAGACTCCGTGGGCATAGGACCCTCTGAGCCAGGTACCGGACACAATCTCCTGGTGTGCCGTTTTCCAAGCCCGTTGGAAAAGCACAGTATTAGGGTGGGAGTGACCCAATTTTCCAGGTGCCGTCTGTTACCCCTTTCTTTGACTAGGAAAGGGAACTCCCTGACCCCTTGCGCTTCCCGAGTGAGGCAATGCCTCGCCCTGCTTCAGCTCGTGCACGGTGTGCTGCACCGACTGTGCTGCACCTACTGTTCGGCACTCCCTAGTGGGATGAACCTGGTACCTCAAATGGAAATGCAGAAATCACCCGTCTTCTGCGTCGCTCACACTGGGAGCTGTAGACCAGAGCTGTTCCTATTCAGCCATCTTGGCTCCACTCCCCCTAGATTTTTTAGTTTATGTGCTAGACATGTTTATAGTATTCTCTGATGGTTGTTTGTATTTCTGTGGGGTCAATAGTGATATCCTCCTTATCATTTCTGATTGAGTCACTTTGATTCTTCCTTCTTTTCTATTAATCTAGCTAGCAGTCTATTTTATTTTTTCAAAAAACCAGCTCCTGGATTCATTGATTTTTCTTTTTTGAAGGGTTTTTCATGCCCCTGTCTCCTTCAGTTCCACTCTGATCTTGGTTATTTCTTGTCTTCTGCTAGCTTTGGAGTTTGTTTGCTCTTGGTTCTCCCATTCTTTTAGTTGTGATGTTAGGGTGTCGATTTGAGATCTTTCTAGCTTTTTGATGTGTGCATTTAGTGCTATAAATTTCACTCAACACTGCTTTAGCTGCATCCCAAAAAGACTGGTACATTGTCTGTTTGTTCTCATTGGCTTCAAATAACTTCTAGATATTTGCCTTAATTTTATTATTTACGCAGGAGTTATTCAGGAGCAGGTTGTTCAATTTCCATGTAGTCGTGTGGTTTTGAGTGAGTTTCTTAATCTTGGGTTTTAAGTTGATTGTGCTGTGTGGTCTGAGAGACTATTTGTTATGATTTCAGTTCTTTTGCATTTGCTGAGGAGTGTTTCACTTACGATTATGTGATCAGTTTTAGAGTAAGTGCCGTGTGGTGATGAGAAGAATGTATATTCTCTTGTCTGGGGGTGGAGAGTTCTGTAGATCTCTATCAGGTCTGCTTGATCCAGAGCTGAGTTCAGGTCCTGAATATCTGTTAATTTTCTTTTCTTGATCTGTCTAAGATTGTCAGTGGGGTGTCAAAGTCTGCCACTATTATTTTGTGGGAGACTAAGTCTCTTTAAAGGTCTCTAAGACCTATTTTATGAATCTGGTTGCTCCTGTATTGGGTGCATATGTATTTAGCATAGTTAGCTGGTCTTGTTGAATTAAACCCTGTACTATTATAATAGTGCCCTTTCTTGTCTTTTTTGATTTTTGTTGGTTTACAGTCTGTTTTATTAGAAACTAGAATTGTAACTCCTGCTTTTTTCTGTTTTCCATTTGTTTGGTGAATTTTCCTCCATCCCTTTATTTTGGGCCTATGTGTGTCTGCATATGAGATGAGTCTCTTGAAGACAGGTTACCAATGGGGCTTGACACTATCCAGCTTGCCATTCTGTGTCTTTTAATTGGGGCATTTAGTCCATTTATATTTAAGGTTCATAATGTTATGTGTGAATTTGATCCTCTCATCATGATGCTAGCTGGTTATTTTGCAGGCTTGTTTATGTGGTTGCTTCATAGTGTCACTGGTCTGTGTACTTCAGTATGCTTTTTTAGTGGCTGTTGATGGTTTTTTCTTTCCATATTTAGTGCTTCCTTCAGGAGCTCTTGCAAGGCAGGCCTGCTGGTAACATATTCCCTTAGGATTTGCTTGTCTGAAAAGGATCTTATTTCTCCTTCGCTTATGAAGTTTAGTTTGGCTGGATATTAAGTTCTGGGTTAGAAATCCTTTTCTTTAAGAATGTTGAATATTGACCCCCAATCTCATCTGACTTGCAGGGTTTCTGCTGGGAGGTCCATTGTTAGTCTGATGGGTTTCCCTTTGTAGTTGACCTGACCTTTCTCTCTGGCTGCCCTTAACGTTTTTTCCTTCATTTTGATCTTGGAGAATCTGAAGATTATGTGTCTTGGGATTGATCTTCTCATTGAGTATCTTACTGGAGTTCTCTGGATTTCCTGAATTTGAATGTTGGCCTGTCTTGCTAGGTTGGGGAAGTTCTCTTGGATGATATACTGAAGTATGTTTTCCAACTTGGCCCCATTCTCCCCATCTCTTTCAGGTAGCCCAGTCAGTCATAGGTTCAGTCTTTTTACATAATCCCATATTTCTTTGAGGTTTTGTTAATTCCTTTTCATTCTTTTTTCTCTATTCTTGTCTGCCTGTCTTATTCCAGAAAGATAGTCTTCAGGCTCTGAGATTCTTTCCTCCACTTGGTCTCTTCAGCTGTTAATAGTTGTGGTTGCATTGTGAAGTTCTCATATTGTGTTTTTCAGCTCCATCAGGTCATCTCTGCTTCTCTCTAAACTGGCTATTCTTGTTATCGGCTCCTGTAATGTTTTAGCATCATAATTCTTAGCTTCTTTGCATTGGGCTAGAACATGTTCCTTTAGCTCAGTGAAGTTCATTATTACCTACCTCGTTAAGCCTACTTGTCAATTCATTCATTTCAGCAGCCTCAGCCCAGTTCAGTGCCCTTGCTGGAGAGGTGTTGCGGTCATTTGGAGAAGAGGTAGTCTGGCTTTTCGAGTTTTCAGCATTTTTGCATTCTTTCTCGTCTTTGTGGGCTTATCTACCTTCGATCTTTGAGGTTGCCAAACTTCAAATGGGGTTTTGTGAGGTCTTTTTTGTTAATGTTGTTGTTTGTTTGTTTTTCCAGTTTCATCCATGTCCCTACAAAGGACACGAACTCATCATTTTTTATGGCTGCATAGTATTCCATGGTGTATATGTGCCACATTTTCTTAATCCAGTCTATCGTTGTTGGACATTTGGGTTGGTTCCAACTCTTTGCTATTGTGAATAGTGCCGCAATAAACATACGTGTGCATGTGTCTTTATAGCAGCATGATTTATAGTCCTTTGGGTATATACCCAGTAATGGGATGGCTGGGTCAAATGGTATTTCTAGTTCGAGATCCCTGAGGAATCGCCACACTGACTTCCACAATGGTTGAACTAGTTTACAATCCCACCAACAGTGTAAAAGTGTTCCTATTTCTCCACATCCTCTCCAGCACCTGTTGTTTCCTGATTTTTTAATGATGGCCATTCTAACTGGTGTGAGATGGTATCTCACTGTGGTTTTGATTTGCATTTCTCTGATGGCCAGTGATGATGAGCATTTCTTCATGTGTTTTCTGGCTGCATAAATGTCTTCTTTTGAGAAGTGTCTGTTCATGTCCTCTGCCCACTTTTTGATGGGGTTGTTTGTTTTTTTCTTGAAAATTTGTTTGAGTTCGTTATAGATTCTGGATATTAGCCCTTTGTCAGATGAGTAGGTTGCAAAAATTTTCTCCCATTCTGTAGGTTGCCTGTTCATTCTGATGATAGTTTCTTTTGCTGTGCAGAAGCTCTTTAGTTTAATGAGATCCCATTTGTCGATTTTGGCTTTTGTTGCCATTGCTTTTGGTGTTTTAGACATGAAGTCCTTGCCCACGCCTATGTCCTGAATGGTATTGCCTAGGTTTTCTTGTAGGATTTTAGTGGTTTTAGGTCTAACATATAAGTCTTTAATCCATCTTGAATTAATTTTTGTATAAGGTGTAAGGAAGGGATCCAGTTGCAGCTTTCTACATATGGCTAGCCAGTTTTCCCAGCACCATTTATTAAATAGGGAATCCTTTCCCCATTTCTTATTTTTGTCAGGTTTGTCAAAGATCAGATAGTTGTAGCTATGCGGCATCATTTCTGAGGGCTCTGTTCTGTTCCATTGATCTATGTCTCTGTTGTGGTACCAGTACCATGCTGTTTTGGTTACTGTAGCCTTGTAGTATAGTTTAAAGTCAGGTAGCGTGATGCCTCCAGCTTTGTTCTTTTGGCTTAGGATTGACTTGGCGATGCGGGCTCTTTTTTGGTTCCATATGAACTTTAAAGTAGTTTTTTCCAATTCTGTGAAGAAAGTCATTGGTAGCTTGATGGGGATGGCATTGAATCTATAAATTACCTTGGGCAGTATGGCCATTTTCACGATATTGATTCTTCCAACCCATGAGCATGGAATGTTCTTCCATTTGTTTGTATCCTCTTTTATTTCATTGAGCAGTGGTTTGTAGTTCTCCTTGAAGATGTCCTTCACATCCCTTGTAAGTTGGATTCCTAGGTATTTTATTCTCTTTGAAGCAATTGTGAATGGGAGTTCACTCATGATTTGGCTTTGTTTGTTTTAACAGTCAAGCCCTTCTTCTGTAGGGCTGCTGCAGTTTGCTGGGGGTTCATTCCAGAGCATAGTTGCCTTCATCCCTCCCATACCTGGAGGTATCACCAGTGAAGGCTGCAAAACGGCAAAGATGGTAGCCTGTTCTTTCCTCTGGGAGCACCATCCCAGGGGGGCACCGACCTGAAGCCAGCCAGAACATTCCTGCAGGAGGTGTGTGGAGACCCCGTTGGGATGTCTCACCCAGATAGGAGACATGGGATCAGAGACTCACTTAAAGAAGCAGTCTGGCTGCTCCTTTGGCAGAGCAGGTGCGTTGCACTGACCACCCGGCCTTCTCAGAGATAGGAGCCTAGAAAGATTAAGTCTGCTAACCACAGACATAGTGGCTGCCCCTGTCCCCTGGGATCAGCGGCACCAGGGAATGATGAGAGTTCTGTCCCTAGAACCCGGGCTGCAGTTGTTGAAATTCCCACCGGGACGCCCCTGCCAGTGAGGAGAGATGGATTGGTGTCCCACTTAAAGAAGCAGATTGGCCATGATCAGACACAGTAGCTGTGCTGTATTGTGGGGATTTCCTCCTGGTCCCCAGTACTGGCAGGCTACAGCAGCCAACTGGAACAGCAGATATGGCACCTGCCCCTCCCCCTGGGATCTCCATCCATCTCAGGCCATTTCCAGCCTGCCGCTGCTGGCCAGCTGGAATTCCAAGCCAGTGAGTCTTATGAGGTGCCATGGGTGTGGCGCCCACAGAATGAGGCTGCTTGGCTCCCTGGATTCAGCCCCTTTCCTAGGCAAATGCACAGGATCTCCTGCCTTGCTGGAATTCCTGGGTCTGGACTACGCAAAACTCCTGGGTTTCCCTAAATACCCCAGTGAGCGGGTAGGCAACCACTCCACCAAGGCTCTGCATAGCTCTGTGCTTTGGACCCAAGGCTCTGGTGATGTGGGCTCATGAAAGGATCTCCTGATCCACTGGTTCCAAAGATCCATAGGAAAAGCATGGTTTCCCAGTAAGGGTCACGCAGTTACTAACCACCTCCTTTGGCTGGGGGTGGAGGTTCCCCTGGCTCTTTGCCACTTATGGGTGGACCATCACCCCACCTGCTTTTCCTCACTCTCCATGGGTTGAGTCATCCTCCTAGTCAGTCCCAATGTGAGACCCTAGATACCTCAGGTGCAGAATTCACTCACCGTTTTGTGAGCGCCAGAGATTGCAGCTGCTTCTAATCAGCCATCTTGGCCTCTCTCCTGTTCACTTTTCTATTGAGATGTTCATCTTTTGCTTACTGGTGTGTAAAAGCTTTCCATATATGAATATCAGTATTCTGTCTGCCATATAGGCTATTAATACTGTTCCCAGGTTGAGTTTAGTTTGGTTTACGTGGTTGTGCCATGTACAACGTTTTGTTTTTTTATGTAGTCAAATATATCAATTTTTACAAACTAGCTCTTGGGCAGATCTTCCTTCCAAGCCCTATTCTGAACCCGAATAGCTCCCTACTCTCTTCTCTCCCCTTTTTGTGTTTGAGATATCAAGAGGGAAGAGAAAAACCAACATAGCTCTTTTTAAAGAAGAGGAATGGAGTAACACATGAGAAAGGTCTTTAAGGTTACTTTTTCCTAATCTTTTTTGTAAAATAAGAGCCCCCCAAAAAGCCATGCAAATCCCTCACTACTTCGCTCACTCTGACCTAAGCCAAATGCATACGTGGCCAAATCAGAGCCATCTGCACTGACTTTCCACAGGCAAAATCCATTTCCCTTGGGAACGTCAGACACAGCATCTTTCACAGATTTCCTCCTCGGTTCCTACTCCTTGTCTGTGCTCTAATAGTGAATCAGGAAAGACAGTGATTGAAATAGCATATGGCAGCATCAAATACCAGTTTTTCGGACTTTGACAGTTTCAAGAGTTGTCACTAACTCTTTCTCAAGCTGAAACCTCGTGGTTTTACCTTAGTTTCTTTGCTGTAACACTCAGAATCAGTTTTGGTCCCTGTCAGATATATAGCACTCATAAAGATTTAAATATTCCAAAGTATTGTCCTGATTCCTAATTCAACCCATGCCCCCACTGAGCTGACCTAAGCATTCCACTCTATTGACTTGTGTGTGAGACAGAAAATATGGATTATTTTTTATGTTTTCTTTTCAGTTATTGCAATGCTAAAATAGCAAGGTCATGATTTTATTTTTCTGTGCTGTCTGTGAATGGCCTATAAAACACTGAGCGCTGAATTTAATACATGTAACAAAGCAATGGTGAAGATGCAATTCAAAGAGAAGGCAGAGAAGTTCAGAGACCCAACTGAACTTCTGAGAATAGTATTTCAGACTTGGAAATAGAAGACCAAAGTTTATTTGCTTGCTTCCATTTCTTGATCATTAATTACAGTTATCCAATTAATAATTCAGTGTCCTGAACTATTTTGATAACTTCTCATTAAGAGAATCAAAGCTGATAATTAAGGAATGAGTCAGAGACCTCATCCACAGAGAGCAAGGGCCCAAATGAACAACATAGAAGATGCATAATTTTACATTCCTAACATGTAAGTGGGCTATGAATATTGATAGTACCGAATAGAAGAAACGAAAGTATGAGCTTGCAGAGCCCTGCTTTCTTCATAGCCAAAAATCAATACTACAAAGACGCCCAACATGCTTCAGTAACTGTTCATCAATTATTTACTGGGCTCTTTTGTTCTAAGTTTCTGTTTACAAGATTACTTTGTAACTTGAAATGATTGTTTCCCCTCATATGGCTGCTGAATGGGGCTTGAGTTTTTTGCAAGACGAACCTGAAAGAGTGTGTGTGTGTGTGGTGTGTGTGTGTGTGTGTGTGTGTGTGTGTGTGTGTCATCTCATGTTTCAGATTAAATCGGGATAACCTGTGTTCTGCATCTTTCTTTCCAGTGGTGCTCTGATGTCCACCAGATAGGTATTACAGGCCAAGGCATTTACTTGTCCATGAAGAAAGCACAAGGGTTTTTCAACATTCTGCCAAATTGACAGCTAAGGGCAACAGGAAGCAATGCTTCTTGAGTGAGTTTGTCCTTTCTTTACTTGCTCAAATTTCTCACTGACTTGGAAACAAGGAAAAAACATGAAAAGATCTGGTCTTACCTGTTCACAATTTTCTATCAGCTGCATACACTTAAACCTTAAGCCCCAGTTTTCAGGCAAGGCTTTTTGGGTTTTCTTTTGGCATGAAATGACTAGTTGGACTACAAGTTATTCATAAATAATACACAACTTTATTAAGAGCTGATTACAGTCCATGGGCATTTGTAAATTCAACCAACTGTGGATCAAAAACACTTGGGGGAAAAAAGATGGTTGTGTCTATACTGAACATGTACAAACCTTTTTTCCTGTCATTATTCCCTAAATAGAGTATGATGACTATTTATATAGGATGTGCATTGTATTCGGTAGTATAAGTAACCTAGGGATGACTTAAAGTTTATGGGAGGATGTGCTTAGGTTATATGCAGATACTACGCCAGTTCGTTGAGGCTAGACTGCTTCACTCAATGGTGAAGTTAATCAACAGACTAGCATTGGATTTATCCTTGGTCAATGTGTCCCTAATAGTGCACAAAGAATTTTTCACAGAAGCATTTTCCAGTTTACCTGTGAAATAGGCACTTTTGATACGGTGTTTCCATTGCCACTTCAGGAGTCGATGCTCAACCTTATTATATACACACCAACAAGTTCTTGCAAAAATTCAAATGAAAGAAGCTGGCCAAGTAGTGATGGTGGTAGACGAGGGAGTGTATATAGACCCATAAAAGGGGCAGCTTCTCCTCTGCATCCAATAGTGTTGATGTGAGATAACATAGGCTGTTCAAAATTGCCACATCTGCTTGTTTAAGCAATCTTGGAAATCCACATAACATATGCTAGATTGTATCTGCTCTTGTAATCAAGTGCAGGCTTAGCTGTTCACCACTTCTAAAACCAATAACAAGGACGAAGTGTAGTGAAAGGAGAGTGATTCTATTTCCAGAGCTAGCCGTGGGGAAACAGCCAGCTCATCCTTTCCAGAACCACTTCAAACTTTCGGCTGGGGAGAAGGGCTTAAAGGGGGAACTTGGAATGGAAGGCATGGGGGAATGGTGCTGAATACAAGGTCCACATGTCTTCTTCTGGTGGCTATCTCGAACTGTTGTCTACCAGGAGCATGGGCGGCTGTCATCTTAAAATGGCTGGGGTGTGGACTAACCACCTTGAGGTAATGTCTAGAATTTTGCAGCTGGGTCTCCATGCTTGGTCTGTCTCAATATTAGCCCCCGGAACTTCTAAGTAAGCACACAATTAGATAAAAGCATACAGTTAGATAAATGTGCATGGGGGAAAGAAGGAGTACATAGTGGGAAAGGGAAGGGAACGGAGTTTCAAAGTATGTTTTGAGGCTATATTTTAAGACTAAGGAAAAGTTTCTACAGTTTGTTTTGGGGTTACATCTTGAGACTGGGAAAAAAGGAGGGGAAAAAAGTTTAAAAATGCATTTTCAAGCTAGACTGCTCAGTTACACTCTCAGGTAGCCTCTGGCATGAGGAGGGGCTGGTGATCTATCGATGCGCACAGTGGTATATGTAACTTACAGGCAGCTTATAGTCCAAGACCAACTACACAGCAGTTCAATATTTTTAATATTGTTCCTGGCCAGGTTTCCTTTAAATGAATTTTTTAAAATACAAATATTCTTTTACACTCAGGCAGAAATTCAGTTATGATTATTTTACCCATTTTTTAAAAATGTGTAGCAACATGATATTCTTCATCAGTTTGTTGACATGGGGATAGTGGCAAAGAGCGCAGGTGCTGGATGCAAACAGAATCTGGCTACAGATTTAAGGCTAGCCCATCACCGGGACACCTAGAATACAAAATAGTATTTTAAAAGTACTCTCAAAGAAAAATAAATCTAGGATTTTCTGTATCTTATCATGACCCTCATTGTATAATTTCCAGTAATAACTCCCTGTGTGAGTTTGGGTCGGTGTGATATCTTGTAGGTCTTAAATTCTCGTCTGTGAGATGGAAATAAAGATCTCCCAAACTGAGTAGAAAAATAGGTTTGTAGAAGGATAGAGAATTTTGCCAATAACTCTGAACAGTCTTGTAGAGGCTCCTTACATGTAATTTATTAGCAGAGTGAGTTCCACCTTTCCAATGTGGAAATGAAGGCAAAGGGGTATATGGTTTGGAGCAGCACATCCGGATATATGAGGGAGAGAGAGAGAGAAAAATCTCGATACTGTTCCTTTATGGAGACTTTGGCTGTGTCCACACAGATACAAGCAGAAAATGTTTCTTAGATGTTGAGACTACCTGTGGCAGTCAGAGTCCTAACACGCTGTGACTAACAAACAGCCTCAAAACTATCCTGGTATGTTTGTTTTAAATTCTGTAAAAATACCCCAATTTCCCAAATGGACCACTGATTCCCCAGAAGTGGTTTACTCACCAGAGATGGACCTTAAGGTGAAGTACTGTCATAGTTACTTGATCTTATTTGGGGTATGAGATCAGACACATAGGCTAAAAAATTAAGTCACTGTTTCATGTATCATAAAATTTCCATTATATATTTATATATACATATATATAAAGAAGCATACCTCTCAATACTAAAGGGAGCAAAGTATGTATAAAATATCATGAGTGTGCCTAAGCTTAATGCTCCATAGGTTTGGGAGAAGAAACTAAGCCACCCAAATGTATGTGCCAACTTTGCCATATAGTTCACATCCCCAAAGTTATGTGTTCTTTATTTTTTAAAGGAGTTTTTCACGTTTAAAATGTGCAAGCCTAGGTAGGATGTTAACACAAAGTCTTCAGGCATATAATAATCACAAAAACATGTATGTTTTTGGATGAATTTTTTTTACTTATTCATGCGATCATAACAAATTTAGTAAGCATCTAGTCAAATTCAAAAATTTAGCATTCCTTCTGCAAGAATAAAATCAAATAAAAGTATTGATTTATTTTCCCCCCATAAGTGTGAAAGGACACGGATAATTAATTAACTTGGTGCAGAAACTATGTTTTTGGCATTTCTTAATATATAAAATTCATCCCATATTTTTACAGTAGTACGTACTTTAATAACATTATACATTTAAAATCTGGGTCCGTCATTCTTCATCTGCTTCATACATTTCTGCATGACAGCCTCTGAGAATATGTGCAGACATGTCTGCTGCAAAATCATTAAGCCAATCAGGACGCAGATTTTAAAGAAATAAGATGGCTAACACAGAAGTAGGGAAACAGCTAAGTTAAGAAGAACTCATTTACAGTCTAAAAATTCAGCACTGAAAGACTCCTGTCTAGGAGTTAAAATATTTTCACATAATTGGCAGAAATTTGATCTAAGAAATAACCCTTGATCTAATTTGAGTTTTATATTTTAAATGATTTACCTACATGACTACACAAAAGCCGTAAAAATTCCAACAAGTTTTATAAATATGTTCTGATAGAGCTTTGGTTATAAAATATTGGAATTGATATGCTTCCTCAGCACTCAGTAAAATGGTACATTGAAGTTAAAATGCTCTCATTTTATCTCTGCTAACTGGACAACGGAAAGCAAAAAAAATTAATAGTAAAAATACAATGCACACACAATAATCCAACTATGTCCTTCTATTCTTCAAGGGTTATAAAATAAACGTTCTTTACCAGTTAGTAATCTTTTTAGACCCCCCTTTAAAACCACTTTAATACAAGTTCAAAAGGAAAAATTCAAAAGAGGAACAGAAGGAACAGAATGAGGACCCCTTGGAACATACATCCAAGTTCTTTTGTAAAAGCAGAAAGAAAGTGAAGAATGAACATGCCCTTAGTGGTGAACCATTTTGAAGACTCTGATTTGCTCTTCTCGGATTTTGGAGGTATGTTCCTTGGGAATCCAGACAGATAGGATGTCAAATGTGTGGTGGCTTGTGGTTATAATTCAATGAAATAAAATCACGAAGCAGAGAGGGCTGGGCCAGTTAAGTGAATGCCACCTCTCACAGCCCACATATACAAATATGAAGTTGCTGAAATCCTAGACAATTTTCTGCAAAGGGGCCAGGATGGGAATCCAAGCAAAAGCGCTCCGGATCCTGCTGCCCCTCCAGGATTGAAGCACACCTCTCTCTTCGCTACCGCGTTACCTAAAACAGATCAAAATAAGGGAATATTCAACACTCCATGCGCACCAAAATAACCATTCCTGCCCCCAAGACCAGTAAGGTACTGACTGTGAAGACTTTATCAGTTTGTACATTTACCTATAACTGACCTAACCAAATCAACTGTTCAAATTCTGCTTTGCAGCCTAAAAGCAAGAAATATAAAGAATACATGCACAAAGACTTCCATAAGAGGGTATTATGCAGTCTGGCTTTGTATTTGTGAGGTTATAAAAATCCCATCTGATTAGGTACACTCATCGCCCATCAATTCATGCATGCTGAGCATGCTTTGTTAATGGCACTAAAATTTTTTCAAATAAATGGTTGACTAAAATCAGCGCATGTCAAGATAAAAATATTGCCTTTGTAATGTTATTTTTTATGCAGTTAACTTTCACTTTTGAAAATAGGTTATTTTGTAAAACTGCTGTATTATCCGTTAAAAAGGCAGTGGTTGTATTTTTCAGACATCCAGGCTCATTGCTTATGATCTAAGAAAATAGAACAGCAGTTTCTATAGTTGATTGGTCATGTAAGAAATTTTACGTGTTAGTCAATATACCAGCTAAGGTGGAAAAAAAAGCATAAGACTTTAAGATGCCTACACCACAAAAATATTTTTTCAAAGCAAATTATCTGACAGTATAGTCACCATAACCGGGCTTTAGACCCAATCAGCTGTGTATGCAAACCTCAGCCTTGCTATTAACTGACATATGGCCTTTGTGTATTCAACAATATTACTCCACTTTTGTTTGTGCTGGGTAACTACAGCAAACTAAACAAAAACCCTGCCTCCATGGAGCTTATCTTCTAGTGAAGGGGCTGGAAAACTTTTACTGGAAAGGACTAAATATGATAAATATTTTCAGCTTTGCAGGCCATACAGTCACAATAGCAACTACTTATCTCTGCCTTTATTTCATTCACAAAAGTAGCCATAGACAATAAATAAATGCATGGGCATTGCTTTGTTCCAGAGTTTATGTATAGATGGTGAAATGTGAATTTCATATAATCTGCATGCATTCTGAAATATTCTGCTTTTGATTTTTTCCAACTACTTAAAAATGTAAAACCCAGTCTTAGCTCATGGGCCATACAAAAGCAGGCCAAGGGCTGGATTTGGCCTGTAAGCCACAGTTTGCTGATCCCTATTCCAGAGGAAGAGGTTGGACAAACAGGTAAAATTAATAATATGGGCAATGGAGAAAAGTAAGGTAGTATAATAGAGGAAAGAAAGGCTGGGGCAGGGAGGGTAGAGGGCTGCTCTTCTATACAGGATGTCAAGGAAGGTTGAAGGAAGAGAGAAAGAGGAAAATGCAAACACTTTGGCCTTTTTCTGAGGTTCAAGGAAGAGATGAGGAATGCATGGCAAGACTGAACTGTCAAAGAGTTGTGACAAATAGAACAAACATGTAAGAAAAAGAGGAATCAAGGACAATTCCAAGATCTTTGGCTTGAGCCACTGAATGATGGAGTTGGCCATGTTCTGTGATGGGGTAGATTGTCTCTCTTTGCCTTAGTTTCTTCATCTGCAAAACAGAGGTAATAGTACCTGCCCCCGTCAGTTGTAGCAAAGAGTAAATAAAATATGTGACTTGAATGACACAGCCCAGTGGTTAACACATGGTTTGTACTCAGGGAATGGTGGCTATTGTGATGTTAGCTCTTTCTGGATCAGTCTACATCCAGGATGTAATTGTCAAAAGCATCTTCTTTGAGGCAACTTATTCCCCATGCCCAGCTCATTTTGGACAACTTCACTGAAGTTGGATGATAAAATGCTCTCAGATTTATTTTCCTTTAAAATTATTATTGTACTGATTACACGTAGAAGATTCATTGCTACTTCTGAATTTTGATGGATATTAGTTCTACTCCCATTCATCAGGGTACCCTGAGGCATTTCAAGTCCGACTATAGAGATCAGGGAAGACAAAACTTGAGGGTAAAGGAGTCATCTGAGTTGGATATTAAAAGACAAGTGGACTTTTAGAAGGGGAAGTGGAAAAAGGAGGCAGCAATGGTATGGGGAAATACAATGATTGGCAGTGAAGGCCCATTTAAGATGCTTATAATCTGTATTTTGCACCAGTTTCCAATGGGGATCCATTGATGATCTCTCAACAGGGAGGGAACCTAGGCAGGGAGTTCACCTTTAATGCAGAGAAAGCAAGGTATAAGCCAATTAAAGGTGAGAACAGGTAGAGAGCTCATTGAGACTAATGGTTCCCTCATACTGCCTGTTGATCACAATCACCCTAAGAACAACTTTCTTAAAAGCATGGTTTTCTAAGCCCTATCCCAGACTTACTATACCAGAATATCCTAGAGGTAGCGTTCAAAACTGTGTTTTTTACACATTCCCATGATAGCATTAAATTATTATTATATTGACAATGACCCATGGTGACGGCCCAAGAGACAGGCAGATTAGAGAGCCATTTGAGGAAGATACTGAAGACAAAACTGTTGCTTCCATTCTGTAGAAATTTTCCAATATGAAATACTGGAAATTTAGACAATAGAAACTCTGAAAAACAAAATGAAGTAAAAGAATCAAGTAGGAAGTTTGCCAAGAGCTACTGAAAAAAATACACTATTCTCCAAAGCAGCTTTTCAACCTTCATACTATTGACATTTGGGGTCAAATAATTGTGGTAGAGGCTGTCTGTGCTTTGTAGGATGTTTAGAAGCATCCCTGGCCTCTACCCACAAGATGCCAGTAGCATCCTCACAATGTGTGATGACCAGAAATATCCGAGACATTGCCAAATGTCTACTCAGGGGCAAAAATGCCTCTGGTTGAGAGCTGCTACTCTAAAGACATAGCTTTTCACCCTTAGTATTCAAAAATAAGAACATTAAAAAGTCTCAAGATTCAAAGTGATTTGCTTCTGCTCACAAACAAGATATGGCAAATGCTTGGCTTCCATGCTAAGAAGACATCATACCTTTGTTAGAAGGCTTAAAATGGCAACCCCAGATAGTAAAAAACTCTTTAGCTCAGAGTATGCAGCAAAAACCAGATTTCAAATAAGAAAAAAAAAATTCAGGCAGGTCCACAGAGAGAGTCTTATTTTCCCACAAGAAGCAGTGGCTGCATCCCCTCTAGAGACACTGAAAACTATGTCGGCAGAGTAAACTCAATGGCAATATTTTATACCTAGAAAAGATGACGAGTTAGGGAATTATCCTCTCTCTTTTCGTATCTTCATCTAAAGCTATTAATATTCAAGTTAACTGCCAACTATTTTCATATTTGCATTTAAATGGAAAATAAAATTCTGACATAGCTGGCTTACTGGAGACCATCTTACTTTAGCCTTTCTGTGTTTTGATGCTGCTGTGCATGAACTGTTTAAAGAAAATGGAAACTATTTTGTTATACAGTTTAGTTAATACATTCTCTAGGGAGACAATTGGTCTGCTTTTCTAGGACCTCTGTCTTACCTGTGGTGTATGGTCAGTAACAATTTTAAGAAAAAGATACTACTGGAAGCTAGTCACAGATCCACAAATGAATTTACTCTATGTGCATAAGATCCATAAAAGACATAAAATGTTTTATGCAGTTCAAGTCACACTGACTTAGATTAATAAAGGAAACAAAGTTTTATGACTTCAAGATTATTCTCAAATGACATATCACTAAAAAGGCAGCCCAAGTATCATGATGGCTTGGGGGACTGTATTATCTTTCTACAACTTTTCAAAGTGCTAAATGAAATGTCACTACCATTGAGGATTTAGCTAGAGCAAACTTACATTCCCAGCACAGAGCCAAAATGCCCCTAAGGGTTTGCTTCCTGCAAATGCCTTCTCTAACTACACATAAATAGAGAGCCATTCTACCAAGAGAACAACAGTTGACTTTTGCTCATGATCTTGTTTTATATTTATATATAAAAATCAATACAAATATAATCTTCCAAAATGTTATTCCTTAGCCTACAAGAAATATGATGAAAGAAAATTTTTATCACTGATGGATGTAATACCCTAATTCACGGGTTACTCCAAGATTTTCACTTAGGAAGGAATTAGGAAAAAATAGCTGAAATGGGCCAAGGGAAGGATAGGGAAATTATCTTAAGGCAGGGTTTGCTTAGCAAGCACACTGGGTCTATATAGCATGGAAGTTTACGGGGAATGGCTTAGAGTGTTGACCTCCTTGCACCACCAATAAATGACTCCATGGACTTCTGCTGCTCTGGATATAAAAGCAGATATCAGGTCGTTATCCCAGTCATCTCAGTATCACTAACAAGGATAAGTTAGTTGACAATCGCAATTAACGTTGAAAACAGTCTGGTTCTACCTAGACAATCAACTGACAACTATTCCACTGATAATCTGGGGTATAATATCAGCTAAAGTTCCCATTTAAAATGTATTGTAGAATCATATTTTCTAATATTTTGTTTTAGACTTAATATCTTTATATTTTAATATATTTTACAAAATCTTAATGTAAAAGTTCATGTTCACACTTAGAAGGAGAACTGGCCTGTTTTTGACCTCCATGGCTGAAGATGAATTACTAAACACTCAAGAGTTCTCATTCAAAGTATTCATAAAGGGGACGACATAAGAAAGGCAAGAAACCATTCCCTGTATGTACTTCCTAAGGGATCAAAGCTCAATAGCAATGAGAACCAAAGAGTCACTCCATTCCAGTATGTCCAACTCTAATGATCTTAGAATGACCTTGGTCATGTCATTTTTCATTCAAGAAATAGTTACCAAGGCATTCAGCTGGCTCTGATACTAGTAGGGAAAGCAAAAACAAAGCCACGGCCCAACATCAAAGTTCTCCCACCAGACAGAAAGCTCTAGGTATTAAGCAAAATATGGATAGCAATCTATGTAAAATGTAACCATAATAAATGCTCAGAGATACCGGGAGCATGACTTCAGTCAGGAAAGAAGTCCCTGAAAAAATGATGATGAACCAGAAAAGAAAGGAGGGAAACATATTCTATGAAGAGGGAACAGCCCATGCAAAAGGACCAGGGTAAGAGGGACTGACAAAAGGCCAGGATGTTTAGAGTAGCAAGAAGGAAGCGGAGGTGGTTTGGCCATGTTACTCATTAAAGGACCAGGCAGAGGCTAGTGGACCAATCACCAGAGGGTGCAAGTGGAATATTTTGAGGTGGACTAGCTTAGAGGATGTGCATTTTACAAAATTATTGTAGCCACTGTGTAGGGACCAGACTGGAAGGCAGCAATGTAGCAGTCTAGATGCATCTCCATATGAGATGGCAGAGTGGACAAGAGGAGTAAGCACAGTGTTGAAGAATCATGGAAAACTTGGGTAGTAAAAATCCTAAGGACAATGTAACCAACTGAACATAGGAAGAAGGTAGGTTTCTGGCTAGAGAGCTGGGTAGACAATGGTGTTCTTCAGCGACAGTGAGAATTGAAAAGAGGACCATTTGGGGAGAAAAGTGTTGGCTTCTAAGTCTTGAATAAGAATCTCCAACCATTAAATCTCCTTTAAAGCAATAGGTATTTCTACTTGAGTAAATCATCTGGATGTGGATTCTTGCCATGGTGTTTTGATACATTGGCCTGTCAACTCTGAAATTGGGCTTGTGAAGAAGCTGAAATGAATTTAGTGGCCCTGCCTAAAATAATGAATTCTCCCACCAAATCACTGCTCTATAAAATCTGACACACAGAATGATGCTGGGAAATGCACTTTTCAAAAAGGCCAAAGCCCTAAGGCAGCACTGCCCAAGCAGGTTTATCAACACATAATAATGTGTTCTTGATGACAGAATAAAATCAAGGGGAGGAAGCCCCACAGTTGATAAGTTGTAAATTGTAGTTGCATTTAGTCTATACTTGCCTTCGTAGTTTTGACTTTATTGCCACTGCTACAGGACCAACCTGAGTAATCTGGCAGCACTTTACAATCCTCTCCCTCCAAACACGGATTCATGTGACACCACCATTTCTGAATCACAATGGAAGCTGGAAAACAAAGGCCAAATAATATTTATGACACTGTTTGTTTCTTCCTCCAAAGATGGACAAAATGAAACTCAATACAGAGTAGTACACTGAGTTCAAAGACTGCTATTAAGTTTACTGTTACTAAATTTAAGGAATCCAATCAGGCATATACTCTACATTACTCTACAAAATGTTTCTTTTTTTATTAAACATTTTAAAAGCAACAGATGTTGGTGACAACGCAGAGAAAAGGGAATGCTAATACACTGTTGGTGTGAAGGTAAATTAGTACAACCTCTATGGAAAACAGTATGGAGATTTCTCAAAGAACTAAAAATCAACCATTCAATCCAGCAATCCCATCCCTGGCTATCTACTCAAAGGAAAAGAGACTGTTACATCAAAAAGACACCTGCAACCCATATGTTTATCGCAGCAGTAGTAATAGGAAAGTCATGGAATCAACATGTGTCCATCAATGCAGGACTGGATAAAGAAAATGTGGTATAGATACGCTATCAAATACTACTGAGCCACAGAAGAGAATGAAATCCTGTCTTTTACAGCAGCATGGATGGAACTGGAGGTCATTATCTTAAGTGAAATAACCCAGAAACAAAGTCAAAGTCAAAAGTCAGTCATTTTCTCACTTATAAATGAGAGCTGAATAATGTGTACACAGAGACACAGAGTCATGGAACAACAGAAATTGGAGATTTGGAAGGGTGGGAAGGACAAGAAGATACTTAAGGGGTACAAGGTACACTATTTGGGTGATGGCTACACTAAAAGCCCAGACTTCACCACTATGTACCCTTAAATTTATACAAATATAAAACAGATCACTTTTGCAGTGGACTGCCCAATTGTAAAATATAGCTGGCGAGATCTCAGGCTTTGTGGTGGGCTTGCCTGGGTTTGAATCTGACTGTGCCATTGTCTAGATTAGACTAATTCTCGAACTTCTCTTAGTGTCAATTTCTTCATGTGAAAAGTAGATCCTCACCCCAGGATGTTAAGAGGATAAAGTTAATCCATGTGTGAAAGTCTTTGCTGACTTTGAGCCAGTCAGTCACAATAGTCTCAGAAAATGTCAGCTGTTAATATGGTCATCATCTTTGATTGCAGGTTACAATGGTATTGCAACTGATTCTTATGTTTGATGCTCTCTGTCAATAGCAAAAACTAAAAGCACTAAAAATTTCCATCATACATGGTATTCATCTCTCCATGCCATTCTAGTGAGTGGCCAGCAACCACTTAAAGTCAATTACAAGAAGCCATGGGAAAGTGGGAGGGCCTGGCATTCCTTCACCTTTTCATATGCCTGTTGGTCATTTGTATGTCTTCCTTGGAAAAATATCAATTCAGTTCCTTTTCCTACTTTTTAATTAGGGTACAAATTTTTGGCAATTGAGCAGGTAGGTTTCTTTTATATTTTGGATCTTAACTCATTATCAGATACATGGCTTGCAAATATTTTCTACCATTCTCTAGGCTGCTTTTTCATATGATGTAGTCCCAATTGTTTATTTTTACTTTTGTTGCCTGTACTTTTGGTGTCATAACCAAAATGTCTAAGATCAATATCAAGGACCTTTTTCCCTATGTTTTCTTCTAGGAGTTTCATTTCACAGATTACATTTACATCCTTTTCAAGTAACTTCATTCTTTTGCACGGGAATATCTAATTTTCCCAGCACCCTTTATTGAAGAGACTATCCTTTACCCATTGTGTAGTCTTGTCACCTTGTCAAAGACTAGTCTACTGTAAATGCATGGATTTATTTCTGAGTTGTCTATTCTGTTCCATGGGTCTATGTGTCTATTTTTATGCCAGTGTCATACTGTTTTGATAACTGTAGCTTTGTAATATAATTTGAATCGGACTGTGTGCCTCCAACTCTGTTCTTTTTCAAAATTGCTTTAGCTATTTGTGGTTTTCTGTGGTTCTATATGAATTTTAAGACTGTTTTTCTATCTTTATGGAAAATGCCACTGGAATTTTGTTAGGGATTGTATCTGTAGATTGCTTTGGAGAGTATGGACATTTTAACAATATTTTTCCAATCCATGAACACAGGATATTGTTCCATTTCTTTCATTAATGTCTTACAGTTTTTAGTGTACAGATTTTTTTACCTCCTTGGTTAAATTGATTCTTAAGTATTTTATTTTTTGATGGTATTATAAAAATAGGATTGTTTCCTTAATTTCTTGGACTGTTCATTGTTAGCAAAATGCAACTGAGTTTTGGATGTTGATTTTGCATTCTGCAGCTTTACTGAATTTATTAGTACCTGGCATTTAAAGAAGAACTAGGCTGGGTGCAGTGACTCATGCCTGTAATCCCAGCACTTTGGGAGGCCAAGGCAGGCAGATCATGAGGTCAGGAGATTGAGACCATCCTGGATAACAAGGTGAAACCCCATCTCTACTAAAAATAAAAGCCAGGCATGGTGGCAGGCGCCTGTAGTCGCAGCTGCTTAGGAGGCTGAGGCAGGAGAATGGCGTGAACCCGGCTGTTGGAGCTTGCAGTGAGCCGAGATCACGCCAGTGTACTCCAGCCTGGGCAACAGAGCAAGACTCCGTCTCAAAAAAAAGAAGTAACTAACTCTCCACTTTCTCTTCCAAAGAATCGAAGAAGAGAGAACACTTCCAGACTCATTTAACAACGCCAGCATTACCTTCATGCCAAAGCCAGATTAGGACACTACAAAAAAGAAAAGTATAGGCCAATATCCTTGATAAACATAGATCACAATTCCTCAACAAAACACTAGCAAACTGAATTGAACGGCACATTAAGAGGATCCTCCACGTCCACTATGATCAAGTGGGATTTATCCTTGGGCTGCAAGAATGCTTAAACATAAGTAAATCAATAAATGTGATACACCACATTAACAGAATGAAGGATAAAAATCATGTAGTCATCTCCTGCAGAAAAATCATTTGACAAAATTCAATATCCCTTTATGATAAAAACTCTCAACAAAGGTAATTTGATACCGAAGGAATGTACCTTCAACATAATAAAGGTCATATACAACAAGACATGGATATCTACGCTCACCATTTCTATTCAATAGAGTACCAAAAGTCTTAGCCAGAGCAAGCAGGCAAGAAAAAAATATAAAAGGTACTTAAATTAGAAAGGAAGAAGTTAAATTTTCTCTGCAGACAACGTGGTCTTATATATAGGAAGCCCTGAAGACTTTCCTGATAGGTTTGACTCAAACTATGCTGCCTGTGAAGTCAGAAACTCTAGTTCAAACAAAGCTTTACAAATCCTAACAGCTACTTTTTATTGAGGGCCAGGCACCCTGCTAATTTCCTTCCTGCATTTTCTAATTTAAACCTCACTACAAACCGGAGGTTAAAAATTATTTCTCAGGGCAGGGAGGTGAGGGATAAAAGACTACACATGAGGTACAGTGTATACTGCTCAGGTGAGGGGTGCACCAATATCTCAAATTACCACTAAAGAACTTACTCAGGTAATAGAAAACCACTTTTTCCCCAAAAACTTTTGAAATAAAAAATATTTTTAAAAACGTTTTCCTGTACTTCATTGAAATGAAAAAGCTGAGGTCCTGGGTCCTCAAGTGACTAGGGCAAGGTCACAGAGTCTGAAAACAGTCAAACAAGCTTTTGAAGAGAGGCAGTCTAATGCTAGAGCCCAGGTGCTAACGCTTATATTCATACCTCCCTCCCTTATGCGTCTACTAGAAACAAATCCTTTTATGGAAGGAGGCAGCCAGTGCCCTTGTATGGAATCCTTGTATGGAAGGAGGCCGCCAGTGCATTCAAACAGTTGCCCAGTCAGACAAACACTATGTGGCCTGATGAGAGCACAGGACAATTTCATTATTCACTGAAGGGGCCAGACATTGTCCCTGATTCTGGCCGAATATACTGAGCCTACTATCTGGTGATATCCATCACAACAAATAAATAGGACCTAAGTCAGGTGGATTTGTGATCTAGGGTAACCACTTGTTATTTAAATCAGGCATTGCCAATACCAAGAAAGGAACCTAGCCAAATTGGTTATTTATTGTGCCAGAGACTGCCACTAAACTGAGATGGATGTACATAGCAGGTAAAGCCTAATAAAATTATATTCTTGGCCAGGCATGGTGCCTCACACCTGTAATCCCAGCACTTTGGAAGGCCTAGGCGGGCAGATGACTTGAGGTCAAGAGTTCGAGACCAGCCTGGCCAACATAGTGAAACCCCGCCTCTACTAAAAATGCAAAAATTCACCGGGCATGGTGATGCACACCTGCAGTTTCAGCTACTCAGGAGGCCGAGGCAGAAGAATCACTTGAGCCCGGGAAGCAGAGGTTGCAGTGAGCCGAGATCGCGCCACTGCACTCCAGCCTGGGTGACAGAGCAAGACTCTGTCTCAAAAAAAAAAAAAAGATTCTTTGCAGCCTCATATCATAACAATTTCCCCCTTGCAACTTCATGGAGCTGTGTCACTTTCAAAGCACTTTTACTTACTGTTCCTCTTTTGATTGTCCCAACAACCTTCAGAAGCCAGAAAAGGGAGCCAGATGGTACCACAAATAAAAACCAGAGCTTCCCTCAGAGTTAGTAAAGGGGTGGAGGGTGGTACTAGAATCTAGAATTTCTTCTTCTCTATCCAGTAGTCTCTACTTTATCACAATTTACAATAATATTTTAGATTAGGAAGTACTACATAGAGTTTTACTATACTCATAGTGTTGACCATTCATTCTTGTCTGAATACCACGGATTGGTTCCAAGTGGATATAAAAATAAATAAGAGATGGTCCCCAGACCTCAATTTAAAATACCATCTGCAGGACTAGAAAAGTTACTTAAATGTTGACAGAGCTTAGTTGTATTTACATAGAATTAGAGCTGAATTTAAAATACTTTGTCTTCAAAACTCTTCCTTAGACTAACTTTCTTCCACTCAGGAGTGAGAACCCATGTACTTTGGAAAGGTATCAGAGCTTCATGAAAGATTCAAAAGCAGTCTTGACAGGTGGCCAGAGGTCCACGACTGAAGACAGGAGCGACAGTGACGGGTGCACCTGGAAGCCAGCAGACGCATGTGGCTGAAGTGAGAGATCGTCAGTGAAGCCCTGGACACCCAGATTAGGAGGGTGTCTGGGAAGGAACCGTTAGGGGCTCTCGAGGAAAATTCAAGATTAGACTTGGGTCTCTCAGCAGCAGACAGCCAGGGAAGGAACCTGAGCCAAGTAGTGCAATAAGGTAGAGAAAACTGGGTGCCAGAAGAGTTTGAGAAGAACAAACTCTAAAACAGAAGAGCAAGTGAGGTGGGAGTGAAGTGAGAAACTGCGGAATAAATTCCCTGCAGAGAAAGAGAATGAATCAGATAATCTCAACCTTTCAGCAGATAAATGCCAGCCAGCACTTACTTACTGAACCCATGGGGGCACAAGGTACTTCTGATGCCAAAACCTACAAAAGGAGCTGGAGGGGGAAATAAAAATGACAGATCCGGATGTGTATCACAGAACACTACGCCACTTCTTAACTACAGGAAAAAAATCAGCATTTACCTAGTGTTTAGAGATTTAAATTAAAACATTTAAAAAGGAAGCCCGAAAGACCAAGACAAAACTCTTATGAGATTATCTACCAGGTTTTTCGTTTAATTGGAAAATATGGAATGATGCTTTCTTCTAAAAACAGATTTGCTTCAAATTCCTTAAAATAGCAAGCTGCCCTGAACTGTAAAGGAGTCCTATTTGCAAATATATATTTTCCCATCTCACAGAAGAACACATTGTGAGGTGCTCCTATTCGTCAATGTGTTACCCATGATGGAGTTTCTTTGTGAAAGGCTTTATGGCAAGTACTCTCTCAGAAATGACAGACGTAGAAGGAAATACCACAGTAAATCAAGACACATTGCAAATTCCGTTATGAGTTAAGCATTGACTAAGAAACTGACAGCAAAGGTGAGAACCCGACCTGACAGAGAATATGGTGATTAAGCAGCCAGGAAATTTAAGCTTCGAGTGCACCTTCAGCCTCACTGGCAGGGACAAAGGACTCAGAAGTAGGATTTTATTAAAGTTACTGGTGAGAACATCTGCCCACTTTACTGAGCCTTGTCTCCACAGGAAAATAAGTTTGTAGGAGGCATAGATATTTTTTTCCTGTTACAAAATATCATAATACACTTTAAATGAGAAAGTGTCTTGTCACTTCTATTTTTAAAGTAAAATTCATTTAAAAGCCCCATGCTTCCTGACTTATGAAAACACATAATACCCCTATCTTCAAGCTGCCAACCTGTAATGAATTTCCAGTTTTATGTAGAAAGACAGAAAAAAATAAAAAGACAGTGAAGCCCTTCCTGGTTTTGTGGTAGCAAATGATATATTCTATAATGCTGTTGTGGAGGTGAAAATTTCATGTGATAATCAGCTGTTTTGCTTCTGGTACATTTTCGTTACTCTCTGATGTATAAAATGAGTTTTATTTTGTATTCTTTTCCCAAGTAAACATCACTCGGTTAAACAGAACACAATTATGTATTCATACAGTTACTTAGACTTCAAATTATAATAACCACGAACATGCTCACTTTTCATGAGTTGGACACTTACTTGTTGATTGAGTTTAGCTGTATTTACATGGTGTGATGGTTAATATTAAGTGTCAACTTGATTGGATTAAAGGATGCAAAGTATTGTTCCCGGGTGTGCCTGTGAGGGTGTTGCCAAAGGAGATTAACATTTGCGTTCGTAGACAAAGGCAGACCCATCCTTAATCTGGGTGGGCACTATCTAATCAGCTGCCAGCACAGCTAGGATAAAAGCAGGCAGAGGAACGGATCTTTCTCCCGTGCTGGATGCTTCCTGCCCTCAAACATTAGACTCCAAGTTCTTCGGCT
This sequence comes from Nomascus leucogenys, assembly GCF_006542625.1. Taxonomy (NCBI): domain Eukaryota; kingdom Metazoa; phylum Chordata; class Mammalia; order Primates; family Hylobatidae; genus Nomascus; species Nomascus leucogenys. The sequence continues at coordinate 71,682,030 of NC_044401.1, read as the reverse complement.
TTTGGACTCTTGGAGTTACACCAGTGGTTTCCCAGGGGCTCTGGGCTCTCAGGCTTGCACTGTTGGCTTCCCTACTTTTGAGGTTTTGGGTCTAGGACTGCCTTCCCAGCTCCTCAGCTTGCAGACAGCCAACTGTGGGAATTCACTTTGTTACTGTGTGAGTTAATACTCCTAATAAACTCCCCTTCATATATACATCTATCCTGTTAGTCCTGTCCCTCTAGAGAACCCTAATACACATGGTGAAAGATATTCTAAAGAAAAATGTATGTTTTTACTGCAACTACGAACAGAAAAATTAAGAAAACATCTTCCTAGAATATATGCTTTATAGCATATGCTCCAAGATTTTAACACTTTGCGTCTTCAGTTATTTCAATCATATTATTATTTCAAGACTCTGTGTTCTTTAAAAATAAGCCATTAACTTTTATATTTCTTGTTAAGAAGAGAAGCCATACCAACTTGACCCAGCTAACAGGCATAAGAGCAGTAGTTAGAGCACTAGCCATTTTTTTAAAGAATCTTACTTGTTCACACATTCTGCAAATAACACAACATTGTTAGTTCCACAACGTACACAGAGTACTGAGTCAGTGCATGAGTACACACACACTGATCTTTTGTGATCTACGTTTGTCCTCTCTACTAAATGCAGCCCCACACAAGCATGTCCACATACATTGGGAACCTCTAAGTCAGGGTTTGTCAACCTCAATGTCATTGACATTTGAACCTGGTTAATTCTTTACCGTGGCGGTCAATCCTGTGCATTGTAAGATGTAAGGCATCACTTCCGGCCTCTATGTGCTAGACAGCAGTAGCACCCTCTCCCAGCTGTCTTGAGACAATGTCAAATATCCCCAAGGGGGCAAAATTGCCCCTGGTTGAGAAACACTGATCTACAGTTTGAAGGCATACTAACTCAAAATGAGAGGTTGTGCTAGTTCATCAGACCTGCTCAAAGCTCTTACTTATGAAAATAATTCTAATCCATCATAAACACCATGCCACCTCTATTTTATGTCTTCCTTCCTGCCCCTACCATGGGCAATTCCATGAATTTAAAGTTTTTGCACACCCACTTGTGAGTTTTTTCTCTCTCTCTCTCAAACACACACACACTGATATGGTTTGGCTGTGCCCCCACCCAAATCTCATCTTGAATTATAGCTCATACAAGCCCCATGTTTCATGGGAGGACCTGGTGCAAGGTATTTGAATCATGGGGGTGGGTTTTTTTTTTTCCCATGCTGTTCTTGTGATAGTGAATAAATCTCAGAAGATCTGATGGTTTTACAAAGGGCGGTTCCCCTGCACACACTCTCCTGCCTGCTGCCAGGTAAGACATGCCTTTGTTCCTCCTTCACCTTACACCACGATTGCGAGGCCTCCCCAGCTACGTGGAACTGTGAGTCCATTAAACCTCTTTTGCTTTATAAATTACCCGTTCTCGGGTATGTCGTTATTAGCAGTGTGAGACTAATACACACACATGCATGCTCGCACACACAAATCCTGACTGATTATGAACTCACCATGAAACCTATGCTGACGAGGTGACCTGTCAAATTTAGGCATCATATTTTTCCTTCTCAGGAATCTTACAGTGCTTTATATAAACTTTGTTCATAATACTTCATACTCTTTCTTATTGGCACACTCTCTTAAAACGCAAATTCCCAGAAGGCAGGAATTAAATCCTAAAATTTGACTTATTCTAAGGCCTCTCATATCAAGGGTTCTGTTTACCTTTCCAGTTTTCTTTTCTACCGTTTCCAAGCCAGACCAAGCTACTTCTAGTTCCCGAGTTAGCCCCACTCACTCTCATATGCTCTGTGCTGCCTTGTTTCCTAACTCTCTCCACCATCATATCCTTCTATCTACTAAATTCAGACCCACTGCTTCTCAAGGGGCAGCATCCCTGACTACCTCTCTGTTCTCCCTTTGAGTCCTTCATTAATAAAAGTTTGTTTCTCTGAACTAGTAAACTGAGTTCCTTGAAACCAAGACCTGAGTCTCCTTATCATGCTTCTGTCTGGCATCTAGGGCAGGTCAGGCACAAACGTGCCAAATTAAAATGATGAACGAACCAACATATACAACATACATATCCTCCCAACTCCCATCCTGTCATTCATGTGTCTGCACTGAGAAAAATATGTTTTAAGTGGAAGGAGAACATGCTGAATGAAAACACATTGTAAAGACAGACCCTGTGTCTCATCACACAGCCCGTGAAGTCATGAAAGTTGTCTGCAGTCCACACAGTAACTCTCCTTCTTAACTAAATGAATTGACATCTTGAAAAAGTGGGCCGGGTGCAGTGGCTCATGCCTGTAATCCCAGCACTTTGGGAGGCCAAGGCGGGCGGATCACGAGGTCAGGAGATCGAGACCATCCTGGCTAACATGGTGAAACCCCGTCTCTACTAAAAATATAAAAAAAATTAGCCAGGCGTGGTGGCACGCACCTGTAGTCCCAGCTACTCAGGAGACTGAGACAGGAGAATCGCTTGAACCCGGGAGGTGGAGGTTGCCGTGAGCAGAGATCACACCACTGCACTCCAGCCTGGGTGAAAAAGCGAGACTCCGTCTCAAAAAAAAAAAAAAAAAGTGATAGAAATTGAGACATCAAAAAAATTTTAAAATAGCTTTGAAAAGTAACTACTTTCCATTTCTGAGCTTTTGTTTTATTAATCTTTTAAACCCAATATTTAGAAACCATTTTGACAAAATAAACTTCCTTGTACTACACATTTGTCTCATTTTATCATAAAACCATTCAGCATTATCTCTATAGAGCAGTATTTTGATAAATGTGTAGAATATAGTTTCCACCATAAAACAGACCTGTATATGCCAGCCGAAGATTCAAAAAGAAGAATGCTTACCAGCTGAATAGCTGTCCGTTTTAGGACCCAAGTAACCACAGTCTTAAATAATTCCCTGTACCAGCTCCCAAATCCCCAATGTATATTAAAGACCCACTTCAATAACTCAGGGGAGGTTTCATAAGTTAAAGTTTGGTAGAACGGGAACAGCTAATTATTTTCCCTGTTTATATAATATAATCTATGGCTTTACCGAAAAGCAATGAAAACACTAGATAAGTATCTGTGGTGTGGATTAACAGAAATGCAAAAGTATATTCCAGTTTCTATGTCAGCATTAATTAGTGCCCCATGCCAACATCTTCTTGCCTTTGTTTTAATTTAAATGTAAATTCAGGTAAATGTTATATTTTAGATCCTTTCTATTCTTATTGACAAATAAGATAAGAGGAACATATCAGCAGAGAATAGGTCTTCTCACATTCCAATTAGGGCATGATACTGCATAATTATTATGGGATAAAGATCAAGCAGGTAAAGCTAAAAAGCCCTAATGGAAACATATTCAGATAAGGAAGAGATCAAAGAGAGATGAAATCAGACATACATCCCAAACAAAGCTTAAACTTCCTACACTTCTCAGTGACTTTGATCCAATAAACATTTACTGAACACCAACTGTTTGCCAGACAATGTTAGGTATAGGAGACACAAGTTGAAAGACACAATCTCACCTTTCAGGGTATTGGCACTCTCTGACAACAAATGTTACACTCAAGTTACATGTTTACATCAAGCATAACCTGCACTGTCTAATGTGAAGCTTTAAGCCACAAGTCCCTATTAAATCTAAATTTACACTAGCCACATTTCAAATGCTCCATAGCCACGGGTGGCTAATGGCTACTAGCCACACTGGACATATATATCATCACATATAGATATAAGATATCTATCTATACAGGTTATCTCCATAAATATATAGAGAGGGAACATGTGAATCATCACAGAACATTTTAGTAGACAGCACTGCAAAGACTCTGCTCAGATGCTCCATGACTGGTCCGTATCACTGATCCTGTGACACAAGGGAAACCATTTAATTAACCTGAGAGTCTGTTTGTTTTGCCATAAACACAACCAAAATGTCCATTAATAAAGGAATGGTGGCCAGGTGTAATGGCTCACACCTGTAATCCCAACACTTTGGGAGGCAGAGGTAGGAGGATTGCTTGAGCCCAGGAGTTCAAGGCAGCAGCGAGTTATGATCATGCCACTGCACTCCAACCTAGATGACAGAGCAAGACCTTATCATTATTTTTAAAAAGGAAGACGAATGGCTAAATAATTGTGGCCTATCCATACATGGAATGCTATGGAGCAATTGAAAACACCCAGTTAGATCAGTATGTACCAGCACACAAAGACTTCTGCAACCTAATACTGATAGGAATAAAGCAGGATGAGTGAAATATCCAATGTGATAGCATTTGTGTAAAACACACACTCATATTGAAATCTACCACTGTTTTCTACTAAACCTATCTCCAAATACACAAATATACAGAAAAATATATTGACCAAACAGATACACATAGTTACTCCTAAGGTCGTGGTCAAAGGGGATTTGCCCATACATAAAAATTTAAAACAAGATAGTTTGGGGTAAGGTATTCATATTTTCTTTACTAAGATAAAGATACTAATAGTCATAACTGCCCTATCAGTACTTTTTAGGTACCAATAAAAGTGCTTTGAATATTATAAAACATTATTCTGGGTTAGACAGAATATAAAAAGAGTTTGTTAGAAGACGTTTAAGGCCTACAGAGGCAAGCAAACACATTGTCTGTAGAGAGCAATCTGTGATTAGCAAAGTCCATTCTCCACTGTACTAAAACTTGTTTGTGGGCCAGCCAATGGGGAAAGATGAAAGTAAGAGACCACATCCCTATCCACAAGCTTTTTGAAATACCAGAGATACTGACCAGAGAGGTCTTACCTTCAACTAACTGGAAGGCACACGTTTTTACAATAACAAGGGATGAATATCATGAACTGGAAGTCCAGGGTGATGCAAGAACTTAAAAGAGATTTGAAAGGAGAATAAGAAGAATTAAGCAGACCAGGTGTGTGTCATGGGGAGGAGGGCAATGATTCAGGCAAGGGATATAAATTAGTAATGTGCAGAAATGAAAAGAAATGGGAAGAACTCTGGATTGCCTAGGGTAGAGTACTTGAAAGAGAACTGAGACACAGATCTTGCAGGGCTCTGCAAGCCACGGTAAAGAACTCCTGGAGTTTATCTTAAAGACAGTGGGAAGCCACTAAAATATGGTTTTCAGTATGGGAGTGACATAATCCATTCTGTTTGCGTAGATCATTCTGGGTACAGGACTGAAAGTGGAAGGAGAGGTGTGGCACACTCAGCAAGATCTAAGGGTGGCCCCTAGACTGTGGAGGTAGCAGTGGGGATGGAAAAAAGTGGGCTGATTTGAGAGACAGCCAGGAGAAAGAATGGTTGTGATGTGATTTGGATTCAATTAATAGAGATGATAAATACATTAGACTTCCCCAGCTGGAGATACAGAAACTCAGCATATTTCTTTTAAATGCCATTTTTTAAATGTTAAAGATCTTCATCTTTTTTTTTATGGGTTGACAATCCTTTATCAATAATCCCCAAATCCAAAAAGCTCTGGAAATTGACAGGTTTTCTGTAAGATGACAGCAAAACCTGACTTGAATTAACATGAAGTTCTTTATCCAGCCTTATCCCATCCTGCATGAATATTCATACATTTCACTGCAGATATAGTAATATTTCTGTGATTATGGGGTGCAAGTGGAGAGTCCAGTAAGTCTGTAAGGTAATAGATGGTATATTTACTATGTTACCCACATAAAATATGAGCAAAGTCTCATTTCAGCAACACATTTGGCCCCCAAAGTTTCTGATAAAGAACTGTAGGTGGAAAATTTCCACTTTCACTTTCCTGTTTTAAAGGTGGCTGAGATGGTGCTAATATATACCACTGTAACCACAGAGCCCATATAGTTGTGTATGTCTATATGTGTGTTTGGTAGGGGGAATGGGATGCAGGTAAATCAGCCATTCTTGTTCGCTGTGCAATATGATCTGGAGTTAAGAATGTGTGTGTGTTTTAACTGCTGACCTTTAGACATGCATCAAATGAGACTGGAAATGTTCATTTTCAGGGAGGTTTCGTGACACTGCAGAGCAACTGCTACAGGACTAACCCTGTGTATCTGTTCCCCTGGGGACTGACACTTGTTTCTAACACGGTGTCTGCTGGAAGAAGCCAGGGGTATCAAAAGAAATCAATCCCAGGCCTCCACCTACAACCATCAACATTCATATATATTTTTTAACTATTGGCACAGCACTCTGCTAGGGGATTTGGAGATTACAAATGAATGATACATGATTCCAAACTATTCCCAGGGAAGTTGTTCCAAAGAGACTGTCCTATAAATGTCTGTTAAAATGATCAACTAGGAATAAAAGAGAGGATACTAACCTATAACACCAAGCATGAAGTGAGAAAGTCATGCTGCTAATTTTGAGTACAGAGTATAAGAGGAAGGAGAACAGGGCATCAGTGGAAACAATTGCTTTGGTGAGTGAGATTTGGAGACAGGTGGGCAAAAGGAATTGAAGCACATCTTCCCAACTGCCCTATAATGTAACTCCCCATTGGTACCCCTTGTGGGACATTATTGAAGACTTATCTTACCATCAAGACATTTTTGGAGTTGTATTTATGTTCACTTTTGGATTGACACTGATCTCAAAGCAACCCTAGGTTTCTTTGGGTTGCAAAGACAGTAAAGTAGGGAAATTCCTGGTGGGTTTTGGCCTTTTGGAAATACCAGAGATACTGACCAGAGAGGTCTTACCTTCAACACAAGAAGGCTGAGCCCGAGTTGTGCCGGCCACCTGTCCCGGGAAGCAAGAGCACTTGACTGTTTGTGACCGCTCTTCTATGCGGTTCTTATTGCAGCACCTGTGCACAGCGACCACCTCACAGGTCCCTTGCTTGATTTGGTGGTGACCTAGTAGGTAATGGGGGAGAAAAACAAACCCAGTGCTGTTAGAAGGAAATGACACCACCAAAACCAAAATGATGCTATGATGACATTTTCCAACTTCCTGTGCTATGCTTATGAGTCTTTGTAACATTTTATTTTGATAACATATTATTTCAAATTTATATAAAGGTGGTGAGAAGAGTGCAAAAAGCTTCTGTGAACCTGTGCTAGGCAGAAATGAGGCCTCCAGGATCCTCAACCCCTGGGGTCACACTCATGGTTATGTCACATTAATTACATGATAAAAGATATTTTGCAGATGTGACTGAGATTGATAGACTTTTTTTTTTTTTTTTTTTTGAGAGGGAATCTCACTCTGTCAGTGAGATTGGAGCGCAGTGGCACGATCTCAGCTCATTGCAACCTCTATCTCCTGGATTCAAGCGATTTTCCTGCCTCAGCCTCCCAAGTAACTGGGATTACAGGTGTGTGCCACCATGCCCAGGTAATTTTTGTATTTTTAGTAGAGACAGGGTTTCACAATGTTGGCCAGGCTGGTCTCGAACTCCTGACCTCAAGTGATCTGCCTGCCTCGGCCTCCCAAAGTGCTGGGATTATAGGTGTGAGCCACCGTGCCTGGCCAACTGGTTGATTTTAAGAGAGAGATCGTAGCCTGGATTATCCAGGTCAGGCCATTCAGGTCTCAAATGAGCCCTGAAAAGCAGACAGATGAACAGCTCCAGGTGCCATTGCTGGCTTGAAGATGGAGGGGCCACATGTCAAGGAAATGGAGATCTCAGTCCTACAACCTCAAGAACTGCCAATAACCAGAGTGAGCCTGGATGCTGATTCTTCCCCAATGCCTCCCCATAAAGGAATGCAGCCTACTGATACCTTGAATTTAACCCAGTGGTGAGACGCTGAGCAGAAAATCCAGCCAGGCAATGCTAGACTTCTGACCTGCAGAAACATGGTGCTAAATGTGTGGTACTTTGTTCTTAGTTGGCAATTGCTGCTGTAACAGACTTCACCGAGGTTCACAGTTAATATGTGGCCCCATTTGCTTTATCATTCACTCTCTCGTTTTTCTAAGCCATTTGAGAGTAAATTTCAGACATGGCGCCCCTTTACCCCTAAGTACTTCACTGTGTATTTTCTAAAAACAAAGACATAAGGTTACATAGTGATTAAAGATAGAAAATTTGACATGATACAATGCTACTATGTAACGTACAATCTACATTCAAATTTTGTACAATCTACATTCAAATTTTGCCAATGTCCCATTAATGCCTTTTATAGCTATTTTCCCCCTGCTCAGAATCCAACCAAGGTGCATGCATTGCATTCAGTTGTCACATTTCATTAGCCTCCTTTATTCAGAAACTCCTCCTCAGTCTTTCTTTCTTGACCTTGACATTTTTCAAGAGTTACATGCCATTTATTTTGCAGAATGTCCCTCAGTATGGATTTGCGTGATGCTTCCTCTTGATTAGATTCAAGCAATGCATTTTTAGCAGATTGTCCCAGAAGTGATTCTATATTCTTAGTGCATCGTATCAGGAAACACCCAATGTCCTTTCATCCCATTATCAGTGCTATTACCTTTAATTAAATGGTTAGGATGGTATCTGTCAGCCTTCTCCATTGTAAAGGTATTATTTTTCCCTTTATATTAGTAAGCATTTTGAGGGAGATATATTAGTGAGACTATGAATATATCTCATTCTTTATCAAACTTTCACCTACTAGTTTTAGTACCCATTGATGATTTCCACCTGAATCAATTATCAATATGATAGTTGTAAGACTGATTCTATGTTAATGTTCAAATTGTCCCAGATCTGGGCAGGAGGAGACCCTTCAAATTGTCCCAGATCTAGGCAGGACGAGCTGTGTCATATTCTCATCATTCTTTGAGAACTTACTAACCTTCTGACCCTCAAGATGTTCCAGACTTACCTGGTATTTTCCCTGCCCCCATAATTTCTTCAAGAATCCTTGATTACTTTTCGTGGGGCATCAGACTTAGAAACCCAATCTCAAGGTATAGGTTTACTCATCACAACTAGGAAGTGACTCAGGCCCTTTCAGCAAATAGGTCAAGGAAATGCGTGTGCGGGTACAGCATAAGTACACACTGACATCTCCAATTCCAATCTACCACCACAGTTTCTTGCTACTCTCCCAACAACTCTCTGTAACTCCCATCACCAACCACCTGAATTGCATCATCCTGTGATAAAACAGTTTCTGTACTGCACAAGTACTTAAGGGTAATTTACATTGGAATCCATTTACCCGTTAGGAGTCTTTTGTTAGAACAACAGAAACTGATTTGAGCTAACTTAATGCAAAGAGACTTTACTGGAAGATCAGGAGTTTGTAGAAGAAAGAGTGAATGTAGCTAACCATAAGTGGAACTACTCTCATGGCTCAACCTGAGTGAGTAATTCCACTCGGAATCTGTCATTCTGTTCCACGTGTCACTTCTAGGAAAGGGTGCATCTGACTGGCTTGGCTTAGGTCACATGTCAACTGTGGCTGCCACCCTCTAAGATGCTCCCCTGTCATCCCCACCACCAAGTATTCACACGTTTGTGCAGTCCCTTCCCACATGGTACCAGGGTTGGTCTATATGACCAAAAGCATGCAGCAGATGTGCTGGTTTGTCAAGTTCAAAATTAGGTGGCTGTCATCTCCAGGCCCTCAGATCACTCACTCGGGGGAAACCCTGTCATGAGCCTATAGACAGGCCCAGGTGGGAAGAAACTGAAGTGTCCCGACAACAGCCGAGTCAGTAAACCTGCAAACAGACTCCTTGCGCAGGCCCCTCCCACATTAAACCAGAGTTGGTCTGTGTGACAACAGCATACCACAGCAGAAGTGATGGTTTGCCATGTACACGATTAGGTGATAAGACAATGGCACGCTCACTCACGTGTTCATCATCTGTCCTGGGGAAACCATGTTGTCAGCAGCCCTATGGAGAGGCCTACATAGCCAGGAACCACAGTCTACTGCCATTGGTCACATGGATAAGTGTGGAAGTGGATCCTACAGCCCCAGCCAACAGCATAACTACACTCTCATGGGAAATCCTGAGCCAGAACCACCCAGCTAAGCCACTCCCAGAGTCCTGATGCGCAGAAGCTGTGTGTGAGATAATAACGTCTGTTGATTGTTTTAGGTTTCCAAGATTTGGGGTAATTTGTTACACAGCAGTAGATAACTAATACACCAACTCTAGCTATACCAGGCTGGGGAGACTTACCTTTGCTCTGATAAAAATAACATAAACGAGATTGTAGAGGTTCTGTTCAGAAATTACTAAGGAAAGACAACTTTTTCAAGTACCCTCAAGTGTGTTCATGATTTTCAGATACATCCATTTACATATAAATTGTTATGTGAATTGTAAGCAATTTCATCTACTCATTAAAAGAGGTTTCCCCGAGGACTCCCACTGGATAATGCTTTGCTTGGTTTCTGTTGGTGCATGTGTTTCAAAATAAAACCAATTTAAAAATATTCCATGATTCAGACTTTTTAATCCATAAAGACAGGCTTTCCAAACAATAACCTCAATATTATTCTGAATGTTTTCTGGACCATCCTTGTCATGCCATCTTCAACGCTGATGGCAGGAAAATTCAATTACTGGTGAGAACAAATGCTAAGGCAAAGTTTCATTTGTAAAATGTACACAGACAGAACCAGTACCCAGAGAATCAAACTACCAGCAAGAGAGAAAGTTTTCAATCTACTACTTAAGAAAGCATGAATATGGAGAAGTGATTTAAATGATAAACCTAATTAAATGTTCATAACAAGAGCATTGATTTCCCATAGGTAGTTGTATACAATTGTAAAATTAAATAAATAGTAATTATAATGTCAGTAAAGTAGGATGAAACTTTAGCACTGAGTGAGCAGAAAAGTAAGGACTGGGAAAGTTTGGAAGGGAGAGCCTGTCTTTGGTTTGCAAATGCAAATCAGCAACTTTCAGTCAAACATTCCCTGACAGCTAATAACTAGCCATGGGCAGGGGCCAGGATGATTCTTTTACAGTTCTCTCTCAGGAAATGTCCTCCCATTGGTCACTGTCTCAGTCTGCTTGGGCTGCCGTAACAAAATACCATAGACTTGGTGGCTTAAACAACAGAAATGTATTTTCTCACAGCTCTGGAGACAGAGTCCAAACTTAAAATGTCAGCCTGTTAAATTCTTGATGAGAGCTCTCTTCCTGGCTTGCAGTCACCTTCTTGCTGTGTCCAGAACAAGCTCTGGTGTCTCTTCCTCTTTTTATAAGGACACCAGTCCTGTCAGATTAAGGCCATGCCCTTAAATGACCTCATTTACTCTTTATCACCACCTCACAGGCCCTCTCTCCAAATATAATCACATTTGGGGGTAGGACTTCAGCATATGAATTTTGAGAGGATACACTCAGTCCATAACAAACCATCATGCCTTGGTTAGATTACTAAATGACCCTTGAGAGTCGTCTGTAATGAAAGCAGCTTTAAACCCCACTAAGAAAATGAAAAGTACATGTGTCAGTAACTTCTTGGAGCAGTCAAGAAATGATCTGGATGTTCAGTAATGCCATGATTTACTTAGAACTATATAACCATCCACAAGTACAAATGGATTATTTTCTATTCAAACTTAGAACTGGGCCACAGTGCCCTGAATTATCAGCTTGCCTGATCCAGAATTTTAATTATTTATACAGCACCAACTATCATATTTCACTGATTTTAAGATACATATTTTTTTCACCTTTTAATACATCAGGAAGTGACATAACTAATAGCACCTTACAGTTATAATTGACACTGCTTTTCCGTCTTAGGAATACGCATAATAGTGGTATATTTCACAACCGATGGCATCTTAGATTTGATAAATATAGGTTTTAGGTACTGTTTGAATTTTTTTTTTTTTTTTTTTACAAATATTCTGTGCAATCTTATAAAAATGCTGTGGGGTAGGTAGTATTTTTTACTCCGATTTTATCTTTAAGAAAATGTACAGAAATTAACTAATTCACCCCGGGCCTCATAACTAGAGATTGAGAAGAGGTGAGATTCAAACCAAAAGCTGAAGGAAAGGTTCCCCTCTTGCTTTATAGCTTGTATTTTACCAAGTAGAGCCAAAAATGGCATCGCCACCTCAGCAAGTCATGGGACATAGCTCAGTTTCCCACTGACAACATCTTTTTCTATTTGAAGAGAGTGTTTGTGTGATTCCATACAGTGTTTTAGAAATTTGTGTATTGGTGACAGTGGACAACTGATGTGGTTTGACTGTGTCCCCACCCAAATCTCATCTTGAATCGAAGCTCCCACAATTCCCAAGTGTCGTGGGAGGGACCCGATGGGAGGTAATTGACTCATGGGCATATGTCTTTCCCATGTTGTTCTTGATCCCAAGAGTGAATAAGTCTCACAAGATCTGATGGTTTTATAAAGGGGAGTTCCCCTGCACACACTCTCTTGCCTGCTGCCACATAAGACGTGACTTTGCTCCTCCTTCGCCCTCTGCCATGATTGTGAGGCCTCCCCAGCCTTGTGGAACTGTGAGTCCATTAAACATCTTTTCCTTTATAAATTACCTAGTTTTGGGTATGTCTTTATTAGCAGCATGAGAATGAACTAATACAACTATTATCTTTGAATAAGGACATATTTTTATTTCTTTGTAATTTCCTGGCACAGGAGGTAGGTACTCGGCAACAGGTCCTTAAAGTTGCTCAAAGCCTGATGGTAGAAAATAAGGATCCCGTGTGAATGGCACATAGAAATTGCTGCTTATAATTGTTTGAGCAGCTCATGTTATAACGTTGTATTAGTTAAGGTTCTCCAGATAAACAGGACCAATTGGATGTACACATGGAGAAAAAAAGTAGTATTTTAAGGAATTGTCCCATGCAATTATGGTAGTAGACAAGTCCTAAGATCTGCAGTCTGCAAGATGGGAACTCAGGAGAGCCATCTGTCTAGTTTCAGTCCAAGTCCAAAGGCCTGAGAATCAGGAGAGCCAATGGTGTCATTCCCATCTGAAGGTCAGCAGTCTTAAGACCTAGCAAAAGCCAATGTTTCAGCTCAAGTCTGAAGGCAGGAAAAGACTTATATCCCAGCTCAAAGGCAGTCAGGCAGGAAGAATTCTCTCTTACTTAGGGGTAGAGCAGCCTTTTTCTTCTATTCAGGTCCTTAGCAGATTGGATGAGGCCCACCCACGTTTGAAAGGGCCATCTGTTTTACTCAATCCATTGATTCAAATGTTAATCTCATCCAGAAACATCCTCCCAGATACACTGGGAATAATTGTTACCAAGTATCTGGGTACCTCATGGCCCAGTCAAGATAACACAGAAAAGTAACCATCACAGATATCTTACAACCACGTATGACATATAGTATTGTAGGATGGGAGAAAAATGAAAGCTGAAACAGACAAGAAACTAGAAGCTCTTGTTATAAACTTAATTCTCTGAAAAGGTACAGGGGGGATGCCTTGTTCAATAAGCCTGGTACCAGAGAGTGGCCACTTCAAGTAAATTCACTTAGAACAAAGATGAATTTTTCCTCTGAAACAGCAGGGGAACATAATGGTGTGGTGATCCATCTTGAAAACTGAAGCTAAATATTGAGAACATAACATGAGGCCCATGCAATAAGTGAGAAGTTGCAGATGAAACTTCTCATATGGAGTTTACTTTAAGTTTTGAAGTGTGAATTGGAGCAGGCAAGAGTGCGTTATCCAGAAATGGGGCTGCTCCTAGGAGGGAAACTGGACAAAGCAAAAAACAAAACACTGTCCCCTTCATGCTGTTAATCCTTTCAGTGGCTAAGCTACTTCCCTTCTGGCTTTGTCTGGGTGGGCAGATGGGGGGTAGATGGGTAGGTACTTATTTCTATTTATTTTACCAACTCTTACGTACAGCATACTACGTGCCAGAGACTGTTCTTGGTGCTCTTTGAGACATATTTTTTAAGTGGGGAAACTTGAAACTGTTACTCGATTCCTTTCCACACTTCTGAAATTGCAATCGGGTTGCATATTTTCTGTTCAAAAATGAAGACTTAAAATACTGGCAGGGCTGTAACATGTGAGATGCCTGTTTCCTCATTCACCAGAATAGTTGATGTAGACACCATTAAAAGTGTTATCATAATCCTTACAGCAAAAATTGATTGCTTCAGGACTGCTATAGAGGATGGATTAATTTTATCTGAAGAGTAAATAGCTTAAATAAATATCATTTTTTTCTTAATATACTTTTAAGAAAAGTTTCAAACAATAGAAAAAATACCCATTTGTCCCAGTGCAGACAGGGCTTTTCTATCGTGAAAGGGATAAAATATCTGCAATAGAAGCTCTTCAGCTGAAACTACTTGAAAGCTAATACAGACACAGAAAGCATCAGATTAGGGAGACTTTCTTTATGCTATTATTTCCCTTGCATCTTTCTCCTTTTGTTCAAATCCTTTTTCCCCTTCCTCCTCCTGCCCAGCACTAGAAAATACACCCTCAAACAGAAGTCTCACACTCCACTGATCTTCTTAGAATGCATTTGTTTGATTTGAGTGTGGTTTTCTGTATGGCATTTTCAGCCTATCTCTCTACGGGAGCAGAACAGAGGAAAGAGAAGGCTAAATACAAGATTTCATGAAATGAAAGCAGAAAATGAGGCCACGGATAGTGGCTTCCCTTGGCAAACATGCCTAGTATTCCTAGTTGCAGTTCTCTCGTAATTCTCAACTTTCTTCTCGTATCCCTATCCCAACTTGGCTTTTAATCAAGAAGGAAGACATCGCAGTGTAGAAGACGATAGTAGCCATTTGATGGACACACTTGGTAGGTTACTTGTGAAGACAAATATCCACTGAGCCCTTACTATGTGCCAGGGCCTCTGCCAGGTGCTGAGGATAGGACACTAGAAAAGAGGGACACCTGTGGTCTCAACAAGTAGAGATGCCAAATGGAATTATCTGACTGTTCTCCTAAGATGGAAGTGGATTTATCTTTACCTGCTGGTAACAAAAGACAGGGTATTGAACTTAAGAGTCAAAAGAACTGAGCTGGAATACTAGCTTCCAGACTTAGGTAATTTGATTAAGCCTCTCAATCTTGTATTTCACATATGTAAGTAGTATATGATAATTATGAAGTTTAAAAAAAGTGCTTAATGAACACAGTGAACTACTTGAAACACTGTAGACACTGAATAAATGCCTTTTGGCTTTATTACATATTTATTCAATAATTATTTGCTAAAAATTTACTCTTTGACAAGCACCTGCTAATATAACACTGAACAAAATGAGCAAAAAAAAATCTTCCTTGAAGATCTTTCATATTTTAGTGATAGAAGAAACACAAAGCAAGAAAGGTGCAATTTAAAATAGGAAGAGCCTAAGAAACCAACATTTGAGTACTGAGTGAGACATTAAAGCTGTTGAAAAGAATAAAGCCTTGCAAAACCTGAAGGGAAATGCCCTTGTGACTAGAGCTGTGTCAGAGAAGAAACAATAAGGAGATGATGCCAGAAAGATAATGAAAGCTGTGTGGGTGATTACATGGGCCCCATGGATCACCATAGAGGCTTGGGCTTTTACTCAAAGTGGGGTGAGAAGCCACTGGATATTTTGAGCTTATAATGACTTAATGTGACATATATTTTAAGAGAATCTACTGTGATCAGAGCAGATTAAACAGGGGCAAGGATGGAAGAAGCACAGACAGCTCCTGCCACAGTAATCCCTGGAAAGCTGGTGGGGGCTTGGACCAATGTGGTAGCAGTGGAGGTATGAAGAAGAGGTTGGATTCTGGATGTAGAGGCTTCTAGATGTGGAGATTCTGGATGTTAAGAGGCTAACTCCAAAGTTCCAGGTTTGAACAAGAAAAATGGGGTCATCCCTTAAACCAGAGAAAACTAAGAGCTTGGTTGTTAAATTTCATATTTTAATTAGACACCTAACTGAGAGAAGTCCAGACATTTAAGTCTGGAGTTCAAGAGAGAAGTCTGGCTTTAGGAAAGACATTTGCTCATTATTGGCATATGTATCTAGTATTAAAGCCATGAGACTAGATAAAATCCCAGAGGGAAAAACTGTAGCTAGAGGATAAAGAAAAAGATTACCTCTACGTTAAGAGGCTGGGAAAGCCACTGGTGGGCTTAATTTAAAAAAAAAAAAAAAAAGTGGCAGAAGAATGGAGGTAAATCTTGATTGGAATGGGTTTAAGAGACAGCAGAATTGAGAAATTGTAGACATTAACTATAGTGACTATTTGAGAAATGGTGTTATCAAGGGAAGGAGAGAAATGAGAATGCCACCAATAGGATATACAGATGTTAGCTGACATTTTTAAGATGTGGGAAATTACAGCATATGTGTATGCTATGGGGGAAAATCTCATAGACATGTCTGAATAGGTAGAAGGAAATGGGTAGAGCATCAAAGGAAAGGCTTTATAGGAGCATAGATGGCTCATTTACAATCTTCCTCTCCCCAGTTTTTGATACATTACACTTGCAGCGGATGGTCTATTTGCAGGGTATGGTTTTTGCCATGTACTTCTTAAATTCATCAAAACGAAGTACGCCTTGCCCACATAAAACTAGTCCCCACTCAACACCAGGTGCTGTCCTGTTAAGTCTGTCTATCTCAGTGACTGTCGAAAATATCCTATGATGCAAATATTACAAAAGATGAAGAATCTCATAAAGTCAATGACAGTGATGTTGGGGCCAGGCACAGTGGCTCACGCCTGTAATCTCAGCACTGTGGGAGACTGAGGCAGGCAGATCACTTGAGGCCAGGGATTCAAGACAAGCGTGGCCAACATGGCAAAACCCATCCCTACTAAAAATATGAAAATTAGCCAGGTGTGGTGGCACATGCCTGAAATCCTAGCTACTCAGGTGGCTAAGGCATGAGAATCACTTCAACCCAGGAGGTGGAGGTTGCAGGGAGCCGAGATCATGCCACTGCACTCCTGCCTGGGCAACAGAGCGAGACTCCTTTTTTTTTCCTTTTTCTTTTTGAGACAGAGTAATGTTTGAGAGATGCTTGAACACCATTCATAGCTATTAACTGAGAATTTGGCAGATTTAGGTCAACAACTGAAGATGAGAAAGTCAACTGAAATATTCAAAAGAGAGTGATTTAAGTAGCAAAGGCCTAAAGAGAGAACTTTAGGAAAATCAGTGAAGCTCTTGAATGCTTTTGTGAACATCTGTGATCATGTGGCAAAAGATAATTGTAAAACGGAGGATGATATATTAGACCATATTACATTCTTTCCCCTGAAAAGCCATGTAGCAAAATCCAGTCTAAGAATTACATCCCAGCTCTCTTTCCCTTTTCCACTCAGAGCCTTCTTCCTACACCCAAAAGAAATATATTTCCTAACTTTAATATATTTCAAGGAAAATTTCTCATCTGCTTGGAACACTCTGTCTTTGTGAGATTAACTATTATTGTTCGATTCTAATAGATATTACAAGAAAAGTTATTCAGTGGGTCAAAAATCAACACAAAAAAAATACTATATTCTAACCAACATTCCTCAGTCGCTTACTTTTTAAGATATCTAAAAACCTCCCAAGCTCATCACTTCTAATAAGTCTTAAAATTTATCTTCTCTTACGACTCAAAACACTACCTTTTCTAAGGACTTTTTTTGTCAGTTTTCTTAATCAGAAATCTACTACATGTTTACCACTTTTTTGCTAATAATATCATAGATTTGAAGGTTCATAGTATCTCAAGATGATCAGCACCAAGGAATAAATGCTCTGACGGGATCTCATCATTAGGTAAACCTTGGTCTTTAGTATGTATGACAGACTACACACACACACACAAGTATGCATACACATGAACTAGAAATAGCTCCCTCTTCATGAGTTGATTTAAATAAAGAACATATACTTTCAAATGTTATACTGAGATACTTCTCAGTGAACCTAATCCACTTATATTTTGTAAATATTCCATCAAACTATGTTATGAACGGTACTGAATTTATCCCCTACAAATTTGTATGTTCAAACCCTAGCCCTCAGTAGGACTGTATTTGGAGATAGAGCTTCAGGGGGGTGATTAAGGTTAAATAGGTTATAAAGGTGGGGTCCTAATCTGACAGCACAAGTGTCCTCAGGGGAAGGGACATCAGAGAGCTCATTCTTCCCCATGCCCACATAGAGAAAGAGGCTACGTGAAAACATAGCAAAAAGACAACCGTCCGCAAGCCAGGAGGAGAGCCCCCACCAGAAACTGAATTGCCAGAGGTCCAAGATCAACAACTTCTTGAAGCTGTCAGACTTCTAGCCTCTAGAACTATAATAAAATAAATTTGTTTAAGCTGTCCAGACTGTGGTATTTATGGAAGCCCCCACTGACTAATACACTGTCACTTAGTAATTATAACTTCATAGGCTAAAAAAAGGTGAAATGCTTCGTATTAGGGAGTATCACACTGGAAAAATAATTGAGCAAAACAAATCACTCATGTTTCTGAGAAGTCTCTCTCTGTGTGCTTATATATGTAGTAAACTGGCTTTTTAGCCCAATTCATTGTAGATCACTGGGAAATATCAATAAGATATAATCTTTGTTTAAACCAAGTCTGCCTCAGTCTGTATCAACATAGATTATCACCATAGCAAGTTGTATTAGAGAATGGTCTTATTCTTGAAAAACTTATGTGGTTTGTCACTTACTTTCAAAAAATTCAGAAAAAAAAGAAAGCTAGATAGGCAGATATGTAATTAGTAGTTCTAATATGGTAGAATGTAAACAAGTGGCAAATCTAGTAAGGAATATAAAGATGTTCATTGTACTCTTAATGTTTCTTTAAATTTGAGAAATTTCCAAATAAGGAGTTGGGGGAGAAAAGTTAACATTACAAAATATACCTAGAAGCCATTATAAAAATAAAACCCCCAGGCTCTTCTGTTTAAATAGCTGCTCTGCCATCTCTGTACTTCTACAAGATTTTCAACAAGTGGCTTCATTTCTCTTTGCCTTGGTTTCCATAGCTGCAAAATAATACACCTTACAGGTCTGATGTGAGGGTAAAGACTAATATAGATAATATGCTGAAATGGCACTTGGTATGTAATAAGTGCACAATAAATAGTAGAATAGTAATAAAATTAGTAATAAAAAATCACAACTATTATTATTATAAGCTATTTAAACTACTAAACTGGTAAGATCTGGAAATAAATATAAAAATAATTTGATTAAATTGGTGGTTGTTGTTTATATTTCTCAGAATAAAGAAAAGTAAATGCCTTCTAGCAGAAAAAAAAATCAAAATTACAATGGCCCCCTTACCCAACTGTTCATTGAATTTAAGATTTGAGATAGTGGCAATCTTTAATTTTTTTCCCCACCTGGTGCATTACTTCCTTTATTTCCCTCCCAGGTATTCAGTCAATGAATTAATCCCTCAGCTCTCTCACCAGGAGCCAACTCATGCCAAATTTAGGGTATCTCCAATGATATGATATGTCCAGACTATGGTATTTATGGAAGCCCCCACTGACTAATACACTGTTACTTAGTAATTATAACTTCATAGGCTGAAAAAAGGTGAAATGCTTCTTATTAGGGAGCATCACCCTGGAAAAATAATTGAGCAAAACAAATCACTCATGTTTCTGAGAAGTCTCTCTCTGTGTGCTTACATATGTAGTAAATTGGCTTTTTAGCCCAATTCATTGTAGATCACTGGGAAATATCATGACTCTCATCCCTGTTGCAATGGACTGTACTGGACACTCCACTTCCTGTTTGTCTGGCTCTGGTTTTACTATTGCCTAGTGCTTGTAAAGGTTTCAAACTCAGCAGGGCCACTAGTGGAGAGGAAATCAAATGAAGTGGCTCCCATGCTCAGTCCATCACAGTGAGTACCTTGCTTCCGAGAGAGGATAGTTGCAAAGACATAGAAAAGACTGCAAAAAACTCTCCATTTGGAGGCAGCTGACAAGCAGGGCACTGACACTGCCCTTCACTGGCATCCTCCCTCTACCCTAATCATCCCCCTTTCCCAGCATCCCTGCAAAAGCAGAGTGACAGCCAAGTGTGTGGTTAACCAAAAGACAAAGAAGCCAGAAGGAGCAGTGAAATTGCTTGTGTTCAGTTTTAAAGAACTGTTAAAAAACTATATATATCATATTTAGAATAAAGCCAAATGGAGAGTTAGAAGATAAAAATAAACAAAAGGACTTGTTTTAGTCCTTATAAGTCCTTTTCAATATGTGCACTTGTGATTTCAGCAACATTTCATCCACAGTTGGATAGATTTCTTATTTGTTCTTCTACTAAATTTGTATGCAGGACCATCTCAGCGAACAAAAATAAATAAATCTCTGTACGTATAATGTAGAAATTGGTGATAAGTTTCCACTTGTACATTTTAAATATAAAAAGTATATTTGTATTGTTAACATTTTCCCTTAGGAAATTTTGTTCTATTTTAGCCCTAAGTAAAATAGTCTCCAGCAATAAGCTGCATTTTTTATCATAACCTAAACAATATTTTAGGTGTTAAACTCTCTCTTACAAATACTATTTTTGTTTACACACTATACATGTCATTAAGTATCTAAGTCCAGAATTAAAATATGAGAATGCTACTCTCATGTGGCACCATGAATCTCTCCTTAATAGCACTTAGCAGAACCAGATTTCAATTGATTTTTAAATTTCTAATTCCAGTTAAAGATGGCAGAGTAACCACCTGTGAGTATCTTCTCTCTTTCCCAAGACCCCACTAAAACCAAAGAAAAGGAACACATAAGATCCGAACTCAGAAGAGCAAAGTACAGAAGTGGATACATCAGCTATGGACAGACATTTAATATCCTTTTGGAGGATGGAAAGCAGGTGGATTAGGAGTGACTGACTGAGACAGGCAGAAGTGGATACCGAGGGGAAGAGACTGACTCACTTTAAAGGACCTCAATAGGTGCTTCAATGCATGGGGCGGACAGCAAGAAGCCTTGCTGACCATCAGTGTACTCAAAAACAAGTCCATTAGTCATCATTCCCGTCCATATTCAGAGAGTCCATGCTTCCAGAAAAAAGGTACAATGCTGGGAGAAAGTCTCCAATATGAAAGAGACCAAAATAAATAAACAGAAAAGATAGAACTAGAGAACGGAGAATCAATGACAAGGAACAGAAAAGCACCTAAGCATACCAATAATAGTAGTACTACTCAAAAAGGAGAGAAGGAGAAGGAGATAATAATAATTAGCACTTACAATATGCCAGGTACCTAAAGTTTATATATACTTCCTCATGAGTTTTATATATGTGAAATCAAATAGAGAATGAATACACTCACCTGCACACATACACACACATATATAATCTCATTAAGTTTTTGATAATAGGGATGGTAAGGGAACAAGACAAAGTTTCATAAGGTCATCGTCAAATACTCTTTAAAAAAAAATCCCACACATCAAATCCAGGTAATAAGGATTCTCAAACAATGCTGTTAACCTTTCTGCTGTGATACTTCTGAGAGAGACGTATGTACAGATACTACAAATGCTATGATAAAAAAATCAATCAGACAATAATACAAAAGCATTCTTAAATTTTTAATAGCTAAAATCAATTTTTCCTCAAAAAAAACTCAGAAAATTCCAAAAGCAAAGAGATGAAAATTATGAAAGCGAACAGAAAATACTTAGAGAAACAATCCAGATGACCCTGAATCCTATTTCAGAGATAAAGAACAACTATAAAAAGCAGAGTAAAGATGCCACCAAAGAAAGAATACATATCCAAGATCAGAAAGACTTGAATTCAGTTAGTGCCCAGAAACACGGCATGAAGAGCAGACCTACACCAAGGTGTCTCCTCATGGAATTCAGATTTTTGGGGGATAACAAAAAGAAAATTGTGAGGGCTTTGAAAAGCCAAGGGAAACAAATATTAACATGTGAAAAATAAATAAAATAATTTTATTATACTTATGAAAAGTAACACTGTATGCTAAAAACCAATGCACTCATGCTTTTAAAAGTCTGAAAAAGATTTCCACACCCAACAAAACTATCAATAAAGCATGAGACTTAGCAAATATATTAGATCCTGCCTAAAAACTTTTATTTTTTTGTTTTTAATATTTTATTTATTTCAATAGCTTTTGGAGTACAAATGGTTTTTGGTTACATGGATGAATTGTATAGTGGTGAAGTCTAAGATTTTAGTGCACCTGTCACCCAAGTACTGTACTCAAAACTTTTATTGTCAGTAACACAATTATTTAGGAATTTACCAGAGGATATGCTATAGCAAAATAAAAGGGTAGAGTTAGAGAGAGATATGGCACCCAGGAATCAAGGAATCCAATTCAAAAGAGTGGTGAAAGGAAGCCCCAGACTCAGTTTTTCAACTAGCCAGTATAGAAGAGAAAGCCAGAATAGAAAAGAAAGCCAGAATGGAAATGATCTCGGGAACAATAGGAAATTTCATAAAATGCATAAGCTACAAACATTTACACATGCAAATAAAGCAGTTAGAAACAGAAAAACTATCCAAGAAAGGAAACACTATATATTAACAAGAGGTTATAAGTAAAATCTGAAGTTGATGTATCAATAAATTGCAATGTATAAATATTGATGAGAAATACGGTGTTAATATACAATATATAAAAAGAGATCAGTAATTGCAACTGAACAGTGGAATGTGGGACACAGAAAGATGAGGAAGTTAATTTTTCAAATATATACCAGCATAATTTTGATAAATCTGATTATATATTTCAAAATCTAACCAGACAGATGATTTTCAAGCCATACTATCATACATTCATAGGTAAGTCCTTATATGTATACATACATATATATATATATATATTTCCACATATCACACATACATATGTGTACATACATATATGCATACACGCACAAGAATTGATTCCTTTGCATTTGATAAATATTTCTAAAAATCTGTACATTTTCTATCCTTAGTACTTTTTTTCCTATACTGCTAAGGTTATTTTCAGGTTAAAAAAAATCAAATCTTTATTTGCTACATTTTTCAGATTTACTTAAGCAGCCAAACACCCACATGCACACACCACTTGTTATAAGAATACTGACTAACAATTGTTAAAACCTCCAAAATATAAGATCCCCAAAGCACAGGCAAGAAAAGCAAAAATAGATAAATAGGATTACATCAAACTAAAAGGCTCTATGTAACAAAGGAAACAATCAGAGTGAAGAGATGACCGCAGAATGGGAGAAAATATTTGCAAACCATACATCTGATAATGGGTAAGATCCAGAATATATAAGAAACTCAACGCAATAGTAGAAAAGGCAAACAATCCATTGAAAAATGGGCAAAAGACCGAAATAGACATTTCTCAAAAGATGACATACAAATGGCCAACAGGTATATGAAAAAATGCTCAACATCACTCATCATCAGGGAAATGCAAATCAAAGCCACAATGAGACATCATCTCACTCCAGTTAGAATGCCTATTATCAAAAAGACAAAAAATAACAAATGCATGGATGTGGAGAAAATGGAGTGGTTATACACTGCAGTGGGAATGCAAACTAGTACAGCCATTATGGAAACCAGTATGGAGGTTTCTCAAAAAATTAAAAATAGAAGACTATCTCAAGTTCTAGCAATCTCACTACCTGGTATGTATCCAAAAGAAATAAAATTATATGCCAAAAAAATAGCTGCAATGTTTATTGCAACGGCATGTAGAACCAAGATACGAAATCAACCTAAGTGTCCATCAGTGGATGAATGCGTAAATAAAATATCATATATACACACAATGGCATACTACTGGGTCGTTTAAAAAAGTGAAATCCTGTCATTGGTGACAACATGGACTAATCTGGAAGACATTACGTTAAATGAAATAAACCAGGCACAGAAAGACAAATCCTGCATGATCTGACTCATATGTGCAATCTAACCATGTTGAACCCGTAACACTAGAACAGTGGGAACCAGAGCTAAGAATAGGAGAGGGGAGGAGGAGATGGGGAGAGATTGGTCAATGGCTACAAAGTTACAGTTAGAGATGAGGAATAAATTCTGGTGTTCTATTGCAGGGGTCCCCAGCCTTCAGGCCATGAACAGGTACCAGTTTGTGGCCTGTTAGGAACTGGGCTGCACAGCAGGAGGTAAGCGGCAGACAAGTGCTTCATCTGTATTTACAGCTGCTCCCCATTGCTTGCATTACTGCCTGAGCTCTGCCTCCTGTCAGATCAGCAGCAGCATTAGATTCTATAGGAGCACATAAATCCTACTGTAAATTGCACATGGGAGGGATCTAAGTTGCATGCTCCTTATGAGAATCTAATGCCTGATGATCTGTCACTGTCTCCAATCACTCCCAGATGGGACCAGCTAGTTGCTGGAAAACAAGCTCAGGGCTCCCACTGATTCTACATTATGGTGAGTTATATAATTATTTCATTATATAGTACAATGTAATAATAATAGAAATAAAGTCCACAATAAATGTAATGTGCTTCAGGCATCCCCAAATCATTCTCCCACCCCAGTCCATGGAAACATCAAGTTTGATGAAACCAGTCCCTGGTGCCAAAAAGGTTGGGGACCACTGTTCTACTGCACAGTAGGGTGACTATGATTAACAGTAGTGTATATTTCAAAATAGCTGGAAGAAAACATTTTGAGCATTTTTACTACAAGGAAATAATAAATGCATGAGGTGGTGGAAACGCTAGCATAACCTGATTTGATTTTTACACAATGCATACATGTATCGAAACAGCACACTATACCCCATAAATATGTACAATTATTGTGTGTTAGTAAAAACCAAAAAATTCCCAAAAACAAATGCAGAAATCCCACCGAGTAGCATCCTCATAATATTTACTTGATTAACAATCTTTTCTTGCACACCATCTCTTAGGCTCTAAGCTCTACAAGGGCAGGGAACACAACTCCTTTATTTGTGGATGGATCCCTGTAGTAAACAGTCAGTAAATTCTTTTCAAATTCAGGAATTAATCTTTTTAATCCTCTTTTTCATACATGGCTTACACTAACACAGAAAATAACTGCCATGTAAAAGCTCTATCAATGGCCACAGAACCACCAGGGGTACCTTACTATGATGAAACCCCAGGAAAAAATATCCCTGCATAGGACTGTGCCCAACCTCCAAGCTAGTCAGGAAATCAGATTCATGAAAAAAAAAATCTAAATATAATCCCATCCAAATGCGAAATTTGTTACATCCCAGATTTTGGGTTGTGGGTTCATTTTTGTTTTCTGATTGTTTTTAATACAATTCTTGGGAAAAACACTTTGTCAAAAATATCTCCCTCCTAAAAACATGACTGCTTTAGGAATGATGCCAAAATTGCGTCAGTTGTAGGGGTTATGCATTTTACATGCTGTTATAAGGGTAGAAAAGTTTGTGACAGCTCAGGACAGGTTGATGATAGCATGTTTTGAAATGCCCAGAAAGAATCTAGCAGGAAATACCATGGCTGATAACAGTGATTATCTGTGAGGAATGAG
The DNA here is from genome assembly GCF_006542625.1 of Nomascus leucogenys. Taxonomy (NCBI): domain Eukaryota; kingdom Metazoa; phylum Chordata; class Mammalia; order Primates; family Hylobatidae; genus Nomascus; species Nomascus leucogenys. Next base: position 71,656,566 of record NC_044401.1, on the reverse strand, counting down.
ACTGAGGAGAAAATTTCTGAAATAAGCAAAGGCTGGTTTTATAAAAATAAAAGCAATTATAAAAATGGAAATAAAGCAGAAGCTCTCTTAACCAATGCTCTAAAACACCAGTTTTCAAACTAGGGAATGTGAACCCCTAGAAATAAACAACGAATTTCCAAGGGACAGATCCACAGACAGATTTTAAGGAATCAACCTCCAGATTATCCTTCATACATTTTTAAAAGTTGAGATGATGATGGAGGCACATGCCTGCTCTCAAGACCCACCTCACTTTCTTCCACTTTATAAAGAAAATTTTTTTTGTGCAACAACCCATCTCTTACTGATACAGGAGGAGGGCAGGGAAGTGCCGGGTAGAGAAGGGGGGGGTCCCTGGCAAGGGCTCCACCCTCGGGCCTGTGCCCACGGACCTAAATGAAGACAGGCATTTCTGTTTTTGTGCCCAAAAAGTTGCCTTTTGGCCTGCCATACTCCCATCCTGTTCCCATAAAAGCCTGAGACCTAGAGGGCACACACACAAGCGGCTGGACATCAAGAGGAGCACAACACACCAGCAGACACCTGCAGACCAACAACAGCAGAACAACTCGGACGCCAAGGTGAGTTTGGCTGGGGGTGGTTAAAGAAGAGTTCAGCCCTTGGGTGGCCTGTCTCCAGGGAAAAAATCACCTTCTCACTCCATCCCCCTTCTGGCTCCCCATCCATCTCACTGAGAGCTACCTCCACCACTCAATAAAACCTTGCACTCATCCTCCAAGCCCGCATGTGACCTGATTTTTCTGGTACACTAAGGCAAGAACCCTGGGATACAGAAAGCCCTCTGTCCTTGTGATAAGGCAGAATGTCTAATTGAGCTGATTAACACAAGCCACCTGCAGACAGAAAAGCTGAAAGAACACACTGTAACACACATCCACTGGGGCTTCAGGAATCGCAGACATGACAGCCCTAGACACTGCCATAGGACTGGAGCCCAAAAAGTGCTCCCCATGGCCTCTGTACCTGCCCATGTGCATGCTCCCCTTTGGGGTTTGGGCAGCGCAGCACTGAAAATATGAGCCACACCCCTGTCACACTTCCTGCGAGGGGGATAAGGGAACACTCCCATCTCATTACTATGGAACTAGGAGTAAACATTTCCAGATTAAAACCCAAGAAAAACAGTTTAAAAATTCGTATTATCAAAAGAACCACCATTCCAAAGTTATTTCATTAAAAGATGAAACTCCAGTAAAATTTTACTAATGCAGAAGAAGTTTAGATGTCAACTTAAAATGTGCAAACGGATTCAGAGGTGTGAAGACCACTAACCACCCAATGCCTTTCTAGAATATTCTAATAGAATGCCACAGCATAATGAATGCTCTCACATAGGAAGAGCAAGAGGTGAGCTTCATATTCACCAAAATTGTGTGTTACCAAACCTGCTTACATCATTTGTAGTAGGTGGAATTATGCAACCTAATTGAATATTGTGTAACCAAGAGAATTGCTTCTTCAAAAAGAAATCCAAATGCTTGGTAAGACCCAAAAGCAAATTGTAAAAAAAACATGCAACCAAATGAGGAATGGGCAAAATAAGTATAAAAGGGAGGGAGAAAGATTTTTTTTAAATTCTGTAAGGCTTCACAAGTGTCTAAGGCCTACACCTCATTTTAACCAGAAAACTTGAAATTCAGGGATGACATAAAGTAGATGAGCTTTATGGAAGCAAGACCATATGGAATTCAGATTTTCGATCCATGTTCAGCGAAGATCCTTGATCTTACATCAAATGATTGGTAAATGAGTTCATTTATGGGTATTAAGTTCAAATAAAATATTAAGGCATGTGTGATGGTTAATTTTAGGTGTCAACTGGATATTAAGGAATACTTCGTTGATAAATTATTACTTCTGGGTGTTTCTGTGAGGACATTTCCAGAGGGACCTGGCATGTGAGTCAGTGGACTGAGTAGGGAAGAGCCATCATTAATGTGGGTGAGTGCCATCCAAATAGCTGGAGGCCCAGATAGAACAAAAAGGCAAAAGAAAGGTGAATTCTCTCCCTCACTCTCCTGGATCTGGGATACTCATCTTCTCCTGCCTATAGGCATCAGAACTCCAGGCTGTCTGGTCTTTGGACTCTGGGGACTTAACATTAGCAGCCTTCAGCCTTGCACTGAGAGTTACACCATTGGCTTCCCTGGTTCCAAGGCATAGCTTCACGTTGGGGCAGGCCATCAGAAAGACCAAGCACAGGATTAGAGGGTTGGAGCTTCCAGTGTCTGGATGGGTAGAGGGAGGGGAGCTGGACTTGGACTGAGGCATGCTACCAGCATCCCAGGGTTTCCAGCTTGCAGACTGCCTGTCATTTCTTAGCCTCCATCATCACATGAGCCAGTTCCCCTAATAATCCCCTCTCATCCATCCATCCATTCACTCATCCTATTGGTTCTGTCTCTCTGGAGAACTCTGAATAATACTGCATGTTTCATCTTTTTAAAACAGTAATTCCTTCTCCAAACGACTTTCTCTGTTAACCAGACAACTATTGATCTCAATCATCTATATGAGAGAGCATCTATTAAAATTAAAAGTCATGATTAACTCCAGCTCAGTCATTCTCAAAAAGGTCCCCTATAATAGGGGATATTATAAGCAGCTGGAATTATGCAACCTAATTGCATATTGTGTAAATATTCAAGACTGACCCCACTTTAGGTGTCAGGCCATCTGCACTTCTGACCAACTTGACTACAAATTCAGGGGTTCCCACAAGTCCCTCAGCTTTGATAATTCACTAGAATGACTCATCGAACTCAGCAAATCTCCCTATGTATAGTTGCAATTTTATTATAAAAGATACACATCAGGCAAGGTCTGGAAGGGTCCTAGATGTGGAGTGTCCATGCCCTCTCCCCTTGGATTCAGGGTACAACACCCTCCTGAAACATCAATGTGTTCACCAATCAGGAAGTTCCACCAAGCTTTGGTGTCCGAAGTTTTTATCAGGATTTCAATACTTAGGCATGATTGATTATATCACTGGCATGTGACTAAACCCAATCTCCAGCTCCCCTCCTCTACCCATGCAGACACTGGAAGTTCCATCCCTCCAATCCTGTGCTTGGTCTTTCTGATGACCTGCCCCCACCTGAAGCTATGTAAGGATATGACTCACTGAGTCACCTCAGTGGCATATCAAAGACACTCCTGTCACTCAGCAAATTCCAAGGGTTTTCAAAGCTCTGTCCCAGGAACCAGATACATTATTCATTATGCCATATCAGGTAAATTAAAATGGTGGAATGGTGACAATTTAGTTAAATTTCTAATAAAATTTTGGTTTGACAGATGAAGATTAAGAGCAGAGGCTCTTAAGACATGAGAAGGACAGGGAAACAAGGAATAATGTGTGACGAAAACAGCAATAAAAAAAACTTAAAGCAAGCGTGAGACTTACTCAAGCAGTAACCAACAGCCTAAGATCAGAACCATATTGTCAACACGTTTGTCAAAAGAGTAGTCTTCATTCAGAAACAAAGCCTCTGGAGCGAGAGACCAAACAGAAATGGACCTTCCTTCTTCATCCAGGAGATGAACTACAGCAGTCAAGCTAGGCCTGGGGGTAGACATCAGAGAGGCTAACAATAGAAATAGGGATCTACTCCCAAGCTCCAGTCCTAGGAGAGGTGGCAATACTTGGAAAGGTAGCCTCTGGAAGAAGTAGTTTACTCCTGGAAATACCTGCTAAAATCAATAGCAACAAAACCCTGGAACTTATAAACAAGGCAAAATGTTTATAGTATAATGTTAATACTACTGAATTCTTTCATTCTGTTGCAAGCGTTAGATAGATGGAAATTACCCCACACTTCTGTAAGAGACTACATTTCATTGACTATTTAATACACATTATCTCCTTTGAAATGGCTCCTGAACCAGAGAGAAAGAAAGATAAGACCATGAACACAGAGGCACTGCTTGCGGAAAGGAAAATTCTCTCCACACTGTCTACTCTCAAGCAACATCAGAAAGAAAACCAAGAAATACAACTAAATGGAATATCAGTAAAGGTTGAGCATTCCACCTGAATCTTGCCGTTTACTTTTTAATAGCACATATGAGAGAAACAGTAGAGCAAAGATGAATTAATCAACAAATGGTATTGGGTTAACTAGTAGCCACTTGGAAAGAAATAAATCTGAATTTATATAAAATGCTATATATCAAAATACACTCCAGGTGAATCAAGAATTTTAATGTAAAATAATAAACTGTAAATGCACTATGAGAAAACATGAGAGATCCTCTTTTCATTCTTTCATTTAGTAGTAAGAAAGCCCTTTCCAATCAAAACATGAAATCAGAGGCATGGGGGAAGAAAACTCTAAGTGACTCTGTGAAAAGGAAATTGTGTAGCTAAAATTTATAAAAATAAAAATAAAGTCAAAACATAGGAGGAGGCTCTACACTTGTTCTCGGGATATTAAAAAGCTGCAAAAAAGAAAGCTATTCCCATCATAACAACAAAAGCTAGATCATGTACAAAATCTTAACTGTCTTGAGACCCTCAGAAAGTAACAAAGAATGAGTGAACTAAATTCCAAAGGATGTGAGGATGTTAACTGACATTTGTCAGACCAGGGGAAGAAACGGTAGCTGCTATACAGGCAGATAATCAGAAAACAACTCAGATTTTAGCTATTTGTTAAAGGCCTTATGTAAGCTGGGAGCCTCTGACGCAACAGGATTTGGGGGAATTTGTACTCACTCTTTTCCAATTTCCTCCACTAGGTGCTCATGAGAAAGCTTGGAGACAGGGCAAGAGAAGAGAGAGAGAGAGACTCACTAGGCAGTGTAGGTTTAGACTGGGGATAAGCTGTCACTGTGACACAGGCACAAAACACAATGCTGGGGAGAGTAATGTGGCAGGAAACCTGTTCCCTCCCTAAACCACCTTACCGCTACTCATACAAGGGAAAATTCAGCTGCCATGGAGACAGTACCAGGAGCATTGAGAAAGCCACACCCTTGGAAGCAGAAGAGCCAAGAAATAGTACCCCTGTTCCCAACTCAAGTACTAAACTTATGCACAAGCAACTCCAGCCTACCTTTGGAGAGGGGACAAGAGCAAAGAGAGAGACTTCTTCCATGTTGCAGGGTGTTCAGGGTTTGCTCAAAGCTGAGGGTGAAGCAGGAAACCTTAAAAATGTGCTCTGGTAACACAGGTCCCATATTGACCACAAGTAGCAACACTCCAGAGCTGAAGGCAAGGGAAGGCTGTAGGAGACCCGGGCAACGATAGCAACAACCAAAAACAAATCCAGCTTAACTGCTGGCTAGATTGACCCAACTCCTGGCCCGATAGCAGAAGAGATAGGCCTGTTTCCTATCATAAATCATAAGTAATATTTACTTCTGTATCCTGTCCCACACATACTGTCCAGCATTCAATAAAAAATGATGACACTCACACAAGAAAGCAAGAAAAAATGACCCAGAAGACAATGGAGCAAGATCTTTGAAGTACTAAGAGGGAAAAAGCAAAAAACTGTCAACTCAAAATTTTATGTTTAAAAATGAAGGCAAAATATAGTACAAAAGTTAAAGTAGAGTTTCAAAAAGTATTCAAAAATGACAGAGTAACAGAGGAATGGAGGGACATAAAAAGGGAGGCAGCAATCAGAAAACAAAAAAATAAGCTGGTAGACTCAAACCTAAAGATAATAATAATTATAATCCAGGGTAACACACTAAATAATTCAATTAAAAGGTAGAGACTGTCAGAATAGACAAAAACAAGACCCAAATCTATGCTATCTATAAGAGGTTCACTTTGAGAAACAGGAAAATTAAAAGTAAATGGATGAAAGAAAGATACACCATACAAAAAGCAAGCATAAAATGACTGGAATCACTACATCATTAGTAGTAGATAAAACACAGTTCCAAACAAAAGGCATTATCATGGATAAAGAGGAACATTTCATTATAACAAAAGGGTCAGTTTAACAGAAAGATATAGAAAGCCTGAAAGTGTATGCTGTAAAGCTTTAAAATATGTGAAGCAAACGTGTTGGAACTAAACGGACAAAGAGACCATTCTACATCCATAGTTTGAGATTCCCCCCTTCTCTCTGCAACTAATAGAGTAACTAGACAATATTAACACCACCACCATCAATCACAGCAGAACTATCAACCAGCTGGATTTAATTACTATTTATGGAACAGTACAACTGACAACATCAGAATACACATTATTTTCAGCACATGTGGTAAGTTTATCAGAATAGACCATATTGTGGACCATTTCCTAAGTCTCAGTGAATTTAAAACTATCAAAATCACAAAGAACATGATATCTAAACACAATTTAATTAAATTAGAAACCAATAGTAAGAAAATCAGAAAAACCATTTGGAAATTAAGCAACAAATTACTAAATAATCATCAAGTCAAAGAAGAAATAGCAAAACAAATTATATTTTGGTGTGTGTGATAATTTTTTAAAAGGCAAAATGCAAACATTCTTGGACCAACAAAAGCTAAAATAAATTACTGTCAGCAACTCAGCACAATAAGAAATAATAAAGGCATTTCTTCAGGCAGAGCAGAAGGAATATGACACTGCATGGACATTTCTATATATATATTATATATATATATATATGGAAATAATGAGTGCTGGAAATTATACAAATATGAAAGATTTTTTTTTATTTTTAATCTCTTAATACTATAATTCACTGTCTAAAGCAAAATAGTAACACACTATGGAATTTAAAACAGTAGACAGAGGCATGAAACAAAAGCACACTGCGGGAACATATTTATGATATACATAAGGCAGTATATTATTTGAAGGTAGACTGTGAGACAAAGTGACATATTTTAAGCTTCAGGGTAGCACTGTCCAAGAAAACATTCTGTGTAGATAAAAATGTGCTATATTTATACTGTCCAGTATGGTAGCCATTAGCCAAACGTGGATACCGCACACTTGAAATGTCATTAGTTTACCCAAGCATATGAAATTTCAAGCATTAATTGTAAATTAATTAAAAATTTAAATTTAAGCAGCTACATAGGGATAGTGGCAGCCTTACTGGATAGTAAAGCCCAAGCATAACCATTTTTTAAAAAGTACAATTAAAAGGTATCGATAATTAGTAATAATGGTGGGAAAATGGAATCATAAAAACTACTCAATTCAAAAGAAGGCAGAAAAACAAATAAGGAATATATAAAAGAAGTAGAAAACAAATAGTAATATGCAACAGTCATGTGCTATATAATGATGTTTCTGTCAATGACAGACCACATATACAATGGTGGAAGTATAAGGTTATAATACTGTATCTTTCCTATGTTTAGACATACAAATACTTACCATTGTGTACAACTGCCTACAGTAATCAGTACCGTAACATGCTGTCTAGGTTTGTAACTTAGAAGCAATAGTCTATAACATCTAGGTTTATGTAACTATACTCTATGATATGTGCACAATGACAAAATTACCTAACAATATCTTTCTTAGAAAGCATCTCCATTGTTAAGCAACACATGACTGTAGATTTCAATTTAACCATATCAAAAATTATGTTAAATGTAAACCATCCACATGCACTAATTAGAAAGGCAGAGATTTTGGAATGAATAAGCAACAAAACCCAACTATTTGCTGTCTATAAGAAACCCACTTTATAAAGATATACATTAATTAAAAGCAAAAGAATGAAAAATATACACCATTGAATCACTCATACAGGTAACTCTGAATGGCAACATTAATATTAAATTACAAAGTAAACTTCAGAAAAAAGGATTATTACTAGAAGTAAAAACAGGAACTTCATTAAGAGGTGAATATCTATCAAGATAAAAACATAATCCTAAATGGGTATGTATCTAGTACCAGAGTTTCAAAACACATGGAACAAAAAGACAAGCACACAATTATAGTTGGAGACTGATATGGTTTGGCTGTGCCCCCACCCAAATCTCATCATGAATTCCAACGTATTATGGGAGGGTTCCAGTGGGAGGTAATTGAATCATGGGGGTAGGTCTTTCCCATGCTGTTCTCATGACAGTGAATAAGTTTTACGAAAGCTGATGGTTTTAAAAAGAGATGTCCCCCTGCACAAGCTCTCTCTCATTCTCTCTTTGCCTGCTGCCATCCAAGAAAGACAGGACTTGCTCCTTCTTGCCTTCTGCCATGATTGTGAGGCTTCCCCAGCCACGTGGAACTGTAAATCCAATTGAACCTCTTTCTTTTATAAATTGCCCAGTCTCGGGTATGTCTTTAGCAGCAGAATGAAAACAGGCTAATACAATAAATTGGTACCAGTAGAGTGGGTGTTGCTGAAAAGATACCCAAAAATGTAGAAGTGATGTTGGAACTAGGTAATAGGCAGAGGTTGTAACAGTTTGGAGGGCTCAGAAGAAGACAGGAAAACATGGGAAAGTTTGGAACTTCCTAAAGACTTGTTGAATGGCTTTGCCCAAAATGCTGATAGCGATATGGACAATAAAGTCCAGGTTGAGGTGGTTTCAGATGGAGATGAGGAACTTGTCAGGAACTAGAGGAAAAGTCACTCTTGTTATGTTTTAGCAAAGAGAGTGGCAGCGTTTTGCCCCTGCCCTAGAAATTTGTGGAACTTCGAACTTGAGAGAGATGATTTAGTGTATCTACTGGAAGAAATTTCTAAGAACCAAAGCATTCAAGAGGTGACTTGGGTGTTCTTAAAGGCATTCAGGTTTAAAAGGAAAACAGCACAAAAGTTTGGAAAATTTGTAGCCTGACAACGAGATAGAAAAGAAAATCCCATTTTCATTTTCTGAGGAGAAATTCAAGCCAGCTACAGAAATTTGCATAAGTAACGAGGAACCAAATGTTAATCACCAAGACAATGGGAAAATGTCTGCAGGACATGTCCGAGACCTTTGTGGCAGCCCCTCCTATCACAGGCCTGCAGGTTTAGGAGGAAAAAATGGTTTCATGGGCTGGGCCCAGGGTCCCTCTGCTGTGTGCAGTCTAGGGACTTAGTGCCCTGCATCCCAACTGCTCCAGCCATGACTAAAAGGGGCCAAGGTAGAGCTCGGGCTGTTGCTTCAGGGGTTGAAGCCCCAAGCCTTGGTGGCTTCCATGTGATGTTGAGCCTGCAGGTGCATAGAAGTCAAGAATTGAGGTTTGAGAACTTCTGCCTAGATTTCAGAGGATGTATGGAAATGCCTGGAGGCCCAGGCAGAAGTTTGCTGCAGGGGCAGGGCCCTCATGGAGAACCTCTGCTAGGACAGTGAAGGGAAATGTGGGGTTGGAGCCCCCACACAGAGTCTCTACTGGGGCACCACCTAGTGGAGCTATGAGAAGAGGACCTCAGAATGGTAGATCCACCAACAGCTTGCAACGTGCTCCTGGAAAAGCTGCAGACACTCAATGACAGCCCATGAAAGCAGCTGGGAGGGGGGCTACAACCTAAAAAGCCACAGGGGAGCAGCTGCCCAAGGCTGTGGGAGCCCACCTCTTGCATCCGCATAACCTTGATGTGAGACATGGAGTCAAAGGATATCATTTTGGAGCTTTAAGATTTGACTACCCCACTGAATTTAGGACTTGCATGGGGCCTGTAGCCACTTTGTTTTGGCCAATTTCTCCCATTTGGAATGACGATATTTACCCAATGCATGTACCCCCATTGTATACAGGAAGTAACTAATTTGCTTTTGATTTTACAGGCTCATAGGCAGAAGGGACTTGCCTTGTCTCAGATGAGACATTGGACTGTGAACTTTTGAGTTAATGCTGAAATGAGTTAAGACTTTGGGAGACTATTGGGAAGGCATGATTGGTTTTGAAATGTGAGGACATGAGAATTGCCAGGGGGCCAGAGGTGGAATGATATAGTTTGGTTGTTTCCCACCCATATCTCATCTTGAATTCCCATGTATTATGGGAGGGACCCCGTGGGAGGTAACTGAATCATGGGGACAGGTCTTTCCTATGCTGTTCTTGTGACAGTGAATAAGTCTCATGAAATCTGATGGTTTTAAAAAGAGGCATTCCCTGCACGAGCTCTCTCATTCTCTCTTTGCCTGCTGCCATCAATGTAAAATGGGACTTGCTCATCCTTGCCTTCCACCATGATTATGAGGCTTCCTCAGCCACATGGAACTGTAAATCTCATACAAACTCTTTCTTTTGTAAATTGCCCATTCTCAGGTATGTCTTTATCAGCAGCATGAAAACAGACTAATACAGAGACCGTAAAACTTGACTCTCAGTAATTGATAAAACAAGTAAACAATCAGCAACTGGCTGGTATTTATGGAACAAGTATGCCCAAAAGCATTAGAATACGTATTTTTAGTACAATATGGAATATTCATCATGACAGATCATATTCTAGGACATAAAAAAGAAAATCTTAAAAACCTAGAGGGCATACCTGGCAGGTTCTTTAACTGCAAAGGATTTACACTAAAAGTAAATAAAAGAACAGTATTTGGAAAAATCCAAACTACTGAAAAGTAAACAATGTATTCCTAAATAATTCATGGCTCAAAGGAGAAATCATAAAAGTTTTAGAATATGTTTTAATACAATGAACATAAAAAGAGAACATATCAAAATGTGTGAGACACATTGAAAGCAGTGACCAAGGGAAATATACAAAAATAGATCCTTATATTCAAAAACAAGAAAGGCCTTAAGTCAAAAACTTAAGATTCCATATAACTTAAAACTATATAAAGAATAAATTAAATTCAAAGCAAAAAATGGAAAAAAATAACATCAGCATGAAGCAATGAAAGAGAAAAATAATTAAAAACAAGTAATGAAACAAGTCTGCTCTTTGAAAAGGCCAAATTGATAAACCGCCCCAAATTAATCAAGAACAAAAGAGAAAAAATATGTATCGCCAATATTAATAAACAAATGGAAACATCACTACAGATTATATTGATAATAAAAGAAAAATGGTATATTATGAGCAACTTCATGCCAATAAGTTTGATAACTTATTTGAAAAATTCCTGAAAAACAAACTACCAAAGCTCATTCCAAAAGATATTGACAGCATGAGTATCTCTATGTCAATAAATTAAAATGATACTTTAAAACCTTCCCACAAAGAAAACCACATGTCTAAAGACTTCACTGCTGAATTGTTCCTAACATTTAAAGAAGAATTATCAATTCTACACAAACTCTTCCAGAAAAAAGAATAGGAGGGAACATTTACTACCTCATTTTACGTGGCCAGCATTACTCTGATATGAAAACCAAAGACATTAAAAGTAAAGAAAATTACAGACCAGTATCTCTTATAAAATGGATGCAAAAATCCTTTTAAACACAAGCAAATCAGTAAGAACTAAAACTATGAAAGTCTTAGAAAAAAGGATGGGGGTCAATCTTCATGACTTTGGATTTGGCAATGAATTCCTAGATGTTACACCAAAAACACAAGCAAACAAACAAAACTAATAAGTAAATTGGACTTCATCAACATTTAAAACTTTAAGTATCAAAGAATACTTTCAAGAGTAGAAAAACAACAGAAAATGGGAGAAAATATCTAGAAATTCTATGTTTGATAAGGGTCTAGTATCCAGAATACATCAAAAACTCTTACATCTCAACAACAAAAAAAAGACAAATAACCCAACTTATAAAGGGCTTGAATAGATATTTCTCCAAAGAAGATACCGAATGGTCCAGAAGCATATGAAAAGATGCTCAACATCATCAGTCTTCAGGAAAATGCAAATCAAAACCACAACGAGATACCACTTCACACCCAAGAGGATGGCTGTAAGCAGGAAAACCTAAGTGTTGGCAAAGACATAGAGAAACTGGAACCTTCATACATTTCTGATGAGGATGTAAAATGGTGCAAAACAGATGTTCAAACAAAAACTTATACATGAATGTTTATGGCGACATTACTCAAAATAGCCAAAAGGTGAATACAACTAAAATGTCTATCAATGGATGAATGAATAAATAAAATGTGATATATTCATACAATAAATTATCCAGTGATTGAAAAAAAATGAGTACTGATACATGCTACAACACGAATGAAGCTTAAAAACATGATGCTAAGTGAAAAAAGAAAAAAGATGGACAAAAAAGGCCACATATTGTACAATTCCATTTATATGAAATGACCAAGACAGGCAATTCCATAGAGCAGAAAGCAAACTAGTGATTGTCAGGGCTAAATAGAGGGTGGGGGAATGAGGAGTAGCAGTTTAAAACATGTGAGACTTCCCTTTGGGGTCATGAAGACAGTCTGGAACTAGACAGTCATGATGGTTGTACAACATTGTGACTGTACTAAGTACCACTGAATTGAACACCTTAAAGTTGTTTTAAAAATGTGTATTTTACAACAATAGAAAAGCAAATCAATTCCAGCAGTATATAAAAATAATAATATGTAATGACCAAGTAAGGTTTATCCAAGGAATGCAGTTGATTTAATGTTAAAAATAGATCAATGTAACTCACCAATATGACCATGTCAGTAGATGCAGAAAAAATATTTGACAAAATTCAACATCCATAAGAAATAAAGTTCTCAGAAAACTAGAAATAGAAGGAAATCTCTTCAACCTGATAAAAGGCACATACAGAAAACCTATAGCAAACATACACAACTATGAAGATCAAATGCATTCCCCCTAAGACGGGGAACAAAGCAGGAATATTTGCTCTCACCACTTCCATTCATCATTGAACTAGAGGTCCTAGCCAGTGAAAATTAGGCAAGAAAAAGAAATAAAAAGCAAATAAAACTATTTTTATTTGCAGATTACATGGTCATTCATGTAGAAAATCCACAACAAAGGCAGACAGTCTCAGAACTAGATAGACAAGCACAGAGGAGCTTCATCCAGCCTGGGGGCCTCGGCACTGTGACCAAAGACCAAACTGAGATGGGGAGAGGCCTTCCAAGAATAAATTTAGGAAAACAAGGAAAAGATATTTGTAAACACTGAGGACTTTTCTCAAAGAAAATGGAAAGGGGACAGTGATCCAAAAAATGATGGATCTATCTGTTTCAGAGTTTCCCACCTAGTTTGTTTGACTCTCCAGATGGCTCCAGAGTTTTCAAGATAAACTTCAAAGAAAAATCACAGACACACACACACACACACACACACACACACACACACACACACAGAGGGAGAGACTGGATACCAAAATAACAGATGTGATTGTCACTAAACAAAAAGATTGTTGAGACTTCAGTTTTCTTCTTTTTGCTTTTCAGATTTTCCCAAGTTTATTTTTATAATGACCCTGTTTACTCTTGCAATAAACATTTGTCTTAAATGGAAAAAAAAGGTCAAAACACAAATGACAAATTAGGGAAAAGATGTGCAGCAAGACAGATGCAGCTATGTTCTTCAATACATAAAGACTTTTAAAAATCAATTAAGAAAAGGTTAAGAAACCAAAGGGTCACACGTGAACAGAAACACAAATTGCTTGTCATCATATGAAAAGATGCTCAACCTCACTAATAATTAAAGAAGCAAAAATTAAAATAATTCTGACTGGCAATTTTGAAGAGCTTTATGATTCAAAGTATTAAGAGAGATTATGAGGGGAAGGAACAACTTTTCATGTAAATGGCCACGTTGTGAAAATATTGCAATAAAATACTAGGGCACTTTTCTTAAGAGGCACCTAAATGTTAAATGCACACGCTCTTTAACTTAGCAATTCCACTTCTAGGCATTCATTCTACAGATGTATTTGCAAACATACACAATGATCATGTACAAGGCTGTTCAGTACTCTTTCAAAATACCAACAACTGGAAACAACCCATATTGAGAGGTGACAGCATGCTGGCAGTCCTCACAGCCCTCGCTCGCCCTCGGCACCTCCTCTGCCTGGGCTCCCACTTTGGCAGCACTTGAGGAGCCCTTCAGCCCACCGCTGCACTTTGGGAACCCCTTTCTGGGCTGGCCAAGGCTAGAGCCAGCTCCCTCTGCTTGCAGGGAGGTGTGGAGGGAGAGGCACGAGCAGGAACCGAGGCTGCGCGCGGCGCTGGTGGGCCAGCTGGAGTTCCGGGTGGGCATGGGCTTGGCAGGCTCGCACTCAGAGCAGCCGGCCGGCCCTGCCGGCCCCGGGCAATGAGGGGCTTAGCACCTGGGCCAGCGGCTGCAGAGGGTGTATTGGGTCCCCTAGCAGTGCCAGCCCACCGGCGCTGCACTCGATTTCTCACCGGGCCTTAGCTGCCTTCCTGCAGGGCAGGGCCCAGGACCTGCAGCCCGCCATGCCTGAGCCTCCCACCCCCTCCATGGGCTCCTGTGCAGCCCGAGCCTCCCCAACGAGCACCACCCCCTGCTCCACGGCGCCCAGTCCCATCGACCACCCAAGGGCTGAGGAGTGCGAGTGCATGGCGCAGGACTGGCAGGCAGCTCCACCTGTAGCCCCGATGCAGGATCCACTGGGTGAAGCCAGCTGGGCTCCTGAGTCTGGTGAAGACGTGAAGAACCTTTATGTCTAGCTCAGGGATTGTAAATACACCAATCGGCACTCTGTATCCAGCTCAAGGTTTGTAAACACACCAATCAGCACCCTGTGTCTAGCTCAGGGTTTGTGAATGCACCAATAGACACTCTGTAGCTAGCTGCTCTGGTGGGGCCTTGGAGAACCTTTGTGTGGATACTCTGTATCTAACTGATTTGATGGGGATGTGGAGAACCTTTATGTCTAGCTCAGGGATTGTAAACGCACCAGTCAGCGCCCTGTCAAAACAGACCACAGGGCTCTACCAATCAGCAAGATGTGGGTGGGGCCAGATAAGAATAAAAGCAGGCTGCCCGAGCCAGCAGTGGCAACCCGCTCAGGTCGCCTTCCACACTGTGGAAGCTTTGTTCTTTTGCTCTTTGCAACAAATCTTGCTACTGCTCCTCACTCTTTGGGTCCACACTGCTTTTATGAGATGTAACACTCACCACAAAGGTCTGCAGCTTCACTCCTGAAGCCAGCGAGACCACGAACCCACCAGAAGGAAGAAACGCCAAACACATCCGAACATCAGAAGGAACGAACAACTCCAGACGTGCCACCTTAAGAGGTGTAACACTACCGTGAGGGTCCGCGGCTTCATTCTTGAAGTCAGTGAGACCAAGAACCCACCAATTCCGGACACAATATGTCCATCAATAGGGTTTAAAAATAAACTACGTTAAGTCCCCACAATGCAGGAAGGTGATCTATATGGCTTGGTATCAGATATGTTTACTCTCCATTCTATAGAATTAAATTAATAAAGCAAGTTGCTGGATGACAGGGAGAGCATTCTCTACTTTGTGTTTTTCAAAAAAAAGTAGATATAAGTTTAGAAAAGTACTGGAGGACAGCAGGGCACACGTTATATAGATAACAAACCTGCACATCCTGCATATGTATCCTGGAACTTAAAACTAAATTTAAAAAAAAAGAAAATTACTGGAGGAAACACAAGAAAATAGTTAACTATGAGGCCAGGTGAGGTGGCATGTGCTTACAGTACCAGCTACCCAGGAGGCTGAGATGGGAGGATCAGGTGAGCCCAAGAGTTCCAGGCTGCAGTGTGCTACAATCACACCTATGAGTAAACACTGCAAAATAGCCACTGCATTCCAGACTGGGCAACATAGTGAGACTCCATCTCTTCAAAGAAGGAAAGAGTTAACTATGGTTACCTCTAAGTAGGTAAATTTTTTTAAACACTTTGTACTGTTTGAAATCTTACCACATATAAGTATTAGCTTTTATAATCACTTAATCTTAATAATGTACTGAATCTTGGTTTTCTACTTTGTAAAATGGTAATAATTGTCTAGCTCATCTCAGAAGGTAATTGTGAATACCAAATGAGAAAATACAGATGCATGAAAGTGATTTATAAGCTTTATATGGGTGATCCACGAACTGCATATAAGTTAGGTATTATTGCTAATCATGATTATTTTTTCATCTACAAGAAATCATTTTATGACTCAGGATTTACAATGGGTAGGTCTGAGAAAATTTTAATTTACTGGGGAAGGATAAATGAGAAATAAAGGCTAAGAAAATTGCTACAAAATGTATTTGTGGAAGAAGGTTTTTGTCTTGTTTTGCCTTTAAGGACAGAGGAGAAAAAATAAAAAGAGTCAGGAAAAAATATACAAAGCTCATGCAGAAAGTTATTTCTGTGCTAAATAAAAATGTAATCCTATATAACATTTTTAGTTCCTTAAAAATGAAGATATAAAACCTCACATGAAGTTCCACAGGAGCCTCATAATTAAAGAGTCAGTTGAGGCCAAGGTGATCCAAAGAGAAATATGTCTCCTCCATGCTGAGTGAATTTCAAACAGGTGTTTGCAGGTATCAATAAAGCTAATGTTAAGGGGAAACAGGAAAACAACGAGACCTCAGAGTATTCAGCGGAGACTGAAATTGCAACAAACTAACCCCCTACACTCACTATTAAAAGCTCATTAACTCCCAGCTGTTCATCCATTAGGCTGAGAAGAAGAAAAAGCACATGCCCTCGCTGTCACATATTTATACCAGAGGTTTTCATCTCATAAAGGGGAAAAAGAGGGGAGATAAGGAGAAGATAACAATCATAATTATATCACCAGGCTGTGGAGAAAGCTGTGCTAAATATAATAAGCCTCTCAGGCAATAAAGTCAGATGCATGTCCAAAGTCTGCCACTGTAAAGAGGAAAGAAGGGAGGAGGGCGAATGTCCATCGACATCATGGGAATTGTCCTTGAGCCACTTACAAATCGGAGCCCCTTGGCTCATCTCACCAGGTCACATCTGATCTACACCACAAGCAGCAACACTTGCAAATAAAATTATTTTCTCCTAGTCACTCACTATGGTACACAGTCCCTGACTGCAGCAAATTAAACAAAAGAAGGCATAAAGAATACAAATCAAATTTAAAGCAATCTATGCACAAACCATTATTTTCCTTAAAAAATGATGGATTGGAGCTGCATGTTGTGTAATAAAACTTCTAGACGAGCACTCAAAACTAGCAACTTGTAACCCGATTCCAACCCACAGGTGTTTCATTTGGCTCAAGGCTCTGAAAATGTTTTAGCTGTTAGTACTTAAAAATCAAGAGATGTAACTCAATCATCTCTCTCCAGTGTGTCCGGCAATACTGGAAGATTGCATTGCTAGATGTGTATTTGCATATTTCTGTAAGAGATAAGACTAGTTCCTTTAGGTATTTGAGGGTTTTGATCCATTATAGCCCCAGAAGAGTAAACATTTAAAAATAAAATAGAGCTTTCTCTACATAAATCTTGCGCAGTGCTGTGTAACACGTGGCTACACTTTCTCACCTCATTTTCATGGCAGTATCTCTATAGCTCCAGCCTCAGTCATCTGACTGTATTCCTTACCACCACCTCCATCACTACTACCCTGCCCACTCTACTGCTGCTCCTCAAACATGCCAATCACCTCTGCCTCAGGACAGCTGCCCGCACCGTCCCCTCACTTGGAACATTCTTACCCCAGATATCATCAGGACTGGCTCCTTCATCTTTGAATCTTTACTCCAACATTGCCTTTTTCGGAGAGCTCATCTCTGACTATGCTATTTAAAAGCACAAGTCTTTGCTGTGCAGAAACTTTTAGTTTGATGCAGTCTCCACTCATTTACTTTTTGCTTTTGTTGCCAGTGTTTTTGGTGTCATAGCCAAAAAATCATTGACAAGACCAACATCACTGAGCTTTTCACCTACGTTTTCCTCTAGGAGTTTTACAGTTTTAGGCCTTGTGTTTACATATTTTAAGAGACAGGGTCTCACTTTGTCACCCAAGCTGGAGTGCAGTGGCATGATCATAGATCACTGCAGCCTCCAACTCCTGGGCTCAAGCCATGCTCCTAGTTCAGCTTCCCAAGTAGCTGGGACTACAGGCACATGCCACCATACCTGGCTAAATTTTGATTTTATTTTTGTAGAGACAGGATCTCACCACGTCACTCAGCTGGTCTTGAACTCCTGGGCTCAAGCTATCCTCCTGCCCTGGCCTTCCAAGGCCCTGGGATTATATATAAATGGGAGCCATCACACCCAGCCATGTTTAAATCTTTAATCCATTTGGCCCTGGCGTGGTGGCTCACTCCTGTAATCCCAGCACTTTGGGGGGCTGAGGTGGGTGGATCACGAGGTCAGGAGATTGAGGCCATCCTGGTTAACACGGTGAAACCCCATCTCTACTAAAAATACAAAAAATTAGCCAGGCGTGGTGGCAGGTGCCTGTAGTCCTAGCTACTGGGGAGGCTGAGGCAGGAGAATGGTGTGAACCTGGGAGGCAGAGCTTGCAGTGAGCTGGGATCGTGCCACTGCACTCCAGTCTGGGCGACAGAGTGAGACTCCGTCTGGAAAAAAAAAAAAAAACCTTTAATCCATTTGGAGTTGATTTTTGTCAAGCACTAGTTGACCATATATTCCAGGGTTTATTTCTGGGCTTTCTAGTCTGCTGGCCTATGCACTTCTTTTTATGCCTGTATCATACTGTTTTAATGACAAAGTTTGCTAAGAGAGTAGATCTTATTCTTACCACACACATACACACAAAGGTAACAATGTGAGGTGATAGATATGTTAATTAGCTCAATTGTGGTAATCATTTCACAATGTATATGTATATCAAAACATCACATTAGACATCTTAAATATATGTAATTTTTATTTGTCAATTGTGCCTTAATAGAGCTGGGGGAGCAAATCTCTGACCCCAACTTTATTTTTCCCCATAGAATTCATGACATATTATGCTTTATTTGCTTATTTACTGTCTATCCCCCTACACATGATGCTCAAGAGAGCAAAAAAAAATTTCTGATTCGTTCACTGCCATATAATTAGTTTCAACTAGTGCCTGACACGCAGTAGCCACTGTAAAATATCCATTGGATGAATTAACTTTGTTTCTCATCAGAAAGCAAAAGAAATGCACACATTTAACACATATCCACACACATCAATGAAACCGTGATAACCTCTCACCTCTAAAATGAGGATATAATTCACTGGCAATAGACTTGCCCTACAAGAAATGCTAAAGGATATTCTTCAGGCTGAAGGGAAACCACATCAGAGGGAAACCTGAAGGAAGAAAATCAATGAAGGAAGAACAACAAAAATCGTTAATATCTGGGTAAATATAGTCTATTTTTCGCCTCAGGTTCTTAAAAATATGTATAACCGTTGAAAGCAAAAATTATAACATTTTTTAATAGAGTTTTCAGTGTATGTAGATGTAATATATATAATTATCATATAAAGGGAGGAGGATAAAGAGATCTATATGCTTGTGAGGCTTCTACGTTTTGCTCAGTGTCAAAATATTAACTGTAATGTAGACTTTGAAAGATCAGATATGTACATTTTAAGCCCTAGAGCAATCACTAAAAAAGAAAAAAAAGAAGTATAAAAAAGTCAATAAATGAAATGAAATACTAAAAATTACTCAAATAAAAGAAAGCAGGAAATGGGAACAAAGAAGCAAAAGGCAAAGGTGACAAACAGAAAACAATAAAATGGTAAACCTAAGTCAAAATATTTCAATAATTACATTAAATGTAAATGATCTATGCATACAAATTAAAAGAGAGATTATCAGATTAAAGTGAGAATACTCATAATTTAACAAAATAAATGGGGAAAAAGGACCATGCTGAGGATACTCAAATGAGTAATGTTATACAGTAAATTCTCAGGTAGAAGGTCAGCATCATATTCATACGGATATGAGAATCCCCTGAATTACTAATGCAAATGACCTCAAATCAGACATTTGTGCAGAGGCATCCCAACCAGGGAACAAAATGGTACAATGGCATAGTAACAAAGGAAAATGTGCCAAGTGGGGAGAACACAGGAGCAGTGAAGAGTGAAAGGAACTCTCCTACCTTTTGTACCACCCTTAGCACTAATGAAGGAAGGAAGCAAGTCTCAGGAACCCTACTTTGGCCATTTTTGCTCTCTGGCCCACTTCCTCAACATACTTATTTCCTTTCAAAGTATTTATGGCAACCCCCAATGTGTGTAGTAGGTCAGTGGAAGGATAAGGCAAACATGGATGGATGCAAACTCTTATAAGCACATGTGACCAAACAGGAAGAAACATGGTAAAGAACTAAAACAAAGTCATGGAAGATAGAGTCATCTTTCTCCTATGGACTGATCTCAGGCCACCTGGTCCACAAAAGGGAACCACCTTAACTATCTGACCACACATGGCCCTAGGGCACTAGTCACACTGTCCATGCTGTCTGCACAACACAAGTATTAGAAGTTGAATTGTGTCCCATCAGAAGATATGCTTAAGTCCTAATCCCTGTAAATGTGACCTTGTTTGGAAATAAGGTCTTTCCATGTGTAATCAAGTTAAGATGAAGTCTAATCTAACATGCTGGTGTCTTTGTAAGAAGAGGAAAATGTCATCTGAAGACAGAGACAAAGAGAGGATGACAATGGAGGCCGAGATTGAAGTGCTCCAACTGCAAGCCCAGGAATGCCTGCGGCTACCAAACGCTGGAAGACGCAACAAGGATCGTCCTCTAAAGGATTCTGAGGGAGTGTAGCCCTGCCAACACCTTGATTTTAGACTTCCAGTCTCCAGAACTGTAAGAGAATAAATGTGTATTGTCTTAAGCCACCCAGCTGTAGCACTTTGTTATGGCATCCTTAGGAAGCTAATGCAGCAGAGGACTATATTTCTCTTTATAATGTATCATCACTTAAAAACAAAGAAAATAAGAAAATAAATGACTTTGTTTCTGTCAGGAAGCCCAAGAAATAAACCATACTGTGTCTCACTCTCTTGTCATGAAGCAGAGATCTCAAACTTCAAAGACTACAAGGTAAATAAGAAACGCAGCTATGTAACCTAGTGGGACACAGAAGCAAAAGGGAGCCCTGTCGCAGAGGAGCAGCAGCTTTTCAGCTCTAGATATGCTAAACTTTTGTTAGAAACTAGAAATTAGGACCTTGATGTGGTATTTCCAGAATCTAAAACACAACACAGTGGGCCAAACCTGGCCCACAGGCCACCAGTGTATAATCCCTGCTCTCAATCATACTCCTGTACCCTAAGGCAGAGATTTAGATTCTAAAAAAAAATCTCTGAGACTGTCAGAAAATTCAGAAGACTGTCAATATGTAATGGCCAATAATGGATTTCATTAGTTTTCTAGATTTTCTCAAATTGTTAAACAATCTAATTGTTCTTAGAAACATGCCATCGACACCCATCTTTGCAAGCCCATTTCACTCATTCGCAAAATGAAAGGCTGAACTAATACCGTGTTATTAAATATTACTTATCCAGAGTAAGAGGTTAGCAGACTAAAAAGTCCTTTCATCATTAGTGGAGGGAAATCATCAATTATTAATCTTATTTCTATTTTTTGGTTGAGAAAATTAGCTACGATTATACATATGGACTCACCCATTGACAATCATGTTCTCCCTCAATGAGTCAATGAAAATTTTTGGAAGAAAGAGAGGTGACGTCTCAAACTTGGAAGGACATACTATGATTTCATAGGCTGGGATATGACCTAGGTGTTCAGATTTTTAAAAGCTTCCCCAGTATCTTAGCATGCCGCACAGTGTGCAAACCTCCACAGTAGACAAAAAAAGAAATTTTTCTAACATGAGGATAGTATTCTTTCTCTATTTCAGATACAAAATATGACACACACATACTCCAAAGATAATCCCCTCAAAGCTCTTGAAGTTTCAGAACAGATTGATTTATTCTATCTCTTGCCCTGCTGTTCGTTGACAAAAATCTTCTGTGTTCCTAAATTGGTCTGCAGTTGTACATGTAATTTTGTAATTAGTGTTCATGCAGCAATAATCTTCATCTAAGATTTTTCAAATTAACTAGATTAAAAGAATGCCACTTATGAACAAAATACATTCTGAAGATAGAAACAACTTTGCTTCCATTCCTAATGAAACTCAGACCTTTCATCTTAAATTCAAGCAAAATCTCAAGCACTAAAATGAGTTTGATACTTTCATATTTCTATTAAATTGATGGCCATCTACACAAAGGTAAAAAGCCCTCTTATTCTCTTCATGATCCTTATACAGCTGTGCTACTGCTTCTGTGAGATCAAGGAGTTATGTTCTCTCTTAATGGCGGGATTACATTTTTCCTATATTTCTGCTTTTATTATTCTTGAGTTCGCAAAGCATCTCAATTTTGGCAGGCGAATATAGGCAGTTAATCACTCTCTGATTTCAGGGACATAGAAACTGATTTATCCAAATGTACCCTGGAAGATCGATCTTTGAGTGAGATCGTCTGATTCCATTCAGAAAAAAAGAAGATGGTTCACTGGCATGAGCCCAACATTTACTAAATAGAAAAGGAGAATGTAATATTGTTTTTAAATTCCACCAAGCAGACTGAAAAATTAAAAGAATATATGGCCAATAACTGCACTCAGATGGCTATTGCTCTATTGAAAACACCCTCCATTTTAATTGTTTGCTTGTAATTCATTTCAGGGTTTGGTTTTGCAGAAAACTGCTTCAGATAAGCAATCCTATTTGGTGGTTCATAGCTAGGCAGCCCAATTTGGAAATCCAATTGCCACTTATGCAATAATTAGTCAGAAAGCCAAATTGCAAAAACGGCATTTTAACTTTGAGCTTATATTTGAGCAACAGGACATTAAAAACATTTAGTATGAATCAATGCTCTCTCCTGTAACAGTTAACTGAACTTCATGAAGAGTAACAATTACGATCTTTCGTGAAAGGAATGAGTGAAACTTTGAGCTGGTTTTTTTTAAAATGGAGCTGCCATTTTTATTGCTGTGCTTAAGTTACGGACTTTAAAAACTGCTTCATTCATGCAAGTTTAATTCACCCTGTAACAATGAATCAAATGTAGGTGCAGAAAGAGGAATTACATAGAGATAAAACGAAATTCAGAAAATGCCATCCCTTTACCTGCCGGTCTATATAATAACTCAAGATGTAACCTTACTGTGTTTAATGGTGTAATCAAAAAATGTGTCAAGACACTGGAATTTTGAAGCTGTTCCACGTACAACCCATCCCTAATGACTCATTTACAAGTGGGCAGGTTGTCAGAATCAATGGGACATAAACATCTTCTATTCCCTGAGGAGCTTCAAGGATCCTGACCTGTATAAACCCTGATTTTTTTCAAACTCCTCTCTTTAGAATAAAAGGTATTCTTGAAAATTCTAATATCTTTTTGCCAAGCTTTGGTAGATACATGAGAATTTATTTTGCCATCGATGAGAACATAGAATTCATGTTTTAAGGAGTCACTGTCCATGAACCCAAGCTAAGGAAAGATTACACCAATTAATTTGTGTCACTTTTTTCCCCTCTACTTACCCTTCCTGAAGAACTAATCATTAACATGGGGAGGTTTGTTTTCTACTCTGGCCATTTTCATTTCTCCCGTCATAATTTAAAAAGCCACAGGGTAAATAAAGATCATTGTATTTCACTTATGTTAAATACATGCTGCATTATTACAAAGTAATCTAACACCTGGCTTTAAAGTCCCTTACTTTCAAATAAATATAAACAACAGGGACAGCTCTAGCCTTCAGATGACTTTCTCTCCTCCCCCGCACCATTCACAGCTGCTCAGCTCTCCCCTCTCCTTAGCACTTTCATATTGCTTCTATTTTCTGTGACTCCCTCTTTTCATCATATTGCTTTCAAAATTCCACACTGTGTAGTGATCTCACTAGTGAACGGCTATGCCTACCTGCAGATGCCACAGTTGGCATCCCTGCCTGCAGCCCAATAAGCCAAGAAGACATCTCTATCAATCATTTTGGTGGGGTAAAATATATACACTCCATACCTCAGAAAGCATGATGCAGCACCATTATTTAATATGACCCAACAATTCTGATTCCCTTTATTATTTTTAATAGCCATCCTATTAATACCACTAATGCAGAGAGGTAAGTCATAGGAATTGCTCCCGTCAAAAAGACAAACAGAAAAAAAAAATATAGCTGTTGCAGAACCAAGAGTAGATATAGATGAAAAAACATACCCTACCAAGTGTTAGAAAGCCTAAACTAAGCCTGTTTCTGAATCACATTTGTGTCTCAATAAACACACACACACACACACACACACACACACACACACACACACAGTCTTTGTCCTCAGCATACACGGTCTGAGAGATAAATAATTCTTTAGATGTCTGTAAAATAAAGGACAGATTCCACAGTTATTCAGATAAATTAGAGATTATTTTATGCTGGGAGTTCAGCAGGAAAGACTCAAAGAGGTGAAGATCTTAGCTAGATCTTAAAGAGCTTCAGATACTGATAACAGAGAGGGTACAACACATTCTAGATGGAGAGAGATTTGACAATTGTTAGTTTGGGGCCATTCAGTATCCATTACCCTCAATGCTAGTAACACCTCCAATTTCGCTTTAGTAAAACACCCTTCCCCCATTCTCAATCTTCTGGTTTACATGAGACCCTACCTTCCAGCTTCAGCTACAGATCATATGACCCCAACCTAAGATGGCCAACGCCTTGCGCTTACCCCTAGCCACAACCACTGATTTAGTCATGAGTTATTGACTCAAGCTTACCCAAGCAAGACCCCAGTTAGGGCTAACTCAGGTGTTCTGCCATAATGACCAGAGTTCATTGCTCTATCCTGCTAAACCAAAATTTACAAGGATGTAATGCTTGAGCTACTGTCATCATCTTGCCGCCACATGGAACCCAAAAATAAATACAAAATCCAGAGGAAAGTAGAGGCAAAAGATAAAGAAAAACTGAATCCTCGAGCTACTGTTTGAAGCTCAAGCCCATTTGGTGAGGCCATGTTTTCCTGGACGGTGTTGGTGCTTGCGGATGTTCGTTGGTGTCTGAGCATTGAAGGGTTAGTTATTTAATGTAGTCTTTGCTGTCTGAGTTTGTTTGTACCTGTCCTCTTTTGGGAAGGCTTTCCAGGTATTCAAACAGATGCGAGTGTTGTGATCTAAGCCGTATCTGCATTATGGAGCACCCCAAGCCCAGGAACACTGTGATCCTTGCACACTTGTAAAGTACCACCTTGGTGGTCTTAGAGAAGAGCTGGAAGAATTCTCTGGATTACCAAGCGGAGACTGTTGTTCTCTTCCCTTACTTTCTCCCAAATAAATGGAGTCTCTCTGTGTGCTGAGCTGCTTGGAGCTAGGGGTGGGGTGACACAAGCACCCCTGTGGCCATCACCACTGGACTGCACTGGGTTGCTAAAAACTCAGGGCGAGTTCTATAGACCCTAAATAAACCACTTGCTGGTTGCAGTGGGCATATATAACAATAATTAGAAAATAAAGCAATAAATGAAAAATTAGTGACAAACTGTAGAATAACAAACACCTGATTATAAGGTTCAGATTTAAAGAAATCATACACTACCACAGTATATATAATTCTAATATAGACAATATCTCTCAACTTTTAAAGGACAGAAGAAATCCTTTGGCCTTAGGAACCAAAAAGACACGGTGCAACTATATATATACTGGAATTATACATTCCAAAAGAATGTGGCAGGGTTGCTACTCACTATTTTTAAAATCTATATATGTAACTCTAAATGGATCAAAAACCTAAATGTAAGACCTAAAACTACAAACTCTTAGAAGAAACAGGGAAACGCTTCATGACATAAGATTTGGCAGTGATTTCTTGGATATGACCAAAAGCATAAGCAACAAAAGAAAAAATAAATTGAACTACATCAAAGTTTAAGATTTCCATGCATCAAAAGACATAACTAACAGCTTGAAAAAGCAACCCACAGGATGAGAGGAAGTATTTGCAAATCATGTCTCTGATAAGAGGTTAATATCCAGAATATATAAAGAATCCCTATAACTCAAAGACAAGGAATCAAACACCCCAATTTAAAAATGGCCAAAGGACTAGAATAGACATTTCTCCAAATATATACAAGTGGCCAACAAGCCCATGAAAAGATGCTCAACATCACTAATCACAAGGGAAATGCAAGTCAATACCACAAAGAAAAACGTGCTCCCTTTCATTACAATAACTACTATCAAAAAAAGTAAATAAATAAAATAGAAAATAACAAGTGTTGTTGAGGATGTGGAGAAAACAGAACCTTTGTGCACTGCTGTCAGAAATGGTACAACTACTGTAGAAAACAATATGGCATTTCCTTAAAAAAGTAAAAGCAGAATTACCACATGATCTGGTAATCCCACTTCTGGATATATATCCAAAAGAATTGAAGGCAACAACCTGAACAGATATTTGTACAGCCATATTCATAGTGATATTATTGCAATAGCCAAAAGACGGAAGCAACCCAAATGCCCATCAACCAATGAATGAATAAACAAAATGTGGTATCTACATACAATGGAATGTCATTCAGGCTTAAAAAGGAAGACAGGGCCAGGCATGGTGGCTTACACCTGTAATCCCAGCACTTTGGGAGGCCGAGGCGGGTGGATCATGAGGTCAGGAGATCGAGACCATCCTGGCTAACACGGTGAAACCCTGTCTCAACTAAAAATACAAAAAATTAGCTGGGCATGGTGGCACACACCTGTAGTCCCAGCTACTTGGGAGGCTGAGGCAGAAGAATCGCTTGAACCTGGGAGACAGAGGTTGCAGTGAGCTGAGATCATGCCACTGCACTCCAGCCTGGGCAACAGAGTGAGACTCCATCTCAAAAAAAAAAAAAAAAAAAAAAAGGAAGGCAGTTCTGACACATGCTACAACATGGAAGAACATGAGAATATTATCTAAGTGAAATGAGCTGGTCACAAAAAGAAAAATACCATATGAGGTACCTAGAGTAGTCAAATTCATAAAGACAGAAAGTAGAACGGTGGTTGTCAGAGGCTGAAGGTGACGAATACCATCACCCTCAGTTATTGTTTAATGGGTACAGAGTTTCAGCTTTGTAAAATGAAGAGCACTCCACGGATGGTTCTGTAGCACCACGATGTGAGTATACATAATGCCACCCAACTATACACTTAAAAAATTGGTAAAATGGTAAATTCTATGCTTTGTGCATTTCACTACAATTTTTTAAATGTTTAATGAAATAGTTGATGAATGAACAACATATTTCTCAAAAAGGATATAATATAGGTATATCTTCATCCAGTTGTCATTCAGCATTAGGGATTTCATCACATAGTATCTCACGAGAAAAACATAGACCATCCTGTTTTTATTAAACAGTGGCATGGCAATATTCTTTCCTCTTTTATGATACCTAGGTACCAAAATTTACTTGATGCAATTGGTAAATGGAGATATGCTGAAGGCAGGTGGTGTGTACGAAGGTGAATGGAGGGGAAGAGATAACGCAGAAATGAAAAAATATTCACCCAATTTGTCATGTTAATTGGTGTTTATAAATCTAAAAATATAAATGTCTTGTAATTATGGAGCAAAGAAAACGGCTTCCTCTCTTCAGCAAAATTATGAGCCATCAATTTTTTCAAAAGTATGGTGTTTTGACAATATAAGTGCAAACAAAATCAAAATAACCAGAAGTAATAAGTAGAACCTATTAGAAATGTATCTGGAATCTGGACTTAATTTTTATAAGAGGGATATATTCCAGCTTCATGCATGGCAGCTGTTGAACATTTAGTTGCATTCAAGGGACATTGCTCATTTGGGGTATGCACACCACCAAGAGCACAAAAATGTAAAATCATTTGTTGTTTAGATTCATATAAATGTGTGAATAACAGCTTGGGATATAATTCATATACCATACAATTAAGTCAAAGTGTACAATTCAGTGGTTTATGATATATTCGGAGTTGGGCTATGTTTGAATTCTTGTTAAAACTTGTAAAACTGTTTTTTACTAAAATAAAACTACATACAAGATAAAACCATCAACTAACTTTTTTAAGAGAAGCTGAACTAGTAAAATTGAGTCATACAAAATTTAAAAGGAACAAGAAAAAAATAAAATATGCAAATTTAAATTTCAGCATGGTCATTGCAATTAAGTTTAAATATGTCACTGGTAAATTAAGATGAAAAGGAAACTGCAATCTGTTTTACTGCAGTCCTGGTTTATGTTAAAAGAAAGACATACCTTGAAAAATGCTTTACTTTCTAGGCAACAGGGAGCCACTGAAGAGTTTTTGAGCAGCAAAGTATCAGGAGTTTGTGGTAGGCAGAATAATGTCCCCCCTCCTTCAAGATGTTCACATCCTAATTCCCAGAATCTTATGAATGTGTTGCCTTACCTGGTATCTTAGTTCATTCAGGCTGCTGTAACAACATATCATAATTTGAGTGGCTTATAAACAACAAACATTTATTTCTTACAGTTCTGGAGGCTGGGAAGTCCAAGATCAACGTGTCTGCAGAGGGCCTGATTCCTGGCCCTGGAACAAAGCCCTCTCTGTGTCCTCATATGGTGGAAGAGACTAGCTCTGCAGTCTCTTTCATAAGGGTACTCATCCCACTGATGAGGCTCCTGCCCTCATGATCGAATCACCTCCCAAAGACTCCACCTCTTAATACCATCACCTTGGGGGTTAGGATTTCAACACATGAATTTTGAGGGGGCCACAAACATTCAGACCATAGCACCTGGTAAAAGAGGCTGTGCAGTTGTGATTAAATCAAGGAGCCAAAAATGGGAAAGCTATCCCTGGTTAGCCACGTGGTCCCAATTTAATCCCATGGCTCCTTATAGGAAGAGGCAGGAAAATAAGTCAGGAAGAAGGCAATGTGACAAAGGAAGCAGAAGGAGAAAAGGCAAAGTGATGAGAGGCCACGTGCTAAGGAACGAAGACAGCCTCTAGAAGCTAAAAGGGGCAAAGAGATCATGTCTCCCCTAGAGCAGGTGTCTCCAACCCCCAGGCCATGGACCGGTGCCTGTCTGTAGCTTGTTAGGAACCAGGCTGCACAGGAGGAGGTAAGTGCCCCGTGAGTGAGCAAAGCTTCATCTGTTTTTACAGCCACTCCCCATCACTCACATTACAGCCTGAGCTCTGCCTCCTGCCAGATGAGCAGCAGCATTAGATTCTCATGGAAGTGTGAATCCTATTGTGAACTGCACACATGGGGTATCTAGGTTGCCCGCTCCTTATGAGAATCTAATGCCTAATGATTTGTCACTATCTCCTATTGCCCCCAAATGGAACTAATTGCAGGAAGACAAGCTCAAGACTCTTACTGATTCTGCATTATGGTGAGTTGTATAATTATTTCATTATATATTACAACATAATAACAGAAATAACGTGCACAATAAATGTAATGCACTTGAATTATCCCAAAACCATCCTTCCATTCCCCAGTCCATGAAAAAAATGTCTTTCACAAAACTAGTCTCTGGTGCCAAAAAAGTTGGGAACCACTGCCCTAGAGCATCCAGAAGGAACCAGCCCTGCCAATACTCCAGCACTCAAAACAAATTTGTGTTGTTTTGAGCAACTCAGTTTGTGATCATCTGTTACAACAGCAGTAGGAAATTAATACAGAATAACTGTGCTGACCCTGAACCCCAGTGAGCACAACAGCAATCTGAGTATAAAACACATTTTCTTACAGGGATTCTATCCCAGTCACTTACAGAATCAAACTTGTCGAAACAGATAGAAACATGGTGAGTACCTTACCCAGCCCCTCAATTTTGCTTATGAAGAAAACTGAGCCAGAGAGTGGCCAAGCAACTGCCCGAACTTAGAGAGTGTGAGTTCTCTGCCTTGCTGTCCACACTCACCTCCCTAACTGGTCTGCTCCACACTTGCTTCTCAGCTCGCCAGGGACTGGCATCAGAACGGGGAGACCACTCTTGAAGAATTTCATTAAGGCACGTTTGAAAGCTTGTCAAAACTTAGGAGTAAAGAAAGTCAAGTTCCTCTACAGGTGCATATTCCACAAATTAATGAGAACCGAAGCACTTGAAGAACTAAGCTGGAATCTTTATTAACAAGACAGGGAACTGAAAATGAGGCTAAGGAAAAGGCAAAGCTATGAGATCAAAATGATGGGACATCAGCTTTGTCACCAAAGGTGTGGGCAAGAGGCAGAAATTTGAGAAGAGAGAAGATGCCACCCCTTTGACTGTTGCAAAGCTAATTGGGCTTTCAAGTGTTGAATGGCCAATAGCTGCCTGGATGAAAAAGCCCATCATTAACTTGCATAACTCCCTCCAGACTCCAGAATTTCACAGTCAGACTTCTTCTGGATTTAAATCCCAAGAAAGTTCACCCACCATGCCAGGGCTATTTGTTTTATTTTTATAGAGATAAAAGATTTAATAAATATTGCTTTTCTGATGGTCATAGACATGTAGGTTTCCACGTGAAACTCTCATCCATGTCCCCCTGCCAAAATATCGGAATGGATTATTGTTTTGCTGATGCATTCCTGTTGTATTCTGTCTTTGTCTAACTGGCCATCATATCTTTGAACTAGCTCTAGAATCCCTGTGAATTTTGCTACAGCCTTTGGGGGAAATATATAGGTCCAGGTTAAGAACCAACCAAATCTCTTTTCCACTGGATGGCTGTTCAGTGGCTTACATAAAAAGCTGGGATTAAGTAGCTTCTCAGTTCTTAAAGCATTTCCACACACAGCACAAATTGCAGTGGTGCTTTTCTTACTACAAATATCTGTTGACACAACATGAATGTGACCCAGAGAGGCATTTTTACCACTACACATCTATCGTGGCAATTCATTTAGGTCTTATCACCATAATCTAGCTCAAGGGTTAGTGAACCTTTTCTTAAAAGACCGAACAGTAAATATTTTAGGCTTTAGAGGCCAAACTGCAAAATCAAGGCTGTTATATTGGTACAATCATTTTAAAAATGACCACTTAAAAATATCAAGATTATTCTTAGCTCACGTGCCCTACAAAAAGATACAGTGGGCCAGATTTGTCCAAAGTTTACCTACCTCTGATCAAGATAATTAAGAAAGCCTATTTATAGGTGGAAAAAAAATCCATTAATTTGAATTTTGAACTTGTCCCCTAATCATTCTAATAATTTACATAAAATTCGATGTATTTTTTTTCCAGAATCTAGAATTCTACAGTGTGGTACAAGATGCAAGCCAGCCACTGGTATCTTCAGATTTTTCTTCCAAGTAAATGCAGCAAAGGAATATTAATACACATCTATGTTCACTAAGTTTTTCAAAATAACAAAGTGGAGGTTACATTAAATTTTTACTCTGTTACAAAATAATAATGGTGGTATTAAGCAATAGGAAAAACTATTCTAATTGATATCACCAGTTAGCTAACTTTCATATGCAGTTTTGCCATCTCTAATTGACATTTTTAAAATGGTATCTTTTTCTAAGAGTTCCATTTTGATTCATACCAATCTGTTGGCATTACACACAAACTGGAAGAAAATATGGAGCATTCTAATTCAAGTATCCTAATTTACATGCTAAATCAGAAGGTCAAAATCAATCTGTCATGTTTAGAACCTTGATCATTGGCCCAGAAATAAAAGGTAGCATGTTGATTTCTTTAGGGAGCGGGGGGTTGGCAGGAAGGATAATTGTTTAAAAAAAAAAAAAAAGTACCAAGTTTCAACATGAGTTTAGAACACCAAAATTTAGTGCACTAGAAGATAAATACTATGAGAAGTGCTTTGGTGTGGTGAGTATGGCTTTGTTGAAGTTGAAAATTGTTCTTCATTCTCTGATAGTAGTTGAGAGGCAGATGGCCTGAAGTTATCATAAATATGTAAGCCCTAGAAGTACTCTGCATTGAAGAGCAGCCAAAACACAATAGTGCGGAACAACACAGAGCACACAGAGAACTGTCTGACACATATAGAGAAATGAGAATCTTCCCACCGCACAGTAGCATTTCTAAGCATAGAACATCCGAGAAATCACCTTAGCTTCTCCATGTAGAATTAATGCATATTGCAACCCCGTTTTTTAAAGGTTACATGGTTAGGAAGTTGGCCTTTTAATTAAATTACCACATTTTCACAATATAGAACCTGAAGTGGAGCTTCGAGTGCTTTCTTGTTTGGCAATTTGCTGTCAAAATTCAAGCTTACGGGGATGCTGAGCTGTACAATGCAAGAGAGAACTCTAAGAAGACGGTTTGTTCTAGCTTTTTTTCCCTTGTTCCCTTCTTCCTAATTGAGTATCTGAAATGCCATCCAAAATGATCTCTACTGAAAATGTCCTTCATTGCCAAATTACAAACGTAGCTCATATCCTATCTACTGCAGCCAGTTATAATATTTTGTAGTTACCAGGCTTCAGTAAATAAATACATGTGAGAGCCATCTATCTATTTGTTAATGCTTATTATGTTCTTTGCTAGATGAGAAATAAACAGATGAGTAATTTAAAGAGAACAGTTCCTCTTTCGGTGTGTTTCTACAGAATGGGTTTGAAACTGCTGCCTGGTTGCACTTGCTCCTCCAAATGGGAAGAGGGAGATTTGATTTGATTGGTGAAATGACAAGAGTCCAGCATCCACTGGTCCTTAATTCTGTCCTGGGCAAGGCTGATTCATTCCCAGTTGCTGTGTTTATGTGGCCTTGCTTTGTTCAAGGGACATGATGAAAGCCATGATCAGACATGATCGTTCATAGGGGCCTGTTTCGCCATGTGTAAGTCCCAAGGAGAAAACTCAAGGCAGGGAGGGAAGTACTAAGAAGTCCGTCTAGGCTCAAGGGTTGATTCTCGTTCTCTAACCCAGTTTTACCAGTGGTAAAACTGAAGTTTTGATTCCTCTCTGACCCTGTGTTTGTTTTCAATAGCTTCAGTAAGTAGGAAAAAAAAAGAGGGATGAGACTCATTGTCTTCCTAAAGCCCTACCAAATAAGATTCCTGCCCTCAAGAGGCTCGGGGCCTTCAAGGGTCTCTACATCTCTGATTCTTTTTTTTTTTTTTTTTTTTTTTTGAGACAGAGTCTTGCTCTGTCACCTAGGCTGGAGGGCAGTGGTGTGATCTCGGCTCACTGCAACCTGCACCTCCCAGGTTCAAGTGATTTTCCTGCCTGGGATTACAAGCATGTACCACCACACCTGGCTAATTTTTGTATTTTTAGTAGAGATGGGGGTTTCTCCATGTTGGCTAGGCTGGTCTCGAACTCCTGACCTCAGGTGATCCGCCTGCCTCAGCCTCCCAAAGTGCTAGGATTATAGGCGTGAGCCATCATGCCTGGTCTATTTTTCAAACTTTATATAATTAAACCGTAAGTAAGAAACAAGGTGTAGCCCACTGCTCCAGGAAACATCATGAATTCAATTCAACCTTTTAAGGAAAACATAAAAGAAAATCACCAATCCACACTTTTAAAGCATCTCTGAATAAATCATTATATAAAAGGTATCAGTTACACATAAAACAACATTATAAATTATTGGAAAATAACTCAAAAACAACAAATTGAGTACAAAAGTTGGGTCTTGAATTTGGGTGACTTTAAGTACCTGACAACATTGTGAACACTGTAAAAAGCAATATGCCAAGGACTTGGGCAGTATTTCGTTTTATAGTTTATGCCTCCGTAGTCAGGAAACAGAAAAAATAATAATACTTTCCCTGAAGTTTGTGACATGGCATTTTCTTGTTAAGTAAGGAGAAAAAATAGTTTTCCTCAAATTTACTAGTAGGTAGAAGACACTCTTCTAGCAGTTTCCACACATTCTAATTGCCTGCTTTAAAAATTGTCAAAAGCAACAAACAAGAAAAATGTTTTAATTCAAATGACATTTCTAAGGAAGTACAAGTAAGCCTAAGCCATTTGGTTTATCATTCTATGTTATATATTTATGTCACATATTATATACTCTGTTGTTAAGCTTTTTGTAATAAAAGTTTTTACCCTAACTTCTTTACGTACAAGACTTGGCCAAGAGTATATAAGATAGCAATGATACACAAATGTCATCAACATTCATTCAGTAGTTGTTTACTGTTATGGTCTAAATCTTTACATGCCCCACAATTCATATGTTGAAACCCTACCCCCTGCAATATGATGGTGGTAGAAGGTAGGACTTCTGGGAGGTAATTAGAATTAGATGAGGTCATGAGGATAGAGTCCTCATGAATGCGATCAGTGCCCTTATAGGAGTCATGATTATAGTTTCCCTTCTCTACTGTCTACCATGAGAAAAAACAAGAAGTCTGCAGTCTGCCACCTAGAATCTGACCATGCTAGGACCCTAATCTTGGCTTCCAGCCTCCAGAACTGTGAGAAATGAATTTCTGTCAAGCCGCTCAGTACATGGTTTTCTGTTACAGCAGTCTGAAAGGACTAAGACATTTACTGAGTGCTAACATGTACCAGAAACTAGTCTAGGAGCTGGAAATAGGAGAATGAACCAAATGAAGTCCTGCCAATGCACTTCTACTTTACTGATGAACATGAATAACTAAGCATATCAGACATGTCCAGCATGAAGCATGCTAACTCCTTTTCTCTGCAATCCTGCCCCTTGTTTGCCTCAGCTGATCGGTCTAGGGCAGCTAATCCACAAGCTGGCTAGTGACTTGGATCATGTGCCTGAAATTTCAAAAATAAAATCAAAACAAAAACGCACCATGTTGGGTTTATCCTCTTCCAGTGCTTAGAATTTGAACAAAGATTACCAAAAGACAAGGCAATTAGCAATAGAAGCCGAAGCTGATAGTTCCTGTCTGTCTATCTCTAGGGAGGACAATGAGGCCTTGTTAAGGCATATGCAAGCTGATATTACCATGCAGTGGAAGCAATGATGAAGAACAATAATTCCCAAATCCAAGCCAGACTGCCCACAGGTAGACATTTTTGAAACATAGGGCATTGCAGCTTGTCACAAGAATTGGGTAGACAATGACATTTGATATCTTACAATGATCCTGGAGTCCTGCAAAATGAAGAATCATCCCAAAATCTTCACTATTCTTAATGACCTGCAGGGCATTCACATAGGCAAAAACACATTTGTAATTATAAGAGCTTAGAGCCTGGCTTGACTTTGCACCTGAATACAAAGTATGTTTATACAGTGTTAGAAATCACTGTCTATTAAAGTTAGGAGTGTAATTACGTCAATCCAAAGAGAGTTGTTTTGTTCAGAGCTTTATCAAGAGACACTCACCAATTCATGTAGCTGCATCACCTACATAAGATTGCTTTGTATTAAGTTCACCAACCTAACACACCTTTGCTGAGCTGCATTTGAAGCTGTGTCATTCACGAAGATTTGACATATAATTGCAAGTATCTGGTAACAACAATATGTCCTCTGACGTCATGCCGGAGCATCTACATATTGAACTACAGATTATTGTATGTGTCTTCTTTTGTGTCTCCCTTATAATACAGTAGAGCATTATATTGGAAGGATGTGTAACATATGCATATAGATTATATTGTGTGTAAAATTTAGCACAGAAGAGTAAAGGAAGTGCTACAATAGAGAAGAAGGAACACACAGGAAAGCAGAGTCTCACAAGACAGAATTGTTCACATACATGAGCAAGCCCCTAAAAATGACCTTTCCATTCGAAGCTTCCAGCTGGTCCTGGGCCCTCAACCCTCCCACCTGAGTCCAGCCATTGGAAAGCATCCTTTGTCTCCTGTCTCATCACCTCTCTAATCCATCCTTCTATCATAACAGTTGTCCTAAAATGAAGCAGTACTAATGTCTTCATCTTATGCAAAAGCTTTCCAAATTTCCAAATTATCTTCAAGTGTTGATAATCTAGACCCAACCTACCTTAAAAAAATAATCTACTGCCTTCTTAAACTCTCTGAATGAGCTACCATAGCCTACTTTTTTCCTAATAGGTTATGAGCAGTCCCAAATTCTATCTTCACATCTTTGACTCCTTTGATCTCCCCATGACAAATTCCATTCTCATCTCTAATACTCTAAACTCTAGACTTTCCTTTATGGTTCAATTCAATTTCCACATACACACACCCTTAGTGAGCATTTCTTCCTCTAAAAACCTAGAGATAACAATTAAGTGTGGCATAGCAGTCAGAATAGGTTAAGTTACACTGCAATAACAAAAAAGCCCAAAATATCAGTGGCTCACAACAAGTTTACTTCTGACTTAATGTCAAATGTCTACTGAAAATGAGCCATGCTTCTGGCTCCATGTCATCTTCATTCTAGTACACAAATCAAGGGAGTAGGCTTTACCTGGAACATTGCTGCTTATCATGATAGTAGGAAAAGAACATAGAAACCCCTACTAACTTTACACTTTTATCCAGGAGGTACATATGTCACTTAAACTCAGATTTCATTGGTTAAAGCAACTCATATGATCAAACATGTCAATGAGGCAGAGAAGGGAGGAGCAAAAAATATTTTCAAATAAAATTAAAATCTATAATAATCAAATCAACTTCATAGTTAACAACTGCTTTCAAGGAATGCCCTTATACCCTAGAAAACAGTGCAAGTTTCATGGTTAGCTACAATCCATTTACAGGTATTCTACTCAAATATGATGATAGAAGTGAGCTTACACATTTTAAAGTAAAGATCAAAACACTGAAAGCACAGAATGAATCAAAATAAATGTTTCATTGAAGCCACCAGTTTTTAAATTTGGTTTCCCAATGCACTGAAATTCCAGTATAACAAAATAACTTGAACATTACAGTTCACTATAACAGTATGGGAATAGTTATTTGTCTGGAAATTTAATTTGTTGCCAATATGATTTGTTTGCAATTTCTTTTAGTTTTGAAATATGCAAATTTTGAATAGTGAAATCTAAAATATTATTAATGTCTCCACTATGTTGATTTTTTTTTGCTGTGCAGAAGTTCTCTAGTTTGATGTAATCTCCTTTTTCTAATTTTGCTTTTGTTGCCAGTGCTCTGGGATCATAGCCAAAAAAAATCATTGCCCAGATCAATGTCATAAAGCTTTTCCCTGTTTTTTCTTCTAGCAGTTTTATGGTTTCATAGTCTTATGTTTAACTCCATTTTGAGTTGATTTTTGTACATGATGTGAGATAATAATCTAATTTCATCCTTCTGCATGTGTATATCCAGTTCTCCCAGCACCATTTATTGAGAGATTTCCCTTTCCCCACTGTGTGTTGGCATTGTGTTTTGGCACCTTTGTCAAAAATCAATGGTCCGTAAATGTGTGGATTTATTTCTGGGCACTTTATTCTGTTCCCTTGGTCTATGTATCTGTTTTTATGCCAGTACCAGGTTGTTTAATTACTTGTTTGTAGCAGATTTTCAAATCGGGTAACAGATTTTCTAATCGTGATGCCTCTGGCTTTGTTCTTTTTGTTCAAGATTGCTTTGACTATTCAGGGTCTTTTGTGGTTCCACATGAATTTTAGAATTCTTTTTTTTCTATCTCTATAAAAAATGTAATTGGAATTTTGATAAGGAATGCATGGAATCTGCACATTGCTTTGGGTAATGTGGACATTTAAACAATAGTAATTCTTCCAATCCATGAGCATGGGATATCTTTCCGTTTATTTGCCACTTCTTCAAATTCTTTCATCAGTGTTTTGTAGTTTCCAGTTTAAAAATATTTTATGTACTTGAGTAAATTTATTCTTATATATTTTCTGTAGCTACTATAAATGGGATTGTTTTCTTGATTTCTTTTCAGATGTGTTGCTACTGTACAGAAATGCTGATTTTTGTATGTTGATTTTTATTATGCAACTTTACTGAATTCATTTATTAGTTCTAATAGTTTTTATGGAATCCTCAGGATTTTTCATATATAATATCATGTGATCTGCCAACAGAGACCATTTAACTTCTTCCTTTCTGACTTGGGTACCTTTTACAGGCATATCTCTGAGATATTGCAAGCTCAGTTTCAGACCACCAGAATACAGCAAATGTAGCGAGAAAGCAAGTCACACAATTTTTATTTCCCAGTGTATATAAAAGTTATGTTTATACTCTACTGCAGTCTATTCAATAACTTTATGTCTAAAAAACTTAATTGAAAAATATATTATTGCTAAAAAATGCTAACAATCATTTGAGCCTTCAATATGTCATAATCTTTATGCTGGTGGAAGGTCTTGCCTTGATATTGGTGGCTACTGACTGATCAAAGTTGTGGTTGCCAAAGGCTGGGGTGGCTGTGGCAATTTCTTAAAATAAGACAATAATGATGTTTGATGCATCAATTAATTCTTTCTTTCATGAAAGATTTCTCTGTAGCATGTGATGCTGTTTGAAAACATCTTACCCACAGAACTTCTTTCAAAATTGAAGTCAATTCTCTCAAACCCTGCGTTTTATCACATAAATTTGTGTAATATGCTAAATCCTTTATTGTCATTTCAACAATGTTCACAGAATCTTCACAAAATTCCATCTCAGGAAACTACTTTCTTTGTTCATCCATAAGAAGCAACCCCTCATCCACTAGTTTTATCATAAGGTTACAGAAATTCAGTAACATCTTCAGACTCGACTTCTAATTCTCTTGCTATTTCTACTACATTTGCAGTTACTTCCTCCACTGAAGTCTCAAATTCCTTGTAGTCATCCGTGAGAGCTGGAATCAACTTCCTGCAAACTCCTGTTAATGTTGATCTTTTGACCTCCTCCCATAAATCACAAATGTTCTTAGTGGTATCTAGAATGGTGAATCATTTCCAGAAGGTTTTCAATTTCCTTTGGCTAGATCCATCAGAGAAAATAACTATATAAAGCAGCTATAATGCTATGAAATGTATTTCTTAAGTAATAAGACTTGTAAGTTGAAATTATTCCTTGGTCCATGGACTGCAGAATGGTTGTTGTGTCAGCAGACATGAAAACAACATTAATCTCCCTGTACATCTCCATCAGGCCTGTTGAGTGACCAAGTGCATTATCAATGAGCAGCAATATTTGAAAAGGAATCTCTTTTTTTTCTGGGCAGTAGTTCTCAACAATGGGCTTAAAATACTCAGAAAACCATGCTATAAATATATGTGCTGTCATCCTGGCTCTACTCATAGGCAGAGTAGATTTAGCATAATTCTGAGGGTCCTAGGATTTTCAGGGTTGTAAATGAGCACTGGGTTCAACTTAAAGTCACCAGCTTCATTTGCCTCTAACAAGAGAGTCGGCCTGTTCTTTGAAGCTTTGGAGCCTGGCATTGACTACTTTCTAGCTAGGAAAGTCCTAGATGGCATTTTCTTCCAACAGGAATCTGTTTTGTCTCCCTTGAAAATCTGTTGTGTAGTGTAGCCACTTTCATCAATGATCTTAGCTAGATCTCCTGGATAACTTCCTGCAGCTTCTATATCAGCACTTGCTACTTCATCCTACAGTTTTCATGTTATGGAAATGGCTTCTTTATTTAATCCTCAAACCTCTGCTACCTTCCAACTTCTCTTCTGGAGCTTCCTCACCTACCTTCAGCCTTCACAGAACTTAAGAGTTAGGGGTTTGCTTTGGATTAGGCATGTTACAAGAGTGCTGAGGCTGGTTTGATCTCTCCAGATTAAACTTTCTCCATATCTTCAATAAGGCTGTTTTGCTTCCAAAAGAAATCATTCATATGTTCACTGGTATGGCACTGTTAATTTCCTTCAAGAATTTTTCCCTTGCATCCACAACTTCACTGTTTGGTGCAAGAGGCCTAGCTTTCAGCATATCCCAGCATATTTCAATATCCCTTCCTCACTAAGCTTAATCATCTGTAGCTTTTGATTCAAAAGGAGACACATGTCACTCTTCCTTTCACTTGAACACTTAGGAGCCAAAGTAGGGTTATCAATTGGCCTAACTGTAATATTATTGTGTCTCAGGGAATAGGAAGTCCTAAGGAGGGTGAGAGAGATGGGAGAATGGCTGGTCGGTGGAGTAGTCAGAATACACACAATACTTATCAAATAAGTTCACCATCTTACCTGGGCACAGTGCATGATGTACCCCAAAACAATTACGGTAGTAATGTCAAAGATCACTGATCACAGATCACCATAACAGATAATCATAATAATGAAAAGTTTG
Organism: Nomascus leucogenys; assembly: GCF_006542625.1. NCBI lineage: Eukaryota > Metazoa > Chordata > Mammalia > Primates > Hylobatidae > Nomascus > Nomascus leucogenys. The sequence goes on along the minus strand of NC_044401.1, from coordinate 71,616,548 downwards.
AAATATTATGAGAATTACCCAAATGGGACATAGATACATGAAATAAGCACATGCTGCTGGAAATATGGCACTGATAGACTTGCCGGATATAGGGTTACCACAAAACTTTCATTTGTAAAAACTGCAATGTCTAGGCTGGGTGCCGTGGCTCATGCATATAATCCCAGCATTCTGGGCGGCCAAGGCAGGTGGATCACTCAAGCTCAGGAGCTCAAGGCCAGCCTGGGCAACATGGTGAAACCCCATCTCTACAAAAACTGCAAAAATCAGCTAGGCATGGTGACACAAACCTGCAGTCCCAGCTATCTGAAGGCTGACGTGGGAGAACCACTTGAGCCTGGAGGCAGAGGTTGCAGTGAGCTGAGATTGCACTACTGCGCACCTGCCTGGGTGACACAGTGAGACCCTATATTAAAAAAAAAAAAAAAAGCATCTGCAAAGCGCAACAAAGCAAAGTGCAATAAAACAAGGATGCCTGTGTTTCTTTGTCTTGTCTAACTGCTCTGTCTACAACTCCAGTATTATGTTGAGTGAAAGCAGTAACTGTGGGCCTCCTTATCTTGTTCCTAATCTTATAGGAAAAGCTTTCAACCTTTCACCATTGAGTTTGGGTATTTGTCATCTATGGCCTCTATTGTTCTGAGGGAAGAGACAACTAATGGATTGTATTTGCAAACCAAGAAACAGACAGGGCACTAATAACCAAAATATATAAAGAACTCAAACAACTCAGTAGTAAGAAAACCTATAAGCCTGATTTTTTTAAATAGGCAAAGGACCTGAATAGATATTTCTCAGATAAATGGCTGACAAGTCATTCTCACCATCATTAATCATCACAGAAATGTAAATTAAAATCACGATGAGATATCCCTTCATACCAGTTAGGATGGCTATTATCAAAAAGACAAAGGCTAAGTGTTCGTGAGGATGCAGAGAAAAGGGAACCCTTGCACATTGTTGGTGGGAATGTAAATTAATGAAGCCATTATGGAAAATAGTACAACATTCCTTTGACAAAATTAAAAATAGAACTACCATGATTTAGCCATCCCACTATCAGATATACATCCAAAGAATATGAAATCAATATCTCAAAGAGATACCTGTACTCCCACATTCATTGCAGCACTAGTCACAATAGCCAAGATATGAAATTAACCTAAGTGTACATAAATGAACGAAGGAATAAAGAAAATGTGGCATATATACACAATGCAATACTATTCAGCCTTACAAAAGAAGAAAATCATGTCATTTGAAACAACACAGATGAACCTGGAGGACATTATGTTAAGTGAAGTAAGTCAGGCACAAAAAGGCAAATATTGTATGACTTCACTTATTTGTGGAATCTAAAAATGTTGAGCTCATAGAAACAGAGAGTAAAATGGAGCTTGCCAGAGGTTGGGGGATAAGACATTTGTCAAATGACATAAAATTTCAGGGAGAATAAGTTCAAGATATCTACTGCACATCATGGTGGCTACAGTTAATAACAATATATTACAGACTTGAAAATTGTTAGGCTGGGCACGGTACCTCACACCTGCAATCTCAGCACTTTGGGAAGTTGAGGCAGGGGAATTTGAGATCAGGAGTTTGAGATCAGCCTAAACAACATAGTGAAAACTCATCCTGCCAAAAAAATTAAAAAATTAGCTGGGCATGATGGCATGTGCCTATAATCCCATCTACTTGGAAGGATTACTTGAACCTAGGAGGTCAAGGCTGCAGTGAGCCATGATAGCACCAATGTACTCCAACCTGGGCAACAGAACAAAACCCTGTTTCAGGGATCTAGAACTAGAAATACCATTTGACCCAGCCATCCCATTACTGGGTATATACCCAAAGGATAATAAATCATGCTACTATAAAGACGCATGCACACGTATGTTTATTGCGGCACTATCCACAATAGCAAAGACTTGGAACCAAGCCAAATGTCCAACAATGATAGACTGGATTAAGAAAATGTGGCACATATACACCATGGAATACTATGCAGCCATAAAAATGATGAGTTCATGTCCTTTGTAGGGACATGGATGAAGCTGGAAACCATCATTCTCAGCAAACTATCACAAGGACAAAAAACCAAACACTGCATGTTCTCACTCATCGGTGGGAATTGACCAATGAGAACACATGGACACAGGAAGGGGAACATCACACATTGGGGCCTGTGGTGGGGTGGGGGGATGGGGGAGGGATACCATTAGGAGATATACCTAATGTTAAATGATGAGTTAATGGGTGCAGTACACCAACATGGCACATGTATACATATGTAACAAACCTGCACGTTGTGCACATGTACCCTAAAACTTAAAGTATAATAAAAAATAAAAATAAAAAATAATGTATGCTAAATTAAAATGTTTTCCAGTAATTCTGATAGATGTCATTATGGCATCCTTAATTTTTCTTCTTCTGTATATAGGGTAAGGGACTTTTCTAAAGAATCTTTCCATTTAGTAATCAAGACATGGAAGCTGATTTCTGAAAATGCTCAGTGTATATTCTAATTATTTATGGTACCATTTGAATTGTAACTGGTGTTTTAATAGTGCACGTTTCTAATTGACTTACTGGGAAACTGAATAAAATATGCCTCTTATTATTATTTTAAAAAAACCCGACTGGGTGCGGAGGCTCACGCTTGTAATCCCAGCACTTTGGAAGTCCGAGGCAGGCGGATCACGAAGTCAGGAGATCGAGACCACGGTGAAACCCCGTCTCTACTAAAAATACAAAAAATTAGCCGGGCGTGGTGGCGGGCGCCTGTAGTCCCAGCTATTCGGAGAGGCTGAGGCAAGAGAATGGCGTGAACCCGGGAGGCGGAGCTTGCAGTGAGCCGAGACTGCGCCACTGCACTCCAGCCTGGGCGACAGAGAGAGACTCCGTCTCAAAAAAAAAAAAAAAAAAAAAAAAAAAACCCTGTTTCAAAAAAGAAAAAGAAAATTGCTAAGAGAAATGATGTTAAGTGTTCTCATCACAAAATAATGGTAAGTATGTGAGGGAATACCTATGTTACATAGCTTGATTTAGCCACTCCACAATGTATAGCTATATCAAAACAGCATTTGTACACCAAAAATACATATGACTTTTAGTTGTCAATTAAACAAATTATTAAAGTCTCAGGTTATGCACAGAATTTTAAAAATGTAAATACACCATAATTTTTAAAAATGCAAGGAATTTTATTTCAAAATTTGTAAACCAAAGGAATCACAAACTGTGTTTATGCTGTACTACAAGGGGGTACCAAATGATGTAGTGTACAAATACCCCCGGACTTAGTAGTATGGAAACGGATTCTGTAAATCATTTTAGTCACTATTGTGCTGTGTGTTTTAACAGCCAATACTCCCAGGTTAAAACCTTTTACAAATTCTATAATAATGTCATCCATACATTCAGTGATGCTGAAAAACATAACCAAAAATCAATAACTTTTGAACCACTGCCAAAATATACCATGCTGTTAATTTAAGTGCAGACTCACAGCTATTAGAGATAATCCTAAGATATAAACACAGCATCAAAACAACAATAAGATATGATGGCTGTAGATTTATACACTATGTAGACAACCTCCCTGCTTTTTTTTTTTTTTAAAGAGAAAACAAGTCCTGAATGATACGCTTTGTGAATTATATGAGTTCTTCAAGGCACTACCTTGGCAATAAACACCACTGCTACCCTGAATTTTCAACCTCGCCATAAAGAGTGAAGCCTGAAGGGCGCATTCCCAATTACTATACTTCTTTCAGGTATTTTATCCTTATTTACTTTTTATTCAAAGAAAAATGAGAAAATATTGACGTATTTAAACCATGGTAAGTACTTAACAGCTCTCTGTCTTCTATTTAAAGACTGTGCTGCCAAATCCATCACTTAAAAAGGTATTTGCGAATGCTTCTCCAGTAATTCTGCGATGGAAACCGCCTGTAGAAAATATCTACTGGTATTAATTTTGCAATCCTATTGAGCCTCATGTTAACAAAATAAAAATGTATTATGCTTGCTCTTTTTATACGGCAGGTGTGGACAGCTTTGAAAAGCTACTTGTTTACTTGTGGCTGCCACAGCTGTCTTTCTAAATTATCCAGTGAAAACAAATATTGACTTTTAAAAAAAAAAATGTAACCCAAACAGTGAATGGGATATAAAATGTTATTGAGTCAAAACAATTTAACGAGCATTTGGATGCCTACTATGTGCAATGCCATAAGCCAGATATAAGCCTAAAACTTTCACCAAATGAGCTATTTGATATGCTCTCCAATAAGCTACTCTATTATGAACTCTGAATGAAGCTCAGTTGTGTGTCCTGCTGAGTGACAATGGCCAGCACAATCTACTTGGCCTTTTTTCTTATTCACTCCTGGACAAGAAATTTGTCTTATCCACTCTTTTTTATCCAAAATTACCTCCAAGAGGCAACATTGCTAAAATTCTTTTTTTTCTCTCTCTGAGATAAAGTCACACTTGTCACCCAGGCTAAAGTGCAGGGGTGCAATCATAGCTCACTGCAGCCTTGACCTCCCTGGGCTCAAGCGATCCTCCCACCTCAGCCTCCCGAGTAGCTCGGACTACCGATGGGTGCCACCATGCCCAGTTAATTTTTGTCTTTTGTAGAGATGGAGTTTAACCATGTTTCAGGGAGGCTGGTTTCCAACTCCTGAACTCAAGCCATCCGCCTGCCTCAGCCTCCCATAGTACCAGGATTGTAGGCATGAGCCATTGCACCTGGCTGCTAAAATTCTTATCATGCCATTTCTTTCATTGTGTTAATGCTTTCTAAGATGGAATTAATTTTATCTTCACCACTCTCAATTCTACTCTAAAATTGTTAATTTGCTAACTCCTCTATTCTGGTAAGTCTGCTTTACAAATAACATTCCAAACTATGAAGCCCAAATAAACTCAGTTGCGTTTGTAAGAATGGCTTTGGCATTTCCCAAATGACTAGGAGCAGTCATTTCCTCTTCCTACAGTCCTATTGCCCCTTCAACCCCTAATGATTTACAGAATACCAACCAGTAAGTATCAAGATACCAATAAGTATCAAGATCTTCAGGTTTCACCATGATTTCTGGTGGTCTTTTCACAATGCCCCTGCCCGTGATTCAAACCTGAGGTCTTCAGGCTTTAAGGGGTCGACAGAATTTGGGGAAATGCGGTGCTGAAGTTGAATGAGATAAAAAATTACATCTTTATTCCATTAAACTCCAACAAAAATCTAACATTTCTTTCAACGATGAATACAAGCACTAAAATGCAGTAGTATTAGCAGTACCCGCAAACTTGTCATCAAAAGAAATCAAACACATTCTTCATCTCACATCTCAGTTATTGCAGATATGTTGAAGTGTCATTGAATGCTCATCACTACTTCAAATTATCGTAGTTTTGAAGCCTGCTACAAGATCTTTTTTTTAATTTTTATTTTTATTTCTGGGGTACATGTGCAGGACGTACAGGTTTGTTACATAGGTAAACATGTGCCCTGGTGGTTCACTACACCTATCAACCCATCACCTAGGTATTAAGCCCAGTATGCATTAGCTAATTTTCCTAATGCTATCACTCCCCAAACCCCACCCTCCAACAGGCCCCAGTGTATGTTGTTCCCCTCCCTGTGTCCATGTGTTCTCATTGTTCAGCTCCCACTTATAAGTGAGGACATACAGTGTTTGGTTTTCTGTTCCTGTATTAGTTTGCTGAGGATAATGGCTTCCAGCTTCATTCATGTCCCTACAAAGGACATTATCTCGTTCCTTTTTATGGCTGCATGTATGCCCATCAATGATAGACCAGATAAGGAAAATGTGGTACATATACAAGATCTTTTTAAATGTGTTAATAAAGTACAAATATTACTCTATCACACTTGTATTTAATATCTGATGATTTTATTTCAATATCATTGGTCTCTTTTGTCCTATTTCTGATTTTATTTTATAAACATAATTATGAGAAGGGTCCATCAGCTTCACCATCCTGCCAAGGGGATCCATGACTCAGAGAAAGAACCCCAGTGGTATGCCACAGTGGTCATGCCCAAATACCGGGAAGGAAGCTGAAAGCTGGAGAGGCTAAATAACTGCCCTAAGTTATTTTAAAAAAAAAAAATTGTAACAACAACATAGATCATTTGTGAATACTTCCTATGATTTTTTCTATTACTGCTGTAACAAGTTACCACAAATTTAGTCGCTTAAAATGATGTAAATTTATGATGGTTCTGCATGTCACAAGTCCAAAATGGGTTTAACTGGGCTAACCTCAAGGTGTCCACAGGGCTGCATGCCTTCTAGAGGCCCTAAGGTAAAATTATTTCTTTGCCTTCCCCAGCTTCTGAAACAGGCTGCCCATGTTGCTTGGCTGTGGCCCCATTCCATCTTAAAAGTACATCACTCCGACCTCTGTGTCCGTCATCGTATCTCCTCTCTGATTCCACCTCTCCTGCTACTTCCTTTCATGTAAAAGGACCTTGGTGATGACAGTGTGTCCATTTACATCATCTAGGATCATTCCCCCATCTCAAGATCCTTCATTACATCTGCAAAGCCCTTTTCACCATGTAAGGTAAACATGCTCATAGGTTCCAAGGATTCAAATGTGCATCTCCTTAAGGGACCATTATTCTGCCTACCACACACTAAATACCAGAAATTATGCTTTATGTGACACAGAATGCAATGTTTTTGGAAATATCTTCAGGCTCACAGATGACAGTTTTGAAGCTCAGACTTCAGTATTCAAGGTCATGCAGGCAGCAAGGGGCAGAACTAGGATTCAGTCGTTTTAGCCGCCTGACTCTAACGGCAGCTACTTTTAAGTACCTACTATGAATCAGGCATTTTAAGCGTACAGGATTTTCTTACCCTTTAATTTCTAAACTCGCTGTCTGATGCTTGGTTGGTCAACTCTCACTTACCTCTTGGGGGCAAAGTTTAAAGCTTTTTTAATTTCTATTAAGTTCTGGGGTACATGTACAGGATATGCAGGTTTGTTACACAGGTAAACATGTGCCATGGTGGTTTGCTGCATAGATCATCCCATCACCTAAGTATTAAGCCCAGTATGCATTAGCTATCTTTCTTGAGGCTCTCCCTCTCCCTGCTGTCTGACAGGCCCTAGCATGTGATGTTCCCCTCCCTGTGTCCATCTCTTCTCATTGTTCAGCTCCCACTTATAAGTGAGAACATGCAGTGTTTGGTTTTCTGTTCCTGTGTTAGTTTGCTGAGGATAACGACCTCCAGCTCCATTCACATCACCGCAAAGGACATGATCTCAGTCCTTTTTATGCTGCAAAGTATTCCATAATGTATACGTACTACATTTTCTTTATCCAGTCTATCACTGATGGACATTTGGGTTGACTCCAATCTCATTACTGGGTATATACCAAAAGGAATGCATTCTATTATAAAGATACATGCCCGTGTATGTTCATTACAGCACTATTACAAAAGCAAAGTAACGCTTTCTGCAATGGCTTTCTGGGGCCTTCACTAGAGTGTGTGCAGTCACTGAATTTTATTTTTATTTATCCAGTATTAACCTTACCTTAATGAACACATTTCAGGATAGGGAGAATAAAAAGGAGAGGCTCACTGAGCAGCTTCTTTACTCTTTAATAAACCTAGTCTCCAGCATAACTCATAAGAATGAAAATGAAACCTTTGAAAGGACAGCTTTTCCCTATCTGTGAGGCCTTCCAAAGTGTATCTCAGGTCAAATCTGTGACCATTCTGCCCTTCTATGCAAGGCTCCATCTTAGATTCCATTGAAGACACAAAGAGGTGTCTATTCCTCCTCTCAAACAGTTTATAACCTAAGGGATGTGAAGAGGGAATAGGTAAAACTTCATCAGTTCAAACATGATTCAGGCAGAAAGCAACACTGTCAGTTACCCAGGCCAAAGGTCAACATCACAACAAGGTTTTTCATAATAAAAGAAGCCAAACTAGGAGGACCCTCAGAACCAGCAAGGATGCTGAAGGGCTCTAGAGAATGAAGTGAGTTTTGCAAGGTGAGGGAGGGCTGTTGAGCACTAAATAAAAATTAAAAAGCACAGAGGCTGGAAATCACGGCATAGGGCAGGAAAGTTTTATTTGCACCAAAGTGAGAAGGTGCCATAAGAACACTGGACCTGCAGTCGGAAGGCCCAGATTTGAGAAGCCACCTCTGCCACTACCTATGTAACCATAGGTATTTGATTACACCAAGATTTCTCATGCATAAAAAGGGATAATAAGAAGGTTTACTCAGGGCCAGGCACCGTGGCTCACGCCTGTAATCCCTACACTTTGGGAGGCCAAGGCAGGCAGATCATGAGGTCAGCAGATCGAGACCATCCTGGCTAACACGGTGAAACCCTGTCTCTGCTAAAAATACAAAAAAATTGGCCGGGCATGGTGGCGGGAGCCTGTAGTCCCAGCTGCTTGGGAGGCTGAGGCAGGAGAATGGTGTGAACCCAGGAGGCAGAGCTTGCAGTGAGCCAAGATCACACCACTGCACTCCAGTCTGGGCAACAGAGCAAGACTCTGCCTCAAAAAAAAAAAAAAAAAAAAAAAAAAAAAAAAAAAAGAAGGTTAACTCAGAAGGATATTATGCAAAATAAGTAAAATAATGTAAGTGAGCATGCATAAATGTTCCTCTGAATTGGAGGGTAGAACAGTAGACAGAAAGGATTACCTGGCAAGGAAGGGGAAGAGGAGGCACAAAATAGTATTATTATAAACAATGGAAGGAGGCTCCAGAATGAGGAGAACCCATATTCCTTCTGAAACTTTAACACCTTTCTACTCCAACCTCTTTCTTACTCAGGAATATTATGAGAACAATCAGATATGAGAAGAAATAACAGGTCTTGTATAATTTCAAAAAATTTCTATATTTTTATTACACTTTAAGTTCTAGGGTACATGTGCACAACATGCAGGTTTTTTACATAGGTATACATGTGCCATGTTGGTTTGCTGCACCCATCAACTCCTCATTTACATTAGGTATTTCTCCTAACGCTATCCCTCCCCCAGACCCCCACCCCGCAACAGGCCCCTGTGTGTGATGTTCCTCTCTCTGTGTCCATGTGTTCTCATTATTCAACTCCCACTTATAACTGAGAACATGTGGTGTTTGGTTTTCTGTCTTTGTGATATTTTGCTGAGAATGATGGTTTCCAGCTTCATCCATGTCCCTGCAAAAAACATGAACTCATCCTTTTTTATGGCTGCATGGTATTCCATGGTGTATATGTGCCACATTTTCTTTATCCAGTCTATTATTGACAGACATTTGGGTTGGTTCCAAGTCTTCGCTATTGTGAATAGTGCCACAATAAACATAAGTGTGCATGTGTCTTTATAGTAGAATTATTTATAATCCTTTGGGTATATACCCAGTAATGGGATTGCTGGGTCAAATGGTATTTCTGGCTCTAGATCCCTGAGGAATTGCCCCACTGTCTTCCACAATGGTTGAACTAATTTACGCTCCCACCAACAGTCTAAAAGCCTTCCTATTTCTCCATATCCTCTCCAGCATCTGTTGTTTCCTGACTTTTTAATGATCGCCATTCTAACTGGTAGGAGATGGTATCTCATTGTGGTTTTGATTTGCATTTCTCTAACGGCTAGTGACGATGAGCTTTTTTTTCATATGTTTGTTGGCCACATCAATCTCTTCTTTTCACAAGTGTCTGTTCATATCCTTTGCCCACTTTTTAATGGGGTTGTTTTTTTTCCTTTAAATTTGTTTAAGTTCTTTGCAGATTCTGGATATTAGCCCTTTGTCAGATAGATAGATTGCAAAAATTGTCTCCCATTCTGTAGGTTGCCTGTTCACTCTGATGATAGTTTCTTTTCCTGTGCAGAAGCTCTTTAATCTAGCTCTTTCTAGATCCGATTTGTCAATTTTGGCTTTTGTTGCCATTGCTCTTGGTGTTTTAGCCATGAAGTCTTTGTCCATGCCTATGTCCTGAATGGTATTGCCTAGGTTTTCTTCTAGTGTTTTTATGATTTTAGGTCTTACATTTAAGTCTTCAATCCATCCAGTTAATTTTTGTATAAGGTGTAAGGAAGGGGTCCAGTTTCAGTTTTCTCCATACGGCTAGCCAGTTCTCCCAACACCATTTATTAAATAGGGAATCCTTTCCCCACTGCTTATTTTTGTCAGGTTTGTCAAAGATCAGACAGTCTGGCGTTATTTCTGAGGCCTCTGTTCTGTTTCATTGGTCTATACATCTGTTTTGGTACCAATACCATGCTGTTTTGATTACTGTACCCTTGCAGTGTAGTTTGAAGTCAGGTAGCAAGATGCCTCCAGCTTTGTTCTTTTTGCTTAGGATTGTCTTGGCTATATGGGCTCTTTTGCAGTTCCGTATAAAATTTAAAGTACTTTTTTCTAATTATCTGAAGAAAGTCAATGGTGGCTTGATGGGGATAGCATTGAATCTATAATTACTTTGGGCAGTATGGCCATTTTCACAATATTGAGTCTTCCTATCCATGATCATGGAATGTTTTGCCATTTGTTTGTGTCGTCTCTCATTTCCTTGAGCAGTGGTTTGTAGTTCTCCATGAAGAGGTCCTTCACATCCCTTGTAAGTTATATTCCTAGGTATCTTATTCTCTTTGAGGCAATTGTGAATGGGAGTTCACTCATGATTTGGCTCTCTATTTGTCTGTTATTGGTGTATAGGAATGCTTGTGATTTTTCCACACTGATTTTGTATCCTGAGACTTTACTGAATTATCAGCTTAAGGAGATTTTGGGTTGAGACAATGGGTTTTTTTTTGTTTGTGTTTTTGCTTTTTGAGACGGAGTCTGTCTCCCAGGCTGGAGTGCAGTGGTGTGATCTCAGCTCACTGCACGCTCTGCCTCCTGGGTTCAGGCCATTCTCCTGACTCAGTCTCCCGAGTAGCTGGGACTACAGGTGCCTGCCACCATGCCCAGTTCATTTTTTGTGTTTTTAGTAGAGACAGGGTTTCACCATGTTAGCCAGGATGGTCTCGATCTCCTGACCTCATGATCTGCCCGCCTCGGCCTCCCAAAGTGCTGGGATTACAGGCGTTAGCCACTGCACCTGGCCGACAATGGGGTTTTCTAAGTAGACAATCATGTCATCTGCAAACAGAGACAATCTGACTTCCTTTCTCCCTATTTGAATACCCTTTATTTCTTTCTCTTGCCTGATTGCCCTGGCCAGAACTTCCAACACTATGTTGAATAGGAGTGGTGAGAGAGGGCATCCATGTCTTGTGCCGGTTTTCAAGGGGAATGCTTCCACATTTTGCCCATTCACTATGATATTGGCTGTGGGTTTGTCATAAATAGCTCTTATTATTTTGAGATATGTTTCATCAACACCTAGTTTATTGAGAGTTTTTACAACGAAGGGCTGTTGAATTTTATCAAAGGCCTTTTCTGCATCTGTTGAGATAATCATATGGTTTTGTCATTGGTTCTGTTTAAGTGATGGATTATAGTTATTGATTTGCATATGTTGAACCAGCCTTGCATCCCAGGGATGAAGCCAACTTGATTGTGGTGAATAAGCTTTTTGATGGGCTGTTGGATTTGGTTTACCAGTATTTTATTGAGGATTTTCACATCGACGTTCATCAGGGATAATGGCCTGAAATTTTCTTTTGTTTGTTGTTGTGTCTCTGCCGGGTTTTGGTATCAGGATGATACTGGCATCATAAAATGAGTTAGGGAGGAGTCCCTCTTTTTCTATTTTTTGGAATAGTTTCAGAAGGAATGGTACCAGCTCCTCTTTGTACGTCTGGTAGAATTTGGCAGTGAATCCATCTAGTCCTGGGCTTTTTTCGGTTGGTAAGCTATTAATTCCTGCCACAATTTCAGAACTTATTATTGGTCTATTCAGGGATTCGACTTCTTCCTGGTTTAGTCTTGGGAGGGTGTATGTGTCCAGGAATTTATCCATTTCTTCTAGATTTTCTAGTTTATTTGCATAGAAGTGTTTATAGTATTCTCTGATTGTAGTTTATATTTCTGTGGGATCAGCAGTGATATCCCCTTTATCACTTTTTATTATGTCTATTTGATTCTTCCCTCTTTTCTTCATTAGTCTGGCTAGTAGTCTACCTATTTTGACAATCTTTTAAAAAAAAAAACAGCTCCTAGATTCATTAATTTTTTGAAGGTTTTTCATGTCTCTATCTCCTTCAGTTCTGCTCTGATCTTAGTTATTTCTTGTCTTAACGCTAGTTTTTGAGTTTGCTCTTACTTCTCTAGTTCTTTTAATTGTGATGTTAGGTGTTGATTTTAGATCTTTCCTACTTTCTTCTGTGGGCACTTAGTGGTATAAATTTCCCTCTAAACACTCCTTTAGCTGTGTCCCAGAGATTCTGGTATGTTGTGTCTTTGTTCTTATTGGTTTCAAAGAACTTGTTTATTTCTGCCTTAATTTTGTTATTCACCCAGTAGTGATTCAGGAGCAGGCTGTTCAGTTTCCATGCATTTGTGTGGTTTTGAGTGAGTTTCTTAATCCTAAGTTCTAATTTGATTGCGCTGTGGTCTGAGAGACTGTTTGTTATGATTTCCATTCTTTTGCATTTACTGAGGAGTGTTTTGCTTCCAATTATGTGACTGATTTTAGAATAAGTGCAATGTGGGGCTGAGAAGAATGTGTATTCTGTTGATTTGGGGAGGAGAGTTCTGTAGAGGTCTACTAGGTCTGCTTGGTCCAGAGCTGAGTTCAAATTCTGAATATCCTTGTTAATTTTCTGTCTCGTTAATCTAATATTGACAGTGGGGTGTTAAAGTCTCCCACTATTATTGTGTGGAAGTCTAAGTCTCTTTGTAGGTCTCTAAGAACTTGCTTTATGGATCTGGGTGTTCCTGCAGTGGGTTCATATATATTTAGGATAGTTAGCTCTTCTTGTTGCATTGATCCTTTTACCATTATGTAACGCCCTTGTCTTTTTTTTATCTTTGTTGCTTTAAAGTCTGTTTTATCAGAGACTAGTATTGCAACCCCTACTTTTTTTTGCTTTCCATTTGCTTGGTAAATATTCTTGCACTCCTTTATTTTGAGCCTATTTTGAGCCTTTGAATCTTTGCACATGAGATAGGTCTCCTGAATACAGCACACCAATGGGTCTTGACTCTTTATCCAATTTGCCAGTCTGTGTCTTTTAATTGGGGCATTAAGCCCATTTACATTTAAGGTTCATATTGTTATGTGTGAATTTGATCCTGTCATTATGATGCTAGCTGGTTATTTTGCCCATTAGTTGTTGCAGTTTCTTCATAGTGTCAATGGTCTTTACAATTTGGCATGTTTATGCAGTGTCTGGTACCAGTTTTTCCTTTCCATGTTTAGTGCTTCCTTCAGGTGTTCTTGTAAGGCAGGCCTGGTGGTGACAAAATCTCTCAGCATTTCTTTGTCTGTAAAGGATTTTATTTCTCCTTCACTTATGAAGGTTAGTTTGGCTGGATATGAAATTCTGGGTTGAAAATTCTTTTAAGAATGTTGAATATTGGCCCCAACTCTCTTCTGGATTGTAGGGTTTCTGCAGTTAGATCTGCTGTTAGTCTGATGGGCTTCCCTTTGTGGGTAACCTGACCTTTCTCTCTGTCTGCCCTTAACATTTTTTCCTTCATTTCAACCTTGGTGAACCTGCCAATTATGTGTCTTAGGGTTGCCCTTCTTGAGGAATATCTTTGTGGTGTTCTCTGTATTTCCTGAATTTGAATGTGGCCTGTCTTGCTAGGTTGGGGAAGTTCTCCTGGATAATATCCTGAAGAGTGTTTTCCAACTTGGTTCCATTCTCCCTGTCACTTTCAGGTATACCAATCAAACATAGGTTTGGTCTTTTCACATAGTCCCAGATTTCTTGGAGGCTTTGTTCATTCCTTTTCATTCTTTTTTCTCTAATCTTGTCTTCACTCCTATTTCATTAAGTTGATCTCAATCTCTGATCTCCTTTCTTCTGCTTGATTGATTCAGCTATTGATACTTGTGTATGCTTCAGGAAGTTCTTGTGCTGTGTTTTTCAGCTCCATCAGGTCATTTATGTTCTTCTCTAAACTGATTATTCTAGTTAGTAATTCATCTAACCTTTTTTCAAGGTTCTTAGTCTTCCTTGCATTGTGTTAGAACATGCTCCTTTAGCTCGGAGGAGTCTGTTGTTGCCCATCTTCTGAGGCCTACTTCCGTCAATTCATCAAACTCATTCTCCATCCAGTTTTGTTCCATTGCTGGCAAGAAGTTGCGATCCTTTGAAGGAGAAGAGGCATTCTGGTTTTTGGAATTTTCAGCCTTTTTGCACTGGTTTTTCCTCATCTTCGTGGATTTATCTACCTTTGGTATTTGATGTTCGTGAACTTCGGATGGGCTTTCTGTGTGGACGTCCTTTTTGTTGATGTTGACGCTATCCCTTTCTGTTTGTTAGTTTTCCTTCTGACAGTCAGGCCCCTCTGCTGCAGGTCTGCTGGAATTTGCTGGAGGTCCACTCCAGACCGTTTGCCTGGGTATCACCAGCAGAGGCCGCAGAACAGCAAAGATTGCTGCCTGTTACTTCCTCTGGAAGCTCCATCCCAGAGGGACACTCGCCAGATGCCAGCCCGAGCTCTCCTGCATGAGGTGTCTGTCAACCCCTGCTGGGAGGTGTCTCCCAGTCAGGAGGCATGGGGTCAGGGACCCAGTTGAGGAGGCAGTCTGTCCCTTAGCAGAACTCAAGCGCTGTGCTGGTAGATCCGCTGCCCTCTTCAGAGCCAGCAGGCAGGAATATTTAAATCTGCTGAAGCTGTGCCAACAGCCGCCCCTTCCCCCAGGTGATCTGTCCCTGGAAGATGAGAGTTTTATCTATACGCCCCTGACTGGGGCTGCTGCCTTTCTTTCAGAGATGCCCTGCCCAGGGAGGAGCAATCTAGAGAGGCAGTCTGGTTACAGTGGCTTTTCTGAGCTGCGGTGGGCTCCGCCCAGTTCGAAAATCCAGGCCACTTTGTTTACACTGTTAGGGGAAAACCGCCTACTCAAGCCTCAGTAATGACAGATGCCCCTCCTGCCACCAAGCTTGAGCATCCCACCCAGCTCAACTTCAGACTGCTGGGCTGGCAGCGAGAATTTCAAGCCAGTGGATCTTAGCTTGCTGGGCTCTGTCAGGGTGGGATCCGCTGAACTAGACCACTTGGCTCCCTGGCTTTAGTCCCCTTTCCAGGGTAGTGAATGGTTCTCTCTCACTGATGTTCCAGGTACCACTGGGGTATGGAAAAAAAAAACTCCTGCAGTTAGCTCGGTGTCTACCCAAAGGGCTGCCCAGTTTTGTGCTTGAAACCCAGGGCCCTGGTGGCGTAGGCACCCGAGGGAATCTCCTGGTCTGCAGGTTGGGAAGACCATGGGAAAAGCACGGTATCTGGGCCAGATTGCACTATCCAAGAGGAACTTTTTTTAAAGGCCACCAGTTACAAATTAGCAGATATGAACACAGTAAGGTGTGAAACCACTTGGTCATAAAATCCATGGAAATTTCTCAGGTGTATAGCATGTTTTAGAAACATTTACCACCCTTGTGGACAATCCCTGCTTGGAACATGCTCTCCAAAGGTTAAGTGAAATAAATCCAAGCAGAATTCATTCATCAAACATTTTCAAGTTTCTACTTTGTGTCAAGACCTAATGCTAGGAACAGCTCTCAAAAAGATAAATATTACTGCTGCTAACAGCTATCACTTTTGTAGCATTTACTATATCCACTTTACATACAATAATGCATTCAATCCTCATAACTGTACTAAAAGGTAGATGCTATTATTATCTTTGTGTTATAGTTGAGGAGTTTCCACAGCTATTAAATACTAGAACCAAGCTTGGAACACAGAGTCTGACTCCAGTGCCTGCAACATTAACTGTCACACTATACCGCCTGGCAACACCTGTGAGAATCTGTCTTCTCCATACTTAAGTAGAACACACACGAAATTAACCTGTCCAGCATTTCCTTATGTGCTACCTCACACATGGCTCTAAGGCTAGGCAAGGGATGAGAGACAATGGATCAGTGAGAGTCTTCTCTGCTCTCAGATAGCTATGTATCAACAAATAAAAAACGATGGTCTTGCTTTTATTTTTTAGTTCTTTAGACACAAGATATAACTGGAGTTTCCTGTGACCTGTATGTCTTTTTCCCCAGGAAGGAGGTATCTTAAATCAATACAGTAAAAACTTTCAGCAGCCTTTTCAACCTACTTTACAGCCTTTCCATGGACCATGGTTGATCAACTTACCTTGGTGGCAATGATACCATGCACTTGGATTAAAAGTATAAATGGACAAGCATATTTAATATCATTACGTTCTTCCCAGTAGTCCCCATGCCCTTTTAACATTTCCCACACCCAGTACCAGTGGCTCAGACAGTAATTTCTGTTGCCAACTCCAGAGCAATAGAAATCTATCCTGCACCACTTCCTACCCCAAAATAAAGTCCCTAGCCCCTCTGCCATGTCCTCCGGCATGACCATCTTGGGGTGGGAACATGCACAGCTCATGATGCATGCAAAGTGACAGGCTGTCTCCTTTCCACCTCATTAGGTCACCCAAAAAAAATCAACTTGATTCTCTGGAATGCTTCACCAAGGAGAATGCTAACTTAAAAAAAAAAATGTACCTAGCGAGAAAAATAAACATACTCCTCTGAAATTTCTCCCTAAAATAAATAGATTTCCTATATCTAGCATAAGCTATCCTTCTAGAATGGAATAAAAAATTCTTGCTGATAAAAATATAATGATAAATATAGAGTTTTCCATGATCTATTTTTCTTTGGCTCTTCTAGCAGTAAGATCCTTGCCCAATAACACATATTTTCTTCTTAGATCTCTTAAACTCTTTTTATCCAGTAGACTGATGTAAAAGGTAGTAACTCATTGTGCCGTATTTAAGATCGACACAAATTCTTCTATGCTTCTCTGATGAAGACATGAGGTCTATATCACCTTCCTTTGAATGTGAACGGGCTCTGTGAAAGGTTTGATTAATAGAATATGGCAGACATGACACTGTGCCCAGGCTGCATGAGATAACAGGTTCCACTTCTTGGCTCTGGAATGCTTGTTCTTGAATCTTGAGCTACTAACAAGATGTACAGTCACCCTGCTAGAAAGACTCTGTGAGAGGCCCTGAGACTACACAGACCAGCAGAGGCACCCAGCTGAGCCCAGCATTCCAGCTGTCCTTGACAAGGTAGCAGAAGTATGAGTAAAGCCATCTTGGACCCTTCGGACTAGCCCAGGTGTCAGCTGACTATCACCAAGCAACCCAGTCCTTGTGGAGAACCACCACCTAACCAGGTCTGCCAGAATTCCCAACCTATAATCATGACATATAATACAACATTAAGTCATGAAGTTTTGGAGTGGTTGCTTACATAGCAATGAAACACTGAACACCAGCCCTTTCACAAAACCCCAGCCTTCATTCACATTGTATCTTACTGAGTTTCTTCTCTGACAAAGGATCCATTACTGAACAGTTCACTCAAGTTCAACAGCCCTCAACAGGTTCCTCTAATCGCATGCCAGGCCCATTCTTCTGTCCTTCCAAGGATTTTTTTCTTGCAGTTTTATTGAGGTATAATTGACAAAACTATAAATTTGAGATGTACAATATGATGATTTGATAAAGGTACACATTGAGAAATGATTACATAGTCAGGGTTTTTGGCTTGCCAGTTGCCATTTACCATTGAGTTGCAAAATTGCCTCTTTCCCCATGAAACAACCGGAATCTATACCCTCCTCTTCTTCAAATTCTATCTGACTCACAAAGCACTCTTAAACCTTCAAATAAATGCAACTCATTTATACTCAACACTCAGGGGTAGGTATCATACAACAATAATATTGCCTAAGGTAGGGAATTGAGGACTCCAGGCATTGTTTCAGTTGCTCATTTCTTTTCATTCATTCAACAATAACTACCAAGCATCCACAATGTACCCATCACTGCTCTCAGGACAAGGGACACAGCAGGTAAATAAAATATAGCCCCTACCCCCATGCAGTATATGTCTTAGTGAGGGACAAAACAGACAATAAGTAAAATAAAAACATGAAAAATTCAAATTATGGTATGTCTGGTTCTAGATCTTAGAGCAATCACAGTACTGTCTTCCACAGTGGTTGAACTAATTTACACTCCCACCAACAGTGTAAAAGTGTTCCTGTATCTCTGCAACCTCACCGGCATCTGTTTCTTGACTTTTTAATAATTGCCATTCTGACTGGTGTGAGATATTATCTCATAACAGTTTTAATTTGCACTTCTCTAATGATCAGTGATGTCAAGCTTTTTTTCATGTTTGTTAGCTGCATGAATGCCTTCTTTTGGGAAGTGTTCGTGTCCTTTGCCCATTTTTAACAGGTTTTTTTTTCTTATATGTTTATTTAAGTTCCTTGTAGATTCTGGTTATCAGACCTTTGTCAGATGGACAGATTGCAAAAATTTTCTCCCACTCCGTAGGTTGCCTGTTCACTCTGATGATCGTTACTTTTTCTGTGCAGGAGCTTTTTAGTTTAAATAGATTCCATTTGTCAATTTTTGCTTTTGTAGCAATTGCTTTTGGCAATTTTGTCATGAAACCTTTGCCCATGCCCATGTACTGAATGGTATTGTGTAGACTGGGTATATGCCTAAGAGAATAGAAATTATTGTACTACAAAGATATATGTACCCATATGTTCACTGCAGCACTATTCACAATAGCAAAAACACGGAATCAACCCAAATGTCCACCAGTGATAGACTGCACAAAGAAAATGTGGTATATATACGCCATGGAATACTATGCAGCCATAAAAAGGAGAGATCATGTCCTTTACAGGGACATGGATGGAGCTGGAAGCCACTATCCTCAGCAAACTAATGCAGGAACAGAAAACCAAACACATGTTCTCACTTATAAGCAGAAGCTAAACAATGAAATTACATGGAAATAGGGAGGGGAAAAACACACATTAGAACCTGTCGGGGGGTGCAGTGTACAGAGGGAGAACATTAGGAAAAATAGGTAATGCATGCTGGGCTTAATATCTATGTGATGGGTTCATAGGTGCAGCAAACCATCGTGGCACACATTTACCTATGCCTGCACATGTACCTCAGAACTTAAAATAAAAATAATAAACATAAATTCAAATTATGCTACTATAAAGGACAGAGCATGGTGACCATAGAAACTGGGTGAAGAGAGAGAGAGCGATTTTAGCCAGGAAAAGCCTCCCTAAGGAAAATGAAGTTTTTATATACTTGCTAGGCAAATATTATCATCTCAAATCTATCAATATGCACACTCTCCCAGCCATAGATTGCACAACTTGCCATTACCTGGTAGCTAATAGGATTAGAAACTGGAATTTCAAAACTCATTGAAAGGTTATAGTAAGCGGGAAAGAATCAAAGGAAGACAAGACCAGAGGAGGAAACAAAATGGGAGACAGATCAATGAGGCTGTACCCGGGATGGTGGTACCAGAAATCTAGGGAAACAAACTGTGGAGACAATACTGAGATCAGATCTATAGGAAAAGGGTGAGCAAAGGCCAGCATGCCTCAGATGACCAGGAGGGCTCCTTAAAAGTACAGATTCCTGGGCTCCCACCAAGAGACTCTGACTCTATCTGTCTGGGTGGGAGCCCAGGAATATGTGTTTTAACAGCTCCCCAGTGATTCTGATGCAAGTGGCCAAAGACCACACTTTAAGAGTCCCCACCTGAAGTCTTAACAACTGATAGGTGATGAAGATGAGAAGAAATGACTCTTGCATCTCAAGACTGAGGGAGGCCAATACAGAAAGAAGGAGATCTGCAGGAGCAAAGTTTGGAGAGAGAGGACTCTTTTGTGCCATATAATGCTAGGAGGGACCATGCATCTAAAGGAGGAGTGACTGACAGAATTAATGAGTTTGGAGGATAAACTGAGCCTAGGACTTTCTTCTCCCTCTTTGGCGCTTGCATTCCCAGAGCATACTCGTATTTGGTCAGTTCTGAGCCAACTGGGGCCTATTTCTGTGTGGAGGCCTGTGGCTGCCTAGCTCTGCCAGCAGCTGGGTATAAAAGTCCATCAAATTCCAGAGAGAAGCATTAGTGAGGCTCCTTGGCTGCAAACCTAAAGGCAGCCTGTTTCAACAGTGCCTAAGGTGATGTACTCACCTCCACCTGCCTGACTCCGTGACTGTCTCAACCAACTCAGGGGATGGAGAACCCAGGGTAGGGGGTGTAATTTACCAGGCCTCCCAAAACCTCAATTAAAAGTTTTGAGTTGAATTGGCCAAGTTTAGCTTCAGCATAAAAGTCAATACACACCCATGATCAATTTCTTTTCCAATTTATTAGCCTTAAATCCTTAGTCATTGAAATTTACTAACAAAGTTCCCAAACATTATTATGTCACCCTTATCTTAGTATTGTCACCTACTAAAAATAAAATAAAATAATATGTAAATAAAGCAAACCAATGAGACTGAAACCCTGGGATCCTGTGAGCACTGGAAAAAAGAAAAAAGAAAAGAAAAAGAAAATCTACCTCATCTACCTCATCCCATATTAAAGATCAGACGAGTTAATCCTTTTGGACTTAAAATCCTACGTTTCCCAATAGTGTTCTGAAATAATTTCTCCTTAATAAACTCTTCTCCCTTCTCAGGAAAACTGAGGGTTCTTAAACAAGAAATGCAATTGTGATTCACTTGAATCATTTGCAAGAACAGAGGAATAAAGTACAAAGCAATGATTCCTGAATAAGTAAATTATACTTTATGATGTCAGATAGATATAAACAGAGTGTCACAATGCTTATATCTTTATTAGCTTTAATTACTATTATTATCTACTGTAGAGTCAAGAAAAAAAACTTTTCTTTCTCTGCTAGTATTCTAAAAATAAATCTTCAAGTGTTAATAGACATGAGTCAGTTGTGTTTTGAATATGGGAAAGTGTGACTCTGTAATATCTATCTTCCTTCCCTTACCTTCAAATGTATTTTAAGTAATATTTTAAATGCATGGTTTATCATTTATGATTAATTTTCCCCAAAATGCCTACTTTTCCTCCTCTCTGCCTACTGGTAGAGACTTGTTCTTAAAACCCAGGCAAGCCCCATGTCTCTTTTGAAGAAGGTCTGGGAAGGAGGAGAGGATGGGTCTCTACCTTCCCTGGGTCACTCTCTTTGCTAATTCCTATCCTACTTCTAATTTATACAATACAGTTAGCACCCTTCTACATTTTCCTCCAGTGTCTTACCATCTGTTTCCCATAATATGCCCCCTTTATTAATTATCCATTTCAATGTAATAAATATTTACTGATTGTCTGCTAGAGGCAAAGAAAGGCACAACAAGGTAGCTAATGGCAGGTAAGAAGGCCCCAAGGTGGAGGCATTCTGGATCCTCCACTTACTATCTGTGTGACTTTCAGCTAGCTGTTCAACTGCTGTGTCTCATTTCCTCATCTGTGCACACAGAGATGATAGCAAGACCCACCTCAAAGGCTTTTTAAATAAATGAATACTTGCAAAGCACTTGGAACAGGGTCTAGAATATAGCAAGCCTCAATCAACATCAGCTGTTACTGTTATTATTATTGCTAAGCATATTCCTAGGCTCAGAGCATACAGAAATAAACAGGGCATGATGCCTGTCATATTTTCAAACTCATTCAGTGATTTAGCAAATATTTACTGAGCACCTATTATGTATGAGGCACAGGAAATATAATTAGGAAAATCCTCTTTCAATGAGAAACTAATAAATGAAAATATAATTATTGCCATTGGAAAAATAAATGAAAATATAATAGGATGTCATATAATTATGATTTATATCAAGAATTATAAAGCAGGAGTATGGGAGAATGACTTGGTGGAAGAGGAGACACCTGAAGAGATGACATTTACATTTAAGCCAAGTTCTCAATGGAATGGAAGAATGACCATGAAAGAGGGCTCCAGGTGGAGGGAACACAGGCCTGAGATGAGAATGTTCTCTGAGGAACAGCAAGAAGGCTAGTGTGGCTGAAACGAGGTGAACAAGAAGAGAATGGCAAACGACATCAGGCACAGAGCCAGGACTCAGGCTGCACAGGGCCTTAGAGGTCATGGAAATGACTACAGACTTTATTCTAAGGACTATGGGAGCCACTAGAGGATTGCAAGCAGGGGAGGTGACATGATCAGCTGTGTGGAAAATATTCTAGATTCATATACATTTTCACTAATGGTCAAAAGGCCGTGTGTTCACAGCTGCTCTTGTGAGTTATCTGAGCTCCTTTTTGGGCAGGCACCAAGTCTTAAGAGTCTTGCAATGTCATACAGTTCCACAGAATAAAGAACAAATATATGGTTAAAGCCTTACAAATCGGATGAGTGGCCTTAGCCTCTTATTTGACTTGGTTTTGTTTTTGTTAATTTTTTTTTAAATCACCAAGTACCCTCTAATACATTCTTCTCTCTGGTTGTGTATTTTATTAGTTTTTTTTTATTTGTTTGTTTCTTTACCTAACCAATTTGCAAAGACAGTTGAACAGTAATGCTACCTTCACAGAGGTGTGCTTTCCAACAACCTTAGGCTTCTGGAAAACAGACTTGAAAAACAGAAAAGAAACATTTTACTGAGCTCTCCAAAAATCAATCACAACTTCCTAACACAAAGCCTCTATATTTTACTTGCACCTGTCTGGATACACAGCAGTTCACTCTTAGTTAACATATAATTCTAACACCCTTGGTTCCAAACCCACAGCAGAGTAAAAATCATAATAAGGGACAGTGGAACTCTTAGGGGCCAGAACAATGACAATGATAAATAACAAATGACTATATGAAAGCTAAGTAAGAAATAAAAAAGTAAGTCACAACAGAACTATGCTGGCTTATACAACTCAACTCAAAATTAAATGTTTCTAAAGTAACCAACACCAAAGAGTTCAATTATGTTCTCTATCTTCTAATTTACAAAAAAGAAAAAATACAATCTAGATTACTTCTATGCAAAGTGGATAAAATCAGCAAAGTTTTGGTATATAGTAAGAACACCTTGATTTATTCTTGTACTTTATACACAATGGGAAGATAATTTGGTTTCGATAGTGAAGCCCAATAAACTGCTAACATAGAACATATGTCAGGGAGTCAACTTTTCATTTAATTCCACAACTGTTATAAGAGTGTACTTTCAAACATTCTATATAATAGTAAAAATTTAGCAAACCCAAAATGCCCATCAAGAGAATAAGGGTTAAATGCACTACAGTACACACATACTATAGAAAAACAGCCGCTGCTGAAAAGAATGAAACTGATAAACATGTACTGACGTAGCATTTGATCCCTAAGACAAACTGATAAGTAGGGGGAAAAAAAGTTGCAAAACAATATCTAGAGTAGACGTCATGTATCTTAAAAGACAGAGAGACTTCTACATGTATATATACACGTATATAAATTCACTGAAAACGACTGAGTAGATAAACAGACACAGGTAAATGCCAACCTAACATCCCTTCTCCCCATCTTCCCTGCAAGCAGAAACATTATTCGTTCCAAAGTGGTCAAGTAACCCTGTTCTGACCACTGAATGCCGTCAGCTTTCACTGGGCATGACTTCCACAAAGCGACCGTTCTCTTGACAGAAAGGGCCAAGCTCACTGCCGTGTACCTGTTTTCCTTTGCCCTTTCCCGTCTTTCTTCCTGGAATGCAGACACAATATTTAAAACTAGAGAGCTGCCTTCCCACCACGAGAACAACAGTCCCAAACTAAGATGGTGAGGCAGAAACGAAGATTGAGTGTGGATCCTTAATATTTGTACCAGTTCTGGACTACCCATCCAGAGCTGGTACAACTACCCTCACCCAGACTCCTTGGTGTAAGGAAAAAACATGCTGATTTGGTCAAACTACTCAGTTGATTCCATGCAGATGAACACAACCCTAACTGATTAACAATCCAAACAGGGTGGTGGTTACCCCTGAGGAGAAAACTAGGTAGGAGCATGGTGGGAGAGGAAGATTGAGAGGTCTAAGGCAGCTTTATCTACTTTCTAAAATGTTTTAAAATAAGAATGCTTTATTATTTGTGTCATTTTAAAATTAATAAAATAGGCATGTCATTCTGAAATTCCATCTCTAAATGGCACAAAAGTGTAGATAGGCACCACAGTTGCCTTATATAATATTACTCTCCAAAGATTATATTCCCAAACATTTTACCTATTCCCTCTTAGAAAAGACTTCCAGAGTCTTTCAGTCTTCATCTTGGCCTATATTTTCAACCCATTAGGCAGCCTCTTGGGGTAACTTCATCAGGCTCCATATGTACAATAACCTTCATGTGATCTTTAAATTAGCTCCATAATAGTGATAATGAGGCAGGAACCTTGAGCTAAAAGGCAGATATTACAGGTTCCACTTTCACTTCTAGCACTAATGATTACATGGAAAGTCAGTCAACCCAAGTTATAGCTTCCACATTCATATGCAAGGAGTAACAACAAGAATTATACCTCACTCCTGTTCAGGGACACGCAGGTAGGAACCACAACACAGAATCAAAACCTATCGCTGGAGCAGCACTGTTGTATGGAGGGGAAGGATAAAGCTTTGGAAGAAAATGGGTACACCTGGAATCCAAGCTCCACCATCTGCTGGCTGGGTGACCTTGAGCTACACACAGAATGGGTCTGAGCCTCAACATAAACAGGACAGGATAATAGAACAGACCTCCAGGATCAAGGATAAAGTCAAATGGGACAACACGCAGGGTAGAGGATTTGACCCAGTGCCTGTTAATAATACTAAAATAATAATTACTATTAAACTTGTCATGTTTAAAACACTTTTATTGAATTAAATATCCTGAGCATTCTTGTTATCCTTATATGTTCGAAATGTGGCAATCAGATTCCCTTTCACAATAGCATTTAACGATTTCTCTCAATTTGTGCAAACTGCCAAATGTTGTCACGGAGGCTTTCTGAAAACATGCAGCTATCCGGGTGGCACAAATGTTAAATAATATAGCATGTCTAAAGGACAATAATTCCTCTTAATAAGGGACTATCAGGGCCTGTTGATTTGCTAAGTACATTAAGCACACATGGAGCACTGCAAACATGGAAAAACAATGCCTGTACCCTAGAAGATGGAGACAATTTGAAAAGAAGATAAACAGGAAATAATGTTAGGTGGTTAGGTAATGAGGACCAATAGATAGCAACTTTTGATAACCCAGAAAATGCTCCCAATTGCCATCAATATGATTACAAATCACTGAAATTACAATCAGCTTTTTAAAACTATGAATACTTTACTAATTTATCATTATCTAAAGATACATGTAGAAATACATGGTGAAATGTAAATACATATACATATATTAAAGTGTTATTAATTTTCCTTGAATGTTACAACTCCTGAGATGAAGACCACTCTGCCATAGCACTGGCCATCAGAAACCTAATTTGTTCCAAAGTGTTCAAGACTGTTCTGACCAATGAATGTAAGCAGATTTCACTGGACATGGCTTTAGCACTCAATAGCTTTGGAAACTAACATCATTCAAAACAAAAAAAAAAGAAGAAAAAGAAAGAAAAGAGGAGGTGGGAGAAAGCCATATTACCTGATGAAATACAACATATTAAGGTCTGATTCTAGTTAAGAGAGGTTGTAATGCCTACAGCAGGCCAATTGACCTCCATCTCATCCCATCATTCAGTAATTTAAATCTGATTTCTGGTTCTCCATCTGCTTATCAAACATCAAGTCTCCAACAAGAGTGGCCCTTCTTTTCCTCCCCTCTTTGGACTGTCAGATGTCACTCACTTCAGCAGTCAGTATGGCAGTGTCGCCATCTTTCCAGGTGGAGCCAGGGAGCCAGCGCTTAAGTCATCCGATTCTTCGCTTCTCCACCTTTTGGCTAAGATCAAGTGAAGCCATGTGATTCACTCGTAAGAAAGAAGGCTCACTCATGAGCAAATGCATCGTGGAAATGCATGGCTCCATCCCCTCAAGTCTCTCTGCTATGAGAAACATCAAGAACAGAATAGTATCCATCAGCTTACACAACTTCTCTTTTGTAGTTATTAATGCTGGAATGCAGATTAATAACACCATTAACCCAGTGTACCTCCTATTTTAATGAATGTCTATGTAAAGCAAAATGTTACTTGCTTTTCCCAATTGATGGGAAAAGGAAGAGAAATCATCATTTTACTTACCAATTTTCTTTTCTGACCTAGTGAAAATTTTTTTCAACCAAATATAAAAATACTTGACAGGTTAGCATGTACTAGGTACCATTCTAAGTGATATGTGTGTGTGTGTGTGTGTGTGTGTGTGTGTGTGTGTGTGTGTTTCAGGCATATGCATTCACATAGATGCAAGTGGAATTCTCACAGCAACCACATAAAAATGTAGGTACAACTCTTGTCTCCTTTTAACTGAGGAAACTAGTGTTCAGAGAGGTTAAGTAACCTGTGTAAGGTCACACAGCTAGTCTGTGCAGAACCAGCACTTGATCCCTGGCTATTTTGACCCTAGGGCCCAAACTCTTAACCACTGTGTTCTAAGGTGACAAAGAAACTTGAAATTTCGAATATAATCTAATTATTTTTATCTTCATTCTGGAATATCTGAGTCAAAGGTCTCAAACTCACTTGCTTATACTGCAGGTTCAAGGGGTCAATGTAAATGAGAGAGACAGGCCTGAGGGTCACATAGAGAATGAAAAATATCCCATCTGCAAGAGTTGGGGTGGGGAGCTGGGGGGCAGCCAGAAGCCAGCTGCAGTGGACTGCTACAAAAAAAGAAATAATCTGTTATTATTTCAGTGTTGCGCCAAATTAGGATTATTATGTCAAATCTTGTGATTTTCAAACAATGCAACCAATTCAAAAAACAGTTATTAAACATAGTCTGAGCCAAACAAAACATATTTGTGGGCCTACATTACCTATCGGCCACCACTTTGAGAGCTTTGCTTCAAACCAGGCCTTGAACCAATTTTTTGTGGAAAAATTATGTATCACTGACAATAAATAATTGGTAATATTCACATTTCATTGCAAATACCTGCTTGAGCAGCTCTGAAAAACTTGAATCCCTTCCTCCCCGAGACACTTAACCTGTTTCTTAATTCATGTCTTCTTGCTGCAAAGTTTTCCTTTGATGAGGTAGAAAATGACCTTGCTAGTTCTGTTTATTGTTTAACAGAACTCAGTCTCAAAATCCCTGTCATAATCCATAATAAAACAGAGAGAGCAAAACTTAATCAGCTGTAAATGTACAGTAGTTAGCATTCACCACAAAATGCTAATAATATTCCGAGAATGCCATTTCTCTTCTGGCCTTTTGACCAAGTTGGTTAATGGACTGAGACTTGGGAAATAATTTAGGCTGAGAACTTCTCAGCCATGCATCAGCCTTGAATGGAATGCCATGCAGGCAAAGCAGCGCTAAGGCTGCGGCCTGGGTTTAGCAAGGAGAGCTCACCAACCAGGATGGACACCCAGAATGCTAACAAAAGGGCGATCCAGTGTTTCAAACACAAATAGTAAATATCCACCAACTGCGTGCCTAGCAAGAGGTTTTCCTAGAATACTACAAAATTAAAAATTGTATGCCTAGTATTTAGGTAAGATCCTTGAATCCTGTGGTTTTAAAGAATTTTCTGCAAGATAGTTCAACTCTCAGTAACATGTACTCCATTGTACCCGTGACTTTTAGGAAGTAGGACCTTTCCTGAACATCTTAGACTGGGGAGTTGGCCTTAGGACGTAAGGTCCCAACTTAGTGTTGGAGCTTTTTAACCTAAGATATTGTTAATTATAACTGTCAAATTAGAATTTGACAGAGTCAATTTGTAATTGTTTATGGATTTCCTTTTCCCTTGAAATAGTTCCTGGTAACCTGCTGAAATGTTCCCATTATTGTGTCATTAGTGTATCTATTTCTCTGAAAACAAAATAAGTTCATGAGGTGAAAGCTTGCTCCACATGGCACCTACCTAATGAACAGAAGGGTTTATTCACTTAATTATTAGTTATGAATATCAAGTGTACTACTGTCACTTTTTAGGTTTTCACCTATAAAACATTAAAAATCTAGTACACAAATGAATGTATTTGCTAATAAAACATTTAAAACCACAGTGGGCTCTTGAAATATCCAACCGCCAAGCTACTGGGTAACTTGGATGATGCAGCTATAATAATCTTCGATAGGTGGTGCTCCTTTTCCTCTCTCTGTTGAACGATCTATAGTAGGACGTTGGTAAGTGGTCTTTTAAAAATAAAAACTGTGGATTAAAAGGCAAACTGAATCCCTTCTATATTTTTGTTACTAACAAATAATGATTTTGTAAATTTGAATGGAAAACCACTTACATGTATTGCTACTGGGTTGCAGTTATGTTTTTGAGCTTAATTTAAAATACACTACTCAAAAATTTCATGAAAGATGAATTCCAAGAATAAAAAAAAATGCATTTCAAAGCTAAAAATAAAATTAAATGAAAATTTTAAAATAAAAATAAAAGTTCAAGTCCACAGTACTTCTTTAACACGTAGGTCTCTAACCCAATAAGCTAAATCACATCATCATTGGGCTGTGACCCTAAAACTAAGTGAAGCAGAGAAATTATTTTCTAAAATATTTGCCTTTAAATTTCTTCCTTTCAAAGAAGAAATATCACATACAGTTTCTGGGACTGTAAAGTGGAATGGTCACTGTGGTCAGCCATCAGTTAGCATTTTGTCATGTTAAATATGCACCCTCCCCAGGACTCAGCAATCCTTCCCATCTGTACATCCCAGGAAAATTCCTGAACAGTTTCCTAAAGGGACACTTACATGGATGATCACCAAAGCATTTTTGTTGGTGCCATTGTTTCCATTTGTCTTTCTCTCGGGGGTAGTGGGGAGCTGAAGCAACCTAAGTGTCCATTGCTAAGGAAATCCAGAAGTTACCCGCGATGAGTGTTCACTGTGGAATATTCTGCAGCAATTGGAATCTTAGTATATCCTTCACTACCAAAAACTAACTTGGAAAAACCTTCCCACTTGTATATGAAAACCTGAGATGACAAGCCGCAGGAAAAATTAATTTAGGAAAGAAAACGTCCTGTTTGATTCAATATTCTCTCTTTCAGTTAGTTTTCATTTTTTTAATCTTCTTTTGCCACTCATCTTATGAAACAAAACTAAGACACTTGCCCCTAACCTTTAGAAACTCTTGTCCAGGAAGGGAGACAGACACAAATGATTTTCACATAATATTATAATAAAGACCACAAAAGATGCATGGACCCATGCAGTCAAAGCACCCAAGGTGCTGCCTGTGCCAGAGGACACAAACAAAGGATGACATGGTTGAATTCACCCCAGAGCAGAGTGAGCCAACCCCCCCCACCCCAGCTCAACACCCTCAGAGAAAAATACAACAGCCCCGGAAGTCTTCAAACACTCACTTACTTCTCACTCCACAAGCAGGGAGACAAGGGCAGTAGAAGGCAGTGGAAAATCAAGCCTCCTGTGACCTGTCATTGGACTCCCACTGGCTGGAAATGCACACTCAGAAGACGAATGTGGGTAATGGACATGTGATTTACTAGACATAGTGTTGGGGAAAGGGGACATTGCCACAAAACCTTCACTAACGTATCCCCAAATCATTCACATGCAAGCTCCAGGTCCCCACACTGCAATATTACACAATTTGTTCCACAGCTGCCTCCTGCTGACCATATTTTCCTCTTCTCCCTTTTTTCCAGACACATAGGTTAGCTGGCAAACTTGAGGTTATGACAGGACAGCTTCCCAAGTGACCACCACATGCTTTCCCTGTGGGGAAATCGTTTTCCGATGAAGCCACTAGATGTCTGGGCCACCACTGACACTTAACAAGTCAGGGGACTTGCTAAAGGCAAGTAGGCTAAGATTTCCTGTAAACACTCACAGTAATTCTTCATTTTTTTATGCCATGATGAAACCTATGAACTTCTCAAAACACATATTGTAAGTGCATAAAACAAAATTCATAAGACTGAAAAGGAAACTGGTTACATTAAAACACTCCAAGTTAAGAATCTAAGCAATTTATAAATGCCACTTACAGGGTGATTGTGGGTAGGCAGATGTGTTGCTGTTCGTGCCAACAAGCATTTAGCAGCATACCACATAATGGTTCTCACAAGGATGTCTCTTTTTAGCCTAATTAACCTGCTTATTAACACGTTCATGAGCATTTCCAGTTTAGCACATAACATAGGGTAGTCATAGACAGAGATTCCTCTTCTACCCCTTCGGGAAGGCCTGAACTACAAATGTATTTCCAATAGTGATGTGCACCACTCTATCACCCTTGCCACCTTCTGAGCTATCAACAGCATGATTGAGCAGGGTGAGGACCACTGTCAAGGGCCCGGAAGCAGAGTCAAGCCATTTAAACCCCCTTGGGCTGGAACCGTCTGAGATGTCTGGAAACTGACATCTATCTCAGTGCTACCAAAACCACCACTAGCCACAACTGCTGAGCAATTTGTTACATCATGGCCTCATTCAGCCTCCAAGCTTAAAAGAATTTTCACACACACACACACACACACACACACAGACACACACACTACACTCATTTTGCTGGAGGTTCCCCAGCTAAAATGAGTAAGAGTACATTTTACTAGTAAGAATAAAGTTCACGAGCCAGGTGCAGCAGCTCATGCCTCTAATCCCAGCACTATGGGAGTCCAAGGCTGACCAATCGCCTGACAGCAGGAGTTCAAAACCAGACTGGGGAACATAGCAAAACCCCATCTCTACAAAAAAAAAAATTAGCCAGGCATGGTGGTACGTGCCCATAGTCCCAGCTAGCTACACAACAGGCTCAGGTGGGAGGATCACTTGAGCCCAGGAAGGTGGAGGTTGCAGTGAGCTATGATCATACCACTGCACTCCAGCCTCCTAGGTGACAGAGTGAGACCCTGTCTCAAAAAAGTAGAAAGAAAAATAAGAATGAAGTTCACAGTATATTTCCAATAAGATAGTAGTTGCATTCTTAAACAATGATTTCAAAAATGGATGAATGATACAGCATTGACAGGAAGTCATAAGTCCTTTTAGGTCTATTTGTATTTTTTCCATCAAAATGCCATCAACACATGCTTGGAAAATGAGAAATGTATAGACAAGAGACACTTTATCCAATCCAGTCAATTATTCATCCCAAGATGGACATGAGGACTCTTAAGAATCTGCCCCATCCCGAATAGTCCAAAGTCTACATGCTGTGAACTTAAAAACTCATGTAACTTCTCTGTTTTACAGCTGTAAAAACTGAGACCAAGAGAGTAAACAACTTGCTGTAGTAATTTTTCATAGTCTACCCAACTATTGTGGAAGAAATGCCAGTCTTCCAGCTTCTGGGTTGATATTCTTATTATTCAGAGCTGCACAGATGTGATCTGTTTAAAATATTATCTGAAAAGCTCTATGGCTGAAATTATCACATCCTTTATTGTAATTCACTAATTCAAACTAATTGGTCTGGGAATACCAATCTGACTTATTAAAATGCCTAAGGCATTTTAAAATAAATCTATTACTTTCAAGTATTCGCAGCAACTTCACCTAAGTAACAAGAATTTATAATGAGCAATTTTTTACCTACTAAAAATGCATTAAATGTGTTATACACAAAAATTAACTCAAAATGGATCACAGTCCTAAATATAAAGCCAAAAACTAAAAACTGTCTCAAAGAAAATATACAAAACAAACCGTGTGATCTTGGATTGGGACAAATATTTCTAAGACACCGAAAGTAAAATATGTAAAAGAACAAACTAGTATATTCGACTTCATCAAAACAAAAACTTCTGCTCCTCAAAAACATTGTTAAGAGAATAAAAAGATAAGCCACATACCAGAAGAAAATATTTGCAATTTGGTTATTTGATAAAGGAATTGTATCAAGAATAAATAAAGATCTCTCAAAACTCAATATTGAAAAAACAAACAACGTGACTTTTAAAAGTGGCCAAATAATTTGAACACACTTCACCAAAGAAAATAGACAGGTGACAAGAAAATGAAAAGATGTGCAACATTATTAGCCATTAGGTTGATGCAAATTATATCTGCAATATGATATCACCACACACCTATTAAAAATGGCTAAAATTAAAGATACAGACAATACTTAGTGCTAGCAAGAATATGAAGGAACTGAAACTCTCATTCACTGCTGGTGAGTGCACGTTGGTACACCACTTTAAAAATATTTAACAGTTTCTTAAAAATCAATCAAATACCTACCATATGAACCAGCCATTCTTCTCCCAAGGTAGTTACCAAAGAAAAATGAAACATATGTCTGTATAACACTTGTACAAAATGTTCACAGCAGCTTTACTTGTAATAGCCAAAGTTAGAAAAATTCCAAGTGTCTATCAACAAGTGAATGGATAAACAATGTCTGGCATATAATGGAATACTACTCAGCAATAAAAAGAAATGAGCTTGTGTGTCAATTTAAAATGTTTCAGTTAAAAAAAGAACCTATATACCTGCAGCAACATGGAAGAATCACAGAACAATTATGCAGAAAGAAACCAGATGAAAGAGAAGACGATCCCACAAACAAAATTCTAGAAAATGCAAACTCATCTACAGTGACCAAAAAACAAAACAAAACAAAACTGCGGTTGCCTAGGGATGGTGGGAAGGAAAGAGGAGCTGATTACAAAAGAGTATAAGGAAACTTTTGGGGGTGAAGGGTTTATTACTTTTATCATTAAGATGGTTTCATGGGTGTAAATAGGTTAAAATTTAACAAATTGTACACTTTCAAATTTGTGCAGTTTATTGTACGTCAGCTATACCTTGAGAGCTGTTTTTTTTTATTTATTATACTTTAGGTTTTAGGGTACATGTGCACAATGTGCAGGTTTGTTACATATGTATCCATGTGCCATGTTGTTTTGCGGCACCCATTAACTCGTCATTTAGCATTAGGTATATAATAGAGCTGTTAAAAAACAAAAATAAAATATGTGCACTGACAGTGGCAGAAGCAATCTGGCTTCACTCTTCTCCACAAGAAACCAAAAACAAACATTCAGCACTCAGATTATCACCAGTAATATCCCACAACTTATGTTTTTTTTAATTTTTCTTTAAACACTGGCTTTCTCTATGTTGCCCGCTGATATGGTTTGGCTTTGTCCCCACCCAAATCTCATCTTGAATTGTAGCTCCCATAATCCCCATGTGTCCTGGGAGGGATCTGATGGAAGGTAATTGAATCATGGGGCCAGGTTTCTCCCTGTACTGTTTTCACAATAGTGAGTAAGTCTCACGAGATCTGACAGTTTTATAAGGGGCTGTTTCCTGGCACATCTCTTTTGCCTGCTGCCATGTAAAACACACCTTTTCTCCTCCTTTGCCTTCTGCCATGATTGTGAGGCCTCCCCAGTCATGTGGAACTGTGAGTCCATTAAGCCTCTTTTTCTTTATAAATTACCCAGTCATGGGTATTTCTTCATAGCAGTATGAAAATGGATGAATACACTCAATCTGGAATGCAGTGGCTATACATAGACAAAATCATAGTGTGCTGCTGCTTCAAACTCCGGTCCTCAAGTGATCTTCCTGCCTCAGCTTCCAAAGTAGCTGGAACTATAGGCACATACCACACCAGCTAGAGCTCAAATTTGAGGCTGAGATGTTTCCTGAAACCACAGAGAGGTGAAAAACTCCAGACAGATGGTAAGAGAAATGGACTTTTCCATCTGCAGTGCACCTCCCTCAAATCTGCCAAGCACCATGTGTAAAAAAATTCACCCAGATTTATGATTTCTACACTGGAAAAAAGTGAGACTGAGGTGGACAGCCAGCTTCCAAACCATCTTGGGTTCTTGTGCAGGGAAACCATTCCTGCTTCAACCCATGGGAAACACAGCAAGTCCCTGTAGGGAGAAAATCCCCTGAGGGTGCTAGAAACAAATACAGGATGTAAGCCTAGCAACCTCAGCTCACAAAACTCAGCACTTTATCTTAGCCAAAAAAGATGCCAAACTAGAGTGGTTGTTCAGCAGCACCACACTGTAGAAGGCACATTCCACAGTTCTTCTGGGCATGAACCCCTAGCTATACTTCTCACATGGCAGGATATCCCCACTGGGACCCACACTCCCATTTCAGGACTGGCAGAACCTTAGTAAGAGTAGAAGCAAATCTGGGTTTAGGGCACCATCTAGTGCCAAAAAGGAAGCAGCAATCTAGGATTAAGGGAATTCAACTGGCAACTGCAAAGAACCTCTAAGAAAACATACCCCAGAAAGACCAAAACAAGCCAGGGGGCAAAGACGGAAATAAATAATTAACCTTCCATACAAAGCAATAGACATATACTCACAAGAAACAACAGCGAACAAGGAATCATGAATTCCCTAAGCAGACAAAACAAGCAGCCAGGGATGAAACCTAATGAGATGGTGATGTGTGAGCTCTCAGATCAAGAATTCAAAACAGCAGTTCTAAAAAAAAAAAAAAGAAAAAAAAAAAAACCAACTCTGCAAACTCACAAAAAAAAAACTCAGAAATGTATCAGATGAACAACAACAACAACAAAAAACAAATCCTGGAACTGAGAAATACATGGGTTGGACTGCAAAATGCATCAGAAGTTCTCAATAGCAGAATGAATAAAACCAGAAAAAAGTATGTGAGCTCAAAGGCAGGCTATTTGAAAATATACAGTCAGAATAGAAGAAATAAAAAAGAATGAAAAGGAACAAAGAACACCTAAAGAATATGAAGAATTAACTCAAAAGAACAAATCTAAGAATCACTGGTGTCTAAGAGGGAATTGAGAAAGAGCAAGAGATAGAAGAAACCTTATTCAGAGAGAAAATGACAGAAAATTTTCCAAACCTAGAGCAAGATATAAATATCCAGGTACTGGGAGGTTGAGGTTGCAGTGAGCTGAGATCCTGCCACTGAACTTCAGCCTGGGTGACAGAGTGAGACTCCACCTCAAAAAAAAAAACAAAAACAAACAAACAAACAAACAAACAAAAAACTTAAGCTTTAGAAAATGTTGTAATAGAGATAGATTTTATGGAGGGTAATATGGTTAACATTTCTCTACTTGCTTAGTGAGGGAGAATCAAGAGTATCTTACGTAGCCATTCTCTATCTACCTCTCAGTTTTTGAATCCCTCACTTGTTTACTCTGCATCATATCTAGCACTCTGCCAGTCTGTTTTATATCCCTACCGTTCTTGAACCTTGATAGCTAAACTTAAACATCATGTAGTCTACAACTAATCCAGGCTTATTCTCTCTGTAAAATATGTTATAGCATCTATCACCATTTCAGTAAAGGGCAAATGAAAGAATTGTAAACACACCCTCACATTCTAAGTCTTCCATCCACTGAGCAACAGGAATTTCTTAATTTACACTGCATATGGTGGCCAAGAACTGATGTATTATTATATGAGCAATTCACACCAGGTATTCATGACCAGGTAAATCTGCCCTCCTCATAATTCTGTGGTTTCCCTGTTGTTTGAAATAGTCTGTAAAGTTGTTTATTCTTCCCCATGCCCTTCGTTTTGTGTTTTTTTCTTTTTTATTCAATTACTTATCTATCCTATTTTTCTTTCCCCTCCCACCCCAAACTCTGACAACTACTGACCTGTTCATCATTCCTGCAGTTTCTCCTTTTCCAGAATGTCAAATAAATACAATCTTAAAATATGAAAAAAAAAAAGATATAAATATCCAGGTACAAGGAGGTCAGAGATCACCAAATATAACTAACCCAAATAAGACTACCAAAAAAGCTCTCGAAGGTCAAGGAAAAAGAGAAGATCCTAAAAGCAACATGAGAAAAGCAGCTAATAACATATTGAGGAGCTCTAAATTGTCTGGCAACAGACTTCTCAATGGAAACCACACAGGCCAGGAAAGATGGGACAACATATTCAAACTGCTAAAGAAAAAAACCATAAGCCAAGAATACTGCACCCAGAAAAGCTTTCTTTCAAACATGAAGGACAGACAAAGTCTTTCCCAGACAAACAAGAGCTGGGGGAATTCAGCACCATTAGACTTGTCTTTACAAGAAATGCTAAATGGAGTTCTTCGATGTGAAAGAAAATAACAGTAATGTGCAAAAAGAAAACATTTGAAGGTAAAAATCTAACGGCTAAAGTAAGTACACAGATAAATTCAAAATATGCTAATACTGTAATTACAGTGTGTAACCCAGTCATGTCACTAATATGAAAACTAAAAGACAGGCCAGGCAAGGTGGCTCACACTTGTAATCCCAGCACTTTGGGAGGCTGAGGCGGGCGGATCACGAGGTCAGGAGACTGAGACCACGGTGAAACCCCGTCTCTACTAAAAATACAAAAAATTAGCCGGGCGTGGTGGCGGGCACCTGTAGTCCCAGGTGCTCGGAGAGGCTGAGGCAGGAGAATGGCATGAACCCGGGAGGCGGAGCTTGCAGTGAGCCAAGATTGCGCCATAGCACTCCAGCCTGGGCGACAGAGTGAGACTCCGTCTCAAAAAAAAAAAGAAAACTAAAAGACAAATCTATCAAAAATAATATAGACAACAGCAACTTATTAGGGATAGGCAATATTAAAATATTAAAAGATATAAATTGAGACAACAAAAAAGTCAAAATGTGGAAGGGATGAAGTTAAAGTGCAGGGTTTTTGTTTTTCATTTGTTGGTTTCTTTTCTTTGTGATCACTTATTGTTTATTTAAAATAACTTGTTATATCTATAAGATTTTTTCTGTAAGCCTCATGGTAACCCCTGCGAGGCAAAAACCTATAACAGATACAATAACAATGAAAAGCAACAAATTAAAACATACTACCAGAGAAAAAATCACATAGCCACAGAGGAAGAAGACAGTAACAAGGGAAGAAAGAGAGGAGTTACAAAACAACCAGAAAATAACAATATGACAGTGGTCAGTACTTACACATCCAATAACAACCTTGAATGTAAATTGACTAAATTCTCCAATTAAAAGACACAGAGTGGCCGAGTAGATTTTTTAAAAACACAACCCAACTATACGCTGCCTACAAGAAATTCACTTCACCTATAAAGACACACATAGACTGAAAGTGAAAAGAAGGAAAGCTATTCCATGCAAATGGAAAGGAGAAAAGAGCAAGAGTAGCTAAACTTATACCAGACATAGGCTTCAAGTCGAAGGCTGTAAAAGAGACAAAGGAGTTCATTATATAATGATAAAGGGGTGAATTCAGCAAGAGGATATAACAACTGTAAATATATATGCACCCAACACCATAGCACCCAAACACATACAGCAAACATTGACATCTAAAGAGAGGCAGACTAATATGATAATAGTAGAGGACTTCAACACCCCCCTCTCAGTAATGTACAGATCATCCAGACAGAAAAATCAACAAAGAAACATCAGAGTTAAACTACACTCTAGACAAAATAGACCTGACATTTACAGAACATTTCATCCAGCTGCTGCAAAATACAACTTCTTCTCATCAGCATATGGAACATTCTCCAGGACAGGTCACATGTGGGGTGACAAAACAAGTCTCAACAAATTCAAAAAACTAAAAATGATATCAAGTATTTTTTTCCTATCACATTGGAATACAAGTAGAAATCAGTAATAAGAACTTTGGAAACTATACAAGCACATGCAAATTAAACAACATGTTCTTAAATGATCAATGGGAAAATGAAGCAATTAAGAAGAAAATTTAAAAGTTCATGAAAGGAATGAAAATGTAAACAAACATCCCAAAATCTATGGGATACAGAAAAAGCAGCATTAAAAAGGAAGATTATAGCAATAAATGCCTACTTCAAAAAAGTAGAACAATTTCAAATAAACAATGATACATCTCAGGAAATTAGAAGAGAACCAAACAAATCCAAAATTAGTAGAAGGAATGAAATAATACCAGAGCAGAAATAATGAAATTGAAACTTTAAAAAATACAAAAGATTAACAAAAGGTTTTTTTGAAAAGATAAAAAAATTGAAAAACCTTCAGCTAGACTAAGAATAAAAAGAGGGAAGACCCAAATAAATATAATCAGAAAGAAAAACAAAAAGAAGACATAACAACTGATACCACAGAAATTCAAAGGATCATCAACAGCTATATGCCAACAAACTGGAAAAGCTAAAAGAAATGAATAAATTCCTGGACACATACAACCTACCAAGATTAAACCAGGAAGAAATAGAAAACTCAAACAGATCAATAACAAATAATGAGATTAAGGCAGTCATAAAGGATCGCCCATCAAAGAAAAGCCCAGGACATGATGGCTTCACTGCTGAATTCTACCAAATATTAAAAGAACTATTTATAACACCAATTATACTCAAACTATTCAAAAAAATGAAGAAGAGGTATTATGTGCAAATTCACTCTACAAGGGCAGTACTGCCCTTACACCAAAACCAGATAAGCACACAATGAAAAGAAAACTACAAGCCAATATCCCTGATGAACACAGATGTAAACGTCCTCAACAAAACACTAGAAAACAAATTCAATGACACAATAAAAAGATCATTCGCCATGATCAAATAATCAATGTCATCCCAGAGATGCAAAGATGGTTCAACATATGCAAATCAATAAACATGATAAATCAGATTAACAGAATCAAGGACAAAAACCATATGATCATTTCCACAGATGTTTAAAAAGCATTCAACACAATTCAACATTCTTTTATGATAAAAAGTCTCAACAAATTGGGTAAAGAAGGAACACACCTCAAAACAAAAAAGGCCATACGTAACAAACCCATAGCTAACATACTGCTTGGGGGAAAATTGAAAGACATTTCTCTAAGATCTGGAATAAGACAAGGATGCCCAAATTTACCACTTTTTTTCAACATAACATTTGAAGTTCTAGCCACAACAATTAGACAAGAGAAAGAAATAAAGGGCATCCAAATTGGAAAGGAAGAAGACAAATCATTCTTGTTCATAGATGACATGACATTACATTTAGAAAAACCTAAAGATTCCAACAAAAAACACTTAGAACTGATAAGTGAATTCAGTAAAGTTGCAGGATACAAAATTAACATACAAAAATCCATAGCATTTATATGCAAAGAATCTGAAAAAGTAATCGAGGCACCAATACCATTTACAATAGACACAAAGAATATAAAATACCTAGAAATAAATTAAACCAGAGATGCAACAAATCTCTACAAAGAAAACTATTAAACATTGATGAAAGTCAATGAAAAAGACACACAAAAAAGGAAACATGCCTATACTCCTGGGTTAGAAGAATTAATATTGTTAAAATATCAATACTATCCAAAGTGGTCTACAGATTCAATGCAATCTCTATGAAAAACCAATAACATTCTTCACAAAAATAGAAAAAACAATGCTAAAATTCATATGGAACCATAAAAGACCCAAAATAACCAAAACAATCCGAATCGGACAAAAAGAACAAAGCTGGAGGCATCACACTACTTGACTTCAAAATGTACTACAAAGCCATAGTAATTAAAACAGCATGGTATTAGCATAAAAACAGACACATAGAGCAGTGGAACAGCATACAGAACCCAGAAATAAAACCACACATTTACAGCCAACTCATTTTTTTTATTTTTATTTTAAGCTCTGGGATACATGTACACAATGTGCAGGATTGTTACATAGGTATACATGTGCCATGATGGTTTGCTGCATCTATCAGCTGATCATCTAGGTTTTAAGACCTGCATGCATTAGGTATTTGTCCTAATACTCTCCCTCCCCTTGCTCCCCACCCGAAAGGCCCTGATGTGTGATGTTTCCCTTCCTGTATCCATGTGTTCTCATTGTTCAACTCCCAGTTATGAGTGAGAACATGCAGTGTTTGGTTTTCTGTTCCTGTGTTAGTTTGCTGAGGATGATAGTTTCCAGCTTCATCCATATCCCTGCAAAGGACATGAACTCATTCTTTTTTACGGCTGCATAGTATTCCGTGTGTATACATGCCACATTTTCTTTATCCAGTCTATCACTGATGGGTGTTTGGGTTGGTTCCAAAATCTCACACCAGTTAGAATGGCGATCATTAAAAAGTCAGGAAACAACAGATGCTGGTGAGAATGTGGAGAAACAGGAACGCTTTTAGACTGTTGGTGGGAGTGTAAATTAGTTCAACTATTGTGGAAGACAGTGTGGCAATTCCTCAAGGATCTAGAACCAGAAATACCATTTGACCCACCAATTCCATTACTGAGTATATACCCAAATGATGATAAATCATTCTACTATAAAGACACATGCACACCAATGTTTATTGCAGCACTATTTACAATACCAACTCATTTTTGACAAACACACCAAGAACCTATATTGGGGAAAGGACAGTCTCTTCAAAAAATGGTGCTGGGAAAATTGAAAAACCATATGCAGAAGAACAAAGCTAGACCCCTATCACTCACTATATACAAAAATCAAATCAAAATGGAGTAAAGACTTAAATCTAATACCTGAAACTATGAAACTATTAGAAGCAAAAACTGGGGAAATGCTTCAAGGTATTGGTCTGGGCAAACATTTTTTAGTAAGACTTCAAAAGCACAGGTCACAAAAGCAAAAATTTTCTGCATTGCAAAGGAAGCAATCGGCAAAGTGAAAAGATAACCTATGAAAAGGCCAAAAATATTTGCAAACTATCCATCCAACAATCAATTGATAAGCAGCATATATAAGGAACTCAAACAACTCAACAGCAAAAAATAAAAACAATCCAGTTTTAAAATGGGCTAAAGAGCTGAATAAACATTTCTCAAAAGAAGACATACAAATGACCAACAGGTATGTGAAAAAATGCTCAATATCACTAATCAACAGGGAAATGCAAGTCAAAACCACAATGAGATATCATCTCACCCCAGCCAAAATGGTTTTTATCAAAAAGACAAAAAATAATGGATGCTGGCAAGGATGTGGAGAAAGGAGAACACTCATACATCATTGGGGGGAATGTAGATTAGTACAGCCACTGTGGAAAACAGTATAGCGGTCCTTCAAAAACTAAAAATAAAAGGACCAAATGATCCAGCAATCCCACTGGTGGATATCTATCCAAAAGAAAGGAAACCAGAATATCAAGGAGACAACTATACTCCCATGTTTATTGCAGCACTATTTACAACAGCCAAGATATGGGAACAACGTAAGCGTCCATCAGCGGATGAATGGATAAAGCAAACGTGGTACATATATATACGATGGAATATTATTCGGTCACAAAAAAGAATAAAATCCTGTCATTTGCAGCAATATGGATGTAACTGGAGGTCATTATTTTAAGTGAAATAAGCCAGGCACAGAATAAATACTGCATGCTCTCACTCATATATGAGAGCTTACAAAAGTAGATTTCATACTGGTAGAAAGTTGATTGGTGGTTACCAGGGGCTAGGAAGGGTTGGGAGGAGGGAGAGATGAACAGAGGTTAACAGATAAAAAAATACAGTTAGAGAGAAGAAATATGACGTAGTGTTCAATAGTACGGTACAGCAACTATAGTTAACAATAATTTGGTTTTAGTTCAAAATAGCTAGAGAAGAGGAATCATAATATTCCCAACATAAAGAAAGGGTGAATGTTTGGGGTGATCGATGTTGCAATTGTCCTGGTTTGATCATTGCACATTGTATATATGTATCAAAATATCACAAGTACCCCAAAGATATGTACAACTATTATATAGCAGTAATAAATAAGAAAATGCATTAAATTCCAGACATAATACCAAGCCCTTTAGATAAACTGTCTCATTTCATGTCACAAAAATACTTTTAAGTATTTCTTCTTCCAGGAAGAAGAAACTGAGGCTCAGAGAGATTAAACAACTTTGCCCAGGGTCACATAGGTAGGACTTTGCAGAGAGAAGGCACAAGCATTTTGACTTCTTGTTAAACAAATGCTTCCCAAAGCACTTGACAATTTTTTAAGATAACAGGAACAGCTCCTGGGTAAATGTATTTACACCATTTATTTGCTTAGCAAATCCCTTTTCATAGACAGCATGGGTAAATATCAGCCCTATCATTTCAAGGCTGATCTTTCATCACACGTTCCATTACAAATTCTAAAAATAGTAGGGTTCAAATTCAGGTCTCAGTGACTTATAGAAACAATCCAGGTTCTGATGCATCACACACCTATAAGGCATGAATCAGGCTTATTAGAAAACAAATTCCACGTCAGTACAACATAAGGTAGGAGACGCTAACAACCTTGCTCTCGCCTGGAGAGATCAGACAGTGTCATACGTGTTTTGCAGGAGAAGACAAACAGAAACAGACACAGACACACATACAACAGACAGACACACACAGACATACACACCACACACACACACACACACACACA
The DNA here is from genome assembly GCF_006542625.1 of Nomascus leucogenys. NCBI lineage: Eukaryota > Metazoa > Chordata > Mammalia > Primates > Hylobatidae > Nomascus > Nomascus leucogenys. Next base: position 71,574,059 of record NC_044401.1, on the reverse strand, counting down.
CACACCCTGGGCTAGAAAAATGCTGACCTAGCCATTCTGTGAATGTTTCCAATTTCTAGATGGTATCCTGAAAGCAACTAACTAGACAAGTAATACATATTAATAGCTGCCCTCTCCCTTTCAATGTCGGCATTATTTCCTATTGGACATGTTTAGCCGGCAACAGCTCAAACACAGAGACTATGCCTAGCTAGAAATCACTGTCCTCCACGGGGCAACACTTACTTGAAAAGCCTGTAAAATGATCATAGGACACTTGCAGAGAGGGCAGAAAACAGCAACATGTTCACATGTTCATTCCTCTAGCTCAAATCCAACCAGGCTTTGAAAGTTCTGCTTGAAAGACAAGCCTTCCACCATCTCTTGCAAATGCTTTCTAAACAACAAATAAGACTTTCCAGAGCAAAGGAGACTTTTCCAAAATCTGTAACTGTTTGACTTTGAGGAAGAAGACACACCTCTTGACCCCTTTATGCACAACCAAGTTCAGATTGCTCAAATCTCCCACACCCTTGGATGGCTGCTATTTATTCCCAACCCTTTCCCAGGTAGCTGTGCAATGTCAGTGATGAAATACTGAAAAATTGCCTGCTGCTAACAACAGTGTTGCTGTTCACTTATTTCATTTCATGCCTATATTATATTTTTCCTGAAACAAATTTCTCTATTGTTCCCTCTCTGCTTCTAGGATCCCATTACCCAATCCCCAACAGGTAAGAAAAAAACAGAGCCCAGTTGGAGACACCCAGCCACCTCAGGACCTTCTCACCCTGTCGGACTTAGTTATCGTTCTTATATGATTCCAGACATACCCTAAAATATAAGCATCGATGGTAATTGGCCTTAGTAGTCAAATTGTTTTTAACTCTTGCAAACACAGTCTTCTCACAATCAATCCTTTGTAATGGGTTTTTAAATGTCCCTTCAATAATATTATTTCCAGAGATCTATTCTGAGACTACCATATGGACCAAAATATTTAAAGTATCCAAGCAACACCTAGGAAAACACAAAACGTCATTTTTCTTCCTGCCCCATCTCTACAGCCCTGCTGTTTCTTTTTACCAATGATTTTATTTTCCTTATATGGAACGAATGATTCCAATTCCCTCGTATAGCACTGGCATACAGATGAGGTATTGACCTGTAGCTTTTTAAACCCCAAATTGCAGGCTTTGTTTAGAGAAGTCTAAGGCTGTGGCTTGAAAGAAGAAAAAGGGAAGTTTCTTCTCAAGGGTAAGGAGAATCTTTTCCCAGACTACCCAGAGAACTCTTCAAAGACGGTTGCCTGTTCTGCCTTAAGGACTCAAAGAGGGAAGGGTGAAAAAGCCTGCTCTGCCAAGTAGGGTGGCTCACAAGCTCACTTGAGGAACAGAAATTCTTTACTCCCATCAGTAATACAACCCTTTCTTCCCACACACACACACACAAAAGGATGTAAAGCATGCTCATTTGTCAGACATTTCGCAAAGCTGACCTTGCCAGTGGCACTGGGACTTGAACTTGCAGCTGAGGAGGTGAGAAGAAGCCGAATCTTAACACCTCATATAATGTGCTCCTTTCCCTTCTTATTAAAAGCCCATCAAAATGGCACTGAAGAAATATAATATGGGGTACAAGGGAGGTCAATGGAATCCCTCACGATGGAAGCTTTTAGCATCCAGAAAGCCTAGCTGGTACAAAATGAGTAAGTACTGTCACAGTCTTTCCCAAGATGTGGAGATGGAGGTCACCTTGACGGGTGAAATACACCTCTCCTCAGCCTAACCATGTCATATCAAGACTGAAATGGAGACTCATCACCACTCAGATCAAACTGTACCTTCATAGGAGCTAGAGTCAAACTTCCAGTTGTTTTTTTTTTTTTTTCTTCTGAATCAGTGGTTCTCATCTTTAGCTGCAGGTCTGAGTAATCACTAGTACGGTTGTTAAATAATACAGGTGTCTGCACTCTACTTTGTAAAGTTCAGATGGAATATAGCTGCAGTGGGCCGTCTGTGTTTTTAGTGCAAAAACTCCCCATGGAAAGAATAAAGTAACCACTATCTTATAGATGCCTTTTTTCATCGCTACCAAAACATAGGCCCTTTAAACCATTCCACAGCCTTTTCTTTTTCTTGCTCATAAAATAGAGTATGTTATTGTGGAGTTGCCTGCATAGCAATACATCCATAGATTTACTGATATAACCATTCACTGGAAGTGGGACAGGAAGAAGGAAGACAGAGAAAAGTACAGGAGAAACCGTATTAAAACAGTATCATCAAGTTTCACTTACCCCAGTGGGTAAGTGCTCATTATTGATCAAAATAAGTTTGCTAGTGGGTAACTTTAAGACTTAATGGTTGATATCACATGCATAAACACACACACACACACACACACACACACACACACACTGTCAAATTGCTTTTGCCACTTCCCTCTCCCTAAATATATGCTCTTGCAGAGAATAATAGCATAAGCAATTCATCAGGAAACACAACTCTTCCCCTTTCTTTATTACTTGAGGTTACAAATCCCACTTACCTGGTACTTTTTCTAAATTTAGTAGTCATTTGTTTAAAAAAAAAAAAAAAGAGAACTAAATAATTAAATAAAACATAAAAGAAATTAAGTGAAATAAAGGGAGATAAAACAATGTGCTCTACGACTGACCCATGAAAATTAAAATAACCCATAATTCTAATCTTTAAAAAAGCAACATTAAGACCTAACTCATTATTAGTTCATGGTACTTATTATAGTAGGCTCTAATCACATGTAGCTATTGAGCACTTGAAATGTGGCTAGGTTCACATGTTAAAATGATAATATTTTTAATATATTGGGTTAAATAAAATGTGTTAGTAAAATTAATTTCCTCTGTTTCCTTTGATTTTTTTCAGCGCGTTTTTTATAACATGCAAAATTACGTGGCTCTATTTAGCTATGATAAGCCTTGCCTACCCCCTAGTGTCAGAACTTAGGCAATGCAGGCAAATCATTTTTCAAACACATCTGTGTAAGTACAATTCATTTCTGCCGGCAAAGTACAAATAGCCGCTTGTACATACGATTTTATCATTTTCACAAATGTTATCTCAAATTTAAGCCTCAGAGAGACTCCTGTAGTAGATGTTATATGCCCCACTCAATTAGTAGTTTTGAAATTACCAGGTTTATTGTAGAAAATTAGAACTAAAACCGTCCATACAGTCAAGAGTATTTGCAGGGTTCCTATAAATTTCAGCCATGATAGGGGACAGAAAACATGGGCTCAAACTTGGATTACAACAACTGCTCTTCAAAAAATTTACTGTAAGTTAAAAACAACATAAACCACCAAAACACACAATCACAACATGCATATTTTGCATAATCATTTATAACAGAAAAAAAACCAGAAAACCTAAATTTCCATAAATTTAAACAGTACAGAACCTATACAAAACAGATAACATTCAAAAGAAGAAGACAGGTCTAAATAAGGATAACTAGCATTTGAGCACTCACTAAGCAAACACAGTTGTCAGCATTTCCCAGGTATTAATTGATTCCTTATTACAACTCTGAGGTTTATTTTTTATTATTTTTATGATTCTCATTTTACACAGAAAGAGGCTGAGTCCTGAAGAGGTTTCATAACTTGCCCAAGAATGAAAGAAGAACTGAAGCAAACCTGAAGCTCATGCTGCTTCCTGTGCCATGAGTAATAAAGTCTTTTGTCTCGGGCCGGGCACAGTGGCTGAGGTCTGTAATGCCAGCACTTTGAGAGGCCGAAGTGGGTGGATCACTTGAGGTCAGGAGTTCGAGACCAGCCTGGGGGATAACAGGGTGAAAGCCCATCTCTACTAAAAATACACAAATTAGCTGGGCATTGTGGCAGGCGCCTATAATCCCAGCTACTCAGGAGGCTGAGGCAGGACAATCACTTGAACCTGGGAGGCAGAGGTTGCAGTGAGCCGAGACTGCGCCACTGCACTCCAGCGTAAGTGACAGAGGGAGACTCCATCTCAAAAAATTGATTAACTAAAATAAAATCTTTTGTCTCTGACCCAATCATCTCATGCCTTCTGCCCAGCATTCACAAAACTATGACCAGCTAACCTACTAGCTTGCGAGGAGGGTAAAAGCTCAGACCCTTCACAATTCTTGACATCTAACTACCTCCCAATCAGTGAGACATCCTCTCTACAGCAGATTTAGCTCAAGGCCAGCAAATAAAAGGGCTCTCAACACCCTTCTGGTTCACTCTGTTCCCCAGCTTGTTGAAGCCTTTCTCTCCTTAAGGATGAGCTGAAACCTCAGTCTTCATAAAGCGACTTTCTTTGCCATAGTCAGTTTTCTAGAACGGTGAAAAAACAAGCCTTTTTCTCTTATACATGAGAAATCTTCAAACCCTGAAGGCTCTGATCACATCTACCTACCCATGCTTATAGTCTTCAGCCGTTCCTGGAATGCCAACCTTTCCACACTCATTCTAGATGCCTCCAAATGTGAAAATAGCTGCCATTTATGGAATGTTGACTATGTGCTAATCCCTTCACCTACTTTTCCTTATTTAGTTATTCCAGTAACTCCAAATAAAATAGGCATGGATATCATTCCATCTTTACAGATGATAAAACAGGTTCAGAGAGGTTAAGTGGCCTGCATAAGGCCACACAGCCAAGATGTACCAGAACCAGAATTAGGTTTGACTTTAGACCCCCCAACATGTAGACCCCCCACACCTGCCTCATGTCCAGGTGTGCCCCAGTTTTTCCAGGGACTTTATGCCAACACATTATATTAAATAAACACCACAGCATTTTGTGGAATTGAATTAGTGCAGTCCAGGTTATATTCAAAGTTCTCTAGGGACATGGAACTATTAAAGTGAACATATAAATCAATAGCACCCAAGTTCTCAACTCTCTCAGCTCCATCAGAAAACTGGCTATGATTTCATCTTTAAAGCACAAAAATCTGAATTTTTGAAGTCTCCTAGTATTCCCAGGAATAAATCTTAAAGTTGTAAGGTGCTTTCTGTCCCAAACACTCGTGTCTACACCAGATGAAATTTCTAGGAAGATCCGTAAATCTTTAATTCCACAGGAGTCGAGTTTCCAAAACTTCCTTCCAGATGGCATCTTTCCACCGCACAAAACATATCTGCTGCCCTCTTGTGGGAAAATGATGCACTGCTTACAGCCAAAAAGAAAAGGGGGAACAAAAGGACATTGCTAGTTGAAGAAATAACAAGAGTTAGCCCTGGCCTCCTTTTAAAAGAAACGAACCTGCCAATTGGCCCCTTCACCTTTTCTACAGCTTGAAGCTACACAGTCCTATATGTATATGTGATCTCCTGCTCAATTATGATGGAAAATAGACTTTAAAAACAACAAAAGCAGTCTCTTATGTTTTTTAGTTGATTAAAAATAGTACCTCTGGACTCTGCGGAAATGTATTAATGCCAATTGTCTTCAAGAGTCTCACCACCCAATCTGTGAAAATTAGGTGGGTTTTTATTTTGGTTTAATGCTTAAACTAAAATTAAATCTTTGATACACACCTACCATAACACCCATCTCCCAAAACTGGGGGGAGATTCCCGCCTTCTTCTGCATCTCTTAGCCAGGTAGGTGGAGATAGGGTTGTAAAATACCTCCTTGTTTACACACAGCAATCAACATCCACTCTTCTAATCCAAGCCATAAAAAGCATCCAACTTCTAACTAGGGTTTCCTAGTGCCACCATTTCTTTAATTGGCCAGCACTAACCATGAAGCCCATGGGACAGTGCCAGGAGCCTCTCTGGACACTCAGACACAGCCGTCTGCAGGTAACCCTCTGCAACTTGCTCCCGCTGTCAGACCTCCTATAACATACCCACAGTAGAGTGAAAATCTGAACAGAGTTTCTCAGGATCTCGGTGCACTGCCCCAGTTAATTCTGGTGATCCTAAGTTCTCCATCAGCTGAGCACTAAATTGGGACAAAAATGCCACATGGACATTGCAAGGATCATGGACTTTCATTCCCTGAAGATCACTAGAGAAAATTTACAGCATGAATGGGAGCGGGTGGTAATCCCACTGCAATGCTTCACCTGTCAACTAATCTGACTCTTAAACTCCACTCAAGAAAAGAGATAAGATTGAGGACCTCAAACACTATCCTCGTGAACAAACTCATAAAAATAGGCACAGCACAATAACCAACTAGCTGTGGGCACTTCACAGCAGCCAGATGGTATTGATTTTATGCTGATTTGCTGAAACTTCAATCATTATTTTTCTCATCTTCTTGGAACTGTCACTTGAGGAGGGAAAATTGAGTTGTGTGAGATTTTAAAAATTATCTTGAGCCTTAAATTATGACTAACCTTAAAATATCAGAATAACGAAGTGGAAAGTATGACATGTTATATATTTGGTGGTAAGAATATCTCATGAAGTTTCCACACACAAGACCTTTGGAGACAGAATTTATAATTCTGACCCATACGTGATTTAGGGTTCAGGCATCACTCTTTCCCAAAGAAGTCAAAACATTTGTTGCACTGCCATGTCTCAGATTACCAAAGCTGAGAGAGCAAATTAATTGACCACAAGTCCATTGACACATATGAATTATTCAGGAAAACATAATTTACTGGGCAGTTTCCACTGTGTCACTTTAAATGTTGATGTAAGAAAGGACAGAAACACACACACACAAAAAAAAAAACACAAACTGATCAGCAGCTGATGGTTTTCATCTCGCCTTTAAAAATCAGCAATGCAGAGATATGAGTTTCACTATAAGTTATCAGAATGACTGCCTCTAAATCTTTAGACAACATCCATTTTAAGTCCCTTACGAAAGTTACCACAGCTTTTTCTCTTTTCTTTTTTTTAAAAAATCATGTAGCATATTTTCTCCACATCTCTCAAAAATATCTTAAATTATCTGACTATTCCCTTCACTACAGCCCTACAAGTGTTAGTTTAAGTTTATCATAAAGATGTTCTACTTCTAAGGAAGCTGCAGGAGTTGATGGATGGATGGATGGGCAGATGGACTGACATGTATGCACACACACACACACGCCAACCACACAAATTACTGCTGGTTTTCTGGGATTCCTTGAGAAAAACTGCTATAAAAATAAAAGTGTGCCCAAGAAAACAAAAGTTTTGAAAAGCCTGAAAAATATTTTTAAAGGACTCTTAAAGCACTAAACCATTAAACTGTGTTACTCCACCATATTTCATGCTTCCTCTAGTTATTTACACCCCATCAGAAGCTCACATCCGTTATCTGTGTCTAATGTGGACTCTGACGTTTGGAGGGGTTTTGTTATCTCAGCAGTGCATAATGAGCTTAAAGGGCTTACCTGCATGTCCCCGGAGGTGCTGGCTCGAGGCAGACATCAGCTTACAGCACACCATTAACACGTAGGCTAGAAAGAGCCAGTGCGACAGCAACACTGACTTAGCACAGACTCTCATCCTGGAGGAAAAGCAGGGCTGGAGTCAGTGAGGGCTGAGGAAGGCCAGACTCCCTGGCAAGCACCATCCTAGGAAGGCGGGACAAAGCAGGGGCAGATCCCTGGAGCCGGAATTCCTTTCTCCCAAGAAAACAGAACACCAATCGAACCTTATTTGCACTGAGCATTAACTAAATTTTCAATAAAAACTTTGATAATTAAGAGTTTTCCAAGTTAGCACTATGCATCAGTGAGAAGCTTATTTATGAATCTGCAAGTTGTTGCTTCAGTTACCCTAATAGAGCATGGGGATTTTATTCTATTTTATACCATGAGATGTAAAAGCAACACACTTAGAGCCAGATCCAGATAAAATATATATGGTTTCTGGATCTGAAAGAATCCATGGAGATTTTGCACATGTGGTCCAAGAACTTTCTCCTGGTTTCTCTGACTGTACACTAAGGCTTTCTGGTCTGGAAGACTAGGTTCATAGTTGATTAAACCAATCTCAGCTCCTCCTTTGGGGAGGAGTATGGACAAGTACAAGTGAATATAAAATGAATTTAACTTCGTATGACGGACAGTATCTAAACAGTTGCTCAAAGACAATTCAGTTTACATTATGGTTGCATGGTCTATTCTAAAACAAAAGAGTAAAAAAAGGAAGATACAAAAACATTATTCCCAGCTGCCTAATTTTCTGCCGTTTTATAACATCATAAGGGAATTAAGTAGATAGAACTTGATTAACTTTTTTTGTTTGCTTTTTTTATATTAACTTTTGAAGCAAAAGTCACTGCATCTGGCATCTGAAATTCCGGTGATATTAGGTTCTTCCTCACACATGCCTCATGGCATCTATTATTACCACAACGGATCGAAGAAACCCCCGTTTAATATATGCAAATATATACACACTTATGGGCCGACAATAAAAACATGGTACCTGAGTTTGGCTTCTTGTCTGAGTCACACTATAGGCAAGACCCCTACAGGCAAGGAAGTCCTATAAGGAAGCACCTCCAGCTGCCAGCAACCTAGCAGTGCCTCTACCAAAGTCCCAGTTCCCTGTTCCAGGAAAACACATCAAAGCCTCAGGGTAACTGCATGCCCACTCCATACCCCGAGGCACACACATGTTCTGCTGCCAACCTTCTCTCTCCGTGACCTCTCACAATTCAGTCAAATAGATCTTGTTAAAGGGTGTATTGCTTATTGATTTGAGATTTGGTCTGCTTTTTAAGTAGCCAGGCCAATCATCTTTGAAGAACTTGGTGTTAAAAGTAACAAAAAGCACTGGCTTCTTTTTGCCCTTTTAAACTGTTTCAAAATGGTTTTAAACGGCTATGTTGGGTAATTTGCAATGCAGGAATAGAAAACTCATCTTTCATTTATGTGAAGCCTTGAAATTGTCCCTTTTGGGGCCACTAATTATGACAAATTGGAAGCCAGGGTATCTGATCCAGCCTGCAAATGTGTTTTGTTTGATCTGTGCTTTTAAAAAAAAAAATAAATTGAATTGGTTGCCAACACATAAAATGTCCAGATTGCACATCAGAATCCAGATTCTCTTGAAAAATTATTCCTGGCATCCCTGGGCTCACATTTCCACATGGGAGTAAGAGGCTGGAGTGGTTGCCACTGCCCCCAGATGGGTCTCCATAGTCCCTCCCACTAGTCAGTACCTTGGGCCCAAACAGCCCGACTCATTTACATGTGGCCATTTGAACTTCTGATCCTTGGGTAAGAGGAATAAACCTTTGTAACAAATAGATCGATAGCTGATACTGGGGTAATAACTGGAATTTTAAAACATTATGTGTGAGACAGAGTGTTCCATTAACAAAAAAAAATCATCAAATACCGGAATTTGAGCCTCTGGACTTCCCCCAAATTATGTGATTGATAATAGCATCTAGAACTCATGTAAGATCCACATATTATTTTCTTTGCCACATTTCAAGCTGCTTCTAGAGTTTCTGTCCTCTTCATGTGAGTACGCTGAGGTGGAGATGGAAGGCATGCTTTGAGAAACTAAAGGCCCTTCAAAGCAGAAAGGCATCATGTTTCTGTGTAAGTTTAGGATGTTAGCAATGTCTGAAGCAAATTACCAAACTTAGAAGTTTAAAACAACCATCTATAGCCATACTACCCTCAACCCACCTGATCTCAGAAGCTAAGCAGGGTCGGGCCTACTTAGTGCTTGGAAACGAGCAGTTTGAAACAACACCAATATATTATCTCATAGTTTCTGTAAGTCAGGAGTCTGGCATGTTCTGGCTGGGTCTTCTGCTCAGAAACTCACAGGCTAAAATCAAGGTGTCAGCTGGGTGTGTCCTCATCTGGAGGCTCAACTGGGGAAGGATCACTTCCAAGTGCTCTCAGGTTGTTGGCAAAAGCCATTTTCTTGGGACTCTCTGTATTCCCCATATTCTTGCTATCAACCAGGAACTGCTCTCAAGCCCTTCACGTCTTTGCCACACGGCCCCTGCACATGCTCCTTCATGGTTTGAATCTCTTCCTCCAGGAAAGGCTCAGCCCCTTTTTAGGGCTTATCTCATTAGGTCAGTCCCACCCAGGATAGCCTCTCTTTTGATTAACTAAATTCAGTGTATGTGGAACCGTAAAAACACCTGTGAAATCCCTTCATCTATGCCTTACAGGTGTAATTTAATCAAAGATGTGAAACTCATCAAAACCACAATGCCACCCACACTCAAAGGAAAGCAATTAAAATATTTAAAATAATGTCCCACCGTTGGCAATAATTGAATGAAATATCTCTAATACAAAGAGAAAGGGTTTAACTCGATAAAACCATAAATTGATTGATAATTTGATCATGTGTGTCAAACGTTTACAATCCAGCAGATCACTTATGGGATTTAACCCTAAAGAAATAACCAGCAATGTATGGGACTTTTTTTTGTTGCTTATACTACTGAAAATGATCTGGCCATGCATGGTGGCTCATGCCTGTAATCCCAGCACACTGGGAGACCGAGGTGGAAGGATTGCTTGAGGCCAGGAATTCAAGGCAGGAGTGAGCTATGATTATACCACCACACTCCAGCCTGAGCAAAGAGTGACAGCCTGTCTCAAAAGAAGAAGGCAGGGAGGCAGGGAGGCAGGGAGGGAAAGACAAAAAAAATGATGATCCAAATATTTAACAGTATGAGACTGGTTAAACAAATTATGACACAGCCATGAGATGGGATGCTCTTCAGTAATGAAAGTTGTATTATAAAATGAAAATAAGTTTATTAAAAAGAAACAAAAATTTATTTTAAATATATGAATTATATGACAGTCTGGGCCTGTTTTGCCTTCAGATCCATTCTTCCCCCTTCCCCTGTAATGAAGGCTGGAGGGCCCTCTAGGCTGCATTTCCCAGGCTCCCAGGTCAGCTGGTTACTGGCTGGGTTCAGTCAAGGAAAGGCAACAGCTGGAGCCTGGAAACTAGGAAAAGGGATAGGCCAGGACATTTCTCCCTACCTTCTCTGTCTTTGGCAGGATCTGTGGGGTGGCCAGTTCTCCACCATGGCTCCAGTTCCTGCCAGAAGGGCCCACTGTGGTTCTAGCTTCCACTCTAGTTTCCTTCTTCTAGGCACTGCTTCCCCACGGACTAACTGCTTCCATGGTCCCCAGCCAGGGAATGGCAGTGGCTTCCTGTGTATCTTCTGCTCAGTTTCTCTGACTCTCCCATCATATGTATAACCAGTCTCCTGAATTCACTTCCCATTGGACAAAAATGGAAGTCGGAGATAATTCATTCCCAAGACATGCAATTTACCCAAGCTCACGGAGCAGTGAAAAAGCCAGCAGAATGGTTTCTGTTTTCCTGGTTGGATTCCAACAACAAATGCCTTAAATCAAAAGTCTCAAGGGCACACATTCCAAATCCTGGACAATGATCCCTAATCTATCTTCTTCTTACGTGGACAATTCTATGTAACAAGTTGCTGGGTGAGCAGCAATAAGTTCCCAGTCCCTAAAACAAGGATTCACTTAACAATAGCTCAACAACCATTCCCCCAGAGAAACGCCAGGTCAGAGTGGTAGGGGTGGGGCCAGAAATCTATTCAGCAATAGATTTGTATTTCCTCATCTTTTCCCCTACTGAATAAACCAAAGTACTGTTTTGCAAACTGAAATAATTTTCATTTCACAGATGAAAGCTAAAATGAAAAGATCAACATTTCCCCAAATTCCCAAAAAGTGTAAAAGCAGGCTTCTAAAAAGGATCATCAACTCCAGGATACTCACTTTTCCTAAATTCTCAATACTCTGTAAAGATATCATGTCCAGGTGAATGTTAAAATAATCTTACCTTGGGGACCTCATACGATTTGGTTCTAGTCAAACACAATTATTCCAGGATATATTTCAGACTGACTCCAAATTCCCATCTGTTGCTAGAACCAATCATTTCTGCCGTTCCAAAAAATTATCGTAGCTCAGAAGACCTATGTTAAAAAGCCCAAAAAAGGGATCAATTAGCATTTTAATGTTAAAATGAAATTAATTTCCAGTAGCAAAATAATGGCTTTTAACCATGACACCTGCAGTTTCAGGCAAGTGGCAGACAGCCAAATATATCCATAGTTGTGAGGTGTCCTACTATTAGGGAGGAAAAGATACAGAATTCTACAGTCATTAACTAGCCACATATTACTTAACACGATATAGTTTTAAAGAACTTCCTGCAACAGGAAGGGTATTCAAAATTTAACAGAGGGCCCCAAATCATTTGAAATGCACAAACTTCACTCTCCCATTTCACTGACCATCAGGCAAAAATGGAAATTGGAGATAATGCATTCTCAAGACACGCAATTTGCCCAAGCCCATAGAGCAGTGGAAAAGCCAGCACGAAGATCTAAATTCTTAGATTTGTGTGACATAAGCCTGAAGATGATGCTAGACAATCTACAAGGTTGCTTTTTGAAAAAATATTAATACGACACCAAGAGAAAAAGTGTTTCCAATATAATCCACCATACCAAAATATAAAGAACACTTGTGAATACTGTAGTTGACACTCCCTCAATGCATAAACCTAAAAGGATTTTTCTACTTAGTGAACACATTTGTAAAAGGACTGAGATGACCCTAAAGCAAAGACATGTTAAGAAAAAAATAGAACATGAAACTATACCATTTGTAATGATGATAAGTGAAATACATCCCTCCCAGTGGTAGAGATCAGAGAAAAATTATGATATGTGTTAATAAATATTCAAGTTACAAATATAACATAAAAATGATTTTTGAAATGCAGTCTAATTACTTTAGAATCCTGTAGAACCAATTAAGAATCTACCACCAAGCACAACTGAGATTTTTCTCTTAGATAACCCAAAGATAATTCCACAAGTTTGATTAGAGAACACTTTCGGTGATAAATTTGAAGACTCGCCACTTTGGGGCTGCACGTAAGAGAGTATGGGCCTTGAGTAATTAGTTCAACAAGAGGGAAATGGCTTTAAATAACTGTATAAATAAGAGTTGCTCAGAAAAAAACAACTTGAAAATGTTCATCTCCCAGATCCTCCAACTTTATTAAGTATGTTTGTCCTTATGTCCACCCAACGGCATGATGTGACCTTCTGCTAGCAGAAAGAACTACACAATATAATTTATCAGAACCCATCATAATGAACTCCCCACATATTGGAAACCAAAATGACCTTTCCTGGCTAATATTTATCTTATTTTCTTCACACAAAAGGAACCACTGGGTATTCTTTCTTCAATTCATTAAAAAAATAGATCCATCAGTGGAAAGTAATGTGATCTAATAGTTCATACGCCAGACAAGAAGCCAGGAGTTTAATTTTAGGCTGAGCAGTAACTCATTCAGTCATATTTTCCCAGAGTGTACCTGAGGCACTTACTTGAAAGAATTAACTCTTTCTTGTCAAGTCTTAGTGTGTTTTCTGCTGCTATAACAGAATAGAAATTGAGTAATTTACAAAGAAATTTATTTCTCACAGTTCTAGGGGCTAAGAAGTCCAATAGCACAAAGGCAATTAAATTTCAACATGAGTTTTGGAGGAGACATTCAAGCCATAACATTCCACCTCTGGCCTCCCAAAACTCGTGTTCTTCTCACATACAAAATATATTCATTCCATCTCAATAGCCCAAAAGCATCAATTCAAAAGCCCAATGTCCAGAGTTCCATCTAAATCACATATGAGACTCAAGATTCATCCCACCTCAAATGTCCTCCAGCTGTGAGCCTACAAAATCAAAACGAGTTATCTACTTCCAAAACACAATGATGGAACAGGCATAAAACAGACATTCCCATTCCAAAAGGGAGAAACAGGAAAAGAAAAGAAGTAACTGGTTCCCAGTATGTCCAAAACCCAACAGGTAAAACAACCTTAAGTCTTAAAGCTGGAGAATAATGTCCTTTGGCTCTGTATGTCCTGCATCCTGGACATGCTACAGCAGGAATTAGGTTGCCAATGCCATGGGCAGCCCTGCGCTATGGCTTTGCTGGACCCCATCCACTCAGCAGCTCTCTTGGGTTGGAGTCTTATGGCTGCAGCTCTCCCAGGCTGGAGCTGTACACTGGCAGCTCTATATTTCGGGAGTCTCTGAGGTAGCCTCGCTCCCATGGCTCCACCGAAGGACTGCCCCCTCATATGTGCTCTCTGTGGTGGCTCCTCCCTTGTAACAAGTTTCTGCCAGGAACCCAGACTGTCTGATACATCCTTTGGAATCTATGTGGAGGTGACCATGGCCCCAAGGCTCATGCACTCAGTACTTCCACAGGATCGTCACCATGTGGACACCATCAAGGCATACCACTTGTGCCCTCTGAAGCTCTGGCACTAGCTGTACCTGGGCCTGCTTGAGGAGTGCTGCATTGGAATTTGGGGAGAATTCCAAGGCCGCATAGGGCATTGAATGCTGAGGTCCTGCAGGTACCCCTCTTGAAATCTTGCTCTCAAGGTGCTAGCTTGCCTGAAAGGATCTCTGAAATATCGTCAGGGTAATTTTCTCATTGTCTTGAACAGCACCTGGCTCCATTCCAGCTGTATCAATCACTTTAGCAATGTCTTTTGTCTGACCACACCCTTAGTATTCTCTCCCAAATATGCTGTTTTATTCTTCACATGGCCAGGCAGAGAGTCTTCCAAATCTTTCTGTTCTGCTTCCCCTTTAATTGTAAATTCTGTCTTTAAATACTTTCTCTATTCACTCATTTTACTGTAAGTACCCAAAAGAAGCCATGCAGCACCTTGAACACTCTCCTGCCACATATCCTAGATCACTGCTCTTAAATTCCATCTTCTAATGGAATCTTCTAAAACACTTCCATCTTCTAAAACCTTAATGCATGGATACAATTCAGCCAAATTCTTTACCATGTTAAAACAAGGATTGCCTTTACTCTGGTTTCCAATACATGTTTGTCATTTCTGTTTGAGACTTCATCAGAACGGCCCTTACCATCCATATTTCTAACAACATTCTGATCACAACCTCTTAAGTGATCTCTAAGAAGTCTCAGACTTTCCCTACAGCTATTCTCTTCTGAGCCCTCACCAGAGCCACCCTTAACACTCCATTCACAGCAATACAGTTTTTCAGCATTTACTTCAAAACTGTTCCAGCCTCTACCCATTACCCAACTCCAAAGCTGCTTCCACATTTTCAAGTATTTGTTATAGCAATAACCCCACTCTCTGTACCAATTTTTTGCCTTAGACTGTTTTCTGCTGCTGTAACACGATACCTGAAACTGAAACAGAATACCTTTAAAAAAATCTATTTCTCAGAGTTCCAGAACTGGGAAGTCTAATATCAAGGTGCCAGCATCTGGTGAGGGCCTTCTTGCTACATTATCCCACGGCAGAAGATGGAAGGGAAAGAGTGCTCAAGAGAGTGAGAAAGGGCTGAACTTGCTTGTATAACAATCCACTCTCACAATAAGGAATGCAGCCCCCGAGATAATGACATTAATCCATTCATGAGGGTGGAGGCCTTATGACCTAATCCACCTCTTAATAATCCTACCTCTTAATACCATCACAACGACAATTAAATTTCAACATGAGTTTTGGAAGGGACACTTAAACCAAACTGTGTCACTTCTAAACTTCAGTACATTCAAGATCAACAACTTTGTGCATGGCACCAAAAGAAAGCATTTACTTGGAATCATTTTATTCCTCTGTTGTTCCCAACTATAACACAGTCCTTTCTATCACTCTGCTTCAAAAGTCATTTGTTTTTAAAGAGTCTCAGTGTTTTCAATGATGAAAGACATTGCCCATATCTAGACTAAGAAAATTTTTTTAGAACATGTCTGGTCATTCTCGGAATGAACTAAAAAGATGGTGGATGCTGGGCTGCATTTTTCATCTTCTGCCTGATGTGTGGGTATTATGTGGAGACAGTTACTGATTTACTACAAAAGAGCAGAAAGCCTATTTATGTCTCCTGGTACCAAGAAACTTTGAGGTTCCCAGGCAGAAGAGACCATTCTTCAGATGTTTAATTTATTTCTATGTTACACAAGAAAGAATTCTACCTACACTTGATTTCTTATCAAGGAAAATAGAGAGGCTGTGCCTTCCTCGTCTCTTGATCTACTTGCCTCCATTATTGGTGGGGTGAATTCCCTTAGAGAACTATTCTTTCAGAATACAGTCATTCGCTTGTAGATGAACACCTTCAGAATACCTCTTCTGTCTGCTACACCCACCTCACTCCACATGTGAATCTGCAGGGCATCACATTTCCCCCATCTTTCCCTCTAAAACTCTACGATGATGAAATACCAGTTCCTCTTAAAACTGAAAGACGCACTCACCTTAAACCTGGATCTAACTATGAGGAAAATCAGATGAACTCAAATTTCAGAAACATCCTGCAACATAATTTCTCTGCATTCTTAAATAGTATCAAGGTCATGAAAGACAAAAAAAATTAAAATAACCATGAGAACTGTCTCAAATAAAGGCAAGAAACATGGCAACCAAATGCAACTGTGATCTTACATTGGATCTTGGACCAGGAAAAAATAGTCATTCTCAGAATGAACCGTATGCCCACACAAAAACAAGGACACATATACGTAGCCATAAAGGACATTATTGAGAAAATCAACAGTATCTGAAAGTAGCCTGTAGATTGCATTACAGTGTTCTATGAACATTAAATCTCCTGATTTTGATCCTCATACTGTAGTTAAGAAAGAAAATGCCCTTGTTATTAAATACACCCTGAAATATTTAAGAATAAAGAGGCAAATGCCTCCCATTTATTTTCAAATGACTTTAAGAAAACATGGGCAGGAAGAAGCCAAGAGGAAAGAGAGAGAAAGAAGAGCATGATAGAGGGAACGAAGAAGAGAGAGGGAATTAATGAATGCAAAAACTAATAAGCGAAAGGTAAGCAGTTGGTGAATAGGGGCACGAGGTATATGGGAATTCTTTGTATTATTCTATGAACTTTTCATTAAGTTGGAAATTATACTAAATTAAGACATTACATATGTATTTAAAAGGCTTCAGTTTATAAAACACACTAAAATGATTGAGAGCTTATTGCCAATTCTAAACAATAAGGAAAGTGAAAGTTTGAATGTTCTGGTTAATTCACCTCTCTGAGCATTCACCCAAGCCTCCAGAGCAGGTTTATTTGTTTTTATTTTAAAAACACTTACATAGCGCCTGCTAGGAACCATGCACTTGTTAGTCATCTTAAAATATACACTGACTTTAAAAGAAGGATTTATTTACCTCACGATATGGCATAGGTAGAAGTGGCTTGTCCAAGCTCACTTAGCTAGTAAGTGACTGAGCCAAGATTCTAATTTCTGCTGTATGGTACCAATGTACCTACAGTTTCAGTTCTAGTAAAAGTATTTCCAAAAAATATCAGTCCCTTTTCATGCTTTAGTAAACAGGAGGAAAATAAATCTGCCTTTCTTCAGGACTTGAAGACATTGGTCATCAATCTGACAATAAAAATTCTGTCTGTGGCTGAATTTGTGTAGACAATTGGACTGAATTTGTTAGCAGATCCTTGGATTGTGCCTATGATGGTTTACATTAATGCCTAAATAAATATTGCCTCATCTCTGAAAAGCTAGTGAAAAACAGTGGCACAGGCTTCTCATTTGCTACAGATTTATTAAAGGTTAACTAATGTCATTTCCCAAATTAAGACCAAGTATGCAAGAATTATATACAGCTTGAGTGCCTTCGCCACCATTTTTTTAAATATGGAAAACAGCTGCACTTCTGAATAGAACTCTCTAAAACGTTTCAGTGAAGATATACCAGAGCCAGAACATCATACATGAAGGCTAAATTACTTCGGTTGGTTTCTATGAAGGAATTCAGCATCAAAACATTAAAAACGGATTTTTGTCTGTGCATCCACTCAAACTCATCTCCTAACACATTTGAATTCAGAAGCATTTTTGCAACAATACACAGCAAAACAGAGTCTGCTTAATAACAAAAAAAATAGCCCAAGTGCTACTAAACACACTGCCCTTTCCCGCCTGCCCACTCACCAGGGAAATCTCCAAGCGCATCTTGCATCACCTCCAGAGTGAGGAGGTTTGGATAATTAGCTATTTCCAGACTCGCCATCAGTTCATCTCTGACCTCCCGGGCTGGGATCTACCGGGATAGCCTGGTGCCTTCTGTACTCAGCCCCTTGGGTACTGGGGCACAAGTAGGAATAATTTTTTCAGCTAATGATGTAAGAAGTGACACCCTAAAGAGTTTAGACATTGTGGTAAATCATTTTTCCACACTAATTTCCACCCAGACAGAAGATGATGGAAGGGAGAAATGTTTCAGAAATCAGCAGTCTGGGTTTGGGGAGTAACTAGAGGGTTTTATGAGCGGAAGGGTAGGGATGCGGGGAGACTATCCCACTAAGTGATGTCTCTCCATTCTGGGATAATCAATAGAAATCTCGAAGCAGAACTTGCCTACATAAAACCATTCATCATTTCTCTAGACAGAAATGAGGTAAGATGTTTCCATTTCCAGTTGCTTAAATAACACAATCACATTGAATTGTCTTTAGAAATCTGCAAACAGCTTTTCCACCAAAGCATGCAAAATGAAATGTAACCTCTCTCTTGACAAATATATCTTGAAATAAGGCAGGTATTAATGACCTTCTTAAAGAGTGTGCTGATGAAAGTAAATGTACTTAATAGGTTACCAATGTTTATATGAATATATTTCAAGCACTGATACATGGCAGAACCTCCGCTGAGCCATCATTTATAATTATCACATATGTGGAATTACTTTTGTAATTTAGAGAATATTCATTGTCATATGTTAAAGCAGACATGTTTTTCCACCAATATGTGGTACACACCTGTCATAAATTGCTTTTTATTGCTTCCTTAAAAACATCAGTGAAGAATTTCCTACTGAACCATTTTACAACGTGCTAAAGCCTATTGTAAATGAGCCATTAAAGACAATAACTGTCTATTAAATATTAAAGAATTTTATAAACGGCATTTTAATTTCAAGTGTTACCAATACCATCTCATCTAAATTAGGTGGTAGAGAGTTGTTTCAGAAGAGTGAGAAGGTTGGAGGAGGGTGGATGATGACAAATCAGTTAATGAGTACAATGCACATTAATCAGGTGATGGATACACTAAAAGCCCTGCCTTGACCACTACACAATCTATACATGTAACAAAACTGTACATGTGCCCATAAATATGTACAAAGAAAGAAATAAGATTCTTCTCCCATTTTTAAAAAAGGCCCTTCTAGTCAGAAATGATTTAAATAAACAGACATACTATGTTTATATATGGTTTACACTGTCACTTTAAGAACTGAGAAATTCCTTAAAACAACACAGCATTTTCATTTAAGTGCACGGATAAATTCCTTCCTAATGGATATATGGTCAAACCACACATTTTGTTAACAAAGAAAAACTCTAGCCTTCAAGTGCCTGTGAAGTAAGAAGTACGAAAGCAATCATTGCTAAGTAATAATGGGTAACTGAGATCCGGTATACATAAAACTGAAAACTTAGCTGGCAAGTTACATAAAATAAAATGCGCTCACCAAAATCAGCAGCACCCAGCATGGCTCCACAGCTTGTTGTCCAAGTGAAATTGCCCAGGTCTGGGGCTGAACAAATGTAAACGGTAATGACAATTTAGCCATAAATCTCTCAAGGCCCAATTATCCTTACTGCAGAGGGTTTATTTCTTTTAATTAGACCAGTTTTTAATTGGAAATTTTCCTCTCATTTCTCATTTTTCAAATATTCAAAACAGAATGTCTAAGGATTTTATTTAACATAATCAATAGCCAACATAAATTTTGGAGATTATCTACAAGTTGCCAAGTACTTGAATTTTATCTGAAAAGTTTTTACATGATAGGATCTAACTCCTACATAAAAAATATTTGTAAACATTAAATTACGGGTCTTCTAATATTATCATCATTACTATGGGCAGGTGGGAGTCTATTTACTTATAATCAGAATGCAAAGTTCTTCAGGGGAGGATGATGTCTTATTTCTCTTCTACCCCAACTGCTAGTATAATACCTTGCATACCGTGGAAGTTAAATATGTTTTGTTAATAAATTAATAAATGTAAGCCCCCAGTTTCACTCCCAAATTAATGGTCATTTAACCTCTACGCTTCCCAAATTCCTCATCTGTAAACAAATGTAGTTTAACTGGATGACCTCCAAGGTGCCTTCCAGCTGTAACAATAACTCGCAGAGCATTTTAGGAAAAGTACAGTGTGATTTAGCTACCGTTAACAAACAGCTCACGGACATATATACACAGTAAATTCAGCCATGAGTGGATTACATGGCAAGACAAAGCCCATCGCAGACAATATTGGCCATTCTAATCTATTAGTGGGATAAAGGCTTCTTAAAAGCTTAATCTAAACCTGTAATTACATTTCAACCTTAAAATCATCTTTTGTTTGACAATGGTGCCCTCCTGTGGGCAAAACAAGGAAATCTTTGACCGTGCTAACACTTTAACTGGTTTACAATATGCATGTTTTTATTATAATAATTACACATTTAAATTTTTAATAATGCCATATTTATAAATAGAATGCAAACTATCCTTAAATAAACAAAAGATATAATTTAAATAACACTATCACACCAAATAGTATTACCAAAAGAAAAAGTTAAATCAAAATATACTAACAGCTTCTAAATAAAATGGTAATTATTTCTATGGAATACTAATAAATGCAGGCTTAATGAGATTCAGTATTTGTTGGTTCTACCCGTTACTTTTTTTTTTTTTTGAGACAGAGTCTCGCTCTGTCACCCAGGTGGGAGTGCAGTGGCACAATCAGGGGTCACTGCATCCTTCATCTCTGGGACTCATGTGATCCTCCCACCTCAGCTTCCTGGGTAGCTGGGATGATAGGCGCACATCCCCATGCCTGGGTCATTTTTTGTATTTTTAGTACAGACAGGGTTTTGCCCTGTTGCCCAGGCTGGTCTCAAACTCCTGGGCTCAAGCGATCCTCCTGCCTTGGGCTCCCAAAGTACTGGCATGAGCCACCACGCCTGGCCCTGTTACTTCTGTAACACAAGTCTATGCTCTGAACTATCAAAGGTCCTAAGCTATTTAAAGATGTTCAAACACCCAACCTGTCTGTACTGAAAGCAGACTCAGCACTGGCATTATACTGGGACATGCTGGGGGAAATTAAGAAGACTGATTCTTGTCAATTCAACACAAATCTAACCGGAAAAGACAAAAACACACAAGGAGCAGCCAACAGAGTAGGCCATTCAATATTTGGCAGCATGTTTTAGCATAATGAAAACAAAGACTTTAACCATATGGAAAAGGGTAAGATCACTGGGGACTGCTGTAATCCAGGAAACCTTCCTGGAAGAGGCAACAGCACAGAACAGTAAAAGTAAAGATGGAAAGGAGTAAAGAGAAGTTTGAGGGTGTTTTTGGTTTTGTTTTGTTGTTTGTCTTTTGTAACAGAGTTTCACTCTTGTTGCCCAGGCTAGAGTGCAATGGTGTGGTCTCCACTCACTGCAACATCCACGTCCCGGGTTCAAGCAATCCTCCTGCCAAGTAGCTGAGATTACAGGGGCGTACCACCACGCTGGGCTAATTTTTTTTTTTTTTTTAGATGGAGTCTCACTCTATCGCCCAGGCTCAGCTCACTGCAACCTCAGCCTCCCAGGTTCAAGCAATTCTCCTGCCTCAGCCTCCTAAGTAGCTGGGATTACAGGCGCCCACCACCATGCCCAGCTAATTTTTGTATTTTTAGTACAGACGGGGTTTCACCATGTTGGCCAAGCTGGTCTCAAACTTCTGACCTCAGGTGATCCACCTGCCTCAGCCTCCAAAAGTGCTCGGATTACAGGCGTGAGCCACTGGGCCTAGCCTTAATTTTTGTATTTTTAGTAGAGACGAGGTTTCACCATGTTCGCCAAGCTGGTCTCGAACTCCTGACCTCAGGTGATCCACCCACCTTGGCCTCCCAAAGTGCTGGAATTACAAGTGTGAGCCACCGTGCCCAGCTGTTTTTGGTTTTGTTTGTTGTTCTTTAGGACGGGAAAGGTCTGTCTACGTGCGTGGGTTTGTTTTGTTTTGATTTGATTAGGTGGGGGAAGTGGAAGAGACACTAAAGGAAACCACAGAACTCACATAGAGAAAAGAGGAGGGGAGATACAGTGGGTGAGGGTAATTAGCTATACACAGGGAAGTTAGAAGAGCTAGCACAGCCTCCATGCTCTATTTCTGTGTTCAATGGGTCACCTCTGCATGATTCATTCAACAAGGATTTTTTTTGTTTTTATCAACTCTCTGTACCAGAGCCTGTGCTGAGTACTGGACACAGAGGGTAAACAAGGTCCCCAGTGTCCTGGAGCTTGCATTATAGTATGTGGGGACAAAAAGGTAAGCAAGCATAAATAAGGTAACTGTGCACTGAGAGAAGCATTACAGAGAAAACAAAAGTGAACAATGTGATGGAGACTAGCTGAGCTTGGAGGAAAAGAGGTTAGCTACTTGGAGCGGGTGTTCAGGGATGGCCTGGCCTCACTGAGGTGACTGTGACATCATGGTGAATTACATAACGTGACCTTCCAAGGGAAGCATATTCCAGGTAAATAGACAGCACAAAGGGCCTGAAGCTAAAATAAGCTTGGTGTGTTCAGGAGCGGAGAGGTAGCTAGGGCGGCCAGAGGGGAGTAAGCAAGGCAAAGAGAGGTAGGAGGTAATGTTAGGTAGCAGGTGATGGCAGAGAGGTATCCAGGGACAGACCAGGCAGAAGCTTGTAGGCCATAGTGTGCCGTTAGAATTTTATTCCAAATGTGGCACGAGAGTTGTAAGCAGGAGAGAAACAGGAGATGGTTTAGGTTTTCACAAGAGCCCTCCAGCTGCTGGGTAGAGAATGTCCCTATGTGGGGGCAGGATCAGAAACGGGGAGTCTACTGCAGCCGTCCAAGCAAGAGATGGTGATGGCTTGGAGCAGGATGGTGACAACACAGCCCAAGAAAAACTGATCTTCCAAGGCCAAACGTAGCACCGAGCACACAACAGGTTCTCAATAAATCTGTGAATGAATGAATGCTTGAGTAAGTGAGCAAAATGTTATTACCAGTCTTGCAATATGCCACTCGGTTTTTTAACCTCTCTCTAGAGCTGGTGTCTGTCTCATGGGCAAATACAACAAATACTGAAATAGATGGCCTCAAGAGAAGAAAAAGTGGCAAAACACCTTATTGACTGCTTGTTCACAGACTAAGGTTTTGACGAGAAGTACAAGAGAATGAATTTGGCCAGCTATCTGGAGAGTAGGGTACCTAAGAAGCCCAGGCCTCTAAATGGGGTCCTCTCACATCCCTGCTGGGTATCTCAGACACTCCATGTGGGAGCAAACTACCGAACTAACTATAAGGTCCAAGTTTCAATAATACTCATTTTTATCTTATGGACACTGTACTTCATACAATCTGTTGTTTTTGTTTAGTTTTGTTTTTACTGAGACGAAGTCTCAGTCTGTCACCCAGGCTGGAGTGCAGTGGCATGATCTCGGCTCCCTGCAACCTCCACCTCCCGGGTTTAAGTGATTCTCCTGCCTCAGCCTCCCAAGTAGCTGGGATTATAGGCACACACCACCATGCCTGGCTAATTTTTGTATTTTAGTAGAGATGGGGTTTTGCCATGTTGGCCAGGCTGGTCTCAAACTCATGACCTCAAGTGATCCACCCGCCTTGACCTCCCAAAGTGCTGGGATTACAGGTGTGAGCCACCACGCCCAGCCTAATCTATTGTTTTTCACTCTTCACTTTGGCTGCTAGGAAGCTGACAGCCAAATCTATAGTTCGTCTTCAGTAAGTGAACAGCACTTTTCATCATGCCTTTTATATGCTAATCTTACGCTTAATTTTGCATATCCTTATTTTTGGCCAGGTACAGTGGCTCATGCCTATAATCCCAGCACTTTGGGAGGCCGAGGGCAGATCACCTGAGATCAGGAGGTCGAGACCAGTCTGACCAACATGGTGAAATCCCATCTCTACTAAAAATACAAAAATTTGCCGGGCATGGTGGTGCATGCCTGTAATCCCAGCTACTTGGGAGGATGAGGCAGAAGAATTGCTTGAACCCAGGAGGCAGAGGTTGCAGTGAGCTGAGATCATGCCATTGCACTCCATTCTGGGCAACAAGAGTGAAACTCCATCTCAAAAAAAAAAAAAAAAAATACTTATTTTTCCCTTTATCTCTCATTTCAATGATTATTCTTAAAGTCGCTCTCAAATCTGTTTTGATGAAGACATACACAAATAAATGAATATATCAACAAGACACCACACGCTGTAACTGGTCCAAAGTTCAGATTGTCCTGAGTCTCTTCATTGACTCTCCTTTTCTCTACCCATCTTACTTGCCAGAACAAAACTCAAAATTTCCCCCTTGACATGGTTACCTCAGGTGAAAGCATTCTTTCCAAATGAAAAATGTTACCCAGACTGTACATCACAGGAAGTCACAGACAACAGATCACATTGGAATTCACTGACCGATTTCCTGGTAGATAGTAAGGTTGTGAGGGAATGAGACAAAGGACTGGTCAGGTTTGATTTAAGGTAAATAGGAACGGGAGAAACAAGGTCCAGGACATGTGGCACAGGGAAGTGAGTACAATCAGGAGAGCTGGAGAAGGACAAGGTGAAAAGGGGGTGAGATGGGAAGGGACCCCAAGGAGACACATGTTACAGCTTGAGCAAAGGTCAGTCGTCACCAGCAGTGATTCAGAACCAGTCGCTTTATCTGAGATTAAAATCAACATGTTATGTGTGATCCAAGAATCCAGAAAAGTTTTCACAGGCCCTAGAAAATATTGAAAGGCATATCTGATTGTTTTGCCCTGGTGTTTAAGTCAAGAGAAGAGAATCAAAGAATCTGTTATCATGATAATGATTTAGCATATGTGGGCCAGGCCCCGTGGCTCATGCCTGTAATCCCAGCATTTTGGGAGGCCAAGGTGGGCGGATCACCTGAGGTCAGGAGACCAGCCTGGCCAACATGGTGAAAACCCATCTCTACTAACAATACAAAATTAGCCAGGCATAGCGGCACGTGCCTATAGTCCCAGCTACTAGGGAAGCCGAGGCAGGAGAATGGCTTGAACCTGGGAGGCAGAGGTTGCAGTGAACCAAGATCATTCCACTGCACTCAAACCTGGGTGACAGAATGAGATTCCATCTCAAAAAAATAAAAAATAATGATTTAGCAGATGTGTACTCTGGGTCAAATATTGGACCAGTCAAGCACTTTATCTCTCATCTTGTTGAATCCTTAGAATAACCCTATAAGGAAGTCTGTTTTGTTTTGCTTACATCTCTGTTTAACATGGGAGAAAATAAGTAAACCCATTTACTTACCCAAGTATACAACATAAGTGGTAGACTCAGGATTCCAAACTAGGCTGGGAGATTCCACTACCTGGGAAGAAAAGGGAGTGTCGACCAGAAAAAAAGCTTGAGAAAACAAGAGGGGGGATTGAAGTAGGGTAGTAACTGGTCAGCCAAGACCTTCCGAAGACTGAAGTCTGGACACTACAGAAAGCCCAACTCAGAATATTTCTCGGGTTGAGGATGCAGTTGTTAAAGATGGAGTCTTCCCAACACTGGCCATAGTTGTGTAGGAAATACATCACATAAATTTCAGCCACATACCTACTTTTTCATGTGTAAACTTTATGAAATAAATGAAATACCTTTAAAATATTTCCAATGAAAATTTAGCATCCAAACTGAGATACTAAGTGTAAAATACACACCAAATCTTAAAGCCTTAGTAGAAAAAAGAACTACCTCATTAATAATTTTTAATATTCCATGTAGAAATATTATTTTAGACATAGCCAGCTAAATAAAATACAATATGAAAATTAAACATAAAATTCAGGCACACTGGTATAACCAAAAGTGGTTTTCCACAGACAATAATATACCCTGGATTTTTTTTATTTTTCTTCATTTCAAAAAAAAGTTTTGGCATTCATGGAAGGCTTCTTAAACTTCTTCCATGGTTTGACATCACTGACTCAGATAAAGGCCTAGGAAGCCATTCCTCTTAATCAAGATCTAAAAAAGCAGCAGCTCACATTTATAACGCATTACAACCAGAACCTGAGGCCTAAGAAATTTCTATGTCGAGTCCACAGTTTCAAACACAAATTCACTCATCAAGGCTTTGTTCAGGCATCAGGGAAACATTCTGGCAGAAGTATGCCTACATCAGGAAATATTAGGTCATGATCCCATAACTCCAACACACAAGAGATGCACCACGCGCTTTAGGAGACTTGTAAAGCAGAAAAACACAAGAGACTAGGGAGAATGACCTCTCTTCCTAGTTTATGCCTTCAAGGTATTAAATGTACTATTCATCCCCAAAAGAAGAAATGCATATAAAAACTCAGATCACCATAATATACAGTGTAACATAAAAATTAATATCTGGAAAGCAAATTTATTTTCACCACCTAAAAGACATTTAACCTTTAATTAAAATAATAGGCCTGGCATGGTAGCTCACACCTGTAATCCTAGCACTTTTAGAGGCTGAGGCAGGGAATTGCCTGAGCTCAGGAGTTCAAGACTAGCCTGGGAAACATGGCAAAACCCCATCTCTACACACACACACACACACACACACACACACACACACACACAAAATACAAAAATTAGCTGGGTGTGGTGATCCCAGGTACTGGGGAGGCTGAGACATGAGAATCACTTGAACCTGGGAAGCACAGGTTGCAGTAAGCCAAGATTGCACCACTGTACTTCAGCCCGGATGACAGAGCGAGACTCTCTCTTAATAATAATAATAATAATAATAATAATAATAATAAAGCTGCCTGGAAACCATTAATTCCAAAGTAACTTTGGTAACTGGGGCCAGAAGGAACAGAAGCAATATAATTCCAATAGTATCCAGCTTTTTCCAGCCTTCCTGCCACAGGGTCATTGCACATGGCAGTCCTTCTGTTCAGAGGCAAACACATTCTTCTGTCCTCCACTAAGTTAACTCCTACTCATCCTTCATATCTCAGGGCAAATATTACTGCCTCAGAGAAGCACTCTCTACTCACTAGCTAAAATCCCAAATTTTAGTCTTTTCTTCTTGGTACTCTCTAGAACTGCCTTTTTATACTCACGCGAGAATTCCCTATCAGACTGGAGCTCTATGAGGGCAAAGATCAGGCCTCTTCTCTCAGTATTGTTTCTCATCTCTAGCCCTTAACAGAGCAAGTTCAAAACACTCAACAAATACTTGCTGAATCAATGAATGAATTTGAACACCTAAATTTAATCAGGCTATCCCATTTCCTTTACCTAAGAAATTTGGTTTTGCAATCACAGTTTCCACCTTGCAGTGAAATTTTTAACCAAAGATACTTTTCCTAGACATTGACCCAATTCACAACTATTGCTTTCACTAAGGAACATCCCCAGCCCCCATCGAACCTTCTAAGAAAGGGCAAGGCAGCACAGTTTGCTATGTAGTTCAGCCACCCATGGCTAATTCAAGCCAAGCCAAGGAAGTTTCCTCTTCCTGCAACTTAGAATTGAGATTGAGAAACAGCTAATAATTCCAGAATTAGCTGTCAAGGGAGAAATATATAAATTTAGGAGGTATGAGGTGGCCAGCTTTCCCTCATCCATGCAGGGGGTACAAAGAAAGCCAGACTTCACAGAGACAAGAGTGACACAGATGCACACAAAACAGAAATGAGACTAGAAGAGGATGAACCGGGTCCCTGAAGGTCATTCTATTTTTAGTTCCAAGACTTTCCTTGGCCTGCCTTTGCGCCTTCCCTTGAATTCCTCAAGAACTCCTACAGCTATTTCACTTTAAAAAAAAAAAAAATTCTTATCTTTGCTTGGCCTCGCTGGAGTTCTGTATTGATCTAAATAGAATTAGCCCATTTCATAGATAGGAAGAAATGAGCCCCCAGAAATTACCTTCCCAAAGTTACAAAGCTAATTAGTTGTAGAGCTGCGCTTTATACCCAAGCCTTCTGAGACAAGGGAAGCTCTGTCTACGCTACCCAATTAGTAGCTACTAACCACATGTGACTATTTAAATTTAAATTTAACGAGGTAAAATTTAAAATCAAGTTCATCAGTTCCAGGAACCATATATCAAGTGCTCAATAGCTCCATATGGTGATATTGTGATATTGGACAGTACCGTTCTAGAACATCTATTTCTACTATTGCAGAAAGTTATATTGAATAGCACTAGATCCTTAAAGGATAAGCCCTCTCTATTTGTAAAATCTGAAACAAACTGCAAAAGCTGACTTTGGCTGATACCAAACACAGTGGAACACACTGGAAGGAGGGCAGATCTTGTCACCCCAAGGCTTGGGTTCTTGTCCTCACTCTTTACATCCTTTGAGTGGGCAAATCATTAGACCTCTCTGAACCTCAAGCTCTTTATCCGAAAATGGATTTGGAAATAACTACCTGGGTCACTCCAATGTTCAAATGAGGCATGGGTACAGGGAAGGGCTCTGTAAATTGCACCTGTACTAACAATAGTTGTTATCATTAATAATAGCAGCAG
This sequence comes from Nomascus leucogenys, assembly GCF_006542625.1. Classification (NCBI taxonomy): domain Eukaryota; kingdom Metazoa; phylum Chordata; class Mammalia; order Primates; family Hylobatidae; genus Nomascus; species Nomascus leucogenys. The sequence goes on along the minus strand of NC_044401.1, from coordinate 71,545,490 downwards.
CTAAAATCATTTCTAGAGCCTATATAAGAACTCTGCTATAAGAACTTTCAATGCATTAACTCATTTAATCCCCTCTAATATACTTTGAGGCAGTTGCTCTCAGTATCCCCATTTTACAAAGAAGGATATTTGGCGGCAGAGAGGTGATGTGATTTGTCGAAGGTCAGCTACCAAGTGGCAAAGCTGGAATCTGAACCCAGGTTCCCAAGTCTGCCCTCTTAACCATCAGGCAACTCTGTCTTTCTAAGATCTCAAAGCGGCTATTCCACAATCAATGCATTCACTCCTCCCTCGCTTTTACCCATACCACCATTTTCTTTCAGACAATACCTATATCATTCACTTTTTTTTTTTTTTGGAGACAGGGTCTTGTTCTGTTGCTCAGGCTGGAGTGCAGTGGCATGATCAGGCTCACTGCAGCCTTGAACTCCCAGGACCAAGTGATCCTCCCATCTCAGCCTCCAGAATAGCTGAGACTACAGGCATATGCTACCATGCCTGAGAAATTTTTGTATTTTTTGTAAAGACAGGGTTTCACCATGTTTCCCGGGCTGGTCTCGAATTCCTGGGCTCAAGCAATCTGCGTACCACAGGCTCTCAAAGTGCTAGGATTACAGACGTGAGCCACTGTGCCCAGCCTCCCTCATATTTTGTAAGCACACTCTAGTTACAACCTTGTCTTTTGGTCGTCCTCTTTTAACATGTTTCCCTTATATGTATATATTTTTGTACATGGGTATGAGAAACAACCAGAACCTTACCGGACATGAAAACACTTGACATCCAAACAAGAAGCAGGCCTGTTCATCCTACAACATTATGCAAAGTAGCAATCAGCAAACAGATCCTGCTTGAGAAAACCTGACAACCCAAGTTAGTAAAATCACTTTCCAAAGTATTTTCAATCTAATAAGTAATTTCAGACATCATTGGTTCTCCCAATCAATGGCCATTTCTATAATAGATGAAAGGAACTGAAAAAATAAAAAAAAAAAATCAGAGACAGGACTCTGGAGAACATCCCAGCACCCTCCCTCTTCTTGTTAACATTTATCTATCCTGTAAGAATGGCAGGCACAGTGCCAGCCAATGCTTTTACTCAACCAACGTCTTCCTTCCTAGCATCTCTTGGTAGCCAGAAGCTGGAGCAAAGGGTCACCCACCCACCTAGAAAACAGGAGCTTCAGCACAGGCTATAAAGCAACTGCCAACCTCGAGAATGGGATTCTGAACCTGGGGTCCTTGCACAGAATCAGGGGTCCATAAACTGGGATGAGAATAAAAAATGACATCTTAATATTTATGAGCCTCTATTTGAAATTCATCTGTTCCTTCAATTATAAATGTCAGCAACAAACCATTTAGCAGTTCCTATGACTTGGCCACAAATAGAAATCATAGGTATTTTCAAATCTCATTAAAGTTTATCAGCAAGACCTCAAAATGTGTGTCCATCAACAACCTCCTAATTGTATGTAGTTAATGGGCTTGCTTGAAGATCATGTTGTTAAATGAATACAGAAGCACACATATTCTATATCATAAAATGTTTTAATGTTTTGATCACTACATTTCCATATAATGGCTTCCACTGAAATCCATTGAATTTTGTTTAATGTGGGTTTTTTAAACTTTCATTTTAGGTTCAGAGGTTTGTTATACAGGTAGATTGTGAGTCACAGGGGTTTGATGGACAGATTATTTCATCACCCTGTTTTATATGTTTTTAAAAATTATTATGAGACAGGATCCACTGGCTTCACCAAACTCCCAAAGGGACCGATGGCACAGAAAAGGTTCAGGACTCTCCATCCTTGGAGGTGACAAAACTATACCTTTGATGTGCAATATCACAGCTGCCTCCTCCCTCTTTCCTCCTTCCCATCCCATGTGAGCCTAACCTATAACCTATTAATTCTTCCAGAAGTTGGAAAGAAAACTGACAGATGATGCAATGACTTCTGTATAAGGCATACACCAGTCACGAAAGCACCAGAAAACTGTTGCAGAATGGTTTTTAGAAAGTTAAAAAAAAAAAAAAAAAAGAAACAATTTGCCATGTATAGAAAGCTCCATCGTTTCAAGTGCCTCTTGCAACCACTATCCTATAATGTATTCCAACTTGCTACTGTAGAAATGGCCTCATTATCCCCACAGAGGTCCTTCAGAAAGCCTATTTCAAAGCAAGCACCTCTGAAAGTTAGCCCACAATCTAAAAGCCTGTGCTATAAATACGCATGCCCTGGGAAGGCAACAGCAAGCTTGATTCCATGATTGCATCTTTAAGAAGGAAACCGGGAGAGCCATAGGCGAGCGAGTTGCTCAGTAAACAGCTGTGAGAAAAAGGAGATGACGTTTCTAAGATATTTAGGATGACAGGTGTCAGAAGTCCACAGACAAAGAGATCTTTGTCATTATGAAAGACAAAATGTGTAAGCAGGCAAATAATAGTACAGAGGTTCATAAAAGTTTCCCAATTTATATTGCAAGTGTCTATGCAGGCTACGACAAAGGACAGGCAACAATGAAGTGAAATTATCAATATGAATGGGGTCTTAGGGTAAGTTTTCCCCAAAGCAGAGCCTGGGACAAGGACTTAACACAAGAATGCATGATCAAGACTGTTTCTTGCTAAGTTGCCATCCATGGATCACTGAACACAGTTCCACTGTGTCAACTGGGCCTAAACTGAAGTGAAAATCCCAAACTGCCTGGGTCCCAGGGCATTTGGGAAAGGAAAAAGCAAAAGTAAAAAATAAAGTAAATTCACACCTGAGGAAGAAAAGGAGCAAGTGGGAACGCATAGACATGAAGTGAAATAATGTCGTATGTACATGTGGAGTAGATATTCTTCACAGGAACAAGTGTCCTTCCTCAAAATGGCAAAGCTGACACTGCTTCTCTGTCCCTTGTTCACGTTCTGGGCCATGATACACTGAGTGGCGTAACAGAAAATCAGGTATTGATTTCACATGTCCCTCCCTGGGCATTAGAACTGAAAATCTTGCCAGCTGACTGCTCTTTAATTTCAATTATCTGGGGTCTTTTAACCTTGAGGGACTCGGTATGCAAATAATAAGAGCTGCTATGAGACAGCTTTTATTTAGCACTAACGATGTACCAAATACTATGTTGAAAACTTGTTTACATTACTTCATTTGAATCTTGCAACAGCCTTCTGAGACAGGGACTCCCTAAGAGACAGAGAGATTAATAATTTGCGAAAGGTTGCAAAGCTGATAAGTAGGGAAGCTGGGATTTTAACCTGTGAGGGTCTGGCTCCAGAGTCCTTCTCTTAACAACAGCTCTAGGGCTTTGTTAAATCAGTGTCAACCAGAGAGTGGACTTTCCATGGCGCTGGTGTTTTAAAGGTTCTGCCTTTAAAACCCACCTGTATGTAGACAGCACCCTTTATCTTGTACAGAACTCACTGTCATCTGGGCCGGGCATGGTGGCTCACTCCTGTAATCTCAGCACTTTGGGAGGCCAAGGCTGGTGGATCACCTGAGTGCGGGAGTTTCAGAGCAGCCTAGGCAACATGGAGAAACCCTATCTCTTCCAAAAATACAAAATATTAGCTGGGCATGGTGGTGCATACCTGTGGTCTCAGTTACTTGGGAGGCTGAGGTGGGAGGATCACTTGAGCCTGGGAGGTGGAGGCTGCAGTGAGCCAAGATTGCGCCACTGCACTCCAACCTGAGTGACAAGAGTGAGAGTCCGTCTCAAAAAAAAAAAAAAAAAACAGGGGTGGGAGGGGAGAAAGAACTCATTGCTGTCTAAAAATCAGTTTCCACAGTACATTACACCCATCATGAAAAGGTTTTAATAAAGTGATTTTAGCCAAGAGGGAGGGAAGCAAAAAAGCAAGGGAGAGAAGATTTAGAGAAACTGATTGTCTGCTAATATCCAAAGTAGCCAAGAAATTAATGCTCGTTGTCCAAAGAGAAGGTGGAGGCAAAGATATGCACCAACTGTCATTCTCAGTAGAATAGCTTTCTTTCTAGCCAGCTCTTTAAAGTCCTCTGCTTTGGAGAATGCCTCGATCCTCATATAAAAACTCTTCAGCTGCTGATACAAGTGTCAGGAAGGCAAAGGCTAGAATGAGCTGAGCCCGGCAGAAAATGCAAAGAGCTACAAAAGGGCTATTTTTGTTATGCTCAGGGCAAGGAGAACAACAAGACAACATAGGTCTGCTGCCCGGAGAGGGTGGTGTGATACTAACAGTGACAGCAAATGCAATTACTCAGCCTCCAGTCTGCATCTGTGTTCCCTCAAGATAGAGGAGATGCTTTCCATAGAGGGGAGAGGGGACACTGTTTCAGGGAATTGAGATCCAAAATAAGGTGCCACGATTGTCAGAGTGCCTGCCCTCTCTAAATAAGTCTGAGGCTCCTGGCCCTGATGAATTAAAGCCCAGGCTACTCATGGCATGAAGTCTGAAGTAGCCACAACATCGGTGGTAAACTCTGAAGAATCCAGGAGAATAGGAGATGTACCAGCAAATAAAAAAGAATAAAAATACAAGTTGTGCCAATCGTGTATCAGTAAGCATCATGCCAAACCCAGACAGACTTCTGTAATGCATTATTAACAAGGGGAACAGGGTGAACACTCAGTGCAGCAATGATTACTTGGAATCAGCACGGATTCGCTAAAAATAATTCATACCAGGCAATGCTCATTCCATTTTTTCATATTGAAGCTGGTGATCAAGAGATTACTATGGTTATAAAATCTGGAATTCAGCAAGGCATTTTGACTAAGTTTTTCATATAACTAACTCCAATGCAAAAATATTTTAAAATGTAGACTGGAAGTAATGAAAATAGGTAGACTAAATAACCCTCTAAAAGTACTGATTAACCATATCTACATCAATTTAGAATGTCCCTCTTAGGGACTCCCTAAGAGACAGAAAGGTTAATAATTTGGGAAAGGTTACAAAGCTGATAAGCAAGGAAGCTGGGATTTAAACCTGTGAGGGTCTGCCTCCAGAGTCCTTCTCTTAACAACAGCTCTAGGGCTTTGTTAAATCAGTCCTAATCTCTAGTGGGAAGCCACTAGGCTCTCTCCAGAGCCTGTGCTATTCACCTTCTTATCAATAACTTGGATGGTGATGTTGCCATCATTCCACTAAATTTGGAAATGACCTGAAGATAAGAAGGGAAACAGCCACTCTAAAAAATCAGAAGCAAACTGAAAAAAAAAAAAAAATCCATCAAGGTGACCAATTCACTGAAAATAAGATGGAATTCTCCAGAGGTAAATGCAAAACATTAAGCATGAGTTTAAAACTGTAAGTGGACAAACTGTGGAGAGAAGAAACACTGCTCTCCGCATGGAAAAGGACTGCACATAAAATGTCTTGATGGTAAATTCAAGATAAGTAAGTCATACAATATGGCTGTTAAAAACATTCATCTTATGTTTCATTAACAAAAGTAATACTACTCTAAACTAGAGATGGGATAGTTCAGTTATACTCTGAAGTAGCTAGACCAGAATCAACAATATCCTATTTTTCAGTTCCATTTAATAAGCATGACAACAATCCAGGGTTCATTCAGCATCCATGGCCCAGATGGTCAAAGAGCCAGAACAGCCCCATCTGACAGCGCTTCGTACCACAATGAAACATTCTCTATCTCCAGTGCAGTAGTCGCTACCCACATGTAGCTGCTGAGCTCTTGATATGTAACTAGTTTAGCTGAGGAACTGAATTTTTAGTTTTGTTTAATTCTAATTCATTTAAATTTATGTATCTGCTGTAGCTTGGGGCTACCAAGTCGGGCTGCATCGCTCTAGACAACGCCATATGCCAAATGGTGCAAGTAACTCAAAGGATGGCAAACTCAAAAAAAAAAAAAGGGATTTGGGGACAAAATGACAACGGAATTTAGTATCTGAAGTTCTGTCTTGTGGAAGAGGAATTAGAAATATTGTTTGCAACCCATCGGGCAGAATTAGGACTTAGAGAAATCACAGTAAGATAATATCCATGGTGCTGAAGAAGTAACTGCTTAACAGTTACAACAATGTCACTTCTATGAGGGCAGAGCTGTCGTCACCATATTCACCACCTAGCACCTAGCACAGTGTCTGGCACCAAGAAGGCTCCCAGTAAATGTATCTACTGAATGAGTGAATGGCTCAATCAACCCATGAAATAGGAAACTGTCCAAATGGAACATAAATACCTCAAAAGACTATGAATTCCCCCCCTCCCCAATCTGGAGGAGCCCCAAGGAGCTGGCTGACAACTTGCTAGGGATACTACGGAAGATCCAGGCTCTACCAAAAGGTAGCTGGACTAAATGGCCTTTAAATGCTTTCCAGATCTGCTAAAAGCCTTTTGCCTCTACTATCAGATGGGACTGGGTTCAAATCCTGACATGTAATTCACATGACTGTGTTACTTATCTAATGCTGCATAATGGATTATACGCACTTAGAGACTTCAAGTAATACACATTTGTTATCTCACAGTTTCTTTGGGTCGGAAGTCTGGGCATGGCTTATCTAGATGCTTTGTTTAGGGTCTCAAGAACCTGCACTCAAGGCACCGGGAAGGCCTGCTTTCTCACCTGGAGGCTTGCGGGAGGAAGACTTCCATACTCCCAGGGTTGTCGGCAGTATTCAGTCCTTCATCCTTGTAACTGTAGGACGGAGTGCTTCAGGGGTTTTTGCTGGCTCTAAGCCAGAGGTTAAGCTGTTCCTAAAGGTCACCTGCAGTCCTTTACTAATGGGCATCCCCAACACACACATTCACTTCTTCAAGCCATCATAGAGTCTCTAGAGCTAGGCAGCTAGCAAGGCAGAGTTTTATATAACATAACCATAGAAGTGACATCCTATCACCTTTGCTGTATTCTATTGGTTAGAAGCAAGTCAGGTTCCAGCCATCTCAAGGGGAGGCGATTATACAAATGTGAGAACACTAAGATGTGGGGATCATACAGGCCCACCCTGGTATCTGTCTGTGACAGTGACCTTAGCAAGTCACTTAACACACTCCAGCTTCTCATCTATAAAAATGAGGCAACTAATAGTACAGTGGACTCATGACAGGCACTCTTAAAATGCAAACTCACTTTAGGATGTAACCAGAGTCAGGTCTGCCTCCACAACAGCATTGAAACCTCACAACAACAAATATAGTAAGATAGATTTAGGTTAAAGAGGCTTAAGATTAAAAGACAGGCGAGCCAACTCTTTAAGCCAGAGATATACTTAAGAATTCTCAAGCCATCATCCACTCTATAGAACTTTGATAGAAGCAGAATTCATTCAACATTCATTTATTCAACAAATTTGAATGCCCAGACTTCTGCACGTAGACATTCCTTTTGTTCCTTCCCGTGGACAAGCTCAGCAATTCTCAAACTTTAGGGCTAAGAATTCTTCTACAGGGTTGTACACAAAAATATTTTATGGGATTCTGCAGGGAGTTATTCTGACTATATATGATTTTCCTTTGCACAGTTCAGCACCAGATCTCATATGCAATCAAATTCCATTGTACCAACCTCATAGATTTGTTCTAATAAAACATCAATAAAAGGTTAACACAATGCTTTGTAGTTAATTGCTTGATAAATATTAACTCTTACCTCCTATTAAACTACAAAGCATGTAAAAAAGATATGATAGATTTTGCCTGAAACATTAGCTCATTTTAATTTTGCATTCTCCAAAAGAGGGTCAAATTTTGAATTTTTCTCTTCTGCTGAATTTACATTTCAATAACTGCAGCCCCAAAACACGTTAAGGGCACTGTTCACATTCAAACAGCTCGCTGCTGAAAGCAAAGACACTGCCGACGTTTGGGAGGAGAGCAATTATGCCAAGCCAATCGATAAAATGAACTGTAAAGATGAATCCTCCATAATCCATTTTTTTCCTATAAAAGACTGCATTTGGAGATTTAACAGCTTTCCCCCATGTTTCTATCGCCTTCTCATAAGGCAAAGACAAAACATCAACCACAGAAAGGTGCTGTCCAATTAGAATCAAATGTTCTTTTCCAAGAGATTTACATTCCCTGTGTATTTTGATGGAAGGGACACTAACAAAGACTTATGTGTCAAGCACTGCGCTCAACAAGGTCCCATGCTAGCTCATTTACACCTCACACACCCCAGGTGATGGGTATGATCAACTCAGATAGAGAAACAGAAGCTGTGAGAGAGGTTAAATGATTTGCTCAAGGCCACACAAATCCCCCAAACCAATCATTTGTTCAAAAAATATTTGAGTCTTCTATGGGCTGGACACCACCAGCCACTGCATGGCTTATACCTAAATCAGAGAACAAATCAAGAAGGGAGACACAAAAATACAAGTTCACCTGTAACCTTGAGTTAGCAGGGAAGGGATAAGGAAGGAAAACTGCTTAATTTAAGTCGGTATGTCAGAAAAGATAAAACAAAAATAAAATGCCACAAACCTTCCTAGGGAGGGTGTGCATATGTTTGAGTGTGCGTCAGCCAGTGGGGCTGCCTGGGCTCAAAGCTCTTATTAGTGGTAATATGTTTCCAACCCACACAGAGGGCTCTAGTGCCCAGATCATCAGCCCAAGCACTGGGAAATCATTTCAATTCTCCACACCTCACCTCCGAAGCATGACTCCCCTCATAAGCCCCCTTGGATCAATGCTTCATCCTCTACATTCCAGTGAATCACTGATCCTTCTCCATTCTTTGGGTCCGAGCTCACAGAATATTTCCCGTACTTTCGTTCTGTTTTTCACCTGACACCACCCCCCAACTCACTGGGAGAGTCATTCTGTTATTTTCCCCATTGTCTGTATCCCACGAAGGAGGAGCCAACTCCTAAAGGGGAATATGAGCCAGTTTTGCTTTTCTACACCTGCCGGGGCCCCTTTAATCATGAAACCACAGGGAAGACCTGAAAACCAAAATCCCCCTTCCACTTTTACCAGTCTCATCTAATCTGGGTCTTTTTATTTGCTTGCAGAATAGTACATCAAAAGAAAGATTGGGGAGAAGGGGGAAATAGCCATGATTAAAAGACCGCTGCAGCTCAAGGACAGAACCAAAATGTTAGAAGCCTGACTTCACTACTGGCCGCTAATTAAATGCAAAACAGGAGCATTAATTTGAAATGGGATGAGCCACACTATATTGGGTTTTTATTTTTTGCTGCAAAATGAGCCCCCCCTTGGCTCCCTCCGCGATCCTGCCGTGTTTTCGAAGTGTTGGGGACCAGATGAGTGAGCGAGCGGCATGCCGTTAATCAAGTCTTACTCATCTGTGTGTGCCGCTGCATTCAAAGAGAATTAATAACCGGCTTAGCTGAAAACCGGGAGGACCAAGGTGCTGCTGGCTCCTGTTCAAATGCTCCCAGATTCGTGGCTGTTCTTTTAAGCCCCAAGAGATCAAACTCAGTTTTACTTCTGTGATAGCTTGAAAATTGCAAAGCCCCAAGAATACCCTCTCTGGGGCTTCAGAAAGCCACTGGAGAGCAACAAAGTCGAAAGAAAAAACTGAGTTTTCTAGTATTTTCCTCTAGGTGGATGTTAATAAAAAGATATAGATTTTACTCTAAGGCTCAAGGTGTTTACCCAGGTTCCTGAACAGAAGGTGGCTGCTGGAAGAAGTGTTACTGAAGGTGATGAGGGGGTAGGAATTCTGCCCCAAAATATTGCCCCAACTGGGTTATACTATTAGAGATCAATTCTTTGGGGTTATTTAGGAAACGCCTGTCCTAGAGGAATTGACATGAAAAGACTTTCAGCTGCTAATTCATTTAAACTGCCCTAATTACTTACGTGAATAACCACCAAAATAAATAATGAATGCAATGGCTGCTTCTACCTAATGAAAACTTCCTGTGTCAAAACACTGTGCTGTGTACTGTACATGCATCTTCCATCTAATCCTCACCTGTTATTTTCTTCCTTTTACAGAGGATACCTGAAAGAGCTAACATTATTTGCCCAGGGTTGCACAGATAGGACTCAAGCCAAGATTTCAATCCAGGAGAGTGACTCCAGAGCCAGTTTCCTAAAGGCCACCCAGTTCCATCTCCTTGTATACCCAGTGGCTAGGCGGAGTTGCAAAATAAAGCTGGCCATCAGGGAACAGAAAGGAGGGCATGGAGGAGGTGGCACCGCCAGCTAGGGCAGCAAAGTGCCCAAGAAGAAGGGGAAAGATGTGATGGAAGGGGCAGGGAAAGGCTGCCAAAGACAAAATGTGTTTTATTTAGCAGAATGGTTAAAAGCAGAGCCTTTGAAACCGGACCACCTGGGTTCCAATGGCAGTTGGAGTCGTGAGCTGCTGGTATTCAATTTACAGTGCTGTTTGTTCCTTGCTTGCCCTCTCTCCAGCATGCAGTCCTACAGAATGAGAAGCATTTGGAGAAATTATCTGTTACTAATCTGATCAACGTCTGAAAGACAGTCTCAATTAGACACAGAGAGAGAAAGAAATTTGAGCTCTAGAACTCGCTAGGTGTGACCCTGGCAAAATACCTCATCATTCTTTACCTCAGTTTCCTCACCTATAAAACGAAGACAATAATCCTACCCATCCCAATTAAGTGTGTTAATATATCTAAAGGATTTTAAATAGTGCTTGGCATAAAATAAGTGCTATATATGTGGTAGCTGTGTTTTCTTTTAATTATCAATTCTGGCAAGAAGTAGTCCTGACTCCAACAGTCTGAAAAAAAACAAGGATGTGCAACAAAAATGAGTGCTTGCATCTGCCAAAAACATGTATGAGAATGTTCATAGAAGCTTTATTCACAGTAGCCAAAACCTCGGGAAAAAAAATAGACGTTCAACACTAGAATAAAGTAGCCTGTTCTTACAATGAAATACTACGCAACAATGAAGAAGAACTACTATTACAGGTAACGGCAGACAGCATTGGGCAAAAAACTTAGGGAAGAATATAAACTGTATATTTCCATTTATAAGAAGCTGTCAAAGAGAAAAAACTAAGTTCCACTGGTAGTGGTGTGTACGACTAGGAGGGTTACAAAGGAGCCATCTGGGTGCTGCAAATTCTGCATCCTATATGCGTTGTGGTTTCATGACTGTGTACCTATGTGAACATTCACTAAGCTCTAGTAATTAAGATTTGGACACTTTATTGTAAATTGCACCTCAATTTTTTTAATGAGCAAAATGTATTAAATCAGTATATGTGATGTGACCTTATGTGTAAAGTTAGTAACTAAGAGTTGTAAAGTTTATTTAAATTGTGATGCATTAGTGATGCATTTCATCAATTAAGCCAGAACATCAAACTCATTAAGATAAGACCAAATATGTCTACTTCAATAAGCATATTTAATAAATAATGCAGTAAAAAAAACCATGGAAGCGGTGTGCAAATTAGTGACGTTTGGACTTCACTAGACTATGGAGAAGGGGGCACACAGTCCTTTATTCCAGCAGGGATCAACAAACTTTGTCCATGGGCCAAATCCAGCCCACTGCATGGTTTTGTACGCCCTGTAAACTGAGAATCGTGTTGACCTTCCCAAATGGTTGGGGAAAAAATAGTATTTATTGATAGATGAAAGTTAACTAAAATTCAAATTTCAGTACTCATAAAATGCTATTAGAACATGGTCATGCAACATTCATTTACATACCATCCCAGGCTGTTTCCCACTGTAACAGTAGCTATAACAGAGTTCATGGGGCCACAAAGTATAAATATTTACTACACAGCCATTTATAGAAAAAGTTTGTCAACCCCTGCTGCTCAAGTGGATACCTTTCATCATTGTCAGTGATGCGGTCCCATAAAGTCACCTCCCTGTTCTAATTCTTTCGTATTAAGAGGCTATTCGCAAATACCCACCATGATTAACTCCTTGGCTCCAAATTCTGAAGCCCAGTTAATGTCCAAGCTCTGAGTTCTTACGACAACCTCTGGCCCAGTGGCAACTAGAACACTATTACAAGATCTTTGCCAAAAAAGACAATACAATTACAAACTATCACAAGCAAACATTATGAGTTAGTATCTTGTATCACATTGAAAAAGTGTCCTTTTTTTCTGGAATTTTTACTGTGCCCTCAAGTTAGTTCTTGCTTTAAAACCAACCAACTGTAGAGTCCTCTTCTATGTTTTCAAGTCATTACTACATCTTTAAAGTAGAAACATTTAGGGTCATTGTTGGAAATGTACAGATAGAAAATAATTGGGCTGCTAATTAGGTGATAAGAAAATTTAACTCTCAAAATGGCGATGGAAGATGAATTTTCCCACCTCTGAACTTTCAATAGGCTTCAGAATTTGGAGCCAAGGAGTTAATCATGGTGGGTATTTGAGAATAGCCTCTTAGTAAGAAAGAATTAGAACAGGGAGGTGACTTTATAGGACCGCATTTTTTCCTCCACGTGAGAATATCCTTCCTCCTGTCTCCACTGTAGCTAAATCTCCCTTACTAAACTGACAGTTCACTGAATATGAAATCCATATTAGCATTAATAATCATACCCAGCCCACCACTTTGTGCAAAACGGGCACTTAAGATACATATGAAGTGAAGAAAAATTTATAAGAGAAATTTCTATCTCCATTCAATAAATATTGAATTGACCAAGATATGCTGAATTTATCTGCTCATCTCCTTAGACTTTAAGTGACTATTTTTGTATCTGCAAAGGCAATAACTATTTTTGACAGACAAGTTCAAAACCTACCAGTGTGAATGTGTACTTTTGGAAATAGGGTAAATACCTTACAATTGTGAGAAATTCTTTCTTCTGGAATGCTGTTTAAGAAAACTTGTGAGGTTCCCACTGACTCCATCTAATGTTAATCATTTATGAAATACTGTGGTTCAGAGCTCAGCAATTGAAGTCATTTCAGGCAGTAAATATACATTTCCTGTCAAAACATATCAAACGGATAAGACTTCAATTTATTTGAGAATAAGTTGTAACTCACTTCAATATTGGCAGTTTGGAGGATCTCTGATGGCTTTCAATAGCCTTAACAGTTTTCTTCTTCTTGCCCCTAAACCACTGAATATCTCTCCATTTGATCCTTCCCAGAAATGGCCTTCAGTATCTATCTTCGTAGTATCCATCCCTCCAATTCCAAATCCGTTGTGTGGTTTCCTTTCCCATCACTCAGATTTTACAGAACTCAAGTTAGATCTACATGTAACTCGAAGTATTCTGGATTTACAGATTATTACCTCATTAAAACTAAGGTCCCAACTTCATTTATCACTGCATTCTGCCGGTATCATTTCAACCCACATGTAACAATGCCCTAGAAAATAAAAGCTTTGATACAAAATGTTGTTCTTTTTGCAAAAATTAAGCCCAGTGGTAGAACGGTCAAGGCAGGTACTTCGGCACCACAGAGTCACAGGGCCTCAGGCAGCTTCCGGCTTTCTGTTCTGCCTTTTTCCCTTGTGCCTCTTATACTCAAGGTTATTTCATAGCCCAAAACAGCTGTTGGAGAACCATTATATCACATTCCAGGACTTAGAAAGGAGGAAGATCCAGAAAGGGCTCTACCCCCGGATTTTGGAAGACTCACCAGAAATAACCGCCCAAAACTTCTACATATATCTCCTACGGCTACCCTGGTGCAAGAGAGTCTGTAAAACATAGTCCTGATTCTGTACAGCTTGTGTCTTACTAGAAATCAGAGTTCCATTACTAAGGAACGGGGAAGAACAGATGTGATGTACGCAGCTAGCATCTCTTCCACCCTGTATTGCATATATCCATTTTGTATAGATGGACCACCAACAATTAAATAATTGAAAGAAATCTAGAAATGTCTCCAGCATGGGCCCTTTCTTCACCTAAGGGAACCTTCCAGAAGATTCCACCCCATCCTCTTGGAGGGCAACTTTCACCACTAGTGAGGAAACACTGATGTACTTCTCAGATTGGACACGGGGGTGTATTTCATACTTCCTCACCAGGTTAATGTAATGACAGATTTCAGATATAAACAGCACCTCAACTGCACTTACTATGAGACTGCGGTGGTTCTACGGTTTGAGTTTTTAGGGCTTTAAAATCTCACAGGTGTTTCCACATCATCCAAGCTCAAGAGCAGAATCAGAGACCTCCGCCCCTGTGTGTCAGTGTGGAACAGACTGAAAGTTCCCAGGAACGACTGGGCATGGTAGCTCACACCTGTAATCCCAGCACTTTGGGAGGCCAAGGCAGGCGGATCACGAGGTCAGGAGTTCGAGACCAGCCTGACCAATATGGTGAAACCCCGTCTCTACTACAAATACAAAAAATTAGCCCAGCGTGGTGGCGCATTCCTGTAATCCCAGCTACCTGGGAGGCTGAGGCAGGAGAATCACTTGAACTCGAGAGGCAGAGCGCTTGCAGTGAGCCAGCATCGCGCCACTGCACTCCAGCCTGGGCGAGAGAGTGAGACTCTGTCTCAAAAAAAAAAAAAAGTTCCCAGGAACAATGGTATTTACCTAGGACCAAGTGGGAAGGTAGAAACCTAAGCTCTGAATTCAACACTTCTGAGTTTTCACTCTGACACCCAGTTTATGGACAATCAGGACAAGTGGGTAGATGGCAACGTGGCTTCAGGCAGATCTTTAGGAATAATGATAATGTGCATTTATACAATGAGCTGTAGTTTTCGAAGCATTTTCACATAGTCATCAGTTGGAAACTCCCACCAGTACTTTATAGCAGGCCAGATCATTGTAGCTTTGAGTAGGTTAGGGATTTATTACTCAAGGTTTTCTCCTATGAGACAACATTTGAGACTTAAATAATGAGAGGAAGCCAGACACACATACATACACACACACACACACAAACACACACACACACACACACACACACACACACACATTTCACATTCCAGGGAAAGGAAATCAGGTACACAGCCACCGAACAAGGAAGGAACACATTCACTGTATGGTAAGAAATGAGAGATGGTCAGTGTGGTTACCTCAGAGGAAGGGGGAGAGGTCACAAATGACACTGGAGAAAAAATCAGCGCACTGACAACCATCACCCTCTGATCCTACTTCTAATATAACTTTTGCTTGTCCTACCTCCAGATAGATTTTCAACATGGGAATCTTATCCATCTTCTGCCTCTGTCATCCTCACTCAATCTACCTCTAAAAATGTCTTTCAAGAAACGAAAAAGAAGCTGTTGTTTTCATTGCAAGCTATGTCTAATTTTAAAATACGTACAAAATTCCTGAATTATAAAACTTCATTTGATTTTTGTTTTCTCCAGACAGGGTCTTGCTCTGTCACCCAAGTGGGAATGCACTGGTGCAATCACGGGTCACTGCAGCCTTGACCTCCTTGCTTCAAGTAATCCTCCCATCTCAGCCACCTAAGTAGCTGGCACTACATGCATGCATCTAACCATGCCTGCTTAATTTTTGTATTTTTTTGTACAGACAGGGTTTCACCATGTTGCCCAGATTGGTCTCGAACTCCTGGGCTCAAGAAATCTGCCCACTTTGGCCTCCCAAAGTGCTGGGATCACAGGTGTGAGCCACCATGCCCAGCCTCTTCCATTTGCTTTAAAACCAGGTTTTCTACAAACTTACTGTAACCAGCACTTTCAAATTGCAATTCACTTTGTGTGTTTTTAAAAAATACCATATACACAGACATATACAGTGTCCTATTTCCTGTATACCAAGAGTAAACCTTCAAAATATCCCTCTGTAAGAACAAAATTCCAAACCCCTGCCACAGGATTCACACTTAGTAGGCCTTCAATTCTGTCAGCTTCCCTGCAGCTTCCCAAGTCCACTGCTTCAACCAGCTAGGAAAAACAATTTTTAAAAAAACATCTTGGCATCCATCAACCAGCATTTTCAAGGGCAAGAAAACAGCAGCGCCCAAGGAGCTGTCTGAGGTGCTTACGGTTAATGGCTGTATTTACATAGCCATCAATTCACCTTACAAAGAACTGCCCCAGTAGGACTGTGCAGCTCCAGCAGGCGGCCCCGTCAGGACAGAGCAGACAGCAGTCTCTGCACAAGGAGGAAAATGCCTGATAAATCTTAATGACATCGTCTTGTTTTCATTCACTTACTTATCACCTTATTTTCAGCTCAAGAGTCTTGAGCCCCTGATTGAACAAAATAGACTACACTTCCATTTCTCCATGAGTCACTCTCTAAAACTTTTTGGGACTGTAGTAAATTACAATGGCCTTACCTTTTATGATGATGCATACCTTGCACCAGCGCTGTCCGATCAGACAGCCACTACACATACATGGCTATTTAAGTTTAAAGCTAAATTAATTAAAATTAAAGAAAATTTAAAATTTGCTTCTTGAGTCACATTAACCACATTTCAGGTACTCAAAAGTGACATGTCGCTTAGTGGCTCTCACAGTGAACAGCAAGAAGTTTGGAACATTTCCACCATCACGGGGAAGTTCTATTGAAACATACAGGAATCTGTAAGATTCTACTTACGGTTTTATTGATAATGTCTAGGACTTGACCTGTTCTGGAGTTAACATACCTTAATTCCAACAGAATATAACGATAAGAGACTTCCTGCAGTACCCACGTTTTCCAGACACATTCCCAAGCCACTGGTGCATTGGTGTTTTTAATGCTCTAAAACACACCCTCTGACCAGGCAATTACACTTCTACCCTAGAAAAATGCAAACACATGGGTACCAACAGACTGTAATTATGAGAAGGCTTTAAACAGTAAACAGTGCATCTCAGTTAATACCATATATGACTTTGTTCAAGAATGGTATCATCATACTCTCTATCGTAGAAAAAACTGGGAAAAATCTGAACGCCCATCTTTAGGGAAACAGCTAAATAAAATGCAGTACATTCATAGTGGAACACTATATGGTAGTCAAAGGAATGAGTGAGACCTGCGTATGTATAAATGTGGATAGTCTCCAAAACACCAGCAAGCAAAAAAATACAAACTATAGAATCAGATGTATAAAATGACACTATTTAAGTGAAAAAATTCACACACAAGACTGTATATTTAGTAGCCACACATAACAAACATAAATAGCAAAGTTTAATATATTTTGATATTTTCACATTATACTTTTTAAATAAAGTTAAATGCCAAATATGCTTCCTATTTCTGTTGATTAGTTGGCATTCATACAAATCAACTTCAAATGATAAGAGAGAATCTACCAGGTCTTCATCAGTCCATTCTTCCTGTTCATGTTTGGATTTTTTTGAAACATAATGTATACTAAATATTTTAAATATGTGCAGAAGGATACAGCGCAAACTCTTCATAGTATCTGAGAAGGGAGAGATAGAAATGGGTTGTAGAGAGAGTTAGAGGTGATTTTTACTTTTTCTCTAATTTTTTTTTTTTTTTTTTTTTAGAACTTGTGTATTCCCTGCAGGTGTTCTATAAAGTCACTGTGACCCTGTATTATGACCAGTGGCACCACTATCCCCTACAATGCAGCCTGAGTAGCTGTAATAACACTAAGCAGCCATTCCCAGCCAGCAGACAGTACCACCCACACATGCCATGTTCTACAGTAAATCAAAGACCACGGGTTTCTAAAAGTAGATATTGTTCTTAAAAAAAATTAGGACAATTTTGTTGTTTGGATGCTTCTGCTGTTTAGTCTTCCATAGAAGCCATCTCCAGCAGGGCCTTCGTCTGCCACTCAACTTGGAAACCTCATCTTCTAACTGTCTGGGGTTGAGTGCTGTGGGGAAAAAGGCCAAAAGGCTCGGCAGCCAGGGAGGAGAACTGTAGCATCTTGACAGTTGGGCAGAGATGACCAACGTGAAAACCTGCCAAGGGGACAACAGTGACTGATGGGTCCTAAGGAAGTGTTAGTACAAACCTAGTCACACGCAACACCCTGCTGCCCTCAAGACGGGATCACAGTTCCACAAACCAGCTATGTAATTAAAACACAGCTCTGGAGACGAAGGAGGTTAAATGGACTCTGACCCAGTCCATCCGCTCTGCTTGTTGGGTGCCAATTCTAACCTTCCTGCCAACACCCACACATTTCTATAACTCAGATTATCTCCAAAATATTTCACAAACTTCCAATTTTTTTAAACAAGTGAAGAAAAGAAAAGCAAGCTCTTTACATGTGTTTTCTTACTCAAAAGAGACCTCAGTTTGCAAACTTTTAATTTTTTTAGATAGTGCAAGACAAAGTAAAATCCACTGAAGGCTTTTCATTTAAGCAAACGCAGAAGATAATTTATTCCTCCAAGTGGCAGGAGAAAGCAATAAGCCAGGCATCTGTGCAAAAACTTTCCATACCCCCTCAAGTCCTATAACTCTGTCTACAACTCCATCTTCTGGTCCTGACTAAATCTTCGATTATTCCCAGAACGGATGAAATCTTAAACCCACATCAGCTTTTAACATCTGCTGAGTCTTAACTATACAGGAACAAAAACGAAATTCCTGTATGTCACCTGCCAATAGGATTACAATTTAAATCAGACTCAAAAGTATATGGAAATCGAAGCCATGTTTTTTCCTAGTCCAATGTAGGCATCAGTCAGATGACGGAAGTTGGAAATAGCCTAGTTACATGCAACATACAGCAAACCTGCCTCAACATTCATTTAAACAACTATGCAATTCTTATTTTAAAAGGCCTCAACTACAGAAAATGCATCTTATGATCTAAAAGAAACGTCAAGACATTATCACAATCAGTTTCTCAGGCACAACCCTGATCCAACGAACATTTAATTTGTACTTTTGGTTCAGTAATTTAAATTAACCTTCTGAATCATACTATTTAGACAAGCTTACCAACATATGACAAAATGAGAAACTCTCAACCTAATCAAAACAACCTTATTTTTATAAAAATCTCTGTATTAAAACTTTTAAACTCTGAAAAATGTATTGTGTAAGAAAGTGTTATACAAAGTGTGGTCCAAAGCTTGGACGCATCAGCACCTCATGGGGGCCTGCTGGAAACAGAAATTCACAGGCCTCATCCCAGACTTACTGAATCACAAACTCTGGAGGTGAGGCCAGGGAATCTGTTTTAATAAGCCTTCCAGGTGATCCAGCACTGGTCTAAAGGATAATACTAGGAAAGTCAAGAATACTGGAATTTGGGGACTGGTATACCAAACAAGATTGATCATGTAAAATCAATTTTTAAAATCCAACAAAATTCAGAATTTGCAGAGGACAAAAAAAAATTGCAATCGCCTGTAGTCCCAGCTACTCGGGAGGCTGAGGCAGAAGAATGGCGTGAACTCGGGAGGCGGAGCTTGCAGTGAGCCGAGATCGCGCCACTGCACTCCAGCCTGGGGGACAGAGCAAGACTCCGTCTCAAAAAAAAAAAAAAAAAAAAAAAAAAAATTGCAATCAGCATAAACCCTATATTCATCTCCCTTCCTTCCTTCCTTCTAAGTAAATGAGGATCATGAAACTTACATATGGATATAGTCAATCGTTTGTAAGTTCATGTCTATTTATGCTGTGGTTCAGAAATATTTGCACATCAAACCAGAATCTGAGTTTACACTTGGGATCCTGAGTCTTTTGTAAATGTGAAAAGAGTAAATTTGGAATCAGAATGTCTTGAAGAAACAGTTTTCTAGGAATCCTGCCAGTCCTTTTTCTCAGGAGGACCTTAACTTTCAGTCTTGAGGAATTTTTTCCTTTCCTGATTAATACTTCATAGGATGATTAGTATATTTTGTACATGTGTACGTCAGGACAAGCTGGCTCGTGACTTTTCCCCTACTATTGAGAACACCAGAGCTTGGTGCTCCATTGTAAAAGGATTAACTAACATGCTAGGCCAGTATCAATGGCAGAGCTTACTGGCACCGTCTGCTCCCCCGACTCACCCATGAGGAACATGGTTCTTCTAACCATTGCCATTTTCCTTTAAAATAGCAAAGAAACCTGGCAAATAAACTACACACATCCGACTCAGGATTCCATGAGGCCCAGCCCTCCCACTCCCCTTCCCCATACAGGCTTATTTCTGGCTCTTTAGAATCAAATTAGAACACCCTGTCAGACACCTATTTGTGCAAACGTTAATTTCAAGTGTATTTAAATGTCTTCACATCTTGCTATTGCTCATCACATCAAGCAGAGCCGCTTCCACTGTGTAATCACAATAATGAATAAACATGGGGTGCTTAGAAAGGACTGAGGCACCACAAAACTGATCAATTGTTAATTCTATAAAGTGACTAAACGTGCCTTCCTTTGCAATAACTCCATCAAGCGTGTTTTGGGTGGGAAGGATGCCCATGTCCTCTGCCTACTGTCTCTGTAAAACAAAAAGGCAATCATCGGTCAGATCCTACCTAAGGCTTGTCTTAATCTTGATTATTTCCTTATATTGTCTCAACCCACCTCTCCCCCCCAACTCCAACGACAAGCAAAAATTGTCATGGCATTTAAAAAATCATGGGCTGCATGATTAATTGCCAAAGGATTTGAGGCAGCACTAATATGAACAGCCTCAGTAGCCACAGTGTGTATTTATTGCCTATTATTATTTTGATAAAATACCAATTTCACAATGAACATCTGACCCACAGGAACTCCAAATCTCACTGAAATTCCTTTGTGTGGCAGGAGGAGGACTGTTAGAGCTTCTCCTTAGGGTAAACACACTTGTTATTTACCTCTTCTTCCCAACCGTGCCTGGGCCATATGCATGAGGAGTTTGTCCAACCCTTCCTGAGTTCAAAGAATGAATAATCTACTAAGAGTTCTGTCTCTGGACCACACTGCTTGGGTTCAGACTGCATCTCTGCCACAAACTACCAGTGTGGCTTCCACCCTGAATGCTTCATTTTTCTCATGCAAGGAAGGGAGATGATGATTGTGTCTACCTTGTAGGACTTCGGGAGAATTAAATCAGATAGCACAAAAATATTCTTAGTACAATAAAATGGCACAGCCACCCTAGAAAAACAGCATGGTGGTTCCTCAAAAAATTAAACACAGAATTATCATCCAATCCAGCAACTTCACTTCTGGGTATAGACTCAAAAGAACTAAAGGCAGAACTAAAAGCACCTTGAACAGATGTTTGTATACCTATGTTCATAGCAGCATGACGTGCAATAGCCAAAAAGTGGGAAAAAAACAAATGTCCATTGAAGGACAAATAAAAAATAAAGTGTGGGCTATACATGCAATGGATTATTCAGCCTTTAAAAGGAAATTGTGACACATGCTACAACATGGATGAACCTTAAAGACATTATGCTAAGTGAGATAAGACAGACACAAAAGAACAAATAATATATGTCTCCATTTATATAAGGTACCTAGAGGAGTGAAAATCAGAGAGACAGGAAGTAGAAAGGTGGTTGTCAGGAACTAGAAGGGGGAAATGGGAAATTCATGTTTGATGGGTACAGAGTTCAGTTTTGCACCATGAAAAGGGTTCTGTGGATGGAATGGGCGATGGTAGCTTAATAATGTGAATGTACTTAATGCCACTGAAATGTACACTTAAAAATGGTTAAAATGATAAATTTTATGTTTTTTACCCAAACTAAAACAAAAATGCTTAGTATAGCACCCAGCAACATCCTTACTCAACAAATGATAACTATTGTTACTATAATTTTTTTAAAGCTCAACAAGGCAAATATTAACAAACATTCTCTAACGTAAAAATGGCCAGCATCCAGAGAAAGCTCTGATGAAAGAGACACTTGTTAAGTAAGGTTCAATTCCATTTAAACATCTCCTTACCCCCTCCCCACTGCCTCTCTAACCCCCACTGGTAGGTACTCCTTGACCTTAATGGGGATGTTTAAATGTTAACCAATGAGTTTTCTAAATCTCCCCAGCTGCACATCAGCACCTAAGCTTTGAGGTGGGGGAAATTCCACATACAAGGAGAATGAGATTGGTACCAAGGGGCAGACTCACAGCCATCCTCTGGCTTGCTTAATGGAGTTCCGTGCTTCTAAGCAGACCTAGAGTCTGCAAAGAGCAGGACAGAGTGCAAAGAAGATGTGAGTTTTTTATCCTGGGAGTACTGAGCCCATGGTAACCAATTTTATGGCTCTTTTGATTTGCGTCCATGGATATCTCTGTGTGTGCGTGTGTGTGAGTGTGTGTTGAGAAGGAATTAATCCAAAAATATAGATGAAGAAAGCTGCGTCTCTGATGTGAAGCCGAGTTGCATAATCAGTTCTGAAGGCAGAGAAAAGGTAACAGATGTTTACATTACAATCTGGCTCCTACTGGAAGAGCTGCCAAATGATTTAAATAGTAACAAAGATTACTATTCCAGTGATTTGTTGCCCCCAACGATACATACAGAGAAGAATTCACCCCAGTAATTTTTTCTTTGGATGGCCTTAAGTAAACATCACACTGTACAAAATATTTATGGCTTTCAAACTACTTAAAAACTTAAACTAGACACCACATTAAAAGGTAGAATTGAAGGACTTACTCCATTACTGACATATGAAACTTGATGTCTGGTAAACAGGATGCATTACAAAGCAACTCAAAACCCCTTTTAACTTTTAGATGTGTTATGACTAATATTAAGGTAAATTTTTAGGTAGAATAACATATAGCCATGAAAAAGAATGACATATAGCTCTCTTCACTGATGTGTCATCTTTCCTGGAATCACCCCAGATCACATCTGGGTCTTATGTAAAATGATCACCACAACGTAGGAGGTCTCTACAGGCAAGGAATGTCGGCCTCCTTCCCTAGCCACGGATTCATCAAAAGCCCTCTAATGGGCCTTTGCTGAGTAAACAAAGCAGGACACAGATCATATGATGTATGAACCCCGTTATTCAAAATTGTCAGGTCTAAGCCGGGTACAGTGGCTCATGCCTGTAATCCCAGTACTTCGGGAGGCGGAGGCAGCCACATTACCTGAGGTCAGGAGTTCAAGACCAGCCTGGTCAACATGGTGAAACCCCATCTCTACTAAAAATACAAAAATTAGCCAGGCATGGTGGCGCTCACCTGTACTCCCAGCTACTCAGGAGGCTGAGGTAGAATTGCTCGAACCCAGGCGCGGGAGGTTGCAGTGAGCTGAGATCATGCCACCTCACTCCAGCCTGGGTGACAAAGACTCTGTCTCCAAAAAAAAAAAAAAAAAAAAAAAATCTGGTCTAAATATATGTGAATGAAAGCAGCAGGAGGGAATTGGAAATAGGTTTACCAAAGTTTCAAAAGGAATTGTCTCTGGGTGGCAAAACTGGGTGGGTTTTTTTTTTAACTTTCCTTTTTATATTTTTCTGCAATGTTTGAATTTTTCTACCCCAGGTATCTACTATTTTTATAAATTAAGAAAAGAAATTTTCAAAACGGAAGCCTAGGGTGATGAAAAGAACTGTGGCCTGTGCATCAAGACACTTGGGTTCCCTGACAGAAATAAAGGGCTGTGGACATTGGATAAGACATTTTTCACTACTCTGGACCTTAAATGTTACCATTAGAGCAGAGTTTCTCAACTGCAGCATTCCTGACATTTTGAATCAAATAATTCTTTGTGGCCGGGCGTGGTGGCTCAGGCCTGTGATCCCAGCACTTTGGGAGGCTGAAGCGGGCACATCACCTGAGGTCAGAAGTTTGAGACTAGCCTGGCCAACGTGTTGAAACCCGTCTCTACAAAAATGCAAAAATTAGCCGGACATGGTGGCAGGTGCCTGTAATCCTAGCTACTGAGGAGTCTGAGGTGAGAGAATTGCTTGAACCTGGAAGGCGGAGGTTGCAGTGAGCCAAGATTCCGCCATTGCACTCTAGCCTGGGTGACAGCAAGAATCCGTCTCAAAAAAATAAATAAATAAAAAATAATAATTCTTTGCTGTGGGAGCTGCCCTGTGCACCACAGGATGTTTATTTAGCCAGTATTCCTGCCCTCTACCCATGAGAGACTGCTCTCCCATACCATCCTGCCCCAAATTGTAACAATCAAAAAAATGTCTCCAGACATTGCCAAAACTCCTCTGGGGAGCAAAATTGCCCCCCATTGGAGCAATTTTAAGTTTCCCCTGCACTTCGTGGTCTGTAAGTTTCTTCCTTGCTGAAAACCTTTGTTAATTTTTAGAAGCTGTATTTAAAGTCTGTGGTTTTAGGCCCAGTGATTCCCAGGTTAGTAACTACAGTGTACCGCAGACTCATCAATTTTTTCATCACACTAGAGAAAAAGATGAAATGGAAATGAAGAAAATCAAGAAGTAAAACTACTATTTTTCAGAGAAAACTTTAGAACACATGGCACAGATGTGAAACTAAAAGAATCCAAGCAGACACAGTGGTCATTAAAAAAAAACAGAAAAATAATAACTAGCTTTTGACAGCCCCACCTTTTGTTAAGGTAACTGAAATACTGTAGAATGTTCCATTGCTTTCTAGTTTAAAATGACTTACAGCACTAGCAAAGCCAACAGAGTAGTTTGTGTGCACTGCCATATTTTTATCTTTTTTAAAAAAGCTTAGTGTTTTCTCTTTACTTCATAAGAAATACAAGGATAGCCAGGCACAGTAGCTCATGCCTGTAATGTCAACACTTTGAGAGGCTGAGACAGGAGGGATGCTTTAGCCCAGGAGTTCGACACCAGCCTGGGGAACATGCTGAGACTCTGTCTCTAGAAAAAATAAAAAATTAGCTGGGCGTGGTGGTACACACCTGTAGTTGTAGCTACTCAGGAGGCTGAGGCAGAAGGATTGCTTTAGCCCAGGAGGTCAAGTTTGCAGAGAGCTATGATCACACCACTGCACTCCAGCCTGGGTAACAGACACTCCATCTCAAAAAAAAAAAAAAAAAAAAAAAAGGAAATACAATGATATCTTGCTATTTTTCCAATAAGGATATTTTACTCTTCTGGACTAACAATACCACAATCTCATAAAAGGAAACAAATTACCCATGTCTTTATTATCTTTCTAAATGGTGTCTTATTTGTCATTCTATTAACAAGAACTCCCTAATAGTTGATGCTACCATACTTCTGAATTAAAATTATTTATGCTTGTGTTAATGATTTGCTACTCTAAGATCCTCACAGCTTTTGAATTAAAAAGAATGACTAAAAAAGATTCAAGGTTGCCTTAGATTCATAACTCTGAAAATCAGTAGTTCATCCATACAGAGAAAGCCATCTAGTAACAAGAATGTTTCCATAACATCAACACTCTACAGCTGGCGCATACAGAGTGTTCAACAAATGTAGGGTACCATTATCATTATTCACAACCATGCCAGAAAATAATGTTATACCAAATTATTGGCTAGTACTGGCTTTTATAGCAACTAAATGGCACTAAGTATGAAAGGGCAGCCTATCACTTAATAGATTAATATTCTGAGTTCTTTCACAAATAAACCATAAATCATTATCTTAAACTGCCTGACCATCATTTTAACATCCATGTCTTTCCATGTGTTCAGTTAGGTTCAAATTGAGTCACCCTGCCCAATCCTCTTCCATCGCCAGCTCCCCTTTAAACCTTTCGTTTATAACTGTGGATACTGTCGCAGCTACTAGGAAGTAACCCAAGCTAGCTGGTGCATACAGCTGTCCAATCCTTGAGCTGGGCTCAGCTAGCATGGTAGCCCAGCAAACCGATGGTGCAAGAAGCCAATGTGGCCCTCCTCTGCAGAGACGGCCAAGGGAAGGGGTCCCACCACATCACAGGAGTCATCTCTCCCAGTCTTCACTGGAAAGCGCATTGCGCTAGGAATTAGGACTCCGGGATTCTAATCCCAGGTTTTTTAAATAACATACTAGATCCAAGGTACGACAACACCTCCTACCCCTGATCTTCTAGAAAGGTGAAATCTGAGGTCCTTTTCCTAGATTTAAAATTCTTTGAGCGTTTCCTTAAACCAGATTTTACAATTAAGTTTATTTAAAAAAAAAAAAAGAGCCCTTTTGACTGACTGAAGGGAAATGAATTGAATAGCAACTATAAAACAGGAAGAATTTCTCTTATATTTCAGCAGATATCAAATAGATGGGAAGTCAAGGTCAATTTTATCTTATGAGAGGCGGGTTGCAGGAGATCACAAATTGGGTGACGCATTACAAAGCGCAATGCCATACTACAGCTTAAGTCTCTAAGTCAGGGCTGCCTAGGTTCTGACATGGCTTTTAGAAATAACATTTTCAAAACAAATAATTATGACGTGATTAATGTGGCCAAGATCACTTCAGCAATACCTTTGTGGATATCTTTGTTTCCTATTGCCTGAATCCTGAATCTTGTTTCCTATTGCCTCAATCCCCCACCCTCAATCCTGAATCTTGACAAATTAGGATAAATACACTATATGGCCTCCCAATCATTTATGATTGATTGGCTTCAGGACTTTAAGTGATCTTGCTAAGCCTGACTGATTTATAGCCAACACCTGAAGAAATGAACGCACGTACTCAAACAAATCGGCCCATCACCTACATAGCTATCTCTACAACAAAAAACAAAAGCAAAAGATTAGTCCATTTACTATGATGTCTTTACATATTTGTAAAGAAACAGAGCCAGAACACAGGGTGAAAAACTCCCAAAGAGGAAGAAAGCATAAGGGGGAAAATCTACTTATGCAAATTCTAAAGAGATCTATAAAACTGCAATCTGAGAATTTCATTATTAAGCTAAGCCTCTTAGTATAGAAATACCCAAAACTCTCAAACTGGGCAGCTAATGGAAAGTTAGAAAGCGCCAAAAAGACTTCCTTCTTTCCCTCATTCATCACAGGCAATACAGAATCACTTGCTCAATATGATAATGTGACTTTTGTCAATGCATTTTCAAATCAGATCAAGGATTGGCTGCTGATGATGTCATATCCAATGGTTAATCCCCAGTGAATGCAGTTTTAATATCACATGCATCAACACGCCATTTACATAGCAAAGTATTATATTAAGTGTAACAATAAATGAGTGGTGCAGAAAAAAGCAGCTATTAGGAAAAGGCTATGTACCACTGAAAAGGAGGTGGTGGTGGGGAGCAAAGGAGTTTCTTCTTTTTCTTTTTTAATTACTAAATGGAACTAGGTCATCAAACAATACACATGTCTAAAAAGATCAGAAAATGAATATTGAAATTCAAGTGACCTAGAACATTCTAGTACTAGAAATATAAAAATGGTTGCCTTCAATGAAAAATATCCAATAATCGAGCAGAGATATTTGTAGGGGTTTTTGTGTGTGCTAAGGGAACAAGTAATACAATTAAAGTCATTCAAAGATAGATAAACTGGCAGCCACTGCTTTTCTGGACAGGGCAACTTACTTATCTTCAGCAGGGAAAACTGGCCAAGTCAAATTGTGACTTGAAGCCTTATAATAAATTTTAAAGTGTCAAAGGGCAGTTAAGATGGTACTGAGGGATGAAAGCGAAGTCACGCAAAGCAGAACAATAAGACAGAAGAACTTAGGAAGGGGACCTTGAAATATGGCTTTCTGCTATGACAATATTGATTATGAAATGTCCACGCATATGAAGAAAGCTTCTCCCACAAACGAGCCAAGCCAACTCACTCGGTCATTTTGGGAGGACAAAAGTCATCATTAGTCATAATGATTCTGAAAACTGCTCTCACACTACCTTATTAAGGCCTGTATTTCCCATCTAAAGTGTTGGGCTTTCACACTGATACGACTATAAACTTAGCAGAAATTCTTCTCACTATAAAACCCACGTGAGCTATGGAAGAATTCTTCAAGTCATACATTTGTTCTCAGTGACTGAGTAGAAACACTAATTATATTGCAAAATGGCTGTTCCTAAATTATTTTAGCCTTTAAAAAAAAATCCAAGGCCTTCCTGAACTGGGCTCAGACACAAACTGCCCCCACCTCTTCCCTCCTCAGCGAGTGTTCTAGAGGGGGCCAAACGAAGATGCGTGTGATTAGGAAGCTAGGCCATCAATGTGCACAAGTTTGGGTGACCGAGTCTGCAGGTGGCAGCTCCGGGTTATGGTGGACAAGATTTATGCCAAGGATATTAGAGACAGAAACAGACCAAGGCTTCGAAGGCGCCCATCCCCACACACGGGAATCGCCTGTCACATCACATCAACCTTGCTTGTCTCAAAGGGAAGACCACTGAAAAGTTAAAAAGGGAAAACAGTTCAGGGATAAAGACGTTACACCAAAGGGGGTCCCTGAATCTCGGTGAGGGGGGATGGGCACCAGGCTAGGTCTCGGCGAGTCCGTGAACCCCTGCATGTACATACCGCTTAGGAGCTGATTCACAGCTTTACTAAGGCTCCGTGGAGCCCCTAAACGTTAAATGATGCTGATTCGAGAAGAAAACGCACCAGCGGCACTGTGTGTCTGGCTGGCTTGGGCAGCCTCCCCAGGTGCAGGAGATCATGCTTTCCAGTTCCAATCCTCCCCCGAGCTCCTTGCTTAGGGTCAAGGATACCCTCTCTTCTAGGAGCGGATTAACAGGGCAAAGAGGGAAAACGAGCCAAAGAAATGTAGAGATGCCGCCTTGGTGGGCAAATCTGACGTGCCTCCCGCGGAAAGAGACGCAACTTCCAGACCCGTTCCAGTTCTCCACTTGGGCGGGAAGCTTTGCGCTCCCAGCTGGAAGACGCGTCCCGAACGCTCGCGGCGCCCTTCAAGCAAGATCCTAGCAACCAGAGCTTCAGGGTGGGGGCGGGGGGACGCTGACCGGCGCCCACCTGCTTGCTCCTAGAAAGATCCTAGCTCAGATTAAAGGGATGAAGAGCTAAGATCGGCTCGTCCAGAAAAGAGCTCACGGTGAGTTCACCACCCCCTATACCAATTCATCGAGTGGCCTCCTCCGCATCAGCAGAGCACCCCCGGGGATTCTGTCAGACACGAACCCCGAAACTGGAAGCGGCCGCTGCCTCTCTCCAGCCAGACATCCTTACTTCGGAGCGCCGCTTCCAACTTCAGGTTGCACGCCGACCTCAGCACAGGCAGTCTCCCCAGCGCCCCAGAGAGCCGGGATGAGGGGAGCAGCACCGAGCTGAGTTAAGTCGGTACCAGCCCGAGAGGCAGCGGCTGCCCACGAGACAACATCTAAATACAGGGTCCAAATCGACCCCCACCCCATCCTCTCGCCCCTGCTTATCCCTTCCAACCCTCCTTACTCGACTAGAGCCGGCATCCAAGTCGGACCGGCGCGTCCGGAACTAGGCACTGATCGCCGCACCGGAGCCCGAGGACGCTCACCGTGCCGCCTCCCCGCGGGAGCCCCGGGAGCGGCCCATCACCTCTGCGGCCTCGCCAGGAGAAGAAGAGTTCCCACGTCTCTACCAGAAGCCCGAAACTCCTGCGGGAGAAGCCCGAAGCTGCTGCTGGAGAAGCGGCGGCCGAGGCAGGACTCCCGATGTTCGCCCGCAGCCGCGCGCGCAGTCGGTGCGCCCCGTCCAGGGCGGCGCGCAGCTAGCAGTGCGGGGCGGAGCCCAGCGAGCGCGCTGACCAGGAGGGGCCGGGCCCGCCGCGGAACGAGCCGATTGGCCGGGCCGGCCGGCTGCTCCTGCCCCTGCCTGGCCCCGCGGTCCACGTGGGCCGGCCCTCTCCCCGCCCCGCACCCCTGCTCAGCCGGCGCGTCCCCACTGCCGGCCTCCAGGCGCCTCTCCCGAGCGCCTCACTGTGGCCACCACTCCTCAGGTGCTGAGCAAAAGGTATTCTTCCTGAATACCTGAGAGTCGCGTTGAGCTCCGCATAAGGAAGAGGGATTTAGGGTTCGGCTCTCAGTCGAAACCATTCTTCACGCAGGACCCAAAGCAGTTTGCAAGCAGGATTTCTTAGCCACCCTGTGCCGTAGCACATTCATGAACTAATCTGGCTTCGCGTGTAATGTGCTTGTATGAGAGAGGAGAAAACTCGGCCCACGTATCAATACCTAAATACTTTTCTTATTTAATGTATAAAATGCAGCTGGGGCTGGGGCTGGGGCCGGGCGTGGTGGCTCACGCCTGTAATCCCAGCACTTTGGAAGGCTGAAGCGGGTGGATCATGAGGTCGGGAGATCGAGACCATCCTGGCTAACACGGTGAAACCCCGTCTCTACTAAAAATACAAAAATTAGCCAGGTGTGGTGGTGCACGCCTGTAGTCCCAGCTACTCGGGAGGCTGAGGCAGGAGAATGGCCTGAACCCGGGAGGCGGAGCTTGCAGTGAGCCGAGATCGCACCACTGCGCTCCAGCCTGGGCGACAGAGCGAAGACTCCGTCTCAAAAAAAAAAAAAAATACAGCTAAGACTTCTTTGACTCCCTCCTCCCACCCCATCCCCAGTCATGGCCTCCACTCTTCCGCAACTGAAGTAACTGATATCAATCAGTGACACTTAATGGTATTCATTTTACTGGGATTACTTCATCTGATCTCTATTTTATAGATGAGATAACTGAAGCACAGAGAAGTTAAATCGTTTACTGACGATTACACAGGTAACTAGTAAATCCGTGCTCTTTAGTATTCAAAGCATGGCTTCGTAGAGCCTTCCCTTGAGAACATGTTAGAACTGCGGACTTTCAGGCCCCACCCCAGAACTAGAATCTTCATTTTAACAAGATGCCCAAGTGGCTGGTACATGCATAAAGTTAGAAAACGTTGCTCTGTACCACTATGCTGCTCACTGTCATTGGTTTGGCTTATCATCCTCTGGTCCTTTTACTCTGCATTGACATACAATTATGTGCCATCCTGCCCCTGCTGCAGTCCAAAGTATATTCGCCCTTCTCTGAGTCTACCCCTTGAACTAACCTATGGTAGGCCTTCTGCTTCTGTTCCCCGTACCACACATACCATAGCACATTTTACTTGTTAAACAGTTTCAATCTCTTACTCTCTTATTATTAAAATGGGGGTTCTACATTCAAAGGCAGTTTGTTATCAAGATGTCACCAGTTTAAGAGAGAATTCAAGCTTTGCAGATAGGGGCTTGATCTTTGAGATTTCCTTTAAAGACTAGCATTGAAATTCTGTGATGGCCAAGGGGAGATCCAAGCAAAACCTGAAGTAGCATGCCAGGAGATTCCAGAGCTCTTTCTCAACAGCGTTCATTCATTCATTCACTCAGCAAAACTGAGGGCCTACTCTGTGTCAGGCGCTATAACAAGTGCTGGTACATACAGAAGGAAACACAACAGTGAAAAGTCCCTGAGTTCTTGGAACTTATCTCCTAGCAGGGAGAGATGGGCAATTAACACGACAAATAAGTGAATTACAGAGTTTGATAGAAAGTGGTCAGTGTTATAGAGAGAAAGAAAGTAAGAGAAAAGAAGGTGAGTACTGGGGAGATGGTGGTTTTAAGAATAGTAGTTAGGCTAGTTCCCACTGAGAAGGTAATATCTGAACCAAGACTTGGAAGAAGTGAGGGAGCAAGTCATTCAGAAGAACAAGTCCACATTCATTCATTCACCAAATATTTGTTGCTTCCATACTGTGTGACAAACACGGTTCTGGCAAAGATCTGTGTGTTTACTTAAGCCCTGTTTTTCATATCTCCAATTTTCCTGCACTGAGGGTTTCTTGTCCTGGTGAGGAAAACCAAAACCTAAGCAACTGTGTTTGGCTCAACCTAATACCATGTTCTTCCATCCTGGATGTTCAGTACTGTTAGGGGTTCAACTTTGTCTCCCTAAAATTTATATGTTTAAGTCTTAACCCCCAGTACCACAGAATGTGACATTATTTGGAGATATGGTCTTTATGGAATTAAAGTAAATGAGATCTTTAGAATGAGCCCGAATCCAGTATGACTGTGCCTTTATAAAAAGGGGAAATTGGGAGACAGACATGCACACAGGAAGAACACCACGTAAAAATCAGGGCAGAGATGGAGTGATACTTCCGCAAGCTAAGGAATGCCAAAGATTGCCAGCAAACCACCTAGGGAGAAGAGAGGCATGGAACACATTCTTTGCAGCCCTCAGAAGGAACCAACCCTGCTAACACCTCAACCTTGGACTTCTAGCCTCCAGAACTGTAAGACAAGAAACTTCTGTTGTTTAAGCCACCTAGTTTGTGGTATTTGTATGGCAGCCCTAGCAAATTCATACAAGCATAAAAGTGTGTTTGTTTCTAAAGTAAGGTAGTACAGTTAAGGGACTCATCTGTAAGTTTCCAATGACCTGATGTCTCTTGTGCAGTAGCAAGAAGCCAGAATGATCTGATAAATTGAGATTTACTAACCAAATCACCACAAAAAAGGCAAGCTGTATTTTAAAAAAATAGCCACTAAGCCCCAATTATCCAATTGTTTCCTCATTCAGCTATTTATCAAGTGCCCGCCGTGAGCCAGGCTCTAGGATATGGTGACAAACAAGGCACATGTGACTTGCGTGTATTCTTGTGGGGAAGGTTGGACAGTAAATAATTCAACAAATATATGAATAAGGTAATTTCAGAGCAGAATAAGTGCTAAAAGAAAATAAAAGAAGGCTAGAGTGTTAGAAGGATATGAGGATGGGTTTAATTGGATTGGCTGCCTAGGGAAGGTCCCTATGAGGTGGTGACATGTGAGTCAAGACCTAACTGACAAAAAGCCATCCAAGCGAATATCTGGGCAAAAATTGTTCCAGGCAGAGATAGCAGTTCCTCTTATAAGAAAACATTCCTGTCATTCATTCGGTAACTTTCTTTCTCTCTCTCTCTTTGCAACCCATTTTGCGTCCTTTGAGGTTGTATAAAATCAATCAACACCTGTTTCCTAAAAATGGGGCCAAATGATTTATTTTCTTATGGAAGAACCTGTGAAGGTCACGTCAACAGTATTTTGCACACACCACACATTCACAAAACACCCTTGGACGTGCCTCTGTATTTGTAGGTAGTGACACCACGTGACTTGGACACTGTGTTTACTTTCCTCATTTGTATAACATCCAGAACACTACTGGCATGTCCTGGTGCTTAATCAATACGTGCTGATGACTGACTATGCCTGAAAGGAACGTCCTGACTCTCCTGGGCCTGTTTAAAAAATCCTCTTGTTTCTAGTGAAGCTTCGGTTTTAAAATTTTGCAACACAATTTTGCGCTTAGTAATTTTTCTGAGGAGACTAATAAGAATGATAGCTAACTGAATTGGAGGCTTGTGTGTGGCTCACTATACTAAGTACTTCACACGGATTATCATCTTTATAATCCGCGTAAATATAAGTAAAGGTAAATACAAGGTAAATTCTCTTATTATAATGTCCACATTACAGATGAGAAAACTGACGCTCAAAAAAGGCTAATATGCCCGTGGTTGAAACCACCTTTAAACGGCCGACTAATGCCTTGACACAGTCTCGCTTACTGTCAGCTCTGTGCTCAAGTGGTTGAACAGTGAAACAAGTGAAGAAAGAACAGAGAAAAAGCAAAAAGCATCTGTCTGGGTACACATGAACATACTATGTAGAATAATAGGCATTGAAGACTACAAAATGTGGGAGGGTGGGCGCGGGGTGAGGGCTAAAAAATTCCCCGTTGGGTACAGTGTTCACTATTCAAGTGATGGGTACACGACAAGCCCAGACTTCACCACCATGCAACATGTCCATGTAAGAAACCGGCCCTTGTGCCTCCTAAATATATAAAAATAAATTGAAATGTTTTAAAAGCATCTGTCCATTCTTTTACATTTGTCTTTGAAATTTTCAAAGCACCGTTTTCTAACTTTTCATTTACCCCAGCCTTCTAGCTTTCAAGTACGCTTTTCTAGCCGGATATTTGCTTTGTTTTCCCTTGCTTCAAACTAGGAACTGCAGGGACTTTACAAATGAAACAACTGATATATACAGTTTTTTTTTTGGTTTTCAGCCTGTCTGTTCTTCAACACCCTCTAAGGAAATGTAAGTCCAGCTTCTTAGCGCTCAGTCTACTTTGACAGACATCTATCTCACACATTGACAGTGCCCCAACACTAACGGGTCCCTCCCCTTATTCAAATAGTAAAGAACATCACGTCCCTTGCCAGACCAAATGCTATACACAATTTTGCAATGCCAGCTCTGGCCCGCTTTACACAGATACTAATAGATCCTCCTGCCTGAGAGTGAACATCTAAAAATGGCTTCGGCCAGTCTTTGTGAATAACTTTCTATTCTCGTGGCTTCCCCACAGTCCTGATCAGGGAAAAAGCCCAGAGAACTTGCAACAGTGAAAAGATGTGAGGCTTCTCTTCTTGCATCCTGGATTCCCCCACCTTGCCCCGGAAATGGGTAACCGTTTTAGCCATTAAATGACTTCCTGCCCTGGATGGCTTGGTCAGACTTGTTTTAGACTTCTGGAACTCAGACAAGGTGTCTGGATATTTGCTTTGGAAGGCTCAGGTGGGTTTCACTATCATTCCCTTCGCTGACCACAACTGCTTCAATAACTTACACCCTGGAAAAGATCAGCACTTCAGGGCAAATTAGCATAAGAAGGATTTATGAAACCACAGTGGGAGGGCACTTTTAGAAATCATACAAGAGCTGCTGCGCAGAGCAATACAAGCTAGGTTCCAAGCAGGACCAACCCCAGATAGAATCATCAAAGAAATAATGCTCCTTTTGGAGCATCTCTTCTGTCCATCCCTTCCACTCCAGAGTCTCCCAATATGATAATATAACACTCAGCTATACAGAAGGCTGGTGATGCCATTCATTAATTTATTTTCATTGATTCTTTTGCTAATTTGTTTAAACATTATATTTGTTACAGAGATATTTGTACACCCACATTCATAGCAACATTACTTTTTGGATAGAAGCAACCCAAGTGTCCATCAATAGATGAACAAATAAAATGTGATATATACATGCATGCAATGGAATATAATTCAACCTTTAAAAGGAGGGCTATTCTGACACATGATGCAAAATGGAAGAACCTTGGAGACATCATGCTAAGTGAGATACGCCATTCACAAAAAGACAAATAATGTATGATTTCATTTATGTGAGGTACTGAGACTAGTCAAATGTATAAAGACAGAAAGTGGAATCGTGTGATTCATGCCAATGAGGAAGCCAACGCAGGAGGATCACTTGAGCCCTGGAGCTCTAAACTAGCCTGGGTAACATGGTGGGACCTCATCTCTACAAAAAACAATTTAAAAACTTAGCCAGGCATGATGGTGCTCATCTATAGTTCCAGCTACTTGGGAGGCTGAGGTGGGAGTATTGTTTGAGCCCCGGAGGTGGAGGCTGCAGTGAGCCATGATCATGCTACTGTACTACAGCCTGGGTGACAGTGACACCTTGTCTCAAAAAAGAAAAAAGAAAGTATAATGGTGGTTGCCAGGGACTAGAGCAGGGGTGTCCAATCTTGGCTTCCCTGAGCCACATTGGAAGAAGAAGAATTGTCTTGGGCCACCCATAAAATACGCTAACACTAATGATAGCTGATGGGCTTTTTAAAAAATCACAGAAACATCTCATAATGTTTTAAGAAAGTTAACAAATTTATGTTGGGCCACATTCAAAGCCATCCTGGGCCATATGCAGCCCATAGGCCATGGGTTGGATGAGTTTGGATTAGAGGAAGGGAAGAATGGAAAGTTAGGGTTTAATGGGTATAGTTTCAATTTTGCAAGATGAAGAGTTCAGGGATGGATGAAGTGATGGCAGCCAAATAGTTTGAATGTACTTAATGCCACTGAACTGTACACTTAAATATCATTAAGCTGGTACATTTTATTACTAAGTGCATTTCACCACAATTTAAAATAACTTTTAAAAACTAATGGAAGTTCTTGTAAATGTCTAAAATATCAAATTTTTAAAGCTGAAAATGGAGATGTGATTCAATTTGTATCACAAATTACCAAACTTAGACTAAAGATATTTTGGTCAAAAAAAATATTTAGTCTTGTTTGCGTGTGCTAGATATTGTATGAGGTACTTGAGATGCAGTTTTGTAAAAGAAAAATCCATAATCCTAGACCTCAAAGAACTTACAAATATATACCACAATGACCTGGATGAGACTCTTTATTCAGTTCATACCTTCTTCCTCCAACAAATATTTAATGAGTGCCTACTATGTGCCAGTCTCTCTGCTACCTACGAGCCCACATTAGTGAAAAAGGTAGATACAGATTGCACTCTCACAGGACTGCCAGTCTAGCAAGGAAAAAAGATAATAAATAAAAAATTATTATTACCCTAGGCCAGGGTGCGGTGGCCTATGCCTGTAATCCCAGCAATATGGGAGGCCGAGGCGGGCAGATCACTTGAGGTCAGGAGTTTGAGACCAGCCTGGCCAACATGATGAAATCTCATCTCTACTTTAAAAATACAAAAATTAGCCAGGCATGGTGGTGCGTGCCTGTAGTCCCAGTTACTCGGGAGGCTGAGGCAGGAGAATCGCTTGAACCCAGGAAGCAGAGGTTGCAATGAGTCAAGATTGAGCCACTGCATTCCAGCCTGGGCAACAGAGCGAGACTCCATCTGAAGAAAAAAGAAAGAAAGAAAGAAAGAAAGAAAGAAAGAAAGAAAGAAAGAAAGAAAGAAAGAAAGAAAGAAAGGGAGAAAGAAATTATTTTTTCTCTAACCCCTATCTGCTCCATCAAAATTCACTGGTTCTCTCTACCTTCACCTTCTAGATTCTAACAGGTGACCATATCAAATCTGCTAATGATTTCCAGATATAAATAAAGTTTCTAACTGTTTTCCCTCCCACATTTGTAGCATGTCTGTGTGCTAACACAAGAAACAATATATTAACCCAGTATTCTCCAAAATATGGTTTTTATTCCACAGATGGGTTGCAAAATGACTTTATCTGAAATGCAAAATAATTTTTTAATAGTTTTAATTGTTTTAATGTACATTAGGAAAAACTTAAGTGAAAATATCAAACCTGTGGTTGCATGGATATTGCTATTTGGAATGAGGCTAAATTCAAAGGTGATTCCAATTAAAGAAAAATATATGAATAATAATTTAAGTAAATGGCAAAATTGGAAAGGTGGGGCATAACACAATCAGAAGAGGGCTGAGATTTATGAAAATAGGAGTGACTCCATTGGCAGAAATGGCCGATGAGAATGCTATTCTAAAGAAACACAGGATTTGTAGTGCCTTCATATTCCACCATGGGCCTAGCCTGACTCCATCCTTAATGTTCTCTTCTCTCTCTAGCTCTGCAACCCTAAGGGGCAGCCACTCTGCCTCACACTGAATGATGATGTATACTGAGAATTTCTTCCTTTCCTTCCCTATTCACCAACTCAGTTTCCCCTGAAACGACTCAATCTAGTGAGGATGGTGGCAAAGATGAGCTGACAGTTAAATATCTTTGGAACTTGGGTTCTGAGCATGCTGAGTTTGTGTCTTGCCAGTTGATACTGTGACAAAATAAAGGTGGAAAGAGAAACCATGCTGGCGGTCATTACCTGTCCTATCTACTCTCCTAGAATTCTAGTGCAAAGTTTTGGAGAAAACAGAAAAATAAGAGTTGGGTTTTATTCCAGTTTTTTTTTCTGTCTGTTGTATTCTAACACATGCAACAAGAACCACATGCCATTTGGCTTTTATTTTTGGACTTGAGTTTTTTGCCTCTACCTTGGAACAACATTATTTTGTAAAAGGTCATGAATGTTAAAGTAGGACTTAAGAGGCTTCACTTGGACATCTGACATTTGGAATACTCTCAATCAGGGACTTTCTCAGCAGGGAAGCTAAATCTATCCATAGACCTCAAATCCCATGGATTTCAAGCTGGATGCAGTACTAGACATTTGCCTGCCTGCCAAGCATCTCCCGAGAAAGTGTCCTAGCCAAAACCCTTGATTGCAGGTGACAGAAACCCAACACAACTGGCATAGGCAAAAAGGGACAGCTATCTGCTCACATAACTGAGAAGTTCCAGAAGCGTGGTTGGATATTAGTACTCAGGGAAGGAATGTATGTGTATGTATAACTTCCCCATCTCTTGGCTTTTTTTTTTCTTTTTTTATTGTTGGCCTCATTCTCTTACCAAGAAGAGGCCACGTCCAAAAAGCAGAGGAAATGTTATTCAATGAAGCTATTCCCTTCCAGCCATGTGACCCTAAAGGCAACAAGAATTCTCCTCTGACTTCAGTTTTTTTAAAAATCTTGCCCAGCTTGTTTCACAAATCTATGCCCCTGCGCAGGTTGGGAAGGGGTGAGGGTGAATGGCAGCCCCACTACCATTACATGGTTATAAATTCCTAGAAAAGAAGGAACATTGGACAATGCTCACTAGTGTCCGTTGTGGGAATCTGCCCTACCCACTGCCCTGACTGAACAACTAACCATGTTCCGTATTACCCAACCCACGTGGCAACAGCTAAATAAATTATGTTTGTACACCCAAGTCAAGTACAATTCATCTATCCAATGTCTCTGATTTGTGTGACCTGGCTGGAAAAGTGGCATGAGCCAAACGGACTTTTCTTCCTGGAATTTGAAAATGGGGGCCCTAGAGACTGAGTCATTTGGTTGGGGCAGTTGAACTAAATGTCATAATAAAGTAGAAGACATGATAGACAATTATGGACAATGTGCAGTTGAAGATATGAAGAAGCCAGTCTACAGAGTTGGAGATCTGAGACCACAGCAACTCTAAAAGAGATATTCAGGAAGTAGCTGACTCAATTTACTGGGAGCTTCAGTGCTTGAAAATTTTGTGTTTGAGTGCAATATCTAGGTAAGAAAAGGCTAACATATTTAGTGATTTTACCCACGTTGTCTTATTTTCTCTTTGTAGTAACTCCATTAGAAGGTATTTGTTTTCTCCATTTTTACCAATGAATAACCTGAGCCTCAGAGAACATATTTGATGTTTCTTAGTGTGACTTGTTTCAAGCTAGAAAGTCTCTAAGTCAAGAATGCTTTTCCCCTACTCCAAGTTGCCTCAGAACCTTGAGTGGTAGAGATCTGGGCAGGAGACGTGGATTTGGAAATCATCTGCTTAGATGTTTAGAGGTATTCATTGAAGCCACAGAGGGGAATGAGGCTGTCAAGTGAAAGTACACAGTTAGGGAATTAGTGTGATAGCCTCCTCTATTGGGCATTCACTCTGTGCAAGTTTCTACACAGTGTATACTAGTAATGACTAATTGTATGTGTTGAATTAACTGGGCCACAGCATGCCCAGATATCTGGTTAAACATAATGTCTGGGTATGTCTGTGAAGGTATTTCTAAAAGAGATTGATATCTGAATAGGTAAACTAAGTAAAAAACAGACGGCCCTCCCCAAAGACAGAGGACATTACCCAATTCATTGAGGCTCTGAATAGAACAAAAAGGCAGAAGAAGTTTGAATTCACTCTCTGGCTGACTGAGCTGTGACATCGATATTCTCCTGCCTTCAGCACTCCTGGTTCTCAGGTTTTTAGATTTGGATTGGAACCTACACCATCAGCTATGGAGCTCTCAGGGTTTTGAGCTACACCCCTGGCTTTCCTGAGTCTCCAGCTTGCAGATGGCAGATCATGGAGTCTCAGCTTCTATAATTGCATGAGCCAATTACCTTACAACAAATCTCATGTTTGTTATATATATATAAATAATGTATATTTATATTTATATATAATATATATTTATATTTACTTTTATATAATTTGTATTTAAATTTAATTTTATATAATTGATATTTATTTATATAAGCTATACTTATAATTTATATATATAATTTATATTCATATTTATTTCTATATATATCCTATTGGTTCTGTTTCTCTGGAGAACGCTGACTACTGTAGTATTCTATTAATAGAAGCGAGATTGAGGTAGAGTTTACAGAGGTTCACAGTGACCATGCTTCTAGGTGTCATGAGATGGAAGGAACCTCAAGCAGTTTGTGTTCTGGGATTTGGTCATTTTCCTGCCATGCTCACTTTCCATTACCCTCATAGTATGCCTGGTCTGAAAAATTCAGTGTGCCTTAGCCATTTGAATCTCTAAACAAACCTTGCAAATTAATACAAGTCTGAAGGACCAGGCTGAAGAGAACCAGACGGGACCTGGAGAATATCAAAAAGTGGGTATCAGCTGGG
This sequence comes from Nomascus leucogenys, assembly GCF_006542625.1. Lineage (NCBI taxonomy): Eukaryota > Metazoa > Chordata > Mammalia > Primates > Hylobatidae > Nomascus > Nomascus leucogenys. The sequence continues at coordinate 71,505,574 of NC_044401.1, read as the reverse complement.
TGCCATAGCTCACGCCTGTATTCTCAACATTTTGGGAGGCCAAGGCAAGAGGATTGCTTGAGGCCAGCAACTGGGAAGACCGGCCTGGGGAAAATAATGAGACCCTGTCTTTAGGAGAAATTTAAAAATTAGCCAGGCGTCATGGCAGGCACTTATAGTTCCAGCTACTCAAGAGGCTAAAGCAGGAGGATAACTTTAGCCCAGGAATTTGAGGCTGCCGTGAGCTACGATTGGGCAACTGTAGTCTAGCCTGGATGACAGAGCGAAACCTTATCTCTTTAAAAAAAAAAAAAAAAAGTGGGTATCAGGTTGAATATGGTGACACCCCAAAGTGACACTTCCACCCAGTCTTGATAAACAAGGTTCCAAATTGCATTAATTTTGCCCCTAGCGAATTCAAAACATTCTAACATTTTCATAAGATTCTTAACAAAAACAAAAAAGTAATGTGTGATTTATTATGTCAGCATTTTATTTTTTAAGGTTATTAGCACACACTGACATACATTTTAAATAATAAATAGATGCTCTGAGATGATCTTTTAAATATTCCCTTTTACTTCCTTTTACTCCATGCCCCTTCTTTCCTTCTTGCACTCAACAGATTGCAGCAGCTAAACAGTATGCTTACAGCCCTAGGGAAAAAAATACCAAAGCAAAACTCCGAGAACAAAGAGACAAAGCCATGGCTTATGAGTTTCAAAATAGGCTGCTGAAACCCACACCAGAGAAAATAGTTTTGAAAGGGTTTCTGAGCCCCAGAAGCCAGGCTTTTGAATATCAAAAAGCCACAGCATACCCTGAACAACAGACTGGGGAAAATAGCCTCCCCTTCGGCGTTAGACTAGGTACAGAGTCCATGGGCTGAGTGCAAGAGAAGACAGTTTGAAGGGAAGAAACTCAGATGGGGGTGAACGTTATCTAGAGAGACCACTGTGGACAAATCTCCCTTAGCCTTCAGCCCTTGTTCATGACACCAACAACAGAGGTCTGACCTAGGAGGAAATGCTCAGGGTTCTCAGCCTCAGCACTATTGACATTTTGGCCTGTGGGAGGCTTCCCTGTGCACTGTGGGGTGTTTAGCAGTATCCCTGGTCTCTTCCCACTAGACACCAATAGCATTTCACAGTTGTGACAACCAAAAATAGATCCAAACATTGCCAAACATTCGCTAGGGGTGGGGATGGGGCTCAAAACTGGCCCCAGTTGGGAATCAATGAGACATACATATATATTACACACATACATGTATATCTTTCTAATAAAAATGTTATATGTGCTTTCTACAGAAAACTTCAAAAATACAGAAAATCCCCCTCAAAATAAAAAGTCAACCATGCTTCATCCACTCAGAGCTAATCATTAATGTTCTATCTGTTTCCATTTTTTCCTATATATTTTATTTCAAAAAACCAAAAGTTGGGGTTATATAATAAAATACTGTTTCATATTCTGCAATTTTTTGCAGATTACATGTCCTGAAACTTCATAGAGGTATAGTTTTCCTTACTATAGATATAACATAATCTATTTTGCCAATCTGTTATTGTTGGATATTTAGATTAGTCCCAATATTGCACCATCATTGGCAATGTTTTGATGAATATCTTCATATAAAACAATCAAATTGTTTTATTACAAAAAATTTCTAAGGCATGTTCTTAGAGAAAAGCCAGCTGATATGTTGGGGTTTGGATCTGTAATATTTACTATCTCAGTGATGTAAGTCATAGTTTTCTGACTTAACATACACATTTTATTTCTCTAGTGCTTTTAACTTTCCACAGTACTTTCCACCTTACCAAGCATGCAGGGCAGCTACCAATTTTTCCCATTTTACTGATGAGAAAACTGATGTCATGGAAGTTAAGATGACTTGCCTATGGCAACATAATTATTTCACAAGAATGTTAAAACCCATCTTGCTTGAGTCCTGGGCTTTTTGCTATCAGTGCTTACTTTGGCAGCATGTATACCACCAAAATTGACATAATCCAGAGAAAGAAGATTAGTATATTATGCCCCCTACTCACAAATGACATGCAAATTTGTGAGTGCTGTGGTGTTAAGAAAATTTTAAATTATGAGTCCTATTTCTAAGTACAATTTTCTATACATTTCAGAGGTCCCAAAATGTAAGCAAAGCTATGGACCTCAGATGGGTCAATCTACCAGTTCCCTTGGAAAATTCCACAACCAATCTTGTCTCCAAATGCTGATTTGGAGGGTTACTATCTAAAGTGCTAATTCCAACATCTGCTTCTTTCTTATCCCTAAAGCCAAATTAAGTTGGCACAGTCTGTTTTTACTTCCAGCTTCCCTCTAATACAGATTTATTACCAATTAATTTCTTATCGAGGAAAAACAATCCCATCACAATTATTTTAGATAATGACACCTAAGTATTTTATATTGCTTTAAGTCTGAACAGTTAGAATAGAGTGCATCCAATGTTCATTACCTCTTAATGCTTGCATTCTTTTTTCGTGTTTTGATTCACCAAAAAAAAAAAAGAAAGAAAGAAAATGGTACCCACTGCTTCGACTCCTTTTTAGGTTTAATGAGATTAAATAAATTATGGGGAGGGGGGAGAAGAGTATAGCTTACTAATGTTTTAAGTGGTTTATGGAAATATTCCTACCATGAGCACAATTTTAAACCAAAGCCAGCTTCTGCAGTGCTATTGAAGGCCAATGAATGCCTTAATACCACGCAGAGGAAAATGTGATGAGTTGATTAGATACAGACATACTCTAGACCTCTGAAATATAGTTAGAAAAACAACTCAATTGTACTCAGAGACAGAACTCATGACAAACAATTATCTTAACTTCCTAGTGATCCATTTCACCACCCATTAATAATAAATGATCTTCTTGTCAGTGTATGTTGAGGTAATTGACACTGATTTGAGGTTTAGACTTTAAAGCTCCAGATAAACTTTGAACCAATTCCTCTCCATTATAATAAAACTTGGAAAATTTAGAACATCATATAACTTTTCTATTTCCTAGAACCCAGTTGTTGCCAATCCTTCTTTCAGTTAATTAAAATTCTTTTGCAGGGATATACTTTTTAAAAATGAATTATTCGACATACTCTTCTGGAAATTTTATTTTTCTTTTCCCAGTTGCCTATGTACTCTTTGGAACGGTTCTGTATGTCTATCTCTGTGTGTGTGTGTGTGTGTGTGTGTGTGTGTGGTGTGTGGTGTGTGTGTAAGATTGTTACTTTCAAATAGACTTGCTTTCTAATCATTAGACATCCAATTATAGAAGTGTATATTACATAAAGCTGAAATAAACATTGTTTTTTAGAGTCTGGCAAATTCCAATAGGGTTGTTATTTGATCTTTGGAGTCTTGAGCAATGGGATACAGGAGATGTCACACCGCTTGGACAAAGAAGGCAAATATCAGATAACAGAGGCCATCTGAACACATAGGCAGTTAGGGAGCTCTCAAAGAATGTGAAGGACAAGTAGACAGAAAAAAACATGCAGAGCAACAGTAAAAAGTTATTTTAAAAAAAACTCATAGATGGACCAGGCATGGCAGCTCATGCCTATAATCCCAGCACTTTGGGAGGCTGAGGTGGGTGCATCACTTGAGGTCAGGAGTTCTAGACTACACTGGCCAACAGGGTGAAACCTCAGCTCTACTGAAAAAAAGAAAAAACACAAAAAATTAGCTGGGCATGGTGGTGGGCACCTGTAGTCCCAGCTACTCAGGAGGCTGAGGCAGGAGAATCGCTTGAACCTGGGAGACGGAGGCTGCAGTGAGCCAAGACCACACCACTGCACTCCAGCCTGGGCGAAAGACTGAGACTCCGTCTCAAAAAAAAGATACCTTCTCCAACATAGATGAGTCTTGAAAACATTTTGCTCAATGAAGTAAGCCAATCACAAAAGACTACATATTGTGTGATTTCATTTCTATGAAATATCCAGAATAGGCAAATCTACAGAGAGAGGAAAGACACTAGTAGGCAGGAGATGGGAAAAGGAGACTGGAGAGTGGCTGCTTATTATGGTTTCTTAATATACATAGCATTTCTTTTTGGGGTGAAGACAATTTTCTAAAATTAAGTAGTGATGATGGCTGCACAACTCTGTCAATATATTGAAGCCACTGAACTGTACACTTTAAAGGGGGTGAATTTTATGGTATGTGAATTATATCTCAATAAAGTTGTTTAAAAAAAAAAAAGAGACAGAATCAAAGAGTTAGAATAAAAGAACCAAGAGCCTGAGATGGACACAGGATTCCATCATTAGAAGAAGCTTTTTTCCTCACTGATTTAAGTTGGCTAATAAGGTTTCCAGACAACTTTGATGTGACTAATTGGAAATTTTTTAAAAACCAAGTTAAAATCAACATTAGGCTTGTGCCAGCCAGATTCAGCAAATATTGCCCAGGCACCTACTATGCACTAGCCACCTAAAATATAAAGAGATTGTGGCCCTTTTGGAGTGACAAGCTTTTAACTAAAAAGTAAAATATTTTCGGCTGAGCACAGTGGCTCATGCCTGTAATCCCAGCACTTTGGGAGGCCAAGGTGGGAGGATCAGTCGAGCCCGGGAGTTTGAGACCAGCCTGGGCAACATAATGAGATCCTGTCTCTAGAAAAAAATTTAAAATTATGCATAGAGGGAGAATCACTCGGGTCCAGGAGGTCTAGCCTGCAGTGAGCTGTGATCATGCCAATGAGCTCCAGCCTGTGCAACAGAGTGAGATTCTGTCTCAGAAAAAAAAAAAACCTAGAATATTTTTTGAAAGAAAGGAAGTACACATACTAAGAATGAGCTTTTTTAAGTGATGAAATTATGAGTATTTTTTTCCAGTAGTCTAGAATATAATGACTTTTGTATTATGAAGAAGGGGAAATACATTTTTAAAGGAAAAAGTATTACAGTGTGATATAATAAATGCTCTACGAAAGCATACAGGAAGGAGAAAGAAGCTGGGCCTGAGGAAGGAAGGTCAGAGAAAGCTTGACAGGCAATTATTTGAATATTAACCCCAAGAGATGGGAATCATAGGCTTGAAAAGGACTGAGGATGTTCCTCCATCCTTCAAGCCCCCACCCTGACCCCAGACCCTCTCCGGGGAACTGACAGGCTGCATGCTCAGGGCCAGCGAAATGTCCTCCCTTCTCCGTGGCCTCCAACCATGATCAGGGCCTCCCTTTTTCTTCAGTAAGGGCAGGAAGACTGGTAACAAATAAAAAGTCATTAGGAAGGAATTCACTTCTGGGTTTGGGCCAGTGGGTACCACTTCAGACTCTTACTGTTGCCAAAGCACATAATATGGCAAGACAATTGCTCTATCACTGCAGAAGTTAGCGTTGGGAGCTTTACTATTAATGCCCACACAGCATGCGGTCAACAGGTAGAGAAAAGCGTCTGTCCGTTCAATTACTCTGAAGGAGAGAGGGTTACCTTTCCATACCTGATGCAGAGTTCATTTTTCACGGTCAGCTGTGTTCACCACGGCAGCTCTGATCCCATCCTCATTTGCAGTTCTCCTGGTTATCCCAGCCTTCTCTGATGGAACGAAAGAAGATGTTAAAAACGACACTGGCTCAAACCCATGGGCCATCCCCTCATACATTCTGAGTACGTCACAGGGAGGAAGTCTGCTACGATAAAATAGCACAGGTTTTGGAGTTAGGCATCGGGATTTGAATCCTGGCTCAACTGACTCAGCAGCTAACTGGCTTTGGGAAAGTTATTCCGGCTCTCTGGTGCTTCCTGTCTTCATCTATAAAGTGGGAATAGTATTAAAACGTCCCTCATAGGGTGGTTGAAAAATATACGTACAATCACCTGGCACCAAAAGTACTGAACAAATTTGAAGTCACTTTTATCAGTTTTGGGGTTGTGTGTGTGTGTGTGTGTGTGTGTGTGTGTGTGTGTGATAGAGTCTCAGTCTGTCATCAGGCTGAAGTGTAGTGGCACAATCTCGGCTCACTGCAACCTCCACCTCCCAGGATCAAGCAATTCTCCTGCCTCAGCCTCCCAAGTAGTTGGGACTACAGGTGCGTGCCACCACGCCCAGCTACTTTTTGTATTTTTAGTAGAGACGGGGTTTCACCATGTTGGCCAGGATGGTCTCAATTTCTTGAGCTCATGATCCACCCACCTCAGCCTCCCAAAGTGCTGGGATTACAGGTGTGAGCCATTGCACCAGGCCTTATTAGTTTTTGTAATGAGAGACTTTCTATAGCAATGTCTATACAAGTTTAACAACATACCTATGAATTCTATCACTTTTCTTCCTTATTTAGCTAATGAATATATATTTGTGTACATATATACAATATACATAAATATATATATATGTATTAGTCCATTCTCACACCGCTATAAAGAACTGCCTGAGACTGGGTAATTCATGAAGAAAAAGGGTTTAATTAACTCACAGTTCTGCAAGCTGTACAGGAAGCATGGCTGGAAGGCCTCAGGAAACTTAAAATCATGGTGGAAGATGAAGGTGAAGCAATTACCTCTTACCATGGCAGAGGAGGAAAGGGAGAGTGTGTGAAGGGGGAGGTGCTATACACTTTTAAACCAGATCTCTTGAGAACTCACTCACCATCATGAGAACAGCAAGGGGTAAATCTGCCCTCATGATTTAGACACCTCCCATCAGATCCCTCCCCCAACACTGGGAGGTACAAGAGGACATGAGATTTGGGTGAGGACATAGAGCCAAGCCATATCAATATACATATCTATATCTATATGTTATCTCTTTTATTAGAATTGTCTTGGTTGCAAATAACAGAAATTCAATGTTACTGGCTTAGAGACTCTCCCAAAAATAAGAGAATATTTACTGATTCACATATATGAAAACCCAGGGCAGTTTAGTTTCAAGCACAGCTATATCCTGTTACCCAAATAATACCATCACAAACTGGTCTCTCTTCAGGTTTTAATCTTTTTTTTTCTATGTGGTTAAAATGAGTTAACATACATAACATGCTTAGAATACTGCTTAACTCATAATAAGCACTATATAAATATTTGCTGCTATTATTTCATTTAATCCTCCTCACCATCCTATGAAGCATGTACTGTTATTATTCTATTTTTACAGATACAGAAACGGAGGTGATACAGTGATTCAATAATGAGCTGAGTCAGGCAGTCTGATTCAGAAGGCTTTTCTTGACCAGGCTGTTCTCCAACCGTCTCCTCCTTGGGCTAGAAAGGAAGGTTGAGCCTTGATTGGAAAGGGCTAGGAAACACAACCCCAAAAGGACAGATTCTTTAAAAAGAAAGCATTCGAGCAAGAAAGCCTGGGCCCTTTGCCCCCTGTAGGGTAGGTACCATCCTCTCAAATCTGTTTTTTTCTTTTTGAAAGTGAAAATAAGTTTCTACTTTTATAATTCATGCATGAATCCTATTAATCCTTCACAAAGGCAGTTTTACCCCCTCAAAAATTCCAGAGACAGGGCGGGGCATGGTGGCTCACACCTGTAATCCTTTGGGAGCCAAGGTGGGTGGATCACCTGAGGTCAAGAGTTCCAGACCAGACTGGCCAACATGGTGAAACCTCATCTCTACTAAAAATACAAAAATTAGCTGGGTGTGGTGGCAGGCACCTGTAATCCCAGCTACTCAGGAGGCTGAGGCAGGAGAATCACTTGAACCCAGGAGGCAGAGGTTGTAGTGAGCTGAGATTGTGCCATTGCACTCCAGCCTGGGTGACAGAGCAAAAACTCCGTCTCAAGGAAAAAAAAAAAAAAATCCAGAGACCGGAAGTAATTGGAATATGGGTCCTTGAACTGGTTATTCTTTGTTGACAACTCCATCTCCCAACTCTAATCTATTTTCTGCTCTTGCCTATGCTTCTGCTTGCCTCTGTGTCCCCTGGAACTGATGGACTGAACCTCTAGATTCCCTCACCTCTGGTTTCTAACTGGGTTTGGTCAATGAGGTGTCTTCTTTTGTGGCTTCAGGCCCACAGGTGGTGATAGTTTCCCATGAGTTCTAACCCCTGAGGGCTTCACAGCCCCTTCCTGTTTTTCTTCACTCAAGCCATGACTTTGCAAAGAGCCCCTTTGCATCATTCTCTTCCGCTAAAATCTTAGAGTTTGCCATCAGTTTCCAGGCCTACATCATGGCTGTTATGGGCCCTTGGTACTCCTACTTACATGACCTCCTTCCCCTACAAAAAAGCTATTGAAAATAAAAAATAAAAAAAAGGACTTTTTAAAGCTATTGAAAATTATATTTTATGATTGTGTTGATATAAAGACATGTCATCCAGACTGGATTATAATCTTTTTTTCCAATTTCAAAAGAAATTGAAATATTCCATGGGCCCTAGGCACCATGCCTACTGTGCCTAATGGAAAAGTTCGCTCCAGTTATTTTCTACAGGAGGCCACTCTAATGGATGCATCCTCTTCAACCCACAGGCCTAACTGACAGAAAATAAACAGGAGCTCCCTGGAAGGTGGGCTACTATCAAGTTAAAATCATGATCCTTGGATCAAATTTCCCAAACAGCCTGTTTCCATTACAGTGAGCTCAGCATCCTTGTCCCTAAGTAGATCCTATTTCCAAGTCACAGCTATGATGACAAGATAACAGAAAAAAATGGTGTATCTACTGTTGAATTAATGCCTAATTCATTTACTACTCACCACATTCCAGTGATGGGAGGCACAACAATCACACGGTTCATTAATAATTCTCCATTTCCTCTATGTAAATATATCACTCTATACCTGGGAAGGAGAGAACATTTTCCATATGTTCTCTGCTCAGAAAGGTCCTTTTTTTTTTTTTTTAAGAAAGATCACATTTTTGCTCCCAGTTGAAATTTGTTTTGTTTTTAAATGAGATCTGAGAAGTTTTTGAATGACGAATACTGCCTTTAATTGGCAATTTGTTAAGTATCGATGATACTGAAGGTTATATTTAAGATTCTATTTGTTCACCCGGCCCTCAGTCTGTGGCCATCTCATAGACTACGCAGAAAGTAATGGAAAATGTGAAATTACACTGGAAAGAAGACAAAGCTAGACAGAAGAAGTACTTTTAAATCTATAATCAGCAGTTATTGATTTTCTGTTGGAGGTAAACATCTCATACTCTATCCAAATGTGGGACTGATGCTACTTCAGATTGTTTCTTTGCCTTTTTAAAAACTTCATTTCTAATTGCAAGTTAATGCTGAATTTAAATCTCTAAGCCCCTGGATTTTTCTGCACTTCTTCCCAGTTGGTTCTCTGATTGACTGGAGGAATGAGGAGGTTCTGCAAAGGACAAGGGAAGCTGAGAGTTTGCCCCTCAGCACCCTAAATATCAACCATAAAACTAATGAACTGTGGCAACTGAATTGTCTAAGTTCATTCCAAATTATGTCTTAGTAAAGTTCATCTTTGTTTTCATTATCATCCTGAATCATAAATGTCGAATCCAGGGTGCAGCTTCTTAGCTCTTTGAGTCTTGTTTGCATTCTTCTTACTGTTAAGCCTATGCAGTGGGTATGTTGTGGCCCACTGCACTGGATACCCAAGGCAATGGGTACAAGTCCTCTTCTTCAAAATATCAACTTCTTTTTAAAGGAACAAATCTCAAACAGTCTCTGAAAAATATTGCCGTGATTCAATGAATCTGCATTTTTGACATGTCGCTAAGGATTGTGTTTTTAAGTATATCCTCTTTAACTATTCATAACCCAGTTATAAATCTTCTTTTCTTCATTCTCTTATGACTACATAACATTTACCCTCACAAGTTTATAAAGAATATTGAGGTTGATACTTGCTGGCCTTAGTAGAAATTAATCAAAATCCATCTGTTCCCTTCTCAGCCTGGACATGTTCATTACAACTAAACCAGGGATTAGAAGATTCTTACATCTTCTCTTTTTTCCCTACACAGTTCAGTTGATTTAGAAACAATGATTAAAGCTGCTTACTTTAAGGAAGATTGTTTCCAATCTTCCCTTCTTGCAAGGCAGAGAAAGATGAAAGCGTCTCGATCCTGAAATATTTATATCTAAGACTGGAAATCTGTATCAGAGGCATGACGAATGATTGCAACCAAAGACTTTTTTATTTTCAAGTCATATTTCTTATCTTTACACTTTCACTTTCCTTACAAGTTTGGGGAAATAAACGCCAAATTCATTCACTGCCCCCCACCTCAAGTAGATAGATTTTCTACCTTTATGTAATTCTAAGTCAAGTGTGACATAATAAAGAGACATGCAGAGAAAGATTACCTTTCTGACACTAACTATTTATAGGGATAAATATCAGTTATCCTTACGTGGCCTTAGAATGACTGCTTCCAAAGGAATGGAGAACACAAATTAGGGGGAATGAATGTAAGCCTCCCACAAGGGGATACCTTGATCTGGGATCGAAGAAATCTTAAGAATTAGAAGTGATTACTAGAGAGTAATTCTAGGTTTACCCAGCCAGAGACAGGTGCTCTAATTAACTATTCTCATTCTTCTTCTTTTTTTCTATCTAGTTTTCATGCTTTTTTCCCCTCTCATGCCCTTATAATTGAGGTAAAATGCTCGGATGAGCATTGACAAATGTATACACCCATGCAACAACACCCCAGTCAGGATCTAGAACATTCCGTACTCAATTCTGGGGGAGCTGTTTTTTAAAATGAGTATTATTACAGTCCTTGCTAGGAGGAACGAACTCCTCTCTAAATGCCGGAAAAAAAATAAAATAAAACCGAAGGACTGTGAGTTGGTCCCCTACGGAGCCAAATGCTGTTTGAAACCAGTCTGTGTCGTGGGCCTTTTAACAACATAACAAAAAGAGGAACTGATCTTGACCAGCAGGCAAAGGGGTTGGCGTCATGGCCCAAACATCAGATTAGAAACACAATGATTCCCTGGGACTGGACGCTAAATCCTGGCAGACAACGCAGCCTTTTATCTTCTGAAAATGGATAAATTGAATGAAGCAAGGCTAATTCTGGGCCAAGCTGTTGGATGAGATTTTTTTTAAAGTTCCTAACTGTTCTACATAGACATAAAAACGTCCATGACAGCAGACCTAGAAATTTGTCCTTCTGTCCTTGACATTTCCTCCTTCCTCACTGGTTCCTTTGTAACAGGAAGCCAGCTATTTGCCTTAGTTCCTAGCTCTCTGTTCACTGCACCTCAGGGGTGCTTCCTTTTACGGCAGGATCCCCCTAGATAAAAGGAAAATTATAAACACTCATCCTTAGAAATTTGGAAGGGAATATATATACAGCCTAAGGAGTGCAAAAGTCTCTGCACTTCATTCAGCTATCACTGTTCAGGGACTCTAAGTACAAAAATAAAGATGAACTGGCTGGAAAGTATAATAAAGGGAGCTGAATTACAGGGAGTTGTTTTTGTTTTTTAGCAAGAGTTCTGTACTGGAAAGTTTTATTGTCACCGTATTGTGATACCACAGTGGAGTGAAGGATCTCTGAAGCCAGGCTATTTGGGTTGAAGTCCTGACCCTGCCACACCTCTGATACATGACTTGGAACAAACTATTTATTTTTCTGTGCTTTTATTTTCACTTCTGTAATGTGGACAGTAATAATACCTAGCTCAAGGGTCAATGAACTTTTTCTGTAAAAGGCCAGACACGAAATACCTTAGGCTTTGTAGGCCATGGGCTCAGCGGCAACTGCTCAGCTCCATCTCATAGCATGAAGCAGCCACAGGCAATATGTAAGTCAATGGGTGTGGACATGTCCCAATCCAACTTGCCGAATAGACTCTGACATTTGAATCTCATATCATATTCACTTGTCAAGAAATATCCTTGTTTTGATCTTTTTTTCAACCACTTAAAAATGTAAACAACATTCTTAGCTCGCAGGCTGTACAAAAACAAGTAGTAGCCACATTTGGCCATTGGGCCATATCAAGCTGGTCAACTCCTGATGTACTCTGCAAGTTTGAGTATAACACATGTAAGGCTCTTAGATAAGTGCCTGATACAACACAAGCACTGCTTCCATGTTGTTACTTATTATTATTATCTAGTGGACCATATGAATGCTATGAATGCTACACTCTCCAGAGATCTGGTATCAGTATTATTTCCCAGAAAGTCAACCTTACGGGCTTCTAGTTTTGAGAAAAAGAGATGGAGGTCCTAAGACAGAAAATGATCTTAGTGTCTTCCTCCAATATCTAAGAAAGATATAGTGAACACTCTCCCCAGATACGGATCCAACATACAGAGTGTGCCATTGTATAGATCTCATTTGGGGAATGATTTTTTAAAGCCACTGCTGTCCATTTTTGCACGTTAAATCCCACAAAGAGATTTATTTACAACATTAAATCATTTCTTTGTGCTGCCTGGCTACATTTTTAACTATTAAAATATTCATCACACACTCTAAGAACCTAAGGCCAAGTGTTTTATGACCTTTTAAAGGATGGCTTCTTTAAAAAATCACCTTCAAACGTGGATGTCAGTTTCCAAGTGGGGCTAAGGAAGAGCAGCCTATTGTCAAATATCAAGGGGATAAACAAGAGATCATTGCCCATAAAAATACCACCAGAGATGGGCCGATCAAACAGAAATGTACGTAATGTGTAAAGCTGTGGATTAAAGAGGTAGGGATGGGAAGTGAGGAAGAGTTTGGGGCAAAATTTGTTTGCTCTTTAGAATGAGAAACACACTCGACAGTCCACAGCAATGGTTCTCAATAGAGGGCAATTTGGGGCCCTAGGAGATATTTGGCAATGTCTGTAGACATTTTTGATTGTCAGGGGTTACTGCTGGCATCTAGTGGGTAGAGGTCAGAGATGCTGCTAAACATCTTGCAATGCACAGCACAGCCTCCACAAGAGGGAATTGTCTGGCCCAAAATGGTCAATAGTGCCAAAGAAGAAAAATCTTACAGACTCAGGAACTACCGCGGCTGACCCCTGCCTCACACCTGACTTTATTTTGCTGTTACTTTGAATTTGCTATTACAGGCATGTGTCACACAACTAAAGATAAACACTAGAAAGCATCCCTGGCTATGTTCCTCTGAAGGATCACGATTCAATTTGAACTCTCCATCCACCCACTTTTTCAAAGGCATCGTGACGGAAAAATTGCAAGATTGGTGTTCATTTAAACTACACAAATTAATTCAATTACCCTGAAGAAAACTGGTACCAGATCACCAGATTGCTGAGCAACTGATGCTAATTTTGTAACTCAATTTACTAATGAGGTAATGTGAGAAATGTTTAAAAGCTAGTCATCTGTAGCTAGAACTAAGTCATCCAAGGAAGTTCGTACATGCTGTGTATTTGGATACAAATCCCCTTGTTCTTGACCAAAATGAATCTGTTCAATTTCCTTCAGTAAATAAAGCTCTTTAGATCAACACAAGGTGAAAGAAGAGGTGAAAATGAACTTCCATTCTTTTGCAAAGAATCAAAATACTAAATAAGCAGAAAAAACTAATGAAAAGCTTCTGAATCAATTTATGGAGAGTTAAAATAATTCTGATTAATCTCAACTTAAAATTATAAGTACTCTAATTAACATTGTATATTTAACACCGTTTTAAAACTTCGTCAGTTTAAAACTTTCGTTTTACAATGAAATTCTATTTATTCTATTTAAATTAAACTTAAATATTTAAACTTAAAATGTAGAGTGCTTTACAATTCTATTTAAATTCATCTATATTTGTAGAGTGCTTTATAATTTATGAAGTGCATTCACATATATTATCTCACTTGAGCCCTAAAATAATTCTGAGAAGCAGGGATGACACGTATTATTATCCTTGATTTACAGATGGAAACACGGGTTTGAATACATCATATAGGTCTTTTTGGCTTAACAGAGGGCCCTACTGATGCTATATTGTTTTACAAAATTGGATTACGAGGGAATATGGTACAAACAACTTTTCTCTTCTCTATTGCTGAGTAAACAACCCGACACTCAGTGATTTAAAACAACAAACATTTTGTTGTATTTCGCAACTTACTGGGGCATGAATTCAGGCAGACCTCCGATGAGCAATTCTTGTGCTCCATATGGCGACTGTTGACTGGGACCACAGGAATTGCTCTGTGGTGTTCAGCTGGTAGCTGGTTTGGAGGGTCAAGACAGCTTTACTCACACATCTGGTGCCCTAGTGAGACAGCTGGAAGGCTAGGCTCAGTTAGGGCTCTCTCTACATGGGTCCAAGGGCCACAAAGTCTCTCCAGCAGGGTAGTCAGATTTCTCAATGGTGTCTCGGGCACCAAGAGCAAATACTCCAAACAACAGGAATGGGAAGCTGCCAGTCTTTTGATGCCTGAGCCTGGGTACTGGCCCAGGGCCACTTCTGCCATATTGAATTGGTGAAAGCATCCATGGAACCCTACAAGAATTAAGAGGTGGGAGGGCAAGAAATACACTCCACCTGCAGATGGAAAGAATGTCAAGAAATCTATGGCTATCTTTAATCTGCCACTTGACCTTAAGAATCTCTTCCAACTCAAATATCGAATGATAGCTCGATGACACTGGTTTGTTCCCTGACCTTGGGAGTGATTCTTCTAAAAAAAAAAAAAAAAACTTATACCAGGGGAAACTCCAAACCAGAGAGGGCTGATATAAGCAGTGCTCAGCACCTGTGTGTTCACCTGTATTCTTTGTTAATTTACTGCTGTCTTTGATCCTATCCATTCCTGCAGCTTCAGCTACCATTTCTAGGCCCATGACATCCGTTCTCCTGAGCTCCAAGAATGAGTTCACCAGAAATATTCATTTGGATACCTCACAGGCACCTCAAATTCAGCACATCCCAAATGGAACTTGCCATCTTTCCTTCCAAACCTGCCTCTCTTTTGCCTTTGCTATCTCAGCAAGCTATGCAACCATCCACCATGTTTTCCAAACCTGTACCCTGACTAGCATCCTATCTCCTACTTCTCCCTCACCCTCTGCAGCCAACTGATAACAAAGGCCTATCAATTCTAACTGCTATTATCTACCATGTTATTCTGTCCTCGCTGTCACTCTTCTGCTTCATGGACTTCTACACTCTTCTCCTTAATATTTCTCCTACAGTCCAGAGTGAGCTTTCTAAAATCCAAATATGATTATGTTGCTTCCCATTTTAGTTGGAAGGCATACTGTTGAGGATAAAATCTAAACTCCTTAATGTGATTTATAAGTGTTGTTCTTGTGTGATTTGATTTAAAGACACCAAATGCCCTCCTGCCCCACACATTTCTCTCCCTAGCATTGCCAATAAAATGTCCATATTATCCATTCCTTCTAGTTAAGGCACCTGAAGTCCTTGTTAATTGCAAATGGTATCTGAGAGGCATAGCCCCAGTTAACCCGTTAGCAGCCATTAACTTCTTTATGCCATTCATGAAAGTATCCTCTGTGGTTATTCAGTCCTTTTGAAACTGGTCATAGGATAGACAAGTTTTCAAAAAAGGCAAGGGTTGTCTAAGCTAGTGTCTGGAGCCATTTCTGATATATTCAAATAAAAACAATTTGCTGGTGAACATAAAATATATAAGCATCTGGAAAGATTCTGTATTGTGAAATTATTCTGTATGCCGTTTTTTGATGAAGAATTAAAAAGTTATTGATACCAGTAAAAAAAAGAAAAAAGAAGAAGGAGGTGGCCAGTGGCCAGTGTAAACAGCCATTTAGGATCCAAAATTTCAAAATAACTTAGCCAGTTTCATTTGATCAGATTAGCATAATGGAGTACCCATTAAATCCCCCCAAAACTAAATTCCAAGGGATGACTTTAATATATCGGTCACATACAATTTGTGATATCAATCATTTCTGGAAATGAGAGATCCATCAGGCAAGACTTAAAAATTGTTTCCATATATAGCTCAACTTCTCCATTATAATAGTATTTATTACCATGATAGAATTTGACCTTTAATAGAATTTAACATTTGTGAAGCTCAAGTTCTGTCTCCTCCTTGTCAATCTTCCACTGATGTTTCACTTCCCCAAGTTCTTATCCTATTGCCTAGAAGCAGAGCACTGACAACTGACCACCACCATCAGACACTCACGTCCTTACTCTCCCCCATGCCTGAAAGTTGGCTGTCTGCGCTGATGCTCCTTCATCATGTATATCTTACTTCACCCATCTTTTTCAAATACATCTGCCACATTTTCCATCTTCATCTCTCCCAGCAGCTTCTTAAGCCCCCACATCTTTTTTTTTCGGGCTTGAAATTTTTGATATTTTGCCTTTTTTTTTTTTAATTTCAATAGTTCTTGAAGAACAAGTGACATTTGGTTGCATGGAAAAGTTCTTTAGTGGTGATTTCTGTGCTGTTGGTGCATCCGTCACCCAAGCAGTGTACACTGTACCTAAAGTGTAGTCTTTTATCCCTCACACCCCTCCTGCCCTTCCCCCTGAGTCCCCAAAGTCCGTTGTATCATTCTTATGCCTTTGCATCCTCATAGCTTAGCTCCTACTTGTAAGCAAGAACATACGATGTTTGGTTTTCCATTTCTGAGTTACTTCACTTAGAATAATGGTCTCCAACTCCAACCAGGTTTCTGCAAATGCCATTATGTTGTTCATTTTTATGGTTAAGCCCCTACATCTTATTTCTCTAGTTTTCAATGCTCCTGTGTCACTTACCTATAAAATCTGAATTCCAATGATGATAATGGCAATGATGATGATTTAGATTATTTACATATTTTCATCACTTTGATGTTATGTTATCTTGAACTATCTCCTGTAATCTTTGTATGACCACTATGATGTCTAAGTATCTCATTTACAGAACAGGAAACTGAGACTTAGAGAAGTCAAATGATTTTTCTGAGGTTCTATAATTAATCATGTTTTCCAAAGATATTCTGATAAGGCTGGATCAGAAAACAAAACTGGGAGCAATCTGTCAAAATCACCTTTTTATACACTGAAATATTTATGAATAAAATGATATGACATTGAGAATTTGCTTCAAAATAATCCAGTGCAGGAGGGAGTGGAGTATAGATAAAATAAGAGTGACCACATATTGATGACTTGTGAGGGAGTGATGGGTATGTGGGCGCCCATTGTACTATTCACTCTACTTTTGCGTATCTTGGAAGCTAACCATATAAAAAGGTTTTGGGATTTTTTTGTTTTGTTTTTTTTGTTTTGTTTTGAGACAGAATCTCGTTCTGTCACCCAGGCAGGAGTGCAGTGGTGCAATCATGGCTCAGTGCAGCCTTGACTTCTTGGGCCCGTGGATCCTCCCTGCTCAGCCTCCTGAGTAGCTTGGACTATAAGCATGCCAACATGCCTGGCTAATTTTTTCATATTTTTTGTAGAGATGGGGTTTTGCCACGTTTCCCAGGTGGTCTCGAACTCCTGGGCTCAAGCAATCTGCCCACTTTGGCCTCCCAAAGTGTTGGGATTACAAGTGCAATCCACTGTGCCTGGCCCCTAAAAAGGTTTTTTAATGTCATCTTTTTTATGCAATTACAAACAATCCAAGTTCACTGATCAGTATTGCTATTCAATGTTTGTAGATAACTTTGAAAATGTTTCATTTTGTGTCTAGGTTATAAATATCTAATACAAGAAGAGCACTCCAGCTCTAAATACAAAGGTCCCAATTTTGTCACACAAGTTTATTTTTTTTTTCTAAACCTCTGTAATATGCATTGCATACTTATCTTAGTGGAAGAAACAATTACCCAAGCACTGTGTCCAACTGCGTTGTGTTATCTTTTAATTAACCTGCGTAGCCTTTTTTACTTAACCTAGTTTGAGAAGTGACAGCCACTGAGCTGTCTAAACAATGTACGCCACTGCTCTTTTATTGGATCTATTCAATCAAAAACAATGGTTCCTGGTGTGTGGTCCAGCCCTCTAGAGCTAGATATACTTTCTATTCAGTCATGATCTTTGTCTTGTACATCAGCATTGAAACTTGCCTTGCTAACCAGGGTACTTACAATTGTTTCAATATAGGAAACCAGATTGATCCCATATGTGTAATCTTTTCCATATTTCACACAATATTTTGTGTAAAAGCTATTCTGCTACTTTGCATCCATCAACTTAGAATATCCAGTGACTAAGGGGGGTAATTGGATGCTCACGTATCTGCTGAGGGGTTAGATTAAAAGTGCCACATTGGCTGGGTGTAGTGGCTCATGCCTGTAATCCCAACACTTTGGGAGACCAAGGCGGGAGGAACACCTGACGTCAGGAGGTCGAGAGCAGTCTGACTGACATGGTGAAACCCCATCTCTACTAAAAATATAAAAATTAGCCAGGCATGGTGGTGCATGCCTGTAGTCCCAGCTACTCAGGGGGCTGAGGCAGGAGAATCACCTGGACCCGGGAAGTAGAGGTTGCAGTAAGCTGAGATCACACCACTGCACTCCAACCTAAGTGACAGAGTGAGACTCCATCTCCCCCCACAAAAAAAAAAAAAAGCCACATTTCTGGATGGAAGTTTAAATGTATCAATATGTGATCAAATCCCTAAGAATGTGCATGCCCTGGAACCCAGTAGTGCCATATCTAGGAATTTATCCTAAGGAAGAAACTGGACAGATGCACAAAGGTTTTTATGCAAGGATTTTGAAGGCAGTTGTTTTTTTAATAGTAAATAGAAAGAGTCTAACTTTCCAACAATATGGGATTGGCTTAATGAAATTATCCACAGAAATTTAAAATGTTGATGCAAATAATTATATGGTAGTGGAGAGGTATTCATTAAATCCTGTTAGTAAACAGGTTATCCACAAATATGCATTTAATGAATATATATAGTATACATATACACAAACACGCAACCACATATATATAGCCTCACATGAAAAAAATTACCTCTACATACATCTATGTGTGTAAAATTTGTGTAAATGTATGTGTTTAACGGAGTGTTGCAGAGGGGCGTCTGTGCACAGCTTAGGTCTGGACGGAGAAATACGGTATCCTTTAGGTGATTTTTTGTCTAGCAGTATTTTTATATATTTCTATAATGGAATACTACTACAAGTAGTAGCTACATAAGAAATAACAGATAAAACCTATTCTGTCTAAATGTGTTGCAAGTGTTCAGATAAAAGGCAAGCGAAACAACCTAGAGAAGATGTAAAAAACCTTTTGGGTGCATTGTTTCAATAAAGAAAAGCCTTTCCGTATTAATTATTGAGTAGAAATGATGGAAAAGGTAATGGGGAAAGAAGCAGAGAGGAGGGAAGAGTCACCCTGCCATTGGTGATAATTTCCCAAGTTGAGCCTGGGAGTTATAAGTGAGATGTGCTCCCCTCACCAACCAAACCAGGGAAATATTATAGCACATTTTTCTCTCCCTTTTTCGGAGTGCCAGAGTTTTTTGGAGTTCCTATAACAGGCCAGGTTTTATTTGCTGATCCTTAACAGAAACTATTTTACCGTAAGTCTTCCTAAACTATGGCCCAGGGAGTGGGGGGTTCAATGTCTTGCCCAAGGTCATATAGCAGGCAACCTGTGAGCTGAGATGCCCTTCACCAAGGGCATGCCCCGAGATATCATTCGGGCCTTTCCATTGCAAAGAGAAGAAGGATCCAGGAAAGTGCAAAGAAAGTCATTGTCACTGTTACAGTGACCAAGACAACACCTTGGTAATGTCTGGGTAGAATTCCCTGAAGAACGGGGACAAGCTGAGTTGTACAGGCAGCAACTGAGGGACATTTTTAGGAACCAGAAGTAAGCATTTGTGATTGTAAATTATTCAGGCTAGATGTTTACAATGAGCAATTTAGCTTCAGGCCAATATTAACTTCCGTTCCTATTACTATCAGATTAATTGCATTTTGTTGCTTTTTCTAAATACACTTCAAATCAGGAAACCTATAATTCAGCAGTTAGTCATTAAAGTAGCAGTGGATCTGCAACTGTGTAATCTGAAGCCCTTCTAAAAAATAAAATAAAAATCCAGGGCTTCTTTTTATGGTCTAACAAACAGAGCATTAATAATAAGCAAATAGGATATTCTTCCTAGGATGAAAAATGTGTACATTGAAAAAGTCTTCAGATAAAAGAAATCAAGGCAAATAGACAAAAGATGATTGAAAGAAGTTGGATAAATTTGCATCTTAAATAATGCATCTATAGAATCATAGAAAATACAGTTGCAAATTGTCATCTCAAGATTATACAAACCATTTTATACATTTTATATACATAGTAGGTACAAAAATAAGTTGGACTTAAAGTGGAGTTAGTATTATCTGACAGATTTCAAATACTTAAGTACGGAAGCATCATATTTCCTATGCATTACAGAAATTATATGAAATGTGTATATGTGTGTATGAGTGTATCTTTCTTCATTTTTCATTGTTCTTCATGATCTCATGCCTTTACATGCAGCTAATACCAAGTACGGTTTCACAGCAAATCAATGAAACACAGTTTACATCAAATGACCAGAGAGTTGTCAATTTTTAAAAATCTCAGCCTCTCTTGTGGATTGCTGACTTCAAAGACATGCATTAAGATTATTAAGCAAGTAATGATTGATTTATTACATAACATTAAGAAATGTTTTCTTTGAAGCACAAATTAAAAGGTCATGGATGCCCAGATTTTTCTTCAGGTTGATAGTTAAAAATGCAGAATAGATAATATTGCTGGCTGTGAAGGACACATGAAGGGGATTTGAAGTAACTCTCCTTTCTGGGCAATATTTTAATGAAATGCTTAATATTCTGCAGTGGATTAATGAGGCAGTTCTCTATTTTCAAACAATGGATGAACAATTAGGACCCAATCCTGAGAACACATTGGTGTCGCTGTTATTTTGTGATGGTATTCAAAATGACCATTGCTGTAGCAACAAGGTATGATTTAACAGGAACGAAAATAACCATTTACATCAAGCATTTCAGCAGAGATATTCTGGAAAAAAAAAAAATGTGGCAGCTGCTGTTCCTAGAAATAAAGCTGACATTTTCAGATGAAAGCAACCAGCTGAAACCTAAACATGCTTTGTGCCGTGTTCAGAAGTCACCCAAAATGCATGCCAACGTGCTAAACACTCCCCATAAAGCCAGCAAGCTGTGGAATTTCTCACCCTGGTCTCAAAACACTCAGGGGAGAAGTGACGGGTGCAGATCTTTGAAGAGGTCAGATTTGAGAACGAACAGAATTAATTAGCCACATAAGAGTAAGGAAACCATACATCAAGTGTGGGAAAAGTTATCTACATATGGAGATTAACTGGGAAAAATTGATCTTCCAACCAAACTCAAAGTCCAATCCAAGACTACTCTAAACACCTGCATGTCCTAAATAATCAGGAACTAAATATACTTCCTCAGCTAGCTTGCATAACAATGTAAACAGAATAATAAATTGTCTCTGATTTTTCCAGTGCATTGTTATAGAAAATGAGGATGAAAATTCTACAGGTGGCCAATGAGAATAAACTATGTTTTATGCCCAAGAGTCACATAAAAATCAGGGACTTTTCCCATACTTCTGTGAATTGTAATATAGATTTACCTCAGTGTCATCCCTGAGGAACATTCTTTCTAATTCTACTTCTCACACCTCTAGTCTTTTCTTCCCAGGTTGCAAAGTTATTTTGCTTGCTAGTTGAGATAAGTTCTATAATTTAGTTCCCCCCCCTTCCTCCCCCCAAAAAAGACTATAGGACCAAATTGATAGGATGAAATGATAGGTTTAAAGAATAATTCATTATACAATCAAGATCTTGGCATGCTGATAGCTGAAAAGACTATTTTGAGCTGTCAGTTTTAAAGCACATATTTTTTCATTGACTGACATGCCAAGTGCTTGATAGAATAATGAATTGTTCCCATTGACATCACCATCGCACGTAACTCTTGGGCTCCGTGCAGCATTTTTCAGGGGTGATGAGTAACTTCAATGTTCTTTCCATGGTGTGTAAAGCTAGGAGGATGAGGGCAGGCTCAGGGACTGCTGAAGAGGAGGATGGTGGTTTAGGGATGGAGGGAAGAATGGAGGCAAGGTCAGAGGTATCACTAAGGTCAGACATGACTGTGGTGCATGTGATAACACGTCATAATTAAAAACATATCATTCCAACTGGGCGCTGGTGGCTCATGCCTGTAATCCCAGCACTTTGGGAGACCAAAGCAGGTGGATCACTTGAGCTCAGGAGTTCAAGACTGGCCTGGGCTTTGGTGAAATCCCGTCTCTGCCAAAAATACAAAAAATTAGCTGCACATGGTGGCATGTGCCTGTTGTATTCCCAGCTGGTGAGGTGGAAGAATGGCTTCAGCCCGGGAGGCAGAGGTTGCAGCGAGCCAAGATCATGCCACTGCACTCCAGCCTGGGCAACAGAATGAGACCTCATCTTAAAAAAGAAAAACAAAAAAACATACAATTCCACATTCACATTTTGACATAATTGCAACAAAACACCATCCAAGCATTCTGCCTTTTTACTTGGGAAAGTTTGGGGCTTGATTTTTTTCTGGCTTGGAAGCTATTTGCTGCTACTGCATTCAACACAGGAGCGCAGCTCCCCTGGCTCAGAGATAAGAAAGACAAAAAGAAGGTACTCATATCAAAGCCATGGGGCCACTTCCCTTAGAATGGGTCATATACACACACCCAAGTTATACTCTGCTCCTAAAGCATGATCATCCTTCTCTGCATCTCCATGATAGGCCAAATCTGAACCATTGTAGCCAAGGGAATGTCTCCTGAAGGCTGTAAGACACACTGAGCAAACTTGTCAGGAGTAACATCAAGAGCTGGAGCTACAAAATGCTTAATACTGACAGAAGTCACAATCCACAGAGCTAGGCATTAATGCATTAGACACTTACCATTTGTGCAAATAACTTTTTTTCCTGCATTTAAAAGGCAGTCTTGGACCTTCATTAAGACTCTGGTTTCCTCTAGGCAATACCATTCAGGACATAGGCATAGGAAGGACTTCATGACTAAAACACCAAAAGCAATGGCAACAAAAGCCAAAATTGACAAATGGGATCTAATTAAACTAAAGAGTTTATGAAAAGCAAAAGAAACTACCATCAGAGTGAACAGGCAACCTACAGAATGGGAGAAAATGTTTGCAATCTACCCATCTGACAAAGGGCTAATATCCAGAATCTACAATGAACTCAAACAAATTTACAAGAAAAAATCAAACAACTTCATCAAAAAGTGGGCAAAGGATATGAACAGACATTTCTCAAAAAAAGACATTTATGCAGCCAAAAAACACATGAAAAAATGCTAATCATCACTGATCATCACAGAAATGCAAATCAAAACCACAATGAGATTCCATCTCACACCAGTTAGAATGGCCATCATTAAAAAGTCAGGAAACAACAGGTGCTGGAGAGGATGTGGAGAAATGGGAACTCTTTTACACTGTTGGTGGGAGTGTAAACTAGTTCAACCATTGTGGAAGTCAGTGTGGCGATTCCTCAGGGATCTAGAACTAGAAATACCATTTGACCCAGCCATCCCATTACTGGGTATATACCCAAAGGACTATAAATCATGCTGCTGTAAAGACACATGCACACGTATGTTTATTGTGGCACTATTCACAATAGCAAAGACTTGGAACCAACCCAAATGTCCATCAATGATAGACTGGATTAAGAAAATGTGGCACATATACGCTATGGAATACTATGCGGCCATAAAAAAGGATGAGTTCATGTCCTTTGCAGAGACATGGATGCAGCTGGACACCATCATTCTGAGCAAAGTATCACAAGGACAGAAAACCAAACACCACATGTTCTCACTCATAGGTGGGAATTGAACAATGAGAACACTTGGACACAGGGTGGGGAACATCACACACCGGGGCCTGTCATGGGGTGGGGGGCAGGGGGAGGGACAGCATTAGGAGAAATACCTAATGTAAATGACTAGTTAATGGGTGCAGCAAACCAACATGGCACATGGATACATATGTAACAAACCTGCACATTGAGCACATGTACCCTAGAACTTAAAATATAATTACAAAAAAAAAAAAAAAAAGACTCTGGTTTCCAGGTAGGGCCTTCTCTGGTTTCTAGGTAGGGGCTGTCTCTACCACATTCACCCGAGTAGTGAGTATCATAGTAGTAACACTTGCTTCAGGAGTTCCCCTCCCCCTCCACCAAACAGCAATTAATTCTCTTAATTTTGTTATTTCGAAAAAAAGAAAAGGGCAGCTGTCGTTTCCCCTCTCTTGGTAGTCATTTTTCTACTATAATTGAAAACACTGGATTATGTGAGTATTTCTTTCTGTCTCAGCCCATCTCTAAATCCAAGTAGATGAATAATCCCCCCACTAACACGGGGTGAAGAACACACGCATTTTGTATAAAGACTTTAGGATAAGGCACAGAAGAACCATTTTTCCGTCAGAGCCACGAAGTGGCTATTTTATATAACCTGAGTTCACATGTGTGTATATATTTGTAAATATCCACATTTAATTTGTCATTTCATCATGGACTTGATGAGCAAAAGTCTAGACAAGATAGTTAGAGCTCAGATAACATGTCCAAACTCCTCACTGAAAAGCTGAGAATGCTGAGGCCCAGGGAGGAAGGTTGGCAGACAGAGCCTTTTTAGTTAGTGAAGTTCTCAGATGGTGTTGATAAAACTACCACAAGGCAAAAGTTCCAGTCCCGCAGTCCTGGAGCATCTGCCAGTTTTCCCAGGGGGGCATCCTTTGCCATCTGGTCTCACCCTTCTCACTGAGGGTCTGCCTCTCAGACTGTCAACCCATCGCAGGGCCAAACATTCTGGGGTTGTAGACCTCAGTGGCCATTGGCATCATGGCATCTCAGATTAAAGTTTGGCACCTACACAAAGGTTTCTCTGGGGTACATGGGCACATGGCCTTGGCTTCCTATATGTCTGCATCTTCTTCCTGCTCTTCCTCCTCTCCCTGCCGCCTTGCTGTTTATTGAGGCCTTGCCAGGTGCCAGGCATTAAGCGTGCTTTCTTACATTTCCCTCGGAAGAAGCTCCCCTGACCGCTCTACCCCTCAGTCTAAAGCGTTTCTCTTGGTCAGGTACATTGTTGAGTTTAGCCTAGACGGGGCGTGATGGCTCACACCTGTAATCTCAGCACTTTGGGAGGCCGAGGCAGTCAGATGGCTTGAGTCCAAAAGTTCAAGACCAGCCTAGGCGACATGGTGAAACCACATCTCCACCAAAAACAGAAAATAAATTAGCCGGGCATGGTGGCACATGCCTGTAGTACCAGCTACTTGGGAGACTGAGATGGGAGATCAGGTGAGCCCAGGAGGTGGAGGCTTCAGTGAGCAGTGATCGTGCCACTGTACTCCAGCCTGGGTGACACAGGGAGACCCTGTCTCAAAAAAAAAGTTCAGTCTATAGCTGCCTTCTCATATATTTAAAGTTCGGCCGAAAGGTTTCTATGTACGTGGGAAACTGTATCCTAGATGGAGGTGTAAACAAATTGTAGCCTACTCTGGCGCCAATCACAGGGGCAATCGAAGGGGACCAACTGTTCAAACCATGTTAAAACAAGGCAAATGCCAGGCTGTAACTAATACGGCTGTTTCTTTACCTCACTTTGCTTTCTGTCTATCACTTTCCTTTTTCTGTCCATAAATCTTCCACCATGTGGCTGCGCTCGAGTCTCTCTGAGCCCACTCTGGCTCCGGAGACTGCCTGATTCCTGAATGTCCTTTGCTCAGTTAAACGCTGTTAAATTTAATGTGGCTAAGGTTTTCCTTTTAGCAACCTGTTCTTTCCCTTCAGGGTACTTCTCTCCCTTTATCCTTACATACCCTCACTTGTGTGATTATCTGACTACTATCAGCCTCCCCTATTCCTTACCACTGTGTTCTCAGCAGAGCGCCTCATACCTGGAATGAACAAACAGCTCCTCACAACCACCTGATGAGGTTGGGTCCTTTAATACCCTCCATTTACAGATGAGAAAGCTGAGGCTCAGTGAGCTTAAGTGGTTTGCCTTAGGTATACACGTAAGAAGAGGCAGCAGGGGGTGCATTGATGCCAGAGCCTATACTTTCACCTGTCTCCCACACTGCCGCTCCTCATGAGTCTGCAAAACCGCTCTAATTTCTGTCAAGATGTCATCTGCATGCACTTGTCAAACATCACTACCTTACAGAAGACTCTCGGTGGATGTCAAGATGTCTCAATGGGTGAAGTGGGTGTGTTATCTTCAGGCTAACTTGGATTCTCTTCCAAGGGTCCGACACAGATCCTAACAGAGTAAGTCCAAAATCTGCTACAATGTCTTACCACATGGGTCTTCACTTGGACAAGATGCTGTTACCTAAGAAGCAACCAGTCAAGTCATTTCTGCAGGATTCCTGGCTGGTGGGTGCTACCAAGTTCCAACAGGAAAGCAGACTTTTACACCACAGATTTTAAGTGCTATTAGAATTAAAAAGAAGGAGGAGAAAGAAAGGAAGAAGGAGGAGAAGAAAGACAAAGAGAAGGAGAGCATATTTCCCAGCTATGGCCCTTTTCACTGCTTTAAAAGCAAAACCATCAAAGAATGGGCACCTTTCTCTGGGTATGACTTTTATCCCCTTGTCCTCTAGATTTATTGCTTGCACCATGT
The DNA here is from genome assembly GCF_006542625.1 of Nomascus leucogenys. NCBI lineage: Eukaryota > Metazoa > Chordata > Mammalia > Primates > Hylobatidae > Nomascus > Nomascus leucogenys. Next base: position 71,479,021 of record NC_044401.1, on the reverse strand, counting down.
AGCTTCCGCCATAAAACTCTTTTTTCCAATAGACTGCTATCTGAATTGCAAAAGCAAGACTCTCCAGTAATGTATAATCTAGCAAAAAGTAAGTATGATAGAATAACAAAGCGATTTCTGAAGGCGATTTATTTGAATAGAGATACCTGATAGGACAAACCAAAATTCCATCTCAGAATCTGGTAATGATGTACTATGAGATGCTGCATCATCACATCTTACTTTTAATTTTACAGAAAAGCAGTTGTAGCAACTGGGGGAAAACCTCTCAGTCTGATTTCTGCAAGGTGAACCATAAACACTTCTAAAAGCCTCATGTGTAAACTCTCTCTCAGCACATTGCTGAATATCACTTGAATATTTGAAAAATGATATGTAGATAAAGATATTTTTCTAGAGGATTTACATTTTTCCACCATTGTAGAATTGTCCTTGCTGTGAGTAAGTACTTGCTTTCTTTTCTCCCCATTTTCCACGTGCCTTAAGGGTTTGAAGCGTTGCTATGGATGCTGTTAACTTGTTTCCTTAGCTTTTCCATTTTCCTCCTCATCCTGCCTTATTTTAGCTGGCTTTCAAAGGTTAATCCTGGCCTTTCCCTGCCTCGCCTTAGGTCTGTTCAATGTGTCCCTAGTACTACTCTCATTTCACTAGTCACCTGCTTCACTAGTCACATGTCCATACCACTTTAACTTCGGGTTTTCTTCTGGGACTTGCAACAGTCACCTTTAACTTCATCCCCTACCTGCTGATTCCTCATCCAATGGCCTTATATCAAACTGGCCTGATTTTGCTGGCACCTTTACTTAATACTGTGCCCAACTTGGATTTCCACCCAAGACAGGAGACACTTCAACTGAATTGTGTCCTTGCCATTTACTCTCCAGATTTCTCTGGAAACTACAATTACTTTTTACCTACTCTTGTTCTGCTGATTGAATGACCTCAGCTTGAGAGGCAACAACACAGTGATGTAACTGGCTGGCATTCAACTCGGAGTAAGACAACAAAGGTCCAAATTCCTCACCCTCAGTTTGCTTGCATCTCCATGGCGTAGTATGGGGAGAATAATACCTGCAGTGTTGGCATTGCTGTAGCAGTGAAGTTCTTCCAGATTGTAAGGATGAGCTAATCCAATCCAAAACCTAAATGTACTGGTGGCTTCATGGATAACTGGAAAGTGACTCATAATTGTACTCCATAGAGGAGGAGCCCCAGTAGCTCAGATCTGGTGTCTTTGTCCCAGGAACTTTGGCATTCTCTTTGCACCTCACCTTCAAATGTCCCCAGCAGGATGGCTCTGGATGAGTCATTTATTTACCGTTTATCTCGCAGCCTCTTGATTGAACAGACTTTGGCTCAGCTGTTGATTCCTGGTCCAATTAACAAGAACCAGGTAGCACAGTTGATTTAACTCAACAAATAAGATGCAACTGACCAGAACAACTGCATGGTGAAGGCACTGCCTGATCCCCCTTTCCCCAGAAGGGGGCTTTAGCCATGGCAAATGCTTAGGGTAGACTGCCTGAAATGGGATTCTTGCAACACCAATCCTCATACCTCTTGAAGAAAACATTCCATGGTCAAATAAACTTGCATACAGTGCATATGACATCTTCCTGTTTAGAGATTCACAATGCACATACATCAAAGGTGCTGAGAAGTCCTGCAATAAACTTACTTTAAATTGACTTAAGGAAGCATTTATCAAATTACTATTTATTTATTTAGAGACGGAGCCTCGCTCTGTTGCCAGGCTGCAGTGCAGTGGCGCGATCTCGGCTCACTGCAACCTCTGCCTCCCAACTTCAAGCAATTTTCCTGCCTCAGCCTCCCAAGTGGTTGGGACTACAGGTGCATGCCACCATGCCCAGTTAATTTTTGTATTTTTAGTAGAGATGGGGTTTCACCATGTTGGCCAGGATGGTCTCGATCTCTTGACATCGTGATCAGCCTGCCTCAGCTTCCCAAAGTGCTGGGATTACAGGCACAAGCCACCACACCCAGCTGTAACCCATTTTTTGTGGAACATCTTATGGACACTCAGTGGAAGATAGTTTGGCAAATTCTGGCTTAGACCTCATGAACTGTCTACTGCCACCAGCTTCATCAGTGTCTCCAGAACAGCAGTTCCCAACCCCTGTACATCAGAACCACCTGGGGACATTTAACAAAATATAGTCAGCCAGACTGTGCCGCTACGTATTCTCATTTACTTGGTCTGAGGAGAGGTCTGGAGATCAGAATTTAAATGCTCCCCAGGTATTAGACCTTTAAATAATAACTCTATATGTTATAGTACAATAATAGCATTTACTAAACATGTTTTGTGCCAGGCACTAAATAAGTGTGACATTATTCTCTTATTTTATCCTTATATGAACCCTGCCTAATGTATATTACCACCAATCTACAAGTAAGAAAATATAACCTAGAAGACCAACATAAAGAAATTTGCTCTGAGGAAGAATTGAAGAGTTCATGTGCCAGCTATAGATCCTAAATAGAGCTAGAGTCTTCATCAAATTCTCTACCAAGACAGAAAGAATGCATTCCCCTAAGCAGCTTCTATCACTAGAAATCATCTTCCAGGGACCAAGCGCTCTTCCCACAAGATGATCAGGAGATACTATACAGGATCCTGCTATCGGCGGCAGCTAAGCAATTCCACAATTAAACCTGAAAACTGTCCGCGATCATTTTCCCACCTTCCCTCAAATCAGGAATAACAAAATCCATGACACTCAGAAGCAAGGCCTGACTCCTAACGCTCAGGTGCCTGGACTGTACGATGAGATTCAGACATTGGGCTTCAGACCACCCAAGAGGCCATTTGGAAGGGCTTGACTGCCACCTTGTGGTTCTGTGCACTACCAGCCAAGGCGAGGGCACACAGCCAGGGAGAAACAAACCGTGAACTGCTCTAACCCACTTCTTCTGTTTTGACAAGAATGGTTATAACATCTTTTGACATGCCCCAGTAAGCTGAAAGAGAACAAGGTATTATTCTGGCAACAGCCCTTGCTAGGGAATAGGTTATTTTAAACAACTGCTTTCTTCAGGGCAATCATACCTGAGTTGATTTGTGTATATGCTCCTAGTTTAGAAAAAGCAAGTATTTTCCATATTTTCTCTCTACTGACTAGGTTTCAAAAAAGAACTATTTTGGGCCAAGAGTGGTGGCTCACACCTGTAATCCAAGCATTTTGGGAGGCTGAGACCAGAGGATCTCTTAAGCTCAGAGTTTGAGACCAGCCTGGCAACATAGTGAGACCCCATCTCAACAAAATATGAAAAATTATCCAGGCCTGGTGGTGCATGCCTGTAGTCCCAGCTACTTAGGAAGCGGAGGCAGGAAGATCACTTGAGCCCAAGAGTTTGAGGCTACAGTGACCTATGATTGCACTGCTGCACTCCAACCTGGGTTACAGAGGGAGACCTGTCGGAAAACAAACTAAACAAAACAAAAGATTCGTTTTGTAACGGCAAGAAAAGGCCCAACTCCAGGACTGTTTTCTCCATAACCCCCAACTAATTTCTCCCTTCTCTTTCCCTTCCTTCTTCTCTCCCTCCCTTCCTTCCTTCCTCCATTTCTTCCTCCCTGACCTCTTTCCTTCCTACATTACATGTAAACATCCCTAACTTAAAATTCCTTCACCAAGAAAGCCCTATATCCAATCCTTCTGCTACTGGCTGTGTGACTTTGGGCAAGTTCCTTAACCTCTATTTAAACCTCTATTTAAACCTCTTCTTAAACATCTTAGAAGAATGGTTTTTACATTTTTAAAAGATTGCAGGAGGAGGGCAACAAATAATAATACACAACAGAGACCATACGTGGCCCACAAAGCCTAAAATACTCACTATCAGCCCTGTTCAATGTGCTAACCCCTCCCCTAGACTTCTACAATGTGAAGTACACAGTATCAACTATAAGTATTCTTTAAAAATAGACATTAAGTTTGAATATTAAGGAGACTTTAGATCCAACTTTCAGTTGACAGGAAGCAGGAGGGACAGTAAGACAAGCTATACGGCACCACCTCGGCACCACCTCACCTGCCAGTGAATGTGCCGCTGAGATCCCCTTCAGACTGAAGCCCTCAGTCCCCAGATTGCTTGAAATTTGGCTGCTGATGGGTCACAGCTGAGTTCCTCACCAGGCCTTGCCCTCAGCTGAAGGGAGTGGCCTTGCTAAGGCTCCACTCCCCTCGGGATGACCCCTATTTGAACTTATGTGCATTTCCTGCCTCATCTGGGGACCTCACTGAAAGACCACTCCAGCTCTACAGCACCCCACCGAGGCCTCACCTGGCATTGCCCCCCAACTTCTCCCTCTGCCCAAGCCTGGACCCCTTAATCCTCACAGGTGTTGATCGTGAGAACCTTCCCCCAAAAAACTATCTGCATTCAAATCTCCATCCCAGAATCTGTTTTCCTAAGACATCCCTCCACACCCTATACTCAGCATAACAGCTAGAGTTAGTGCGTTAGAGATAAGGCAGGTCTTTATTACTCAGATCCCTTCAATGGCTTCCATCTCATCAGAACCTTGACATCTACACACTTGTTGCATTATCTCTTGACTTTGCCTCCCACTCCTCTGCTCTTGATCACACCAGCCACACTGGCTTCCTTGCTGTTCCTCAAACATACCAGGCATGCTTCTGCCTTGGGGCCTTTGCACATGTTCTTCTAGCTTCCTGGAATGCTCCTTGTCCAGTTATCTGCATAACTCCATCCCTCACCTCCTTCTAGTCTTGAGTATTGACCCCCTACTTAAGTGTGCAGGACTCCACCCCACCCCAGACTCCACATCCCTTTCTTTGATTTTCTCCATAGCATGTATCAGGATCTGGCACGCTGTACATCTTATTGATGTTGTTTAATGTCTGTCTCCATCAGAACATAAGCTCCACGAGCGCAATTACTTTTATCTATTCTTTTCTTTGCTATATTCCCAGAAATTAGAATAGTAACTGATACCAAGTTGAGGCCCAATCAATATTTATTGAATGAACAAGTAAATAAATGGAAGACTGTGAACGTGGAAGCAGAAGGCTTGTGATCCTCATGGAAGTCCCGTAATATCCGTAGAGTAGAATGGAAGACTGCCCTAAACGAACGAAGACTGTGCATGTGGAATCAGAAGGCTTGTCATCTTTAGGGAAGCATTCTTCACATGATAAACAGGCACCATAATTCTTACGTCATTTTGGTAATGATTATACAATGTAATATCTATAGAAGCATCATGTAATAAACTGCTAAATAAAAGGTATTTTTGATCAAACTGAATTCTTTATCAGAGAGGTACTTAATTTTTATAATCTAAGAGCTACCAGATTGCCAGAAAGGAAGCACAGCAACATTGACACAGAACACCTTACAAATGGTTCTGATATTCACATAAAATATAAAATGATTTATTCCAAAGCCATACCCAAAACATACAATGATATACATCCCTGTTAAAGACTTAATAAAAAGAGCAATCTTTACATTTTACAATTTGAAGGCCTTCTGTTCCCACAAAGTCTCATAAAAGTTAATTCCATAAAGTGTCAAATGTATTTTCCTGTTTATAGAAAATGTATTCTCTCTTCAAATATAGCAGTTTCATTATGAAATTGTTCTCAATTTCTGAAATTCTCACTAGTCTAGAGCATCCCATTTTCACACGCTTCTTAAAATGAGGTAAGAGGACAAACGGTGAAACTTTTCTTTCAGATGTCAATGCCTTGCTGATGTAAAGTGCAACATGCTTTTGTCATTCCTTTCATCTGAAATATTTTCCCAGTGGTTACTCAGTATTTTGCACAAAAAAAAAAGTTGCAATACCTGTCATTTAAAAATCCGTAACATGCTTAAAGTATAATAAAATTAAAAAGGGGGGGAGGGGGGAGGGACAGCATTAGGAGATATACCTAATGTTAAATGACGAGTTAATGGGTGCAGCACACCAACATGGCACATGGATACATATGTAACAAATCTGCACATTGTGCACATGTACCCTAAAACTTAAAGTATAATTAAAAAGATAAAAAAAAAAGTAAACATAACAGGAAACCTTAAAAAAAAATCCGTAACATGTTGTAATTCTTTTTATATGATTTTAAGGTCTGAATCAAAGCTATTGCTACAGTGATTCACTGTTTTCTTTATAGGTATTTTAATAAATATTCCTCAATTCTAGAAGACTGTTCAAATCCTTTAAAGTGGGGGTCAGCAAGCATCTTCTATAAAGGTCCAGATATTTTGTTTTGTGTGTCATTTTTCTGATGCATATTTTTTACAACTGTAAAATGTTTTTAAAAATTATTTAGCTATTCTGTAATTTGCTACTCCATTATTTTAAAAATAGAAGTAACTCGTCTCTGAATTAGACTACTCAAGTGTTAATAAAATGTAAACTTCACATTGTGCAGTCAAATGAATCCATGGTTTCTGACTACTAAATTGAAAGTTCATAAGCAGTAGGAAGTGAATCCCATGCAAAGAGTGGGGCTACATTTCAGATATTCTTTTTAATCACTGACACTTTCTTATGGCTTCTTTTTCACTTTCATTGAATAAGTCACACGTCTTTTGTTTTTTCTTGGTCTTATTTTTCACAGGGAAAAATTCTCTTCATGAGGCTAATTTGAAGTTTTTGAAATTAAAGACTGGAATACTTTCATGCTGACAGAGGTAGATGCACACGTACTGGTATATGCAGTTACAAATACTCGCATAAAATGGAAACCATTATTTCATATATAAATTAATTAATCACAAATGCTCTCCATGGCTAAGAAGGAATCAGTGGAAACCAGATAGAAGGTATGCAAAACAGTCCTACGGAATGTTCTAATTTGCTTTCATCACATGTAGTTGCTACATTTTATGAAAACGTGATTTAATTATGAAACCTGTAAATATAAATTAATATAGTGGCATGATTTATTCAGGCTCTTGATGCATATAACCTGGAGGTGACTAAACTCTGATCTATAACATGGTCCTACAGCTTGGTACTGAGAATCACAACTCTGCGTGTGTGTGTGTGTGTGTGTGTTATGTTTTGTATGTTTTCCTTCCCTACCACAAACAGCGTTATAACCAGATTATGGCAAATAAAAGAGCAATTGTAAATTTACCCAAATATATCATAAACAAATTGGAACACTCTGGAATTACAGTCATATGATATTCTACAAAAATATTTACAAATTCTAAAGCTGAAAAAGTTGAAAACTTTGGTATCCCTAAAAAGAGAAAGTTCAGGGCCATCCGTGCTGGCTCACACCTGTAATCCCAGCACTTTGGGAGGCCAAGGTGGGAGGATTTCTTGAACCCACAGTTTGAGACCAGCCTGGCCAATATGGTGAAATCCCATCTCTATCAAAAATACAAAAATTAACTGGGTGTGGTGGTGCACGCCTGTAATCTCAGCTACTTGGGAGGCTGAGGCACAAGAATCACTTGAACCCAGAAGGCAGAGGTTGCAGTGAGCCCAGATCATGCTACTGCACTCCAGTGTGGGTGACAGAGTGAAACTGTGTCTCAACAAAGAAAAAAAAAAAAATTAGCCAGGCATGGTGGTGCAGGCTGTAATCCCAGCTACTCAGGTGGCTGAGGCAAAAGAAGGGCTTGAACCTGGGAGGCAGAAGTTGCATAAACTGAGATCATGCCTGGGTGACAGTGACACTCTGTCTCCAAAGAAAAAAAAAAAAGAAAGAAAGAAAACGAAGGAAGGAAGGAAGGGAAGAAAGAAAGAGAAAGAAAGAAAGAGAAAGAAAGAAAGAGAAAGAAAAGAAAGAAAGAAAAAGAAAGAAAGAGAAAGAAAGAAAGAAAGAAAGAAAGAAAGAAAGAAAGAAAGAAAGAAAGAAAGAAAGAAAGAAAGAAAGTAAGTTAAAGTATACCGGGAAGTCCATGCTCAATTTTTGAACTATAAAAAGTTTTCAGTGCAAAATTATTGCTATTGATAAATAGCAATGACACAAAAACCACAGGAAACACTTAACGTCTATAAAACACATAACAATATCCTGAAGGTATGTTTTGGCATAGCAAAGGTAATTCGGGGATAGGAAATAACAGGTTGCTTTACTGATTTAATTCTAAGTCTGGGTGTTGGAGTGCTGAAACACTCTCTTTTTGCAAACAGACTCAACATATTTATAGCTCATCATGTTTCTTCTTAAATGGCCACTTTGGGTGTTGCAATACGTGGTCTGCAGCCTGAAGGACAAGATACATAAATTCTTCTACATCGAAAGAGTAGTTGGTGAACTTCGGGTGCTCCCCCAGGGTTGGATGGTGGCCCTGTGAAAATAAACCAGAACACGAATCCATAACTCACAGAGGTCATGGTTTTCTCTACAGCAGGAAAATTATGTTACTTTGGCTAAGGCAACTTAATTTATGTTCCACATCAGAGACCAGCAAACTTTTCCCGATAAGGGCCAGATGATAAATATTTTCAGCTCTGCTGACTCTAGGGTCTCAGTCCCAGTTACTCCACTCTGTCACTGAAGGGCACAGACAACTAGAGACAGTGCATAAACAGACAGGCATGACTGTGCTTTCTTTACAAAAACAGGTCATGGGCTGGATTTGCCCACAGGGCTGTAGCTTGTTGATCCCCTCTCTCTATATAATCTAATAGATCTTTCTAAGCCCAAATTTCACGAAGCTGCCTTTATAACATTAAAGATATAGGTTGCTTAATTCCCCTTTTTCTCCTATTTGCAAATATAAAATAAAACAACTCAGTATTCCAGAGAACAGTTTATCTTTGCAGCACTCAAGTTCAATAACCATTTTTCGTATCAATAATTGGATACTTTAAACCAATTAAAAATGAAGCAAGGTAAGTTTTGTGATTGAACTTTACCTTATCCTGAGGAAAGACTTTGTTCTGCCGTCGCCAAGTGATGTAGTGAACGCCTCTCAGCCTGGCCAAGTCTAAGTAACAGCGTTCATCTTCACAGTTGTACCTAAGGACACAAGGGTGTCACAACATGAGGCTTTTGTCCAAGGTTTTTGCCAAATCAACAACTCTCTGTGAAAATAAAATGCAGCTCCCAAATATGTCCTTGTAAAAGGTTGTAAACAAGACTGAGGAAGAGAATGTAAAAATATTCTCTGAACTAAATGAACTTAACTTTTAAAAAACAAAATAGCGTCATGGAACGGAGAGAATCGACCTTATTCAATAGGGCCTGCTGCCTATGGATTTGACATCACCTTATAATACCTCTGTGTTTAAATGTATGAAAGTGGCAAGGGGGATAGGTAACACTTCCAAGGTCATATAACTAAATAGTGAAGGATGCAAAAGTAGAACCCAGGTCCATTAGACTCTAAGGCTTGAGTTTTCTCAGTTACATTTCTCTCCCTTCTTCCATCCTTCCTTCTCTCTCTATAGGAGAAATGATAGAGATAGAATCCATTATCTGGCTATTTCTCTACCTGTATCATATACATTTTTGAAATGTTTTGCAGGGCACTGGAAGTTCATGACAACTTTTTTCCTAAATAGCCTCCTATTTAAATACAGAGTCAAATCATTTTTAAAATGAAACCATAGAATCCAGATATTTAGACATAATGGGGGGAAACAGGTAACAGTAAGTGCTATTAGTGTCTCAAGAACTAAAATGGAGCACAGTGCCAATAGCAGAATTATTATGAGAGGGAAGGCCATGTCTCCACAAACCAACCACTGAGTTAAAAAGTATGCCCTGGGCAAATCATTAACACCCAAGGGCCTCGGTTTCCCTGTGTATGGGATCAGCAAGCACTAAGTGAAGCGGTTGGCTTGTATTTTGGAGCTATGTTGTGCATGAGACATAAATGCTTTAACACAATAACTACACTGTTTGCAAGAAGATGCTCAGACTTTGGGAGGTATGCAGGAACAAACTCAATAAGGAAACCACAGATTCACATCTTCCGCATCATGCTGGGGACTGGAAGATGAAGGGGTAGTTGGCTTACTAAGTGCAATGGCAGGCTGCAGACTTTGTATTTTTAGCTGCAGGCCTTTTTTCTTTCCAGATGTCTATATGATGTGACTTCTCTTTTTGAATGATTAAATATTAAGCCTTTTGATGCTCAGAATGAAAGCTTTAGCATGCATAAAAAGCATTATCAGTTGCTTCAGTGTAAAACTGCCTCCAAACACTTACAGTTCAAATACAGCAGCCCAGTCTGGAAGGAAAAGCAAATGGGTCAGACCAGCTCCATGCATTCCAATAAATATGTCCGTATTGTGTGTGATCCTTAGTTGATCTAAAAACCCAAGTTCTCTGTGAACATACAGAATAACATGAGACAGATGGGGAGAAGAGAGAAGTCTTAGGTTGAGTTAGTTAATGATTCACAGTAAGGATATTTATAAAAGTGTATTGCCCATTTTAAACTGCATTCCATTTTTAAGAAGCATTTCTGCCAACTTCAAGTGCACTGTAGTAATTAATAAATTTCTTAATAATTTAATATATTTTCTAAGTAAGCTCACCTATCCTTTTAGGTTTAAGTACATTTTTTAAAGGAAACTTTAATATCTGTCTTAAATGGAAAAGCAGTGACATATGACATCAACAAAATTGTAAAAATTGATATAATCAAACTAAGTAGTGTTCAAATTGAGGCGGATACTATTGCAAGACAAAGCTCAGAGCCTGAGGCCTCCTCTTTCTTCATGAAAAAGAGAAATTGGCAAGTGTTAAAGAGATGTTGTGACACACTAGCACTAAATTAAAAACTATTTCCTTAGGATAATAGAAGGACTTTTTAAAAAGAAACATTTCTCCTTGTGTGATTTAAGTTTTTTAATGCCATCTGGGTACATCCAAAACAATCTCAGATACCACCAGGGTATTATCCTACCTTTGGAACAGAAAAATCCACAATTTTAGGCATGTTAGGACTGTACAAGTGTTCTCTAAATCCAAGACACTAACCAGTGTGTAAACTTTGAACCAAAAATCAGTCCCCAAACAATTCACCGAGGTGAGGCTAGGGAGAAATGCTAGAATAAGGGTGACACTCTGATTAAACAGAAAGAAATGAGATCTCCCAGCCCCACTTTACCCAAAGTAAAGAAAAATAAATGATCAAGATTATTTTGGATCTAAGAAGGGAAGCTGAATTCCCTTTTACACCAGCTAACAACAAAAACTCCACACGGGAAAAGGAAGACAGCTCCAAGTGCATGCGTATCGCAATGAGAACGTGTGCCTCAGTTTCTCCAGGAATGTGAACTGATGCCAAGGGAAGGACGGCCATTCACCCAGGTGAACATACCCCTGCACTGCCAGTTGTGGAAACGCCTGTGGTCAGCACTCACCAATCCCCGTGCCAACATGTGACTAATACTTCCCTCAGACTGGCAAGGTACGAATTCGTTGTCATTCTTGCTTATCTGAGAAACCACAACATATCCTTAAAAGCCAGTCAATGATACAGCCTCAGAGATGCCCTGCCCAGTTCTTTCCATTTCTTCCCAGCCTCATCTCAGTGAATGGTTTTGGGACTGATGTGGGGGCCCCGTCTTGGCTCACTCATTTCTTCAAGCAACACTGACGCGACATTTCTTCAGCACAGCAGATTTTACATAATCTGTAAAATGGGACTAGCTGGGCCAACTCAGAAGACTGTTGAAAGCATGAGATGAGATAAAGCAAGTAAGCATAAAAGTACATTTTGATAAATAGTAGCTGTTTTTATGGTTGCTATTTATCTCTATTCAGTGTCTGAGATCCTCGAGACGAGGGCTCTGCCATCTGCCATAATGGGATTGCTACTGCTGAGACTGGTGACCAGCTCATGGGTCCCCAATAGAGATTTATTGCACAAATGAACTAATGTATGATGAATGAAGTGCAAAGCGCCTATGCTTACATTCTCTGAAATTAAGTGTATCTATATTAGATACCCACATGCTGAGATATGTGTACTTCTTTTAACTGGAAAGTGTTCATAGCGTTAGATTTGAGAAACACAGCTGTGATTGTAGGTGGACACGGAGACAAAAGTTTTCACTTTTCCTTTTGATCTTTTCTATACTGCTTGACTTTTTCAACCAGAAACATGTACTACTTTTACCAGGAAGATGTGATTCTAGCAATAGGAATTACCTAAACTGTGAATAATAGGCATATTCTGTCTTTCTAAGCCTTTTAGTTGTATTAAGAGTTTTAAAAGAAATGTAAATATTTGATAAGATTTTTTAAAATTTCATGTTATTCTGACCCTCAAATTATCCCCATATAAATAATTTTAAGTCAGATGTTGAAATCTGGCAGCAGGCAGGGCAAATTAGGTTTATAACATCTGTAAATTTTGAACTAGTTGCCGGAGTGTGACGTTCCCCTTCCTGTGTCCATGAGTTCTCATTGTTCAATTCCCACCTATGAGTGAGAACATGCGGTGTTTGGTTTTTTGTCCTTGCGATAGTTTACTGAGAATGATGTTTTCCAGTTTCATCCATGTCCCTACAAAGGACACGAACTCATCATTTTTTATGGCTGCATAGTATTCCATGGTGGATATGTGCCACATTTTCTTAATCCAGTCTATCGTTGTTGGACATTTGGGTTGGTTCCAACTCTTTGCCATTGTGAATAGTGTCGCAATAAACATACATGTGCATGTGTCTTTATAGCAGCATGATTTATAGTCCTTTGGGTACATACCCAATAATGGGATGGCTGGGTCAAATGGTATTTCTAGTTCTAGATCCCTGAGGAATCGCCACACTGACTTCCACAATGGTTGAACTAGTTGACAGTCCCACCAACAGTGTAAAAGTGTTCCTATTTGTCCACATCCTCTCCACCACATCACACTCTGGGGACTGTTGTGGGGTGGGGGGAGGGGGGAGGGATAGCATTAGGAGATACACCTAATGCTAAATGACAAGTTAATGGGTACAGGAAATCAACATGGCACATGGATACATATGTAACAAACCTGCACATTGTGCACATGTACCCTAAAACCTAAATTATAATTTAAAAAAAAAAATTTTGAACTAGTTGCCAATTTTTTTTTTTTTTGAGACAGAGCCTCGTACTGTCACACAGGCTGGAGTGCAATGGTGCGATGTCAGCTCCCTGCAACTTCCACCTCCCGGGTTCAAGCCATTCTCCTGCCTTAGCATCCTGAATACCTAGGACTACAGGCACACGCTGCCACACTCGGCTAATTTTTTGTATTTTTTAGTAGAGATGGGGTTGCACCACGTTGCCCAGGTTGGTCTTGAACTCCTGAGCCCAGGCAATCTGCCCATCTCACCCTCCCAAAGTGCTAGGATTACAGGCGTCAGCCATCACGGCCAGTCTGCCAATTTTTTAAAATTATGAAATTTTAGGCCAGGTGTGGTGGCTCCTGCCTGTAATCGCAGCACTTTGGGAGGCAGAGGCAGGCGGATCACTTGAGGTCAGGACTTCAAGACCAGCCTGGCCAACATGGTGAAACCTCGTCTCTACAAAAAATACAAAAATTAGCCAGATAAGGTGGCACATGCCTGTAGTCCCAGCTACTCGGGAGGCAGAGGCAAGAGAATCACTTGAACCCAGGAGGTGGAGATTGCAATGAGCCGAGATGGCACCACTGCACTCCAGCCTGGGTGACAGAGCAAGACTCTGTCTCAAAAACAAACAAACAAACAAAAAATTCTGAAATTTTAAATGAAAACCTGAATTCATCACTTCTTTTGAATAAGGAGATGGAGTCACAACATCAGGCCCCAGAAAGCCAAAGAGTAACTGCCCTTGTTCGCAGGGCCTTCACCTGCCCATTTCATTCATTTATAGTGTCTACTTGTCCCTTCTGGGCCTATAAATGCCAATGGCTCCCACTGGAAAAATGCTTTCTAGCCCCCTTGACCTCACCCAAGCAAAAGTTGACAGTGTCTGCTGAGATTGGCTATTACTTACCTATACTTGTAGTCAACAATCTGGACTTCAAATGTAGATACTGTTTTCAGTGCATTTACAAGCTGGGAAAAAAGAGAAACATTTAGCATTTCTTTTCCTTCTTTCACTTCTGTTTTTCCTTTATGAGTCCTAAAATTTCTTTTTTTTGCATATACTATTTCAGATATTAAATATCATTTGGTAACAACAACAACACATAAAAAGAAAATAAATAAATATCATTCAGGTCAATAGTTCTGAACTGTCATTAAGTTCAAATCCAGGCTCCACCTGTGAACACACGACTCTACCTCCCTCAGATACCAACGCACTGTGTTGTTGTGAGGCTGAAAGGAGAAGACAATTCATGGAGGCAAAGTGCTAGGCACAGAAACACACTAACCATTAACTGTTGTTATTACCATTTGCTTATTATTCCCTCAACTTTCAACACACATTTTTGGGCACCAGAATGCCCAAAATGTTCCAGACTTCACCTTAAAAGTTTTTGTCCCATCCATTATCTCATTTCAGACAAACCACTAGTGCTTTAAACCTCATCCTCTGAAAATACTAAAGTCTTGGCAGAGAAACATTTTCAGTACTTCTACATAGAAAAACAACTATTCTTCTAGCAAACAGAAAGTAACAAAGCATTGTTAATTTATTATCAAAAATATAGTCATAGTTCTCTGTCCCTCACAATTAGGCCACTGGGGATCACCATCATTCAGAAATGTCTGCACCTGTATCATGTTGCCTTGCGGCATGCACTGCACTGCAACAGCAACATCAACAGCTCCAAGTATTATTGACGGGGCATGTAAATGGTGCTGGCATTTCAAAGAGTGTCGTTAGGTTTACGTCACTTAATCCTCGTAAGAATCACACCAGTGGCCGGGCGCAGTGGCTCACGCCTGTAATCCCAGCACTTTGGGAGGCCGAGGTGGGTGGATTACCTGAGATCAGGAGTTCAAGACCAACCTGACCAACATGGTGAAACCCTGTCTCTACTAAAAATACAAAATTAGCTGGGTGTGGTGGCACATGCCTGTAATCCTAGCTACGTGGGAGGCTAAGAGAGGAGAATCGCTTGAACCCGAGAGATGGAGGCTGCAGTGAGCCGAGATCATTCCATTGCACTCCAGCCTGGGCAACAAGAGCAAAACTCTGTTTAAAAAAAAAAAAAACAAACAAAAAAATCATACCAAGTAAGTATTAGTACTATGCCCACTTTACAAATTAGACAAGATAGGCTCAGAGAAGTGAAATAACTTTCCCAGGATCTCACAGCTCCCAAATGCACAGCCAAAAATAAATCTAGGTCTTCTGACCCCAGAACCTGTGTTCTTAACCAGTACACTCTATTGTCCTGCTTACAGAAAGCAACAAGCAGTGACCAGGATTTAATCCCCTCCTGTGTCACACACACACACACACACACAAACACACACACAGAGTCATGACTGGAAATTTCTCTCTCCAGACAGCCCCTGAACTCTTATAAAGAGTTGAAGGGGTAAGAAGATTAGAATTCTGTTTTGCAGGAGAGATGGCAGATGGCATAAACCTTGGTCTTTTAATGAGATTGCCCACATAAAAGGAATCACATGGCCGGGCACGGTGGCTCACGCCTGTAATCCCAGCACTTTGGGAGGCTGAGGCGGGCGGATCACGAGGTCAGGAGATCAAGACCATCCTGGCTAACACGGTGAAACCCCGTCTCTATTAAAAATACAAAAAATTAGCGGGGCGAGGTAGCAGGCGAATGTAGTCCCAGCTACGCGGGAGGCTGAGGCAGGAGAAGGGAGTGAACCCTGGGGGGTGGAGCCTGCGGTGAGCTGAGATCGCGCCACTGCACTCCAGCCTGGGTGAAAGAGCGAGACTCCTTCTCAAAAAAAAAAAAAAAAGAAAAGAAAAGAATAAAAGGAATCACGTGTGCTGAGGGTCTCAGGGCAAGCATGCCCTTTTTCATGATTTCTAGTTGCACGAGAAAGGTGGCCCTATCCCTTCCAACAGCTATTCAAACCCTGAAGTTGGGCAGGATTCCACAAGCCAAGATTTAATGAGGCCATTTGGGTTGTATTATCTATTTATTAATCAAAGTATAGCCAAAGGTGCTTTCTTCCCTGCCCGGGAGCTGCCTTTCTAGTGACATCCAATCCTCAGGAGAGAAGCAGCCAGTTGGGTGCTCTTTGGCTTGGAGTTGGGGGCTGAATGATCAAATTTCACCTTTGGGCGCCATCATCTGGGCAATGTGCATGACTGGATCTGAAAACCTCACGCCTGCACTAAAGCATCTACCAGCACTATACCTTTCTACTGGACCTCCGCAGTGGCCTGATGCTGTTCCTCCGCCTGCCCCTTCCTGATATACTGGGGCCAGAGGTAGATTCTGCCTCCTCTGAAATCTATTTGCTGTTTTAGTAGTAGCACACTCTAAGAAAGCAGTTTCAGTCCCCGACTACGTTGACTTACGCCTCCGTTACTCTAATCACCAGCTGGGTGACCTTAGGCATGTTTTTTAACCACTGAGCCATAGAGGATAGTAATACCATACCTACCTCATGGGTTTGCTGGGAGGGTCGGGGGGCACAATGTACAAAAGGAGCACACAATAATATGCGTGACCCCCAACTGCACTCATTATGTGTGGTGTGTACCAATATATACTGTTGATCTGTTGGCTACTGAGGCTTCCCTTTGTGTACCCAACATTGCACTATTTGATACGTTCTTATTTCTAGGTCTTTAAACACACACATACAAACACACACACCCTCCACACACACACTGCTCATTTCTTCCATCCACAGAGCTTACAATTAACACTTCATTACGCCATATGTTCATGTCCTCTGTAATCCATATGGATCTCAGGAAGAGATGTTAATTACATAATTCTGATCAGCCTGTTAGGCAGCCAAATTAGTCTGTGTAAAATATTTTACCCATCAAAATATGACCCCCCCCCACCCCACTTCTCTCTCACTACGTATTTTCCAGTTTGTTTCTACTTACCTGCTCAAGTTAAAAGCCTCAAGTCACACTTGATCCTTGATATCTTTCCTGGCCTTCTCTAATGTGACTGTACTTTTACATTCCAAAAGTAAGTATCATAGGTCCTATCTCCAAAATATATCTTGAATCCATCTACCGTGTCATCTCTACTGTCATCACTTTGGCTAAACACTCTCCCCTGGGCCACAATAATGGCTTCTGATCAATCTCCTTGCTCTCACTCTTGCAGGCAGAATGACTTAAAAATAAATGTCAATTCATATCTCTCCCTCTGTTTTCTATTTGCTGCTGTAACAAACTGCCACAAATTCAGCAGCTTAACACAACACAATTTATCCCCTTACAGTTCTGCAGGATTGGAGCCTGACATGGGTCTCACTGGGCTAACATCAGGGTGTCAGCAGGGCTGGGTTCCTCCTGCAGGCTCCAGGGAAGAATCCCCTGCCTTACCTTTTCCAGCTTCTAGAAGCCCTCCACACTCCATGACTCACAGGCCTGCCCCCTCCATCTTCGAAGCCAGCAACGTGACATCTCTCTGGCCCCAGTTCCCTTATATCTCCCCCTCTGACTCTCTTTCCTGCCTCCCTCTCCCACTTTTAATGAAATGATGAACTCAGATCTGATCAGTGAGAAGACTCCAGTGAAGAAAACAGCTGTCCAGGCCGAGGCAAAAGTTTTCTAGTGGATGGAGTTTAAGGCCCATTTGTGATTATACTGGGCTCACGTGGACAATCCAGGATAAACCCCTTACTTTAAGGCCAGTTGGTTGGGGACCTTAATTCCATCTGCAACCTTACTTTCCCTATGCCACGTAGCCTAGCCTGTTGACAGGTTCCGGAGATTTGGATGTGGACATCCTTTGGGAGGAGGAGGAAGAGACATTATTCTGCCAACAACGCCCTGCTTGAAAACTTCACAGTGGTTTTCCCCTACACTGGAATAAAATCCCCCTCCCACCAAGGTCTAGGAGGCTGATATGATCTGTGGCCTCCCTGCACCATGCCTGACTTCTTGGATATCGCCCCACCTCTCTCAAGATGCTACAGTCATATTGGTATTCTCTGTTTCTAGAAAACTGAAAGCTCAGTCCACTAGAATACATGTGACTCTGCCCGGGAGGCTCTTTCTCTTGCTACATTCTTCTCTGATTAGGTCTCAGTCTAAGCAGTGTCTCTTTGAATGCCCTTGTGTGAGTACCAGCCCCCTTCCATCCACATCCCCAGTCTCTATGAATCACCCTGGTTCATCCTTCGAAGCATTTATCACTGCCTGACATCACCGTACTTATTGACGTTTTTACTTACTTCGTATCTGTCTCTCACCTCTACAGTGTAAGCTCCATGAGGTCAGGCACCTTCCCCCTCTTTGCTCTACTCTATCTCCAGGGCCTAGAACATGCCTGACGCATAGCAGGTGCTCAATTAACTACTGTAGAATAAATTCTTACGACTGAGAGGCTATCTTCAGGCCATGATGTTGTAGGTAGTGGCCTCGCATGGTGATCTCACTGAGGCTAAATATAATTTATGAGTTGGTGCTACTGAAATGAGTCAGGATGCCGAAAATGCAGTTTCTAAGACATGGTCATGTACAGAGATTCTTCCAACCGAATCTGCTGCTGAATACCACAGGATTAATGGCCTCAACCATCTTTTGCATCAACTGTGCAAAAGAAAGTCTTACATTACTGCTACTTGTTTGTCCGGATGCCCTCTACTGCAGTCAAGGCAAGATTCAGACAGCTTTTTCCATGTGGAGTTGATGCAGATGAACATTTACTATAAGGCAAAGCTAGGTTGTTCATGGGTGGTTTGCTGAATCTCACTAGAAATTCAAATGCAATAAATAAACTGGGCATAGGCCATCAAACTTTTCTCAAAACTAATAGTTTTAAACCAAAGCTTTTAATGTAATGTGAAAAAAAAACACAATTTGTTTTATGAATTCAATATGAAGGCATTAAAAATGCATACCAAAAACTAACCTCATTTTGGTTTAGGATTTTCCGGTATTCTGTGCTCCGTGCGAGAATGGTGACTCGAATTTTTCCATCCTGTAATCAAAATGAAACAGTAAAACAACACTGTATATGCCTGGGTGGATGAATGAACATCTGAACCTAAAATGTGATTTTCACAAAAAGATGAAACTCAACCAGGATACATTAATAGAACTATTCGTTTTTAGCCTGATTCCTTCACCACTCTCAGGGAATAAAAATGTATCCACTTCAACCACCGAAGGCAAAAAGCAGTTCATTACATTGTCCGTTTGGTTAGGTGGGTGAATTTTCTGGCAGGGGTTGTGTATGTTAGATTTGGGGAGGTGAGGGAGACACAGCCAATGAACGGGGAAAGGAGGGCAGGAGGATGCACATTCTTGTAATGTTCCTTAGTTTCTCTTTTATAGGTTTTTGACACCTGGTTTCAGATGACTCCAGGTCAGAAAATGTTTTTGGGTTTTGTTTTGGGACAGTCTTGCTCTGTCACCCAGGCGGGAGTGCAGTGGCATGATCCTGGCTCACTGCAGCCTCTGCCTCCCGGGTTCAAGCGATTCTTGTGCCCCAGCCTCCTGAGCAGCTGGGACTACAAGCACATGCCACCACATCTAGCTAATTTTTGTATTTTTTGCACAGATGGGGTTTTGCCATGTTGGCCAGGCTGGTCTTGAAATCCTGGACTCAAGTGATCCACCTGCCTTGGCCTCCCCAGAAAATGTTAACACAAAAACATGGTCTCCTGATCATTTCTGTTTCTGAAAAGGTGGTATCAATTTTTATTAGGGAAAAAAACTCAAGCCCACCTCAGAATCCACAGTGTATCCATTACCTTGGGTCCTTCTTGTGTGATGTTTAGTCTGTGTAGCACATGCTGGGAAAATGCCCTGAATAGTCCAGTATTTTGACAGCCAGATATCTAAAATAAAAACACCGGTTGATATCACAATGAATACTTCTGTATTGTAATTTAAGATACTGTCAAGTGATGTATAAATGTTAGCATGTCTGTAAATATGAATGCTAATGGTAGACAATGTGCTTACCAGAGGAGTATTATAGAACAGCCCATACCTCATGCGGGGGAGTAACGAAAAAACAGCTTCTTTAAAACATACCTAAGAACAAAGATACATTAAAAGATAAGACGATATAATTTGCACCCTTCACACCAAAATAGCACGTATAATTTTGAAAAATAGATTTTAATTAATCTCCATTTTGCATTGCTTGAATAAGACACCACTTCACTCAAAGAGAGCAGAATTCATATTTTTGGAAAGATTATAGAAAAAAGTTTTCGAAGGCTGCATGATTAACAACACTGAGGATTCTAATTATAATAAAAGAAATTCAGAAATTCAGAAATCAGTGGTAATGGCTAATAGGAACTCATAATAAATGTTTATTTTATGAGTGAGTCATTTGCACTCAAGAAATATTCAGACATTTCAGGAAAATTTCCAGTACCCTTTTGGAATCATAAGTTTTCAAATGTATAATGTCATAATCAGTAAATGCATTCCATGTGTCGGAGAATAGGTCACCATATCCGTAAGAACTCTGAAAGTAGAAACAAAACAAGGTTTTAGGGCAATAAAAGGATACAACATGACTTTTCAAAGATGCAACTAAATACCTGAATTTGCCTGTGTTAAAAACTAACAATCCTATGCAAGTTCATAAAATCCATATAAGCAAAATGGATCTTCATCTTGGGCCACAGCAAATGCCTAATTTGATGAAATATCATCAGAAATAATTATCACAGTTATACTCTTAGCCATTAATAGTGTTCCATTTTTCTACCTTAACTTCTTTTATTCTCACATCGTTGCAGTTCAGGGTTTTTTCCTGTGAACATCTTATCCAAATTATAGATACACACAACACACACATATGCCACCGTTTGTACACACTCTGTTATGCTCAGTGTGCAAAAACCATCACGGTGAATGAAAAATACTTTGGAAAAAAATTTCAGAGCAAGAAAATGGGTTCAAAGTTTTAACAGTGGCTGCGTGCAGTGGCTCACGGCTGTAATCCCAGCACTCTGGAAGGCCGAGGCAGGCAGATCACTTGAGGTCAGGAGTTCGAGACCAGCCTGACCAATAAGATGAAACCCCATCTCTACTAAAAATACAAAAATTAGCCAGGCATGGTGGCATGTGCTTGTAATCCCAGCTACTCGGGAGGCTGAGACAGGAGAATCACTTGAACCCGGGAGGTGGGGGTTGTAGTGAGCGGAGATCATGCCATTGCACTCCAGCCTGGGCAACAAGAGCAAAACTCCATCTCGAAAAAAAAAGAAAGTTTTAACATTAAAAATATAGGCTGGTCACAGTGGCTCATGCCTGTAATTTCAGTACTTTGGGAGGCAAAGGTAGGAGGATCACTTGAGCCTTGACGTTTAAGGCTGCAGTGCGCTATGATCATGCCATATACTCCAGCCTGGGCAACAGAGCAAGACCTTGTCTAAAATAACGTCACACAACATAACATAACATAATATAACATAACATAACATAACATAAATATATATAATATATGTAATTCTATGAAATGTCCCCCCACCCATTGACTAGTGAATAAAAAGTGGTAATTTCCCATGAATAATAATGGTGTCAATAACAACTCTATATAATAATAATAGCATCCTACACACTTCCTATGTTCCAGGCACTGCTTTTGGGCACTTGACATTATTAATGCACATTAAGCCACCCACAAGCCTAACGAGTTGATAATATCATTTTCCCTATTTTGCAGATGAGGAAACTGAGACACATTTTAAGTCATTTGCCTACATTGCAAAGCAGCTGAGTTATAGAGCTGGGATTCAATCCAGCCTGTGCCGTCAGTTCCATCTGACAGCTGCCTCTCAGCAGGAATTAGTTATTTCTAGTATAATTACCACATGCTTTTTTTTTTTTTTTGAGAGGGAGTCTCACCCTGTCACCCAGGCTAGAGTGCAATGTCATGATCTGGGCTCACTGCAACCTCCACCTCCCAAGTTCAAGCAATTCTCCTGCCCCAGCCTCCCGAGTAGCTGGGATTACAGGCGCACACCGCCACACCCAGCTAATTTTTGTATCTTTTGATAGAGACGGGGTTTCACCATATTGGCCAGGCTGGTTTCAAACTCCTGAGCTCAAGTGATCCACCCACCTCGGCCTCCTAAAGTGCTGAGATTACAGAAACCACACCCAGTCTCATTTATTTTTTGAAAAGTAGTTAATTATGAGCTCCATTAGCTAAGAAGAAGATCAATTAATTTTTAAACGGTTTCACTTAGATTGAAAAATTCAGCCAATAGAAATCAGAAATATGCACTATAGCATTACATTCAAGCTCTATAGTTACACATTAAGTTCATGTCTTTTTATCTTTATAGCATTCTTTTCTCAGATTTTGAAAATTTTATGTTGCACATATTACAGTTATTTCAAAGTTATTGATATCTGTTAGATGTGAAAATAAAAAAAAAAAAAAGCCTTCTTTCCATGTTCCTCCAATGCCATTCTAATAAAGGCCCTTCTCAACACCATCTAAAATGAAATGTCCCTGTTCTGGCTCAATAATAAATAAAGGGCAAATAAAAGAAGTGATTCTAGATGGTTTCCTGAGATAAAATACCTCAGATAAAATAAAATACGTTTGAAAGGAAATTTTAATAATAAAATACAATAATCCTGACTGATCCTTCCTCAGGGAAGTCATACATTATTGAATAAGAACCACCTCCAGAAGCTTCTTTTCCATGTTTCCCAAGTCCAAATTATCCACCATTTGGGAAGGAGGGGCTTCTTCCTACACTCATGTTGAAGAATATTTGGATAGTCTTCAAGGTGACATAAAATTTCCTTTAGTGTGTCTCAAATTTAAACACGCACATAATCTATGACTTAGAAATTCCACTTAAAGGAATCTGTCCTACAGAAATGCTAGGATAAGCATGTGAAGATATAGGTATATTGAAAGGACGTTATGTGTTTACAGTGACATTTCAGTAAATAGCACAGAACTGGAAACAAAACTAAATGTGATGGGGGGTGGGGTGGGAAATGAATACATGCACTGATGCATGCCTCCAACTTCCAAAACATCCATTAAACAGAATACCATGTAATACCTAAAGGATAGCCCTAAAGGTACTGACTTAAAAAGAAATTCCAGAGATAACACTAAGGTGGCAATATGAGACAGAGAGTATATTTTCCATAAGAATATAAACATATTGGCCAGGCATGGTGGCTCATGGCTGTAATCCCAGTGCTTTGGGAGGCTGAGGTGAGAGGATCACTTGACGCCAGGAGTTCAAGACTGTATTAGCCAGTTTTCACACTGCTGATAAAGACATACCTGAGACTGGGAAGAAAAAGAACTTTAACTGGACTTACAATTCCACATGGCTGGGGAGGCCTCAGAACCATGGCAGGAGGTGAAAGACACTTCTTACATGGCAGCGGCAAGAGGAAATGAGGAAGAAGCAAAAGCGGAAAACCCTGATAAACCCATCACATCTCATGAGACTTACTCACTATCACGAGAATAGCATGGGAAAGACTGGCCCTCATGATTCAATTACCTCCCCCTGGGTCCCTCCTATAACACGTGGAAATTCTGGGAGATATAACTCAACTTGACATTTGGTGGGGACATAGCCAAACCATATCATTCTGCCCCGGGGCCCTCTAAATCTCGTGTCCTCATATTTCAAAACAAACCATGCCTTCCCAACAGTCCCCCAAAGTCTTAACTCATTTCAGCATTAACCCAAAAGTCCACAGTCCAAAGTCTCATCTGAGACAAGGCAAGTCCCTTCCACCTACGAGTCTGTAAAACCAAAACAAGCTAGTTACTTCCTAGATACGATAGGGATACAGGTATTGGGTAATTACAGCCGTTCCAAATGGGAGAAATTGGCCAAAACAAAGGGGTTACAGGGCCCACGCAAGTCCGAAATCCAGCATGGCAGTCAAACTTTAAAGCTCCAAAATGATCTCCTTTGACTCCACGTCTCACATCCAGGTTACGCTGAAGCATGAGGTGGGTTCCCACAGTCTTTGGCAGCTCTGCTCCTGTGGTTTTGCAGGGTACAGCCTCCCTTCTGGCTGCTTTCATGGGCTGCTGTTGATTGTCTGTGGCTTTTCCAGATGCACAGTTCAAGCTGTCAGTGGATCTGCCATTCTGGGATCTGGAGGATGGTGGCCCTCTTCTCACAGCTCCACTAGGCAGCACTCCACTAAGGACTCTGTGTGGGGGCTCCAACCCCACATTTCCCTTCCACACTGCCTTAGCAGAGGTTCTCCATGAGGGCCCCACCCCTGCAGCAAACTTCCGCCTGGGCATCTAGGTGTTTCCACACATCTTCTGAAATCTAGGTGGAGGTTCCCAAACCTCAATTCTTGACTTCTGTGCACCGCAGGCTCAACACCACATGGAAGCTGCCACAGCTTGGGGCTTCCACCCTCTGAAGCGACAGCCTGAGCTGTACATTGGCCCCTTTCAGCCATGGCTGGAGCGGCTAGGACACAAGGCACCAAGTCCCTAGGCTGCAAAGAGCATGGGGACCCTGGGCCCAGCCCACGAAACCACTTTTTCCTCCTGGGCCTCCAGGCCTGTGATGGGAGCAGCTGCCATGAAGGTTTCTTATATGGCTTGAAGACATTTTCCTCATGGTCTTGGGAATTAACATTAGGCTCCTTGCTATTTATGCAAATTTCTGCAGCCAACTTGAAATTCTCCCCAGAAAGTGGGTTATTTTCTATTACACAATCAGGCTGCAAATTTTCTGAACTTAGATGCTCTGTTTCCCTTTTAAAACTGAGTGTCTTTAACAGCACCAAAGTCAACTTTTGAAAGCTTTCCTGCTTAGAAATTTCTTCTGCCAAATACCCTAAATCATCTCTCTCAAGTTCAAAGTTCCACACATCTCTAGGGCAGGGCAAAATGCTGCCATTCTCTTTGCTAAAACATATCAAGAGTCACCTTTGTTCCAGTTCCCAACAGGTTCCTCATCTCCATCTGAGACCACCTCAGCCTGGATTTTATTGTCCATATCACTATCAGCATTTTGGACAAAGCTATTAAACAAGTCTCTAGGAAGTTGCAAACTTTCCCACATCTTCCTGTCTTCTTCTGAGCCCTTCAAACTGTTCCCGTCGCTGCCTGTCACCCAGTTTCAAAGTCACCTCCACATTTTCGGGTATCTTTTCAGCAACACCCCACTCTACTGGTACCAATGTACTGTATTAGTCCGTTTTCAGTCTGCTGATAAAGACACACCCGAGACTGGGAAGAAAAAGAGGTTTAATTGCACTTACAGTTTCACATGGCTGGGGAAGCCTCAGAATCATGGTGGGAGGTAAAAGGCACTTCTTACATGGTGGCAGCAAGGGAAAATGAGGAAGAAGCAAAAGTGGAAACCGCTGATAAACCCATCAGATCTCATGAGACTTATTCACTATCACAAGAATAGCACAGGAAACACCAGCCCCCAGGATTCAATTACCTCCCCCTGGGTCCCTCCCACAACATGTGGGAATTCTGGGAGATACAATTCAAGCTGAGATTTGGTGGGGACACAGCCAAACCGTATCAAGGACCAATCTGGGTACCATAACGAGATCTTGTCTCTACAGAAAATAAATTTAAAAATTAGCCAGATGTCAAATCAGAAGACAGTAATATATATATACACACACACACGTTATGACTATATATACTGTCACAACACATACATAACATATATATAGAAAAGAATAGCCAGGTATGGTGGCATGCACATGTAGTCCTAGCTACTTGGGAGGCTGAGGCAGGAAGATCAACTGAGCCCAGGAGAGCAAGGCTGCAGTGAGCCAGGATCATATTCCTGGACTTTAGCCTGGGTGACATATTTGCACTTATTAAAATAAAGAGAGTCCTGCAAGGGACTCACACACGTTAACTGTAGTTACCCTTGGGGGGAACAGGAAATTGGAGAGGAAGAAGGAGACTTTTTAAAAAACTTGACATACTTCTGTGTTGTTTGAACTCATTATAATCAGGTATTACTTTCATAATTAAAAAAGTAATCATGGCTGGACACAGTGGCTCACATCTGTAATCCCAGCACTTTGAGAGGCCGAGGCAGGTGGATCACCTATGGTCAGGAGTTCAAAACCAGCCTGGTTAACATGGTGAAACCCTGTCTCTACTAAAAATATAAAAATTAGCCAGGTGTGGTGGCACACACTGTCATCCCAGGTACTGGGGAAGCCGAGGCAGGAGAATCGCTTGAACCTCAGAGGCGGAGGTTGCGGTGAGCCAAGATTGCGACACTGCACTTGAGCCTGGGCGACAGGGCAAGACTCTGTCTCAAAAACAAACAAAAAAAAGTAATCATAAAGCTGTTCTACTTTTCAGCACAAGCAAATGTGGAAAGCCTGCAGTAATTTCTCCTTTTATTCATTCTGTTTAATAAAAGCAACCCTGCTGTGCTCAGAGAGGCATCTGAAGATGGGTCCCTCTATGCATGTTTGCAGGTTGGTGGCCTTGCCCATCCCACTGAGGATGCCACATGCTGAAGGGAGTAAACTGCAGAGCTTTTCAAGGAGGAGAGGGAAGGCCCCATAGGCTTCCTTGTGATGACAGTTTGGAAAATATCACCAAGATGTGGACTGCAGTCACAGCTACCTCCCTGCTCTTCCCTGGGCAAACTGCTCAACCAAGACCATCAGGACTCTGGCAACACCATCCGCTGTGAGGCATTCATGTCATAGTCGGCCTGCAGATCACAGTGCTGCTTAATTTAAGGCCTTACCAACAAAAGGAAAACAGCAGCCACACAAACCCTTACTTAGTGCCATCCCCATCCAACCTACCCTGTGGGCCTGAATTCTGGAGCGATCTGGCAGAGTTGCCTGTCCTGAGAACCTGGCTTAGTAAATGGCCTCTCTGACTAAGAGTGCGGGTTTAAAATGGATGCACATGGGGTGGCAAAGGAAGGGGGTAACATCGGGCATCCACCCTGCTGGGCTACACCCATCCTGCTTATCTGTGCCAGAGCTGAGGTCAAACTGCCCTCATGTCTCATGCTCGGCAGACTGAGTAACCTGGGGTCTTCACGGTGGCCGTGCATCCTACTCCAGCAGCCACAGAGAAGGGGAGGGTTGTAGGAGCTGGCTCACTTATAGTGAGCTAATGTGACTAAGTTATACTTAGCCCATTTGAGGAAGATGTGGAAATGCATGCAACAGGTACAAGGAAGCTTCTGGAAGGCATCTGATAAGTTTCTGTCAACTTAGTTTGGCAACTTACGTAGAGTCCTCTTCAGAAGACTTGAAGAAGACGACAGAGCACTGCCGTGTCTGAGCACAGGTCTGGGGTCAGGCTGCCTGGATGGAAACTTTGGTTCTGCCCTTGCTGACTGCATTATCTTAGAACACTCACCTGCTACTCAGGCCTCGGAGTCTTGTCTGTAAAATAAGCTAATGAAAACTCAAGTCCACGGGGGGTCATAAGCATGAAATCAAGTAACATAATTCATGTTAATTACAAAATTTAAAAATAGTTTTGTTTAAAAAGGGCAAAACAACCCTGAGTTAATAATTTAGGGCTTGTAATGGCTGGTGAGTGTAGCCTGACTTCACTGATACAAAAAAAAGAAAGGGACTGTCGTTCCCTTTGCTCACAAAACATTTCCAAGAAATGAAACTGCGGTGGCAGCAAAATTGAAATACAAGAGGAAAATGTAAATGCATATAGATGGAAAATAAAAGAAAGCATTAACGTGCCAACAATTATAGTCTCAGCAGACTTCAAATCTAACTCAAAGTCTAGGGAGCAGTGATCCCAAAAACCTTTTTACACAGCTCTACTACAAGCCTCTTATGAGTGAAAAAAGGGTCAGCAAAACTGTCTCTCCTTCTGCATGAGAATTTGACCTCCTGTTAACTAGCTAAGTCAGCTCTCTGCACATGACGACAGCTTGTGTCACCTGTGTGCCTAGGCAACACTGCTTCTGATCTAAAAAGATGCTTGATGGGTAAACTGCATCTGGACTGGGAAAGCCATGTTTCGGATTCCCTAAGTACACTGACTCCTGGAACCAGGCATGTCTCTTTCAGGGATCCTGGGGACTCTGCCAACACAATTGTGTCAGGAGATGTTGGCCCCTACAGGATATGAGGCTCTTAAGCCAAGGCATTGCCTGTACCTGCCCCAGGTGAATCTTGTCTCCTTGCATCTGAGCTGTGCTGTGTGAACTGCTAGCACTCCCTCCGGAAGAAACATCTGAGGCTGCCCTGCCAGCAAGCTGTGGTTCCCCTGCCACATCATCCTGAATAGACTCATACCAAGAGCCAAGCATATGAGTGTCGTGAGTCAGAATGTTGAGCGGAACCTTACATGACCCCTTGGTGGGTGTTCCAACTTCCCAGTTTAGGCAGCCTCTCTCATATACACTACAAACCATTTATTCTCCTTATTGTAATTGCCACAGTTAACATTCAGAGCACAAGTACTGCTTACCAGGCATGGTGACTGTTCACACATTATATGGTTCATTCTCAAAATGACACCTAGGTAAGTGTCATCATCTCATTTCAGAGCTGAAGATTCTGGGACACGCTTGGGGTTTCCTCAGCAGGTAGAGGGGCCAGATATGGGAAGAAGCAGGGAAAAGACAGGCAAAGAGAGAGAAGGAAAAAAAGACTGCACTAAAAACAAATAAATAGCAGGTGTCACTCAACACATGTATTCATGTGCATGCCTAAGACCTGCCCTATATAGTGAACTGAAACACACAGCATAATTCAGCACAAAGGACATAGTAACGAGGAAGCTGCTATTAAGCAAAGGCAGATGGTAAATGCAAAATGCCAAACAGTAAACAGAGGCAAGCACTTCCAACATAGGTTATACAGGTTGAGTGAATGACAGCTTTTTTTTTTTTTTTTTTTGAGGCAGAGTCTTGCTCTGTCACCCAGATTGCAGTGCAGTGGCACACTCTCGGCTCAATGCAACCTCCACCTCCCAGGTTCAAGTGATCTCCGACCACAGCCTCCTGAGTAGCTGGGACTACATGTGTGTGCCACCTCATCTGGCTAATTTTTGTATTTTTAGCAGAAACAAGATTTCACCATGTTGGCCAGGCTAGTCTCGAACTCCTGGCCTCAAGTGATCCACCTGCCTCGGCCTCCCAAAGTGCTGTGATTATAGGCGTGAGCCACCACGCCCAACTGAATGGCAGTCTTTCATATCTGTATCCCAGAGGAACACTGAGCCAAAGTCACTGAATCTCTGGCCTTTGGGGCTCCACCCACCCAGAAAGGGAAAGAAACCTTCCCCACTGCCTCATTCTAAAATTCAAAGAACGAAGGTACACACATACATACCTATCTGCCTATACGTATATGCACATGTCAACAAATACATGTACGGATACATTCACACCCATCCGCATAAGTGCGGGTGTGCATGTTGAAACGTATGTGTCTTTGAAAATTCTGTTTCACAACATCAGAGTCACACACTGATACAAGGGAAAGACAGTACTGAAGCGGAGAGCACATTCTTACTTACGGTGTCCCACATCACGATGTACACGTCAGTACTGAATGAGTTATTAACGTGCTGGGTAATATAAAGATTGATGAAATCACAGAAGTGGTGATACATGTTAACACCTAGTGTTGGAAAATGAAACTACATTAATTAACACCAAAGAGCACATGATCAAGCAAGTTTTATTCTATCCCATCTATTTACAGTTTAAGAGAATTTTAGTTTAAATAAATGGGGAAAAAAAATAACTGTTTTGTTTTCCCAAACATGAAATGATCTAGATACATAGGTAGTCCTCAATTTATGGACTGATAGGGTTTCAAAAGTCACTCTAAAATTGGTTATTTAAAATCAGGAATGCATTTTCCCATACATCCCAAGTAACAAGTGATCATTAAGTTCCCAGAAAAAAACAAGGTAGGTCTATTTAACTCAAAACTGAGTAGAACTACAGGGCCATGAAGTCAACTCATTATTTCTTCTGACTTTATTTATTTATTTATTTATTTTTTTGAGACGGAGTCTCGCTCTGTCGCCCAGGCTGGAGTGCAGTGGCGCCATCTCGGCTCACTGCAAGCTCCGCCTCCCGGGTTCACGCCATTCTCCTGCCTCAGCCTCTGAGTAGCTGGGACTACAGGCGCCCGCCACCACGCCCGGCTAATTTTTTGTATTTTTAGTAGAGATGGGGTTTCACCGTGGTCTCGATCTCCTGACCTCGTGATCCGCCCACCTCGGCCTCCCAAAGTGCTGGGATTACAAGCATGAGCCACCGCGCCCGGCCCTGACTTTATTTTTTTTAATCAGGGGTGGGGTCTTGCTATGGTGGCATGTGCCACCATGCCTAGCTTGATCATTTATTTTTTTAAGTCAATTAACGGGCCAGGCACAGTGGCTTACACCGGTAATCACAGCACTTTGGGAG
The DNA here is from genome assembly GCF_006542625.1 of Nomascus leucogenys. Taxonomy (NCBI): domain Eukaryota; kingdom Metazoa; phylum Chordata; class Mammalia; order Primates; family Hylobatidae; genus Nomascus; species Nomascus leucogenys. Next base: position 71,448,624 of record NC_044401.1, on the reverse strand, counting down.
GCTGAGGCAGGCCAATCACTTGAGGTCAGGAGCTCGAGAACAGCCTGGCCAACATAGTGAAATCCTGTCTCTACTACAAATACAAAAATTAGGCAGGCGTGGTTAGCCACTCAGGAGGCTGAGGCAGGAGAATTTGCTTGAACCTGGGAGGCAGAGGTTGCAGTGAACCAAGATCACACCACTGCACTCCAGCCTGAGTGACAGAGTGAGACTCCGTCTCAAAAAAAAAAAAAAAAAAATCAGTTAAGCAACATCTGTTCATCATGGAAGTACTGGCAATGATGGCAACTAACATTTTGGTAATTTTCATTCCTGTCTCTTTTTTCCCTATTTAATCATTACATACATCATTCCTGGAAAAATATTAACCAACTTTCATATAAAAGAGGTGAATGTCTTGTGTTCTGATTGAAAGAGAAGCAATTCTGGAGTAAGAAGTTGAATTCCAGCACAGCCATGCATGTGCAACATTCTTAGATGAGTTCATAAAGTCCCTAAGCTTTAGCTTCTCTATAGAAATGGGAAATAGTTACCTATGTGCCAGCTTTATTATGAGAAACCCAAACATAATACATCTTAAAGTACCCATCCCAGTGCCAGGCACATAGGAAGACCTGAATGAAGACTAGCTGGATCCCACCAGGTCAGATTGAGTGTAGAGGGCTGTGGGTGCCACTATTTGTAAGTTCACATGCCATTCATTAAAAAGAAACAGAACGTGCACCCTCTCCACTTAGGTATGCAGGACCCAATATTCATCCTGGAAATGTACAAATCTAAATGGGATGAAATTCCAAGAACTGACACTTAGAGCATGCATTTTAAAGGTGGGAAAATGCTGAGTAAAAAAAAAACAGGGACTCTCAAACGCAGAAATCATAAAATATTCTGACTTCATTCCCACAGTGAATAAAAACATTGTGTGCCAGAAATAACAGTATAAAAATGCTCTGTTTTTTTCAGCCTGGTATCTTAGATGATTGTTTGGAAGGGCTAATTTTTTCACCCAGAAAAATCTTGGCAAAGAATATATTTTCAACTTAAGAAAAATAAAGTTCTATCAGAATCCATCCTCTTTTCCCAGGTTAGCCACAGAGCACACATGAGCTCTTTCACATAACATTTAGTGAGTTCCTAACAGTTGCTGAGGAATGCAGCAGGCACAAATCACTGCTTGGGGCTGCAAGAATTTATAAACAGAGAAGAAAACATAAGCTCCATCCTTGAGAAATGTGCCCCCTAATGAATCCTGTCTGTAGAATGCCCATTTCCCTAAGGTACAAGTTAACATGAAAAGCAAAACTGAACCAGGCACAGTTACTCACACCTGTAATCCCAGAACTTTGGGAGGCCAAGGCAGGAGGATCACTTGAGCCCAGGAGTTCAAGACCAGCCTGAGCAACCCATCTCTACAAAATGTATTTTAAAAACTAGCCAGGCATGGTGGTGCATACGCCTGTGGTCCCAGCTACTTGGGAGGCCAAGGTGGGAGGATCACTTGAGCCCAGGAGGTTGAGGCTGCAGTGAGCTGTGATCATGCCACTGTACTGCAGCCTGGGCAATACAGCAAGACCTGTCTCTAAAGAAAGAAAAGTAAAATTGGAAGACAGCATAAATTAGAAGAAAAAAGCAGAGTTATGAATATAGGAAAGAAATAAGACATGTCTACTCTAGCCTATTATTCTCACTTTATATACTTTATTGTATAAGTATCTGCATACATTTAATAGCTCACACATATTTGCCACTTTTACAGGTGGATCAGTGTTTTCTTTGCCCCTTTTTAATTTGCATATTTTAAAAACGAGTCAAAACCTGGAAAACAGCATTTTTACTTGCTCTTATTTCAAAAACCTAAACTTGTCTGATTTCTGAATTTAACACTTTGTAATATAAGAATTATGACTTCAGAAGGCAGAGCACATTAAAACCATGATCAATAAATTATAGTAATTCTGAAATATTTGTGACAGAGGCTGTCTGTATTTCACTGTAAACCTAACCTCTCCTGAATTTTGATATGATCTAGCACAGTAATCCCTGTCTGTCATAATGAGAGAGATAAAATGGTACAATCTGTGTTTCTCCTCTCCAGTGTAACTAGTTCACAAAGTTAAACCTCTGCTTGCAAGCTGAGAAAGAGGCTATAAGTATAAATGATAAAATAATTTTAATTTTATTTCAAGAATAAATTACACTGGTAATTTCCAGAAGAATTTTAAGTTCACTTTAGTCATGGAAACGATACAGAAAGTTTGCCAGCACAGGGACACTTCTTTCCCATCCATACTATACAAACGGCTTTTGATTTTTTTTAATTGTTTTTAAATTTTTCATGTTTTTTAAGACAGAGTCTTGCTCTGTCACCAGGCAGTGGCACGATCTTGGCTCACTGCAACCTCCGCCTCCTGGGTTTAAGCGATTCCCCTGCTTCAACCTCCTGAGTAGCTGGGACTACAGGCACCTGCCACCAAGACCAGCTAACTTTTTGTATTTTTTTAGTAGAGATGGGGTTTCACCATGTTGGCCAGGATGGTCTTGATCTCCTGACCTCGTGATCTGCCTGCCTCGGCCTCGGCCTCAAAGTGCTGAGATTACAGGTGTGAGTCACCGCGCCCAGCCTGGCTTTTGATTTTAAACATCTTTTAATGAAAGACAACCTAAACCAAGTGATTAGAGAAACCAGATGGGGTAAATTTCATTACAAAAGGCATAAATATACCTTCATCTCTCGTCCTTTGATTTTGGTTCAGTCCTTTGATATAAATGTGAAAATTTCTTCTAAAATGCCAAAGGTATAAAATAATGGGAAGTGCAAACTAGCTCATCTACTTCTTCAGAGAAGAAAGCAAAAAAACAAGTTTACTGTTTGTCATACTGCTTCCAAAAAATTCATAGAGAATTACTACATCCAAAAAAAGGAATAATATCTCATTAACAAATACACAAATAACAGACAAAGTAACTTCTCACCTGCATCTAATTTCATGAAATATGTTGGTTTTTCAATGACAATGTCACATTTAGCATCTTCTATAGGTCTGAAGTTGAGCTGAGTATAGCTTTGTAGCTCAGCAAACCTGAAATTATGAATTGGGACATGACTTCAAACTGATTCTCCCAAACTTCCTATTACAACATTGTAACTTAGGATCTGTTCATTAGGCAGATTTTACCTCTAACTGGTAGAGACACGCCTATGGACACCTGTAACTTCTAAAACTTACTGACATTTATATAGGTTGTTATCAATTTTAATGTTAAGACAAGGAACAGGCTGGGCGCGGTGGCTCACACCTGTAATCCCAGCACTTTGGGAGGCAGTCAGATCACGAGGTCAGGAGATCAAGACCATCCTGGCCAACATGGTGAAACCCCATCTCTACTAAAAATACAAAAATTAGCTGGGCATAGTGGTGCGCACCTGTAGTCCCAGCTATACTCAGGAGGCTGAAGCAGGAGAATCGCTTGAACCTGGGAGGCAGAGGTTGCAGTGAGCCGAGATCACGCCACTACGCTCCAGCCTGGGGACAGAGCAAGACTCTCTCTCAAGAAAAAAAAATGACAAGGAACAAAAATGATTTTAAAATTCAGTCTTATGTGCAAGATAGTTAGATTGGGAACTTACCACACAAAGAAGATATTAATATATTGGGTTGGCTAAATAACCTACCAGTAAAATGAGAAGACTCAAAAGATTTCCTAAGGAGGCTCAATAAGAATAATGAGCCAGAGAAACTCTTGACAGACTTCTTGGATTCTGAGAGACAGCATTCCAAGAATCACCCGGTGCCTCAGAAAGACAGCAGAGACAGCTAAGTGTCCCAGAAGAAAGCAAATTTATCTCTTGGAAAACATCTTTGGAAGCCACATAGCACAATTTTCTTCCAAACAAAAGAAGACAATACCAAGCATGTGACAATTGTGGAATATTTAGAGTCAACACAAAGATCGTCTGTACCTCTTCCTTAAGATCATACCTCATGTAAAACAAATATCAATAGATCTTTTTGAAACACAATGCCATATAAGTACCGCGCGCTAACCAATTGCGCCACTGGAGCACCCAATACCTAATGCTAAATGACGAGTTAATGGGTGCAGGAAATCAACATGGCACATGGATACATATGTAACAAACCTTCCCAGACGTTTGTTACATATGTATCCATGTGCCATGTTGATTTCCTGCACCCATTAACTCGTCATTTAGCATTAGGTATCGTCTGGGAAGTGAGGAGCGCCTCTGCCCGGCCACCCATCGTCTGGGAGGAAGTGACGAGCGCCTCTGCCCGGCCGCCCCGTCCGGGAAGAAGTGAGGAGCGCGCCTCTGCCCGGCCACCCATCGTCTGGGAAGTGAGGAGCGCCTCTGCCCGGCCACCTATCGTCTGGGAGGTGAGGAGCGCCTCTGCCCGGCCGCCCCGTCTGGGAGGAAGTGAGGAGCGCCTCTGCCCGGCCGCCCCGTCCGGGAGGAAGTGAGGAGCGCCTCTGCCCGGCCGCCCCGTCCGGGAAGAAGTGAGGAGCGCCTCTGCCCGGCCGCCCCATCTGGGAAGTGAGGAGCGCCTCTGCCCGGCCACCCATCGTCTGGGAAGTGAGGAGCGCCTCTGCCCGGCCGCCCCATCTGGGAAATGAGGAGAGCCTCTGCCCGGCCACCCATCGTCTGGGAAGTGAAGAGCGCCTCGGCCCGGCCGCCCCGTCTGGGAAGTGAGGAGCGCCTCTGCCCAGCCGCCCCGTCTGGGAAGTGAGGAGCGCCTCTGCCCGGCCACCCATCGTCTGGGAAGTGAGGAGCGCCTCTGCCCGGCTACCCATCGTCTGGGAAGTGAGGAGCGCCTCTGCCCGGCCGCCCCGTGTCTGGGAAGAAGTGAGGAGCGCCTCTGCCCAACCGCCCCGTCTGGGAGGTCTGCCGCGGAGGCCGGAAGCAATGTGGGGGCTGGACGTGGTGGCTCACGCCTGTGGTCCCGGCACTTTGGGGGGCGAGGCGGGTTGATCACTTCGGGCTAGGAGTTCGAGACCAGTCTGGCCAACTTGGCGAAACATGAAAAATACAACAGACAAACCAACCAACCAACTCAGTGACAACAAAACAGGTCTACCCTGGAGTCATACTCTAATTTTTTCTATTTTCCTCCCTTTCTGATCCTTTATCCCACTTTCTTTTTCTTCCTCTTCCTTCTCCCTCTTCTTTGTCAAATAGAGGATTGAGTTATTATCACTGATCCATATAAAGTCCCTCTCATTTATTTTAACTCCCACCCCCCATTTCTATTCCCCGACTTCCCATGTGTAACCTTCCTAATATGTTTGATACACATCTTTTTGTTTGTATGTATTTTTAGAAAATGTTTATTTTGTGTGCAAAAAAAATTAATAAAAAAAACATATGCAACAAACCTGCACATTGTGCACATGTACCCTAAAACCTAAAGTATAAAAAAAAAAAAAAAAAAAAAAAAAAACTAAGAGAAAAAAATAAAAAATAAAATAAAATCTTACTTGGAAAAAAATATATATATAAAAAAAATAAAATATAAAAAATAAAACACAATGCCAAAATAGTGTGGTGGTTTCAAACACAGGTCTACAAACTCTTTAATACCTCCCCCTTCAAGAGGAGAAAGCTAATTCCCTCCCTTTAAGAGTGGGCTGGACTTAGTGACTCAATCCTTACGGGCAGAATACAGCAGAGCTGACGGTAGGTCACTTCTGGGATTAAGCTATACAGTACTGTGGCTTCCATCTCAGAGCATGCTCTCCCTCAGACCATGTGCTCCTGGGAAAGCCAGGAGCCACGCTGTGGGCAGCACTAGGGAGAGGCCCGTATGATCAACACTGAAGTCCCTGGCCAAGAGGAGCCGAGGCTTACAACAACCTGAGTGAGTTGAGCAGCAGATTCCCCAAGCCCAGGTTGAGTCTAGAGATGGCTACAGCCCTGGCCAACTCAGCCAAGCTGCTCCCAAACCCTGACCCTCAGAAGTATTGTGAGATAATAAATGTTTGTATTTTAAGCTGCTAAATTTTAGAGTGATTCGTTATACAACAATAGCTAATAAACACAAATATACCCTAGGGTACACTTTGGAATAACCTGTCACACAGCAATAAGTAACTAATACAATTATGCCCTGAGCAACTACCATGTGGAATCAAAGATCAGAAAGTACCAGGAATCAAAAAGCCCACCTGAATATAGAAACTACCTCTTGTAAAAGTCTGCTAAGTGACTCGAGAGACTGCATTGCAGACCGCAAAATGCCAGATAAATGTGTGGTAGATTTATTATCCTGAATGATCTGCAGCCAGGCAGTGAGGCCTCTTTAAGGAAAAAAAAAAAAAAAAAAGATTTGCTCAGCATGAATTTTTTTTTTTTTTGAGACAGGGTCTTGCTCCATCGCCCAGGCTAGAGCGCAGTGGTGCAATCACAGCTCACTGCAGCCTCGACCTCCTGAGCTCAAGCAATCCTCCCGCCTCAGCCTCCCAAGTAGCTACGATTACAGGGGCATGCCACCTCGCCCAGCTAATTTATTTTTATTTTTTAGAGATGAGGTCTCATCATGTTGCTCAGGCTGGTCTTGAACTTCTGGCCTCAAGTAATACTTCTGCCTTGGCCTCCCAAAGTGCTGCGATTATAGGCATGAGCCACCATTCCCGGCCTTGGTATGGACATTTGACCTTACAAATTAACATTATGTAAGTAACCTATGTGACTATACAGGAGTAGCAGGAGAGTTTCTTTGGGATGATGGAACAATTCTGCATCCTGATTGTGGTGGTCCCACTCCCCATCCTCTTCCCCCTCCCTCTCCCTACCTACATACCCGCACCTACACATGTGATAAAATTTTAATGAGTGCAGGTAATTGCTAGCGAAACCTGCACAAGTTAATTCTACCGTACCAATGTCAATTTCATGGTTGTGATCATTGTGCCACGGTTATATGAGATATTATCATTAGAGGAAGCTCAGGGAATTAGACAACGTACAAGTTCTCCTTGTAGTATGATATGGTTTGGCTGTGTCTCTACCCAGATCTCATCTTGAATTGTAGCTCCCATCATGGCAGGGACCCGGTGGGAGGTAACTGAATCATGGGGGTGGGTTTTTCCTGCGCTGTTCTCAAGATCTGATGGTTTTATAAAGGGCAGTTCCCTCTGCACACGCTCTCTTGTCTGCTGCCATATAAGACATGCCTTTGTTCCTCCTTTGCCTTCTACCATGATGGTGAAGCCTCCCCAGCCATGTGGAACCATGAGTCCATTAAACCTCTTTCCTTTATAAGTTACTCAGTCTTGGGTATAATATATACTATTTTTAAACTTCTATGAGTCTAAAATTATTTTAAAATACAAACTTTTTAAATTCAAAAAGCTGGCCAATGATGTTAACAGTCAGAGTAGCATTTACCTTTGGAGAGGGGGATGGGGGTAGAGCCTGGGAGGGAGACTGAGGTGCTGACAATGTTCTATTTTTGGACCTGGGTAAAAGTTACATGGGTGGGTTCACTTTTTCACAATCCAAACTGTACCTTTTTCTATATGCTTTTACATACTTTAATATCTGTGTATTGTTTTTTAAATGTGTTCCCCAAAACACATTTTTATTTTTTAGATTTGAGGTCTCATCATGTTGCCCAGACTGGCCTTGAACTCCTGGGCTCAAGTAATACCTCTACCTTGGCCTTCCAGAGTGCTGGGATTATAGGCATGAGCCACCATTCCTGGCCTTGGCATGGACGTTTGACCTCAAAAATTAACATTATGTAAGTAACCTATGTGACTTTGTTAAGTGAATAAAACTTGGCAATTGTGAGTTAATAAAAATGGATTTTTGAGCTGATTTTTTTCTTTCATTAGCAAACAGTAAGTACTATATCTACTATTAGAAACACATATTTAATTCAGATGCAACTGAGGGATTCACTCAGTTGCTGTCACTTCCCAGAAGCTCATGCCAAATGATGTACAAATGAAGTAACATTTTCCATTTGAGAGTCCCCATTAATATCTGCAAGTGCCATAAATAAAGGCAAATATTTCTGAAACAGATACGTTAAAAATATCTTACCATGATTGCAGAGGGCTTTTGCGCTGACCTTCAGACATCAATGTACGGATGTCAAGTTTACAGTGCCCTCCAATTTCACCACTCTGGAAAAAGTCCTCCTTAAATCTGGTGTAAAACAAAACATTAAGTTGAGTTCAGAAAACTTCTTCATGACCCAAGCACGTGGGTTGTAACTAAAGTGGATTACCAATTTCCAAACTCAATTTTTTAAAAGAATTTAACTATTTATAATAGAAAATTTCAAGTGTATATGAAAGTAACAGAATCATATCAGGACCCTAATGTATCCACAACCCAACTTTGCAATGCGATTAACTCGTGGCCTGTCTGAGTCATCCATCCCCCACCCATTCCCCAACCCCTCTGCCATATCATCAAAAACAAATTCAAGATATATCCCTTCAGTGAGGCTTGGTGGCTCACACCTATAATCCCAGCACTTTGGGAGGTTGAGATGAGAGGATCACTTGAACTCAGGAGTTTGAGACCCGCCTGGGAAACGTTGGAAGACCCCATCTCCTCAAAAATTAAAAAATTAGCCAAGCCTGGTGGTGCACTTCTGTATCCTAGCTACTTGAGAGGCTCAAGTGGGAGAATCACTTGGGTTTGGGAAGTCACAGCTGCAGTGAGCCATGATTACACCACTGCACTCCAGCCTGGGCAACAGAGCAAGACCCTGTCTCAAAAAAAAAAAAATTCCTGGATCTGAAAATATTTCCGAATTTATACTAGATGTTAACATTAACCACTTAAGTACCTGTCATGATTTCTCTTGATGTTTCTTAAATCAAGGTAGAGATGGGCTGCTCTGCAGTACTGAAGAAAACGGGAACACACCAGACTTGAGTCACTCTGAAGGTTGGGCAAAAGAAAAGAATGACTCTGAGTATTAACACAGCAAAGACTCATCCTGACTTGCTAGACATGGTGACAGCATGGATACCCTCACGTTCAAACCACATGACGTGGTAAGGAAAGCTCTCCAAAGACTGCATCTGCTGAAGGATATTTTCTCCTTCCCAGCAGACCCTGGCCAAGCATACTTTTGCCAGTTTCCCACTTTTAAGTTACCACGGAGAACTCCCAAACGATCTGTCAGCTCAAATTTTAAAGCCAAGAACTGTATATGTGGCTCAGTTCAGTCCCCTTTAAAAGAAAAAAAAAAAGCACCCAGAACCAGTACTACTACCCCCACAGCTATATGAAAAAGCAGCTTCCAAAAGCCAAGAGAAATAAGGAAAAACGCACACGTAAGAGACATTAAAAGCAGGGAGGGAAGTTTGCCAGTTTTAATAAGAGGTACTTTCTGCAAACCGTAAAACTTGTGGGAGCCTCTGTCTCAACAGCAACATGAGGGCAATATTTTCTAAATAATTGAAGAAAGGAGTTGAAGAGTCAGCTACCAGAGCCTGATTCTATTTCAACCAATCTGGGTTATGCTGAGAACTTGAAAAACTTTTATCTGCTCTGGGTTTTATTTATAGATTTAAATGCCATTTTAACTGTTTTTCCCACAACTCCCAATGAACACAAAGCCTTAATCTTGACCTGCATGGTGTTTTGGAGTCTGTAGTTGGTAAAAGACTGCAATGGACGAATGTCTGTGTCTCTGCCAAATTCATATGTTGAAATTCTAACCCCCAATGTGATGATACTGTTTAGAAGCTACCCAGTCTATGGTATTTTGTTATAACAGCCCAAACAACTAAGACAAGGATCACACTCTGTTAGCACAAAGCAAATCAAGGTAAATCTTAGTCAAAAGAACATTCTACAAGCCACCTTGAAAGAGGAGTGCAAGATAGGGGTTGTCATTATTCTCTTGCCCTTTCCATGTGAACAGCTAGACTTGAGCCAAATGTGCAAGACAGAACAGAACTCTGTTAAAGACACCCTGCAGCCGTGCAGTTTAATGACATGCCTCACAACCTCGGGCCTCATTCACCTTGCTAGAAGGCTCAAAGCTCTATTACGTGACACCCTCCAATAGCTCTATAAAGTATATACTCAGTTTTTGAATGTGAGTAAATTAAAAAATTTTTTTAGTTCTCCAGGGTGGTTGGAGATCGGAGGCCCCTGAGATGTCAGAGAGTCAGGGTTCAGGATCATTGAACAGTGTACCTTAATCGTAGGTGCTTACAACTTCATCAACCTTTAAAAAATAATGCTGAGCCCTTTGCTGGGAACCAGGCCCTGCTGCACTGAGCATTTTTATCTGCAGAACCTCATTTCTTCCTTACCATATGCTACATAATGGGCATGGCTTTAAGGCAGAGGAAATTGAAACAAGGAAAGCCTAAGTACCTTGTCTAAGACTCAGGATCTGAACTGTAGTTGAGAGCCTGCTCTTGTATTTACTACCCCAAATCACCTCCTGACAACGTGTTTATCTGATCTACCGAGGTACGATATGGTATGGTTGAAAGCAAACTGGAAAAAAATCTGCATTTTAATCCAAGAAGTATAATTAATTCTAAAAGGTAGCTGTGCAGTCTCGGAGAAGTTGCTTAACTCCTCTGAAGACCCTGTTTTCCATACTGATAAAGTGGCATCAGTAGTATCTGCTATAACGCTGATGAGCATCAAACCAGGTAACACACAGAAAAGCTTTCTGCAAACTGTAAAGCTCTGGGCAAATATAGAGCAGTATGGTGGTGTTATATCATCTGTCCCAAACTATCTGAGAATGAATTTGTAAAGATGCAATTTATCAATTTCTCTTCTTTAGCACACGTTTGGGGGAAAGATTCTAAACCTAAAAATATTTCGACTGTCTTAAAATATGACTATCTGATAAATGTGGGATAAGGAGGACAGGGTTTCCAAAGGAAAGAGAACAACCTATTTGGAGAAGTTACATAAAATTCTACGCCAGTAACTAAGTGAGAGTGAGGAATTCCTTTCACAGTGCCGTCTATCTTGTTATTACATTACAATCTAAATGATAAACATTAAAAATCAATAATCAATAAGTAATAAAAATAAAATAGCTTAGTTGGGCACAGCGGCTCACACCTGTAATCCCAGCACTTTGGGAGGCTGAGGTGGGTGGATCCCTTGAGGTCAGGAGTTCGAGATCAGCCTGGCAACATGGCGAAACCCCATCTTTACTAAAAATATAAAAATTAGCCGGGAGGGGTGGCACGCGCCTGTAATCCCAGCTACTCAGGAGGCTGAAGCAGGAGAATTCCTTGAACTCCGGAGGCAGAGGTTGCAGTGAGCCGGGATCACGCCACTGCACTCCAGCCAGGGCAACAGACAGAAACTCCGTCTCAAAAATAAATAAAATTAAAATTAAATAAACAAGCTTATTTAGTAAGGAGCAAAACACCCACCGTTTCCTTAGGCTGACAGAGCACATGCATCTCCTCCAGCCTCTCTCTGGCATATCCAAAGTCAGCTTGTTTCCAAAATATGTCCTCAGCTGACTCAAGAGTGTCCGTCCTATTTGCAAATAAAAATATTCTGTGTTTTTTTTTCTTTTTACTTTTTTTGGACCTTGAATTTTCATTCTAAAGGTTAAAATGCTAGAGGTTCCTTATTACTTTAACTTTGTTACAGTATACTATCACAGTTTTTCCAAAACTACGCCTTACTACATGGAGTTACGAAACCAAGTTATTCACAGAATTATTCCTTTATCATAAAATATGTAACAGACAGGTATGAAGTTATCACCTGAAACTGAAGACAATGATGCATTCTTAATTACTATATTTTCTTTACCTCATTAACACTGCATGTATTGGAAGTACTAATTATACTTAATTCTCCCAGGAATAATCAAGAGGAAACCATCCATTTATCTTCTTAGTATACACTGGGGGAAAAAATTATCTATGGTCCTGGCTGTTTCTCCCTCTGGCAGAGGAAATGGCAGATATTCCTATCCCAGTGTGAAATAGTCAAGTTGAATTCATGACTGTGTAAGCAAATTCATATCTAAATGAATTACTATCTAAAACCAAAAGAATCTAGCTGGAAATTAGGGCATCAACATACACTGTACAGAAAGAGGAAGACTTGAAGAGGGTATTCCATATGGAAACTTACCATCCCATGTCGACATAGCTGCAAACTGGGTAACCAAACCTGAACTCTGGTTTGCAGGATTTCTCATAACCCCAGCAGTACTTTAGCTTTTCTAGGTGTTTCTAGAACATAAAACTTACACTGATTTCCCTTCCTCTGACATTTAGAGAAGACGCTTAGATTTTTCCATTAAGAAAACAAATCATTATATAGCATTCACATTTACATTTATAATACGTATTCTTATAGAATAAATTTAAAACTCACAGTCAATTCTAAAAAGAGCAGCCTCAAGGTTCTTAACAATCCTCCTTACTCATCACCCCCACCATATCGGTCCCCTAACCGAAAGTCTGGGCTTTACCTAGACGCTCAAAGACCACTTGAATTTGAATTTCTTGAAGTAGCTTAAGAAACCACCTTTCTCAGTGAGCAAGCGGATTCTAAAATCAGTCCCTAAAAGACATATAAACTGGAATTTGTGCTACCAAAGGAATCACAGCTAAAGTGCATCAATCAGCAACCTCTCTCAGCAATCAAGATCAGCAGAGACCCCACAACACATGGACAACTCTGCCACCCTTGGGAACCACCCAGCTGCTGCTGGCCAAGGAGCTCAGAATGCTCTTCTGCAAGGCCCCAGGAGCAATGCTGGTCTGATTCCCAGGTCTGCTTTTCCATATGCTTCCTGTGCCAGCACCATGGGAAAGGAAGTGTCTCACAATGCCCAGCTTTGATCTCTGGGGCCCTCTGAGATGTCTTAATGGGCTCCTATTTGAGGCCTTTCCAACTCCTCTAAAACAGAAAGAAAGCCACAGAAACTGGCTTAATTATGTGGAGACAGAGGCTGAGGTGCTATTACTGAAATTAAGTGCTAAGTGATCCTCTTATGTGCGGTTTAAGAAGAGGTGTGAAATTCTTTAGTTACTTTAACAAGATGTTCTTTCCTGCATAAAATCTAATTGCTTCTTTAGAGTTTACAAACAGTATTGGCTACTTAGTTGTTTCAGAAGTGATTTCGATTTTAAATTTCTCTCTTATGAATGGGACATAATTTTAAGCAGTTTAGTCACTTAGAAGTATTATATGAAATTGAAACAATGATTAACTTATACAGTGACAACCGAAAATTAGAATTCTGCCTTCAGTTTCAGGTTATAAAGCGGAACCTGTAAGCCAGCTGAAATTGCATCCTCACAAACATAAGGAGAGAAGAAATAATATCTACCTTATATGGACAAAGAGAGTCTTTCTTACAGACAGTGGCAATATGCCTATTGTTGTGCAAAAAGAAGGGAATGTGCTCCTCTGGCAGGCGGATGCTGGCATAGTCATACAGAGGTTCGCCCGGAATGCCGTGAGTATCAGGAGGAGCTTCATTCTGACCACTCAGTGAGACTTCATGAAGTAAGACTCCAAAGACAAACAACATTAACATAGCAACCTGCAAACCTGGAGATCAAAATGAAGACAACTTTGTTAACAAATCTCCTTTAAAAGTCAAAACAACAACAACAACAACAAAACAAACGGTCAAGGGCTAAGTATAATTACAAAGCACTTTGCTATCCCACTGAATAATGTTCCTTTATTCCATTTTTTCTGAGCACTTGCTTGGTGCCAGGCACCACGTTAGCAAATGGGTATACAGAGGTGAACAAAACAAGAAAGAGCCTTGCTCTCATGGTGCCTTAAACCTAGTACAACTGGCATAAACAAGCAATCAAATAAACAACTTCAGCTGATGACTGGGCCTGTGAATCAAACCAACTAGGGACCAGCAAACTTTTCCAGTAAAGGCGAAGCAGTAAATATTTTTGGCTGTGCCAGACCTAAGATCTCTGTGGCAACTACAAAACAATGCCTCTGTCCAGAAAGTAGCCGTGGTCTATTATAAAAGAATGGATGAGGCTGTGTTCCAATAAAACTTTTTAACTTACAAAAATTATGGAAGGGCTTGATAGGATCAAGTTTAGTGATACCTGAAATAAAGTAAAGTAATATGACAGACAACATAGCATGGTGAACATTTAAAGGTTAACCACCTGGATTTGAATTGCAAATCTGCAACTTCCCAGCTGTAAGACCTTGAACAAGTTACTGAACCTTTCTGCACCTAAGCTTTCCCATCTGTAAAATGGAAATAATAATAAACCTTCATCATAGAGCTGTCGTGAGTTAAATGAGTTAATTATTGGTAAAGTGTTTAGAAAACTACCTGGCACACACTAAATGCTATGGAAGTGTTTATTAAATAAATGTTTAAAGCCATGTGGGGCAGAGAAGGGGCCCAAATAACATTTAAGCTGAGATCTGAATGATGAGGAGGGGAAAAGTATCCACGAGAGAGTAAAGGGAGTGGGATGGCTCTGAGCAAGTGTGTGTCTGCTGAATAAAAAATTACAATCACAATCAAGGTGTGAGCACAGACAATGTTCCAGGAGCGCTTCCGTACACAGGATGCCCTTGTGAAGCTTACATGCTAGTAGGTATAATAATCAGCTATAATAGCTAAGACTTAGAAACTCCAGAACTGACATTAAGCAGTCTGCCTCAAAGACTGTGCCCTTAAGCTCTCCCGTCATGCCTTTACATTGTGAACAGTGATAATGGTCACAAACCTCACTGCACTTCTAACTCACCCAATAAGTGTTAAATCTCTTGGACCAGATTTCTCCTATATATCCCAGACAATGATCCTGCCATTCTCAGGTCACTTTAGTGGGATCTTTGTTTTTTTGTTGTTGTTTTTTTTTTAAGTGCTCTTTCCGCTGGATGACAGAGTCTTAATATACATTGGATGTTCATCAGCTAGGACTGCTGTTTTCCTGGGTCATACCGGAAAACCCATCTTTGGAAATCAGTCTTCATTGATTATGGGCTATGAAGATGGAGCCTTTAGAAACAGACTGCAGGCCTGTAATAGTAGCACTTTGGGAGACCGAGACTGGCAGATTGCTTGAGTCCCTGAGTTCGACACCAGCCTGGGTAATGTGATGAAACCCGGTCTCTGCTAAGAATACAAAAAATCAGCTGTAGTCCCAGCTGAAGTGGGAGGATCACTTTAGACTGGGGAGTCAAGGCTGCAGTGAGTCCTGATCTCGCCACTGCACTCCAGCCAGGGCAATGCGAGGGAGACTCTGTCTCAAAAAAAAAAGAAAGAAAGAAAAGAAAGAAAAGGAAATTGACTGCTATGTTCCATCAAACCTCAAGTTCCAAGGCCATGGAATTCTAAGTGAACAGCGGGGACATCAAAAAGAAATCCTTTTTCCCCCATTTTTCCCCCCTGGAATAGTTAAGTATTGTGGTTTTTCACTTTGGCAGCCCTCAAGAGTATGGTGTTATCTGCTGTAAATCTGATCTGAATTATAATAACATTTTCACTTGGAGCTTTTATCCAAGAATGAGTTGACAACAGTTTCATAAAAATTTAAAAACACGTATTAATAGTAACAATGACTCTACTTGTAACAAAAATATATACCTCTTCAATCTTCAGAACCACTCAGAAGCTTCTGTGATGTTTCCGGTCTCTAAAACCTGTCAGAAATGAAACATGTTACCTTAAAAGGATGCCAAAGTAAACCTGATCATTCAGGTGATGTTGTGAATTAAAGGAAATATTAAGAAAGAAAATAATGTAACGGGATAACCCTCAGCCAGAAGGCCTGGCCGGTGGTGCGCTTTCTTTTCCTTAATGAATACCACACTGCTATACGCGAGTTCATGGGCACCACCCCCAACACAGCAACTGGGACCAGATTCCAATGGGGAACAGGAGGAGGTGGCCCACTTTCTACAAGCATCCACTGGAACTGACCAACAGGATACATAGTGGATCAAACATTCCCAGAAGCAAACAACTTTCCCATTCTCACAGCAGTAATCCCGCTGGCTGAATCACAGGGCTACCCACCTAGAGTGGTGAGCCTGAGGGTTCCCAGGCCTTCCTATTTTTTGACTTGTCCTTCCTGGTAATAAAGTCATTGTTATGACCAAGCCCTGACCTTTGGTTATCCAAGTCCACTGTCCTCCAGCGAGCTCTGGCCATCACTAAACTCACCGATCAGTGGAGAAGTAACGCTTAGGCGAGGGAAAACATCTAAAGACGCAGATCAGAAAGCTGGCGTCTGGCGAGGGCATGTACCCACTTGCATAACGCGGCTGGGGGTGGCTACTGGGCCTGGCACAAAGCCTTCCTGGTGTCCGTCCTCCTGCAAGGCCCGCGGGGATGGGTGGTGCACTCCTCCGGCACAGGGACGCTTTAGTGGCCAGGTTACTTTTCCTTCAGATCAAAGCAGCTGGACTCACTCCACTCCAGAAACCCTTGATTCGATTTCCACAGGCCTAATGAGGAAGGAAAAAAGGGAAACATCTGAAAGATGATGGATAGGAGGCAAAACCTGGGGTTGACACAGCGGGCGAAATGGGGCGATGTCGCAGAGCGAGAGAGCTTGGAAAAGTTTAAAGAAGACAGTGGGCAAATGGAAAGTTCAACCCGTGAGTCTCCGAATGACTCCTCAACGGCTGGCCCCTACTTGTACCAAAAAGTCTCTCGGCGCGTGCCAGGCAGGGCTCAGGAAGTGCTCGGCTGCCCGAGAACCCAGCTGTCCCCATGAACGTCAGTCCCGGCCCAGAGCTGAGGGGTCAGTGGCGAGCGCCCCGCCGCGGCTGAGACGCCGCGCTGGGGTTCTGGACCCGGGGCGCCGCCAGGGACTGCTTCGGGGTCGGAGATCTCCCGGGGCCGCCCGCCACCGTGCACCGCGGCGCCCCGGGTCCCCAGCGCGCCTGGGAGGGGCCCCGGGGAGCGGCTCCGCCCCGGCTGGAATCTTGGTCAACGCGGCTAGGGCCCGGGGCCCGCCTGCGCTCCGGGCGCTGGGAAGGGGCCAGGGAGGACCAGGATCGGCTTCCGACGCCCGCCTCCCGGCCCGCAGGGAATGGGAAGGCGCGGGCGGAGTGCGTGCGTAGGCTATACCCCTCCGGGAAGCCGCGCCGGGAGCGGGCACCACCCGGGGCAAGAGCGGCGCAGAGCGCGGCCGCGGCTGGAAGGAAAGCGGGGGAAGGCTCCGCAGATTGCGGGGGAGTCCCACCTGGAGCCGGGGCAGCGGTGATTACCGAGGAGGAGGCGGAGGAGACGGCGGCTGTTCCAGAGGAGGGAGTCGTCATAACCGGCTACTGCCGCTCACCGGAAACCTCGGGCGCGGGAGCTGGGCCAGGGGGCGCCAAGGAGCAGCTGGGACACCTTGGCCAGCCGGCGACGTGGGCGGGCTCGGGCCCCGCAGAGGCAGGACCGGGACTACACCCGGGAGGGCCAGGGCGCCGGGCCCCACGCGCGGAGAGGTTTCAGCCCTGAGAGTAGCCTCGACCCTGCGAGTAGCCTCGACCCGGCGAGCGCGGCAGGGAGGGGCTCAGAGTGGGGGAACCATCTGCCGTTCCTGGCGCTCTCCCGCGAAGGTTCGCGCAAGTCCGCCAGCTCCCTCACCGGCGCCGGAAAGACAGACGGCACGTGCCGGAGCCGGACGCCCACCCCCGTCGCAGCAGCCCGCGCCTCCTTGAGCGACAGCGTTAAAGCGCTCAGAGGATATTAGGACGGAGTGGGTAGAAAACCTGACTCTTCGTGTCTTCTGCGTTGCACTGAGGCGGATTTTTACTTTTATCTTATTTCACGCAGAAGTTGCCGCCCTAACTTCCAAATTTAGGGACTGAACATCGTTCACCGAATACACTTTGTGATGGTGAGGATACTTTGGAGTCCACACACATTTTAAAAGCGAGATAGTTTTACCTATCTGTAAACTCATCAAGTTCAAATGCTACTCTGTGGAGTTTAATTTTTATGGTTTTGTTAATTTACTTTATTACTGCTTATAATTATTTGAACTCCCATCCCCCATTGTCTTTTCCTCTAAGCTCCCCCAGGCCTAGTATTCCATCTACAGCATAGCAGAGTTGATCATTAAATAGTGACTACAGTTGAACTGATTATATGAAGGTGATGCTGAGAGGCAACAGCATGCTGGCAGTCCTCACAGCCCTCGCTCGCTCTGGGCGCCTCCTCTGCCTGGGCTCCCACTTTGGCGGCACTTGAGGAGCCCTTCAGCCCACCACTGCACTGTGGGAGCCCCTTTCTGGACTGGCCAAGGCAGGAGTCAGCTCCCTCAGCTTGCAGGGAGGTGTGGAGGGAGAGGCAAGAGCAGGAACCGGGGCTGCGTGCGGCGCTTGCGGGCCAGCTGGCGTTCCAGGTGGGTGTGGGCTTGGCGGGCCCCGCACTCAGAGCAGCCAGCCGGCCCTGCCGGCCCCAGGCAATGAGGGGCATAGCACCCGGGCCAGCAGCTGCGGAGGGTGTACTTGGTCCCCCAGCAGTGCCAGCCCACCTGCGCTGCACTTGATTTCTTGCCAGGCCTTAGCTGCCTTCCCGCGGGGCAGGCCTCGGGACTGCAGCCTGCCACACCTGAGCCTCCCCCACCTCCGTGGGCTCCTGTGCAGCCCGATCCTCCCCGACGGGCGCCACCCCCTGCTCCACGGCGCCCAGTCCCATCGACCACCCAAGGGCTCAGGAGTGTGGGCACAAGGCATGGGACTGGCAGGCAGCTCCACCTGCAGCCCTGGTTTAGGATCCACTGGGTGAAGCCAGCTGGGCTCCTGAGTCTGGTGGAGATGTGGAGAACCTTTATGTCTAGCTCAGGGATTGTAAATACACCAATCGGCACTCTGTATCTAGCTCAAGGTTTGTAAACACACCAATCAGCACCCTGTGTCTAGCTCAGGGTTTGTGAATGCACCAGTCGACACTCTGTATCTACCTGCTCTGATGGGGCCTTGGAGAACCTTTGTGTCAATACTCTGTATCTAACTGATCTGATGGGGATGTGGAGAACCTTTATGTCTAGCTCAGGGATTGTAAACGCACCAATCAGCACCCTGTCAAAACAGACCACAGGGCTCTACCAATCAGCAGGATGTGGGTGGGGCCAGATAAGAATAAAAGCAGGCTGCCCAAGCCAGCAGTGGCAACGCGCTGGGGTCCCCTTCCACACTGTGGAAGCTTTGTTCTTTTGCTCTTTGCAATAAATCTTGCTACTGCTCACTCTTTGGGTCCACACTGCTTTTATGAGCTGTAACACTCACCACAAAGGTCTGCAGCTTCACTCCTGAAGCCAGCGAGACCATGAGCCCACCAGGAGGAACGAACAACTCCAGACACGCCTCCTTAAGAGCTGTAACACTCACCTCGAAGGTCTGCAGCTTCACTCCTGAGCCAGCGAGACCACGAACCCACCAGAAGGAAGAAATTCCAAACCCATCTGAACATCAGAAGGAACGAATAACTCCAGACGCGCCACCTTAAGAGCTGTAACACTCACCGCGAGGGTCTGTGGCTTCATTCTTGAAGTCAGTGAGACCAAGAACCCACCAATTCCGGACACAATGCCTTCAAAATAAACATGCTCAAATGCATCAAGTCTAGAAGTTAAATAATATCATCATAAGGAAACAAGTTTGTTTCCAAAGGCTTACATGCTTTTTAAGTAATTTTTAAAAGCAATGTTGTTTAAGAATTGTTACAAGTTCTATTAGTGACCTGCTAAATTAGGAATCTTATCTGGAATTTTTTTCAGATAACAGCAACAACATATGTGGTGTTTAACATGTGCCAAACATTGTTCTAAAGCACTTTACAGTATTAATTTATGTATTCTTTTTATAAAAAAGATTTTGCCTCTAAGGGAACTGTCAGAGGCGTGTGAACCACAGCAACTCCATCTTAAATGGGAGCTGAGTAAAATGAGGCTGAAACCTACTGGGCTGCGTTCCCAGACGGTTAAGGCATTCTAAGTCACAGGATGAGATAGGAGGTCGGCACAAGAGACAGGTCATAAAGACCTTGTTGATAAAACAGGCTGCAGTAAATAAGCCGGCTAAATCCCACCAAAACCAAGATGGCCATGAAAGAGACCTCTGTTAGTCCTTACTACTATACTCCCATCAGCGCCATGACAGTTTACGAATGCCATGGCAATGTCAGGAAGTTACCCTATATGGTCTTAAAAGGGGAGGCATGAATAATCCACCCGTTGAGCATATCATCAAGAAATAACCATAAAAATGGGCAACCAGCAGCCCTCAGGGCTGCTTTGTCTACGGAGTAGCCATTCTTTTATTCCTTTACTTTCTTTTTTTTTCCCTTTACTTTCTTAATAAACTTGCTTTCACTTTGCCCTGAATTCTTTCTTGCTCGAGATCGGAGAACCCTCTCTTGGGGTCTGGATTGGGACCCCTTTCCTATAACAGAATTACTGCTCTATTATTTTATACTTTGCATACTTCATCCCACACTAATGACCGTAATTTTTTAAAATGCTTCCTCAAGCCAGGCACTGTGGCTCACGCCAGCAGTCCCAGCTACTCAGGAGGATCGCTTGAGCCCAGTGAGGTTGAGGCTGCAGTGAGCCATGATTGAGACACTGCACTCTAGCCTGGGCCACAGTCAGACCCTGTCTCATAAAAAAAAAAAAAAAAAAAAAAAAAAAGGCTTCCTCAGCCTACTTGCTGCCATCCGATTTTTGTCACATACAAAAAGGTTCAAATCAGTATGACATGTGCATGGTACTATTTTATTATTTTTTTTGTAGAACCAGGTTCTTGCTACGTTCCCAGCCCTTGTTTCCAACTCCTGGCCTCAAGTGATCTTCCAGCCTCGGCCTCCTAAAGTGCTGGGATTACAGGTGTGAGCCACCACGCCTGGCTATGTGGTGCTATTTTAAACAGCTACATAATGAGTGGTCATTCAGACTTACAGGAAACCAGATATGATAAACTTGAACATGAGATTGAGTCTCTCTTACTGCAACAGCCATTCTCAAATAGAATTTCTCTCCAAAATATCAATGTTAGAATTTAAATTTTCTTTGAGTTGATGTAAAACTCAAATGTCTACTGATAGAAGGCTGGTTGAATAAACTGTGGTTTATCCACACAATGTAAAACTATGCATGCATAAAAAGGAATTGAGAAATATCTCTGTACACTACAGGATATTGAGTGGGAAAAGGATATGTAATATGTAAATACCATTTTTCTAAGAGGAATATGTATGTATACATGTGTATACACATATATATTTACTAATTATTATTTTACAAGTAGATTAATATTTAAAATAAATATATGGGCAAGGAGGGAAGAGGAGGGGTATAAGGAACAAAGAAGACATGACTTTGTTTTTTGGTTTTTGTTTATTTGTGTATGTGTGTGTGTGTGTGAGTGACAGAGTCTCACTCTTTTGCCCAGGCTGGAGTACAATGGTGCAATCTTGGCTCACTGCAACCTCCATCTCCTGGATTCAAGCAATTCTTCTGCCTCAGACTCCTGAGTAACTGCGATTACAGGCATGCACCACCACGCCTGACAAATATTTGTATTTTCAGTAGAGATGGGGTTTCACTGTATTGGCCAGGCTGGTCTCGAACTCCTGACCTCAAGTGATCCACCCACCTCAGCCTCCCAAACTGCTTGGATTACAGGCGTGAGCCACCACACCCGGCATGAAGACATGACTTTGGAGTCATGTAAATATGTTACATTATAAAGCAAAATTCTGTTTTTAAAAAGCAATCCTTGAAAGTAAAATGAAACTAAATGAACCTAAATGTTTTCCAATTGTGGCATATCACCCAGAGGAGCTATCCCAAGTGACTTTAAAACTTAATTTGTATATACTTAGTGGAATGTATTCTCAGAACTACAGTACAAAAAAACTCTTGTAGACTGCATTCCGTAACCAAATTGTTGGTGGCAATATTGGTATCGTGGGATACACCAAGTTGAAGTAATTATGATGGATGGTACCTTTGAAGCTGAAATTTTTGACATGAGATAGAAATATGAAAGCTTAATCAGGCTATATAAACATCCTGTAGTTCTGAATTTCAATTGGAGGCCTCAGTATGATTAACAGTATGGTTAATCTAAAAACATATCTCTCCTACGTGCTCCATTGAAAAGGCCTAGAGACAAGCTACCCAGTAGGAAGAAGCACCCCCTTGCACTCACACTGTGATCTCTACAAACTATTTCCCATTAAAAGAAACACAGACTCCACAGAACAATGGATGATCTTGGGTCTGGAGCAGGAAATGTACAAGATAAGCCTGCAACATCTTACATCAGGAAGCAGCAAAGCAATCAAAAGGCTATTAGGGTCATATCAAAAGGACTCAGGAACCACCTTGAAAACTTCCTACTGGCCAAAGATAGGATGATTTAAAACATAAATAAAGGTAACTGTAATTGGATGAAGGACAGATACAACCAATCAACCAAACATGCAAGCCAAAAAGGTATCACTATTCATTTTTAATGACAGAAGGAAACCAACTCTTATTCTGAAAACTGGTAAACAAAGGGAAAGAATCAGGAATATTTATACTGTCTTTCCTATATGAATTATGATGCAAGTAACAAAATAACTGAAGTTTTTTATGGAAACATTCCAACTACTAAATGAAAAAGAAATGACAATATCACTCCACAAGCTCTGTGAACTAATAGATTTAAGAAGTGATCATCAATGACTTCTTTATCACAACTGGGAAACCATCAGGAATTATCTGTCTCCTGCTGGAAGAATACACTTCCACCTAATAAAGTATTTTTGTTGAAAAATAATTGCCTTTAGATTTAAACACAAGAGGCAGAACACACTAACAAAAGGTAAGAAATCAACATCCAGATGGAGGGAAACTCCGTAGGACAAATGACCTAGTTTTTTCTACAAATAAGAAACTTCATCAAAATTGCAAGAATTAAGAAAAAGACAGAGATGGAAGAATGCATGCCTTAAAAAATTTGAGACAAATCCAACAAATTACAATGAGTAAATTGCTAACAATATCAGCAGAATATAGTATAGCTGGTTCTCTGATATATCTAACTGTTAGACCATAATTAAAAGGTGTTGACATTTTCAATGAATAAATTTTTGCTGTAACTGATCTATATGCTTATGATTTTACAGAAAAGCAGTAGGAAAAGTATCACCATATAATTAGTGATTGAAATCATAGACTCTGGAGCCAAACTTCACAAATTAGAATCCCAGCTTTGCCACTTACTTGCCATATGACCTTGAGCAATTTACTTAATCTTTATTTTTAAAAATGGGGGTGATAATGGCATCCACTTTAAATGGTTGAGTTGAAGAAAGTGTGGGTACACACTTCCTTTTCCAAAATCCTTGGGTCCCTGTGTGTGCCTGAACTTTAAAAAATAGAATATATATGCCCATCGTTTAATACCCCCATTGAGTCCTGGGTGAGTACGCCATAATCTCACACAATATTTCTGCAGCAAAATGTATGAGTATTCATACCAAATGAGTTAAAGACTATACATAGCCCTATGTCAGTGCCGTGCAGCAGGCTTTACCACCAAAGTATATTTAACAGCAAATGTATTAAAATATACATGGTTTTTAGAACTTTGTGGATTTCAGAACAATGATTATGGGATTATAATCCTACATAAGTGAATTCCCTACACAGTGCTTGGAACAAAATAAGACTATGTTTCCCAAACAAAGAAAAAAGAAGAAAAGACTATATTTCCTATTACCAACCTGACCACAGATTTTTGAACAATATATATTTTTTAAAAATTAAGATTGTAATTTAAAAGAGACAAATCGGCACGGCATTTTATAAAAATGGAAGGAATACCTCTATCTACCATGCTGTGCCCATACCTGTAAAAGCAAGAAGAATGTTTAATATTAAATAAACAGAAAAACCTGCCATTACCTTCTTAATATTATTTGCGATTCTAAATATTAAATTTAGCCTACTTGGGAGTAGGGCAGTGTGGGGAATTCCAGACAGTTCTAAGAGTAAATTCTCTTTACCATATTTGTGAATTACTGAAGCATTTTGAGTTTTTTTGTTTTTGTTTTGAGAAAAGGTATTTAAGTACTAAGAAGAAATACATTTCATTTCCAGTCTACCTTACAAAAAGATCTTAAATTGCTAAAAGGTAAAATGCATATGTATAAAGGCAACAGATTAAAAGTACTTTAAAGGTTACAGAGCTTAATCCAACCAATATGAACTCAGAAATAGAGGATAACTTATTTTAACTGTTATTACTTGAATACAGAAACATAAGAAGACTTTTAGAAGAATGTCTTGATACTGCCTAAGATTAAAAGCTGACACAAATATCCTTACAGTAGTTACCAGCTAGTTATAAGTAAATTCTTAGAACTGTGTTTTCCGAAAACATATCTTCATTAGAAAAACTACACTTCGGGCGGGGCGCAGTGGCTCACGCCTATAATCCCAGCACTTTGGGAGGCCAAGGTGGGCAGATCACTTGAGGTCAGGAGTTCGAAACCAGCCTGGCCAACAAGGTGAAACCCATCTCTACTAAAAATACAAAAATTAGCCTGATGTACTAGCGTGCACCTGTAATCCCAGCTACTTGGGAGGCTAAGGCAAGAGGATCACTTGAACCTGGGAGGCAGAGGTTGCAGTAAGCTGAGATCATGCCACTGCACTCCAGCCCAGGCAACAGAGTGAGACTCTGTCAAAAAACAAAAACAAAAACAAAACGAAACTACACTTAATACTAATAACATAACTTATAGAAAATTAGGGCTTATCTTCATTTTCTTAAAATATTAACCTCAAATGTAAACAAGTTATATTTTCATAAAACAATATTCATTCCTCATTCATTACTATTGACCACTATAAATTTTGTTAAAAATGAAATACACTATTACTATTTTAAAATCTTTATTCAATCAGATCCATGCTTATTTACATTATCTTTCATTTAGAATTAAAATATTATATCAATCTATAGTTTAAATCATACTTTCAGCCCTTTACAAAATATGTGATTAAAGTTTTCATGGTTTAAAATGGACCTAGAATAGGGAAAATTGGATTCCCTTTAATGAAAATTAAAAATTTTGATACACTAGAACATAAATGTATACATACTAAACATACAGTATTAAAACAAGATAAAACATCTACAGTTTTTTTCTTCTATTTTCTAAATACTATAAATCATATATTTTAATAAGCATTCAAATAAAACTCTCAATAAGTGCCAACTGAAGAGATAGAGAAAAAAAATTTCCTGAACATTCTTTTCACTTCACTACAAGCTTCGTTTCCTAAGTCAGAAGTTACCCACGTTTAGAATATCTTAAGTCACAACATAGATATATTTGGTACATTCCACATGCTAAACACTGTACAACTGGCAATTCTCAAAAAAGAGGTAAAAGAAATGTAAGAAATGGTAGACTCAATTTAGCCTCCCAAGAATTGGAAGGACATTTACAGTCTGTGCTTAATTGCTTATAAATCACCAAACAACCTTCCCTTTGTTTACTCATTTTTTATATTCTTGAAAATGTTATTTGCAGCTTTTTTCTTTCCAGAATGGAAACATCTAATTGCAAATCACTTTCCTATCCATTAAAATGTAAATATTATTTTGCAAGAATGTGGGTAGAGATGTTTTAATGACAAACAGCAAAGTAAAGCAACAAATATTCAATAGGTATTCTGCCACCTACTGGAGTTTGTCAAGAAACTGTTTAAGTTCACTTTAACTTAAAGAAGTATTGAGAGATCCAAGTGTGTAACAATCGAAATATGGTCAGAGTGAGTATCAGCTATTTATTTGTAGATAAAGAGTAATATATGGTAATATGTAACCAGAAACTAAAAACAGCTGTTTGTCATTTTAAAATAAAATGGAAAACACTTTAAAATTTTCAGTGAATTGATCTTATTGTTAATAAGGATAAAAAAAGAATGTTTAATATTATAAAATTGAAAAGTTTAGGAAAGAGTTTTATTGCAATCTTTTCTCTGCAAATGAAGTTTTTTTTCTACTAGTGGATATTTTAAAGGAACTATGTTATAATTCCAGAACGTCTAGTTTCAAATGCTTCACAGAATTTTGTAACTTAAGTTTCATATAGAGTAGTCTCCCCTTATCCACGATTTTGCTTTCTGTGGTTTCAGTTACTCATGGTCAACCACAGTCTGATTACAGTTGAATACACTACAATAAGATATTTTGAGAGAAAGAGACAGAGAGATCACATTTACATCACTTTTATTACAGTGCATTGTTATAACTGTTCTATTTGCAGTTATTGTTTAACTCTTGCTGTCCCTGATTTATAAATAGAACTTTATCATAGATATATATGTATAGGAAAAAACAGTGTATAGAGGGTTCTATACTATCCATGGTTTCAGACATTCACTGGGGGTCTTGGAACGTATGACCCATGGGTAAGAGGGAACTACTGTATTTTCTAATCCTATACATTTCTTATTGCTTATCTGCCCTTGAATATTACAAAAAAAAATCAAGCTGACAAAAAGCTATTAGACTGCTTTTTACCACTAAAATGACGAAAATTAATTTTATGAATCTGGCTCACAATGAAAGAATATTTATTAACGCTACAAATCAGAGATCCAATGACAGAAACACTGCCTGGAATACAAAAAGAACAAAAATGAGGTCATTTGAAATGCCCTGAAAAACTCCAAATTCTTCAAGATGGCTTACTTGTATCTATACTCTGAAGTACTAGTGTTTTAATTTTAACTAAAAATTAAATGAGAGTTTTCCTTTTTTTTTTTTTTTCGAGACAGAGTCTTTCTCTGTCACCCAGGCTGGAGTGCAGTGGCGCAATCTTGGCTCATTGCAACCTCCACCTCCCAGGTTCAAGCAATGCTCCTGCCTCAACCTCCCGAGTAGCTAGGATTACAGGCGCAAGCCACCACGTTAGGCTAATTTTTGTATTCTTAGTAGAGATGGGATTTCACCAAACTATTGGCCATGCTGGTCTTGAGCTCCTGACATCAGGTGATCTGCCCGCCTTGGCCTCCCACAGTGCTGGGATTATAGCCGTGAGCCACAGCACCTGGCCGTAAATGAGAGTTTTTATGTGCAAGTAAAGGCAGTTAAATAACTTTCAGTAATAAAATGCATCAAAATATTTCACAGGTTTAAAACACAACCTGGTTACCTTTTTGAATAAAATAACATTTGGAAGAAGGCATAGCTACTTTTAAAAGCTATTCCATGCTTTCCTTGTGTTTGAAATTTCAAGAAAAAATAAAATGATAAATCACACAGAATTAAAAATGCCAAATTCAAGTTAATTCCTATAATTTTTCCTTTTGTTATGAATATTCTGTAATATCAAACATTCATTTTTAATGTGCTAAAAATATGGGTTTACAAAATATGAACAGGTAATTTTTAAAGAGTAAATTATGTTAAGAACTTTATTATTTTCGATTCATTTTATAGGGTAGTAAAATAATACTTCTTCAAAATCATTTAAATGTTATTGATGCCATTGCAAAATCATTATAAATAAATTTTCTCCATTATCCAATTACATCTAGATAACACTGAATATGTACAGGTTTCTCTGGATAGGTACCAAAAGGTACCACATTTTATACAGACTTAATTGTGAAAGCTGGGTGAAATGAATTTTCAGACCAAAATTTTTTTTAAGTTTAAATCATTCACTCTTTAAATTTCAGACAGTGTCAGTGTGACTCTTACTTTTAAAGGAAAAAAAATTAGTTTAAAATTTAATAACCACAGATTTAATAATTTTTTACTTTAACACTTAATGTACATTCTCATGAGTAGTAATTAAGATATGTTGAAATTTTAAATGTGAAAGATTTCAAAGTTTCAGTATGTTAACATTACTCTTTAAATGTTCTTAATATATATATAAACACTTACAAATTATAGATACAACTAGTTGTATATCTACAATACATATATGAACACCATTCTTCTTCCCTAGCCATATTGATATGAGGATAAAGTAATAAATCTCTGTGCTATTCAAGGAAAAAAAATGAATGCTTTAAAAAATAAATCTTTAAAGAATAGTTTCAAAAATAAAGTTCAAATATTGCACAAAATAATTTAACTGTAAATATTACTACATAGTGTAAAACAATTTTTAAAAAATTTTTACACTCTACAGTAAATCCCATTTTCTAGTTCTATAAAAGAATTTATTGGAAGTCCACATTAAATGTTTAGATATTAAATGTTTACATTCAGTTTGATGGGAATTCAATTTTCACAAGTTAACTGAGCCTTTGTCTTAAAAGTTCATCTATTTGAGTTTTATACATATTTTTTACATCTTCAAGATCTAATCGAAGTTCTTCTGCCTCTTCTGCTTTTTCTCCATACATCTGCAGAATAGTGTTGTATCTCTGATCCAAATCCTGTAAAATATATTTGTTTACAATTTTTAAAATAACTTCATAGAACATCTTTAATATTTATATTGCCATAGGAGTCAACAATGAAAACACTACAATTTAAATAAAAGTATATACTCATCTCTTTTAAAAATTAAACTCACACTTCAGTCTATGTTGAACTAAATAGCAAAAAAAGGAATTAAAGAAAAAAACCAAGCTAGATGGCTATCAATTTTACCCTACCTCTCCACTAAATCTACAATTCTCCCCATATATGACTTCTCTCCCATTAATGTAAGCACACTTGATATAAAATTTAGTCTCTTTGTTCCATGGTGGTGTAAGTATTACCCGGCATTTAGCCCACAGGAAAGATCAAAAGAAAACATATTCTCACTATGGCTTAACAGTGTCTTCTAACATCCAGATAAGACAATTGTGATGATACATATAACATCAATCAACAAAATATTACTAAGATCATACAAAGTTCAATGTTATAAATGAAGCGTAGCCAAATGAAATCTAGTTCTTTTCCTATACTGGGACTAAACATGATTGTGAAAATTACTCTGAATATGTAAAGACACAAGCAAGATAAAAGATTCATTTTTAAAGTTATTTGCTCAAATATTAATACTCTTTAATTTTCAAAGAAATCACTAACACATACCATAAACTAAAAGCATGAGATTTAATGTAAATGAACTAAAATATCTTAGACTCATTGTTAGGTGAAGAATACTTACTCTTAGCTGAGTTCTAAGTTTGGGTATCTCCTTCACCTTCTCTTCAAGTTCATCATTTTGATTTGTTAATTTAACTAGTTCTTCAGCCATTATTGATCGAGTTTTTTCTAGATTGCCAATTTCTAGCTGAGAAGCATTACCACAAAATAGTTTAAATCAAAACATATCTTTTTTAATACTCCCACTAATATAAAAATATTTAATGTGTGGTTTTTTTTCGGAATAGACATGTCAACATATAACCTTGAACTAGCTCTTTCTTACGTAAAAGAAACAGTGGCAGGAAAAGGGTCCCAACTTTCCTGAGTGGTATACCATTTATAAGGTTTACTGTGTAACAGAGATAAATCCAATTATTTGTTTGAAAACATTCAACCATATATTTTTCTAATCTAAGGAAATGACACATATTTCAGTTATTCTAAATTACTACAAGAACCCAGAGAAATAAAAATACACTGCAACGTAGCCCCACCTGTGTAGGTGTATCGACAGAGGCTTTCATCACTACCAAAGAAATTAATTAGGTCCCTGTATAGCATACCGGCTATATAAACATCTGGGATTAAGATTAGTCTGATCTACTTTTTGCCAATTCAAGTTCTTTAATAGAGTAATATTGTCATATAACTAAAAGTATATAATGGGAGTTGAATTTTTACCTATTTCTGAGTGTATTGTGTTTAACACTGAAAAGAGGTATCCTGCTTGAGACCAGGAATGTTCCAAATTTCATTTTTTTTTTCAGATTATGGAATAATTGCATTATGTACTTACTGGTTGAGCATCCCAAATCTGGAAATCCAACCTGCTCAATTGAGCATTTCCTTTGAGCAGCATGTCAGCACTCAAAGTTCTGGATTTGGGGTCATTTCAGATTTCAGAGCTGGGATGCTCAACCTGTAAAACGTTTCAGTATTTCTGACTGCATAAAGTTTTTTAAAAGCCAAAAAGGTCAGACGGAAGGATGCTCCCTTAACAACTCATGTTGTTTCCTCCCACGTACAGGGTGTTACAGTTGAACATCTCATCCCCTTTATCCCTTCCTTCCTGGGCTAGTTGGAACAACTTATCCTAAGAGGTAAATCTGAATAGAACAGACATTCACAGCTCCGCAACTTCCCTTTATTCTGTTGGGAAAGAGCTGTTTGAAAGGAGGAGGCATTCTCTGCTCCTAGATGCTTATGTCTTATGTAGGCAGGTTGTAAAACATGGAAGGCCTGCTCCAGCCCAGCATTTCCTGTGACAGATCAGCCAAATCTGCCTAATTCTGGCAATCAGCAGGTTCAGTTGGCTGTTATCCTTAGCTAACTTCTCTTTTTAGCCTTTATCATTGATATATGTGATACATTTTGGGCTTCACATGCCACTATGTCATCTTGTTTCTCAATTTGCTCAGAATTCAGATGGAAATGAAGGGTGCTATTTATTAGGCCTCAAAACTTCATTTATTCTATAGCAAATTTAATTTTTCCAATACCTGTAAATGAGTAATTTCCCCTTCCCTTAGCTTTAGCTGAGACTGTAGGTTTTCAATAATGCTTGATCCTGCTCCCATCCTTACAGCATCATAAAGATTGCTTCCATTTGCTGATACAGACATTGGTCCAAATGAGTGATCATGAGACTCATCCTATGTTAATTAAGAAAGTTTACACAGTTACTCAGTTATCATAGCTTGTCTTCCATTACCAGGTTTGAACAAAAATGGTTCTGTCAAATTTTGCTTTAAATGTCTTCACAAAGGCAGAAAATCATTCATGTATTTCCTCTCACTACAATTAGCACTCCTCCACAAGTATTCAGATGAATTATCTATAGAATGGCAAGGTCATGATGACAGACAATATTGCCATTTGCCTATTTCCTTTATTATTATTCTAAGAACTAAGCACATATAAAAAATAAAACATCACCTGAGACAGAAAAGATGTCTGTAGTCCTGCCATATCAACACCACTTATTGAACTTGAGCGTGACATGGTGGGAGTACTAGAAACAGAAAATGGCTTGCGTTCCTTAGGGAGTAAAAAAATTCTGTTCAGATTAAAGAGCAAAGAGATAAGCAGAGAAAGCAAGAACATTTCCTAGGGTTAATGAGAACAAAGATTCAGTCTTTTAAAAAAGGCACACTACGAAGGAATTCAATACAATCAAAGGAAGAAAAAAAATTTTTTTAAGATTCATTCTAATTTCCCCATAAAATGGCTTCTGAAGTCTTATCAAAAATACAATATTTGGCCAGGCATGTTGGCTCATGCCTGTAATCCCAGCACTTTGGGAGGCCAAGGAGGGCGGATCACCTGAGGTTGGGAGATCAAGACCAACCTGACCAACATGGAAAAACCCCATCTCTACTAAAAATACAAAATTAGCTGGGCGTGGTGGCGCATGCCTGTAATCCCTGCTACTTGGGAGGCTGAGGCAGGAGAATCGCTTGAACCTGGGAGATGGAGGTTGCAGTGAGCCGAGATAGCACCATTGCACTCCAGCCTGGGCAACAAGAGTAAAACTCAGTCTCAAAAACAAACAAACAGACAAAAAAGTACAATATTTACTAATTAAAGCTGTAGATAGACTTGGTTAGATCATCACAGGACCCATTTATTACAACAATGTAATTTGTTGGGTTTTTATAATGGAATGAGAATGTTTCCCTTAAGTTTCATATTACACAATATACTATCAATTAAACCTATTTCTGTAACATTAAATTACTGAGTGTTACAAACCATAAAATTTCTGGCTTATCCATTTTATTTTTAATGTATTCTTAAAATTCCAAATAAATTCAATAGGTAATTTAAATTTACCTATCAGTAGTTTAAATATATTATGCTAACTCCAAGTACATGGTAATTCTTTCAATATAGAAAACTCATTTTATTTTTATTTATTTATTTATTTTGTTTGTTTGTTTGTTTTTATTATTATACTTTAGGTTTCAGGGTACATGTGCACAATGCGCAGGTTTGTTACATATGTATCCATGTGCCATGTTGATTTCCTGCACCCATTAACTCGTCATTTAGCATTAGGTATATCTCCTAATGCTATCCCTCCCCGCTCCCCCAACCCCACAACAGTCCCCGGAGTGCGATGTTCCCCTTCCTGTGTCCATGAGTTCTCATTGTTCAATTCCCACCTATGAGTGAGAACATGCGGTGTTTGGTTTTTTGTCCTTGCGATAGTTTACTGAGAATGATGTTTTCCAATTTCATCCATGTCCCTACAAAGGACATGAACTCATCATTTTTTATGGCTGCATAGTATTCCATGGTGTATATGTGCCACATTTTCTTAATCCAGTCTATCGTTGTTAGACATTTGGGTTGGTTCCAACTCTTTGCTATTGTGAATAGTGCCGCAATAAACATACGTGTGCATGTGTCTTTATAGCAGCATGATTTATAGTCCTTTGGGTATATACCCAGTAATGGGATGGCTGGGTCAAATGGTATTTCTAGTTCTACATCCCTGAGGAATCGCCACACTGACTTCCACAATGGTTGAACTAGTTTACAGTCCCACCAACAGTGTAAAAGTCCCACCACATCCTCTCCAGCACCTGTTGTTTCCTGATTTTTTAATGATGGCCATTCTAACTGGTGTGAGATGGTATCTCACTGTGGTTTTGAAAGCCTAGGCAATACCATTCAGGACATAGGCATGGGCAAGGACTTCATGTCTAAAACACCAAAAGCAATGGCAACAAAAGCCAAAATTGAAAGATGGAATCTAATTAAACTAAAGAGCTTCTGCACAGCAAAAGAAACTACCATCAGAGTGAACAGGCAACCTACAGAATGGGAGAAAATTTTTGCAACCTACTCATCTGACAAAGGGCTAATATCCAGAATCTACAATGAACTCAAACAAATTTACAAGAAAAAAACAAACAACCCCATCAAAAAGTGGGCAAAGGACATGAACAGACACTTCTCAAAAGAAGACATTTATGCAGCCAAAAAACACATGAAGAAATGCTCATCATCACTGGCCATCAGAGAAATGCAAATATTTATTTATTTTTTTTGAGAAAGTCTCGCTCTGTTGCCCAGGCTAGAGTGCAGTGATGTAATCTCAGCTCACTGCAGCCTCCACCTCCCGGGTTGAAGCAATTCTCCCACCTCTGCCTCCTGAGTAGCTGGGATTATAGACACATGCCACCACGCCTGGCTAATTTCTTTATTTTTAGTAGAGACGGGGTTTTGCCATGTTGGCCAGGCTCTTAGCCACAAGTGATCCACCCACCTCAGCCTCTCAAAGTGCTGGGATTACAGATGTGAGTCACCATGCCCAGCCTCAGAAAACTCATTTCAGAAAAATCACCCTCATTAACCAGAAAGAAAACAAGCCAGATTTACTCCTTAAGTGCCTATAGACCAAATGAGGTGCACTGGTTTCAGCGACAGACAATTAGATTCCCTTAAAAAAAGGGCAAGAGGTTTTATATTTCAAGTCCTAGAAATCATAAATCTCTTTGGATAAACTCAAAATTACTTTGGGTCCACTCTGAGCAGGACACTGATTATAATACTAGAATTCATCACTGTGTTGATTTTACATATTAAAGAAATGATACTTATACAGCAGGGATGTCTAATCTTTTGGTTCCCTGGGCCTCATTTGAAGAACAAGAATTATCTTGGGCCACACATAAAATACACTAACAATAGCTGATGAGCTATTAAAAAAAAAAATCATGAAAAAAAATCTCATGATGATTTAAGAAAGTTTACGAATTTGTGTTGGGCTTCATTCAAAATCATCCTGGGCCACACGCCAACCAGGGCCACAGGTTGGACAAGCTTGTTATAAAGCATAGCTAAAATTAAAAAGCAATGATTAATCACAGCACCTACTAAATGGTTACACCACAAACAAACAAAAACAAAATTCAATACCTTTTCTCTTATTGCTTCTTGAGTAAAAATGGCTTTCTTCCTTTCTTGTTCAACTTTCATTCTTTCCATTTCTAACTGACTATTCAACAATGTCTAATGGAAAGAGATAAAGTCAGACAATTTCTGTGATAGTAATTCATGCCATGATAAGTCAATCTCAAAGTTAGAAGCATAAAGTATAAACTCATATTTGTTTTCCTACTAAAGACCAAGTTCCAAAAGCAGTGGCATCACCCATTTCATTTTGTTATCTCATTAGTTTGCTGCCATCCCCAACCATTCTCTAATGTAAGCCCTAAGAGGGGAGTGATCACGAAGAGAAATACCTTTTCTTTCCTTGTCTCTTCAAGTGTTCTTACATATTCATCTTTTAGGCTTTCTAATTCAACCTGATACCTATTAAACAAGAGAGAATTAAAAAGAAAAAAACAGAAAATGAAAAAGATGACAGTATAGACTATTAAAAACTCAGTACTTTATTAACTCCAGTTACATATTAAGAAATCATTTTTACTATCAGCTTGACATCAGTGATTTTCCAACAGTGTGTTCCAGATACCACCTGAGTTTCACTCAGAAACCAAACCAAAAGTGAAAAAGCTCCACTTTTGTGCATTCTATTTATTGGTGCTCTGGGTTAAGATTTCATTTAAAAACAGACTTTACAAAAATAATTTTGAGTATCATCATCCTATAATATGCTCAGATTCCACAAAGTTTATTAGGGAGTTCTATGAAAATGTTTACAAAAGTTCAGATATTTTACTTTAGAAATCATTTTTGCTTGACTACTTTTTTAAAAACTAAAATTTCCAAGGAAGAACAGAGGGTAAAAAATACTAAACATTGCTTTAATATAATCTCAGATACATGGATTTTATAGCCCATGGTTTCTAAGAACCCAGAAATTTACTTACAAAAGACTTAAATTATGCTACTAAAACCCTTGTAATATAAAAGTAACTCCAAAGAGTAGTCTCAAAACTATTTTGTGGTGTTACAGGCCCCTTTAAAAAATCTAATTAAAGGTACAAATCCTTTCCCTGGAAAAATAAATAAACACAAAACATGTCACACAATCTCAACAACCTACATGACAATGAATCCCAGTATTATCTTCTTGTTATAATATTCTATTACTTTTTTTTTTTTTTTGGAGACGGAGTCTCGCTCTGCTGCCCAGGCTGGGGTGCAATGGTGCAATCTCTGCTTACTGCAACCTCCGCCTCCCAGGTTCAAGTGATTCTCCTGCTTCAGCCTCCCAAGTAGCTGGGATTACAGGCGTCTGCCACTACACCTGGCTAATTTTTGTATTTTTAGTAGAGACAGGGTTTCACCATGTTGGCCAGGCTGGTCTTGAACTCCTAACCTCAGGTGATCCACCTGCCTCAGCCTCACAAAGTGCTGGATTACAGGCGTGAGCCACGGCACCCGGCCATAATATCCTATTACTAATAACCCAAACTTTAAATGCTAAAAGTGATTATTTTTAGTTCTTGGTACTCTGAAGCTAAAAGCCAACAACATACTTTGTTTATTTACTTATTTAATTTTTTTTTTTTTTTGAGACCGAGTCTCACTCTGTAGCCCAAGCTGGAGTGCAGTGGCGGGATCTTGGCTCACTGCAACTTGGGCTTCCCGGGTGTAAGCGATTCTCTAAGCGATTCTCATGCCTCAGCCTCCGAGTTGCTGGGACTACAGGCGCACGCCACCATACCTGGCTAATTTTATTTTTAGGAGAGACTAGGTTTCACCATGTTGGCCAGGCTGGTCTCCACCTCCTGACTTCAAGTGATCCACCCGCCTTGGCCTCCCAAAGTGCTGGGATTACAGGCATGAGCCACTGCGCCCGCCCCAACAACATACTTTTAAAAAGTGCTTTAGGATGTCATGAAACTACCAAAAATATCACTCAGAAACCAGGCTCACCTATTGTTCTCATCCTCCAGTTTACATAGCCTATTTTTCTCTGATTCTAGCTGGGCTTGAAATCTACTGTTTTCCTGCCTCAAGAGAGAATTCTGTGACTCCATGGAAGACATCTGAATTTTATTAGCAAGGAGTTCTTCTGTGGCTGCACGTTCTCTCTCAACTGCTGCTGCCAGCAAGGTCTGGGATTCACCTGATTATAGGACAGAAAGAAAAATCA
This sequence comes from Nomascus leucogenys, assembly GCF_006542625.1. Lineage (NCBI taxonomy): Eukaryota > Metazoa > Chordata > Mammalia > Primates > Hylobatidae > Nomascus > Nomascus leucogenys. The sequence continues at coordinate 71,412,442 of NC_044401.1, read as the reverse complement.
CATACACATACAGCCCAGAGACCAAAATACCAAGTCAATTCTGATTTCAAACATTTAATGATGCAAGCAGCCACGCTTAAAACTGATAACTATTTATTGCCTAAGGCAGGACTGTCTACTGAGACAAATGAACCAATCTTAACTTATACCTGCTTTATCATTCTTTTCCAAAAGTATTTTAATTTCAAAATGGAGTCATGCATTAAAAGAGTAGTGGATCAACAAATGGTCCTGGAGCAATTAGACATCTATATGCAAAAAAAACAGAAAGCCTACACATCACATCATTCACGAAAATCAACTCAAAACGGATCATAGACTTAAATGTAAAACATGAAACTATAAAACTTTTAGGAAAAAACAGAGGAGAAAGTCTTCGGGATCCAGAGCAAGGCAGATTTGACACAAAAAGCAAGAGCCATAGGAAGAAAAACTGACAAACTGCTTCAAAATTTTCAACTTTTAAATCTATGTGAAGAGGATGAAAAGGCAAGCTACAGAGTGAGAGCAAATAAATGCAAACCATATATCTAGGACTAGTATCAGGAATATATAACAATCTAGTTAGAAAATGGGTAAAAGACATAGACAGAAATTTCACCACAGAGAATGTACAAATGGAAAATAAGGACATAAAATGATGTTCAATAACATTACCCATTACGGAAATACAAATTAAAATCATAATGAGATATGACTACATGCTGTCTGAGTAACTAAAAGAAAAAACAGGGACAACACAAAATGTTGGCAAGGATGTGAAGAAACTAAATTACTCTTATACAGCCACTTGGTAAACAGTTTGGCATTTTCTTAAAAACACTAAATATGACCTGGCAATTGCACACTTGGGCATTTATCCAGAGAAATGAAAACTTAGGGTCACACTAAAACCTGTACGTGAATATTTACAGTAGCTTTATCTGTAATAGCCAGAGCTTGGAATCAGCCTGGACGTCCTTTGTGCAGTGAATGGTTAAACAAACGTGGTATATACTATGGAATAACACTCAGCAGTAAAAAGACTAAACTATTGATGCAAAAACAACTGTGTGAGCCTCTTCCTGGGAATTACACTGAGTGAAAAAGGCCAATCCCAAAATGTCATACACTGTATAATTTTATTTCTGTAACATTTTTGAAATGACAGAATTTTAGAAATGGAGGACAGATTAGTGATTGCCAGAGATTTGGGACAAGGGAGGAAGGGTTGAGAGAGTGGTAGATGTGTTTCCAAAAGGGTAACATTAAGAGTGATTATCTTCAGCTAAGAAAAAAAGAAAAAAAGCTAACAGGAAGGACTCAGTAGTGTTGGAACTGTTCAATATCTTGACTATGGTAATGGATATGTGGTAAAGTTGTATAGAACTTAATACACACACACACACACACATATACACAAATGAGTACCAATAAAACTTTGGAAATTTGAATAAAATCAGTAGATTGTATCAATGTCAATACCATGGTTGTGATATTATACATTAATTTTGTAAGATTTTAATACTTGGAGATATTAGGCAATGTGTGCAAAGGACCTTTCTATATTATTTCTTATACCTGCAAATGAATCTACATTATATCAATAAAAATTTTCAATTAAAAAAAGAGCAAGGGGTAAGATTCTGAGATTTAACTTAGGTAAGAATTATCATATTTTTTCTCCACCAAAGTAGAGCTGGTAATACCTCTATTTTACATTTTACACTCTGCTCCACAGCACAGCTATGGTCTTTTTAATAGCATTCCTTGGTCTGTTTGTCCTGTGGCTTTGCCTATATGCTAGCACAATACCACACATTGCTGAGGGTAGACTTCAGTCTAAAAACCACAAAAGTACCAGTTTCTAGCAGTCATTTATTGCTAAATATTTATTTCAAAAGGTATCATTTTCAGATGTCTCATATTTCATATCACATTGCTCTCAAAAGCTGCCAGAGATAAATGACAGACCTAACATTTATACCTATAAATTTAAATATATATGAAGGTTTATCTAGTTCAGTACATTTTTTTAAGTAAATGAATCTTTTTCTAGACCAAATCTTTCATGGAACTCCAATAAAAAAAGATAGACAAAGGAGGCCCTATTTTCATTAAAGCAGCCCGAGAAGCCCAGCCTCTTATTTATCAAGCTTCCCTCTCACCATTACAGCAGCCCCAAAGGTATCTAAGAGTCCACTGAATACTGTTTGAAAGTCACTAATCTAGTTCACCCCTCTTCATTCACAAGGAATAGCACAGAGATAGTTGGAACAATATAAGTGACTTGTTCCACATTGTTTTGCTGGATGATTCAAAACAAAACACCCTGAGTCCATGTCTCCTGACTCATATTCAGGTCTGATTTTATCACTACACTGTGATTTCTCAAATTACAGTTAGTGTCAGGCATAGAAGGCATACATGAATTTTTCATGAATTTGCTAGCTTCTGGGATACCTATAATATACATACACTACCTGTCTGTGCTTGAAGGGGAACATTTCAGAATAATACTTTTCTTTTTATTAACATCACAGAAGGGCAACCTAGGGCATGACTGTAAAGAAGCAGAATATGGAATCTTTTTTTTTTTTTTTTTTTGAGATGAAGTCTCGCTCTGTCACGCAGGCTGGAGTGCAGTGGAGCAATCTCAGCTCACTGCAGCCTCTGCTTCCCAGGTTCAAGTGATTCTTTGCCTCAGCCTCCTGAATAGCTGGGATAACAGGCGTGCACCATGACACCCGGCTAATTTTTGTATTTTTGGTAGAGACGGGGTCTCATCATGTTGGCCAGGCTGGTCTTGAACTCCTGGCCTCAAGTGATCCGCCCACCTCGGCCTCCCGAAGTGCTGGGATTACAGGTGTGAGCCACCACGCCCTGCCAGAATATGGAATCTTAAGACTCCCTAGTATCTCTCTTGTAAGGTTGATCTTGACTCTCCTTACACCTATTTTCGCTCTTGGAATTCTACCAGTGATGAGAATCATATCTGATCTCTACCTCCTACACTATTGCAGACAAGCTACAAAGGGGTCAGATTTAGCAATGGACAAGAAAAAAAATCGAGTGCAGCAGTCTACTAAAAATACAAAAAATTAGCCAGGCATGGTGGCAGACGCCTGTAGTCCCAGCTACTCGGGAGGCTGAGGCAGGAGAATTATGTGAACCCGGGAGGCAGAGCTTGCAGTGAGCTGAGATCGCACCACTGCACTCCAGCCTGGGTGACAGAGCGAGACTCCATCTCAAAAAAAAAAAAGAAATGAATGAAAGAATGACATGGAAGTACTTTAGCCAGTATCTGATACCATTGTGTAATGGGAAAAAATGGTTTGAAAGAGACATAATAAAGGTATTAAAAATACATGTAGAAAAAGAGAAAACATAAAAATCTACATATTAGACACAATGTAACCATCAGATCAAATGAATTTCAATTTCGTACCATTATTCTAATTCTTTTTTTTTTTTTTGAGACAGAGCCTTGCTCTGTCGCCCAGGCTGGAGTGCAGTGGCGCAATCTCGGCTCACTGCAAGCTCTGCCTCCCAGGTTCACGCCATTCTCCTGCCTCAGCCTCCCAAGTAGCTGGGACTACAGGCACCCGCCACCACGCCCGGCTAATTTTTTTATATTTTTAGTAGAGACGGGGTTTCACCGTGTTAGCCAGGATGGTCTGGATCTCCTGACCTCATGATCTGCCCACCTCGGCCTCCCAAAGTGCTGGGATTAAAGGCTTGAGCCACTGGGCCCGGCCCCATTATTCTAATTCTATAAACAAGATGGAAGGGCTTCTGCATCGAGCATAAAAACTAAAGCAGTTACCAAGCCTATCAGAAAGATTCTTCTCTAATTTCTCCCACGACGATGTCTGGGATCCTAGGGTTGCTTGCAAATTTTCTATTTGTCGAAGCAATGGTCTTGTTGTTGATGAAACACTTTGACTCAGTTCCTGGTTTCGATTCTCTGCTTCCTGGAGTCTCTGAATCATGAAATTCTTAAGTCATTACCAATGACAGCAATAAAAACATTAAAAACACTAGCAAACCTAAACTTTGAGAGGTTCCTGGAAAATTATTTTTCCAAGAGAAAATGATTTGCTTTTTAATTATTATTATTATTCATTTTAGAGACGGGGTCCGCTCTGTCACCCAGGCTGGAGTGCAGTGGCACAATCGTGGCTCACTGTAACCTCAACCTCCTAGGCTCAAGCGATCCTCCCACCTCAGCCTCCCAAGTAGCTGGGACTACAGGTACACGCTACCACACCTGGCTAATTTTTGTATTTTTTTGTAGAGACAAGGTTTCATCATGTTGCTCAGGCTGGCCTCAAACTCCTGAGCTCAGGCAATCTGACTGCCTCAGCCTCCCAAAGCATTGGGATTATAGGCATGAGCCACCATGGCCAGCCCTGAATTTTTTTCTAACTGTTCAATCCTTCTAATAGAGTTAGACTGTGTAATACAGTATCTAAATAAGTGCTTCTTTGGCCAGGCACCGTGGCTTATGCCTGTAATCCCAGCACTTTGACAGGCTGAGGTGGTTGGATCACCTGAGATCAGGAGTTCAAGACCAGCCTGGCCAACATGGTGAAACCTCATCTATACTAAAAATACAAAAATTCGCTGGGCATGGTGGTGCATGCCTGTAATCCCAGCTACTCGGGAGGCTGAGGCAGGAGAATCGCTTGAACCCAGGAGGCAGAGGGTGCAGCGAGCCAAGATTGTGCCACTGCACTCCAGCCTGGGCAACAGAGCAAGACTCTGTCTCAAAATAAATAAATTAAATAAATAAGTGCTTCTTTAAAAAGCGTTTCTAAGACAGTCTTCAATTACCTGAAGGTTAAAAAAGAGTTCATCCAAACCTCTCAGTAGTTGCCTCCTCATCCAAATATTTCTAAGTATTTATAAAAACAGAAAAATCAATCTAAACTGTATTTCCTCTCCCTTTTCCTGTGCATGTTATAAATGACTGAAAATTAACAGAGGCATAGAAACCGGGAACTTTGACTGACAATCACTAATAAGCTATTACAAATTGAAAAGCAATACTGAATACATATAACAAATCTATCGAAACATTATTTTCTATAAAACAAAATAAGGAATTTCCTTGTATATATTTTTAAGGTGCCCATTCTGATTTATTCACACAAGCCACAAAAATTCAGCAAATGCTAAGTGTGATAGTAATCCTCTCAATTCCATGAACATTACCCCACTGAGTAATTCTTTTATTTCTAGAAAAACACATACTTCTTGGATTTGTGTTTCGGAAAACTGTGACAGTACCTGCTGAAGTTCACCGATCTCATGGCGTAAATAATCCTCTTTTCTGGCAGCTGCTTGTTCTGTACGCTGCAATGCAAGCCTAAGGTCCCCTACCTGTAGGGGGAGAAACAATACATTCACAAACAATGGTACAGTATTATCTATAACTTCCCGCTAACTACACATTTTTGGTTGTGTCGATATTGTTCATGTATAATATTTCATACTTTCCAATGAACTTTTACATATGATTATCACAGCTCTCATTCATCAAGCAATTCCAATACTGTATGTATATTCTATGTTTACTTAGAAAAGCATTCTGTTAAGGCAAAGAAATGCAAACAAATATGTGTAAGGCACAGCCATTACCATACAATATTGGAGAAAAGACAACGCATCCATAAATATTTGCCACATCAGACAGGAAGTGATAGGTGCTACATGGGTTATAAAAGCTAGGGGCTCCACTCATATGCAGGAGCATACATTATAAACTACCATAGCCTTGGAAAACATTATAACATGTTTAAAGAATCATCAAACTTCTCACATCCTTTCACCTGGCCATCTTAGTCTTGGGAATTTACTCTAAGAAAGCAGATATGTAAATACACAGGGATATTCCCTACAGTATTAAATACACTAGCAAAAACAAAACTGGAAATATTCTAAATCTCCATCACTAGTAATCTATATTTGCAAATGTTGATACAACATAAATATAACCCTTAAAAATTACAATAAATGTATAAAACATGTAAAAAAAAATTTCTAATATACTATTAAATGGAAAACTATAAAATAATATGTAAGACATCAATTATGAAAAATACATATATAGAAATAGAATAAAACACTAATACATAAAACTGAGAGTACTTGTAAAAAGTGATGGATTTATGCATGGTAACTCATATAGGCTCTATCTCCCATTCCCCCAATTTTTCTGTATTATTATTATTCTAATGTATTTTAAATTCAAATTACTGATATTTTATCTATCCCAGTAATACAGTAGCAGAAACACAGAGGATATATGGACCATGGCATGGCTTATAATAGCAAAACACTGAAAATAACCCAAATATCCATCAGTAAGAAATAGCTGAAAATACTTCACCTAATTAAGTATTAGAAAACTATAAAGAGATACTTTTTAAACACCTCTATGTTTTACTAGAGTGATCATCAGGATATTTTACTAAGTAAATAAAACAAGTTATAAACAACATAAATAATAAACTATCATTTCTGTAAAAAGGATGTAGCAGATAGAAATAGGTGTATAATCCATTAAATGTTTTATGATAAAAACTCTATGTTTTACTAGAGTGATCATCAGGATATTTTACTATGAAAATAAAACAAGTTATAAAACAGTGTGAATAATAAACTGTCATTTATGTAAAAAGGATGTAGGAGACAGAAATAGGTGTATAAGTAAATGTGTATGTATACAGAACATGTAAATATATAGATACATATATTTCCTTGCATTTTGCCAATAGAAACACTTAAAAGATAAGCCAAACTCTAATAAAATGGTTACCTACAGGCAAAGAGAGGAAATGGGGAGCAGCTAAATTGGAAGTAAATATCTGAATAGATTTTGCTCTCACTTTGGAATCATGTAAATGTTTTACATACACAAAATTTAAAATTAAATCAAAAGGGCATAGGAGTCAATAAAAATAGTTTTCTCAATAACTGGTCCTGCAACAACTGGATATCCACATGCAAAAGACCTAAATGTGAGAGCTAAGACAACAAAACTCTTAGAAGGAAACTGATGAAACTCTGCATAAACTTGGATTAAGCAATGGTTTCTTAAATATGATGCCAAAAGCACAAATAACAAAAGAAAACATAGATAAGCTACACTTTATTAAAATTAAAAACTTTTGGCATCAAAGGACACTATCAAGAAAAAGAAAGACAACCCACAGAGAGGCAAAAAATATTGACAAATCCTATATCTGATAAAGGTCTAGTATGCAGATTATATAAAGAACTCATAATAACAATAAAAAGACAAACATCCCAATTTAAAAATGTGTAAAGGATTTGAGTATTTTAATAAATTGCTCCCAAGAAGATATATAAATGGCCAATAAGCAAATGAAAAGACATCCAACATCATTAGTCATCAAGAGAATGCAAATCAGCCAGGCGTAGTGGCTCACGCCTGTAATCCCAGCACTTTGGGAGGCCAAGGCAGGCGGATCACGAGGTCAGGAGATTGAGACCATCCTGGCTAACATGATGAAACCCCATCTCTAATAAAAATACAAAAAAAAATTAGCCGGGTGGGCGGGCGCGGTGGCTCACGCCTGTAATCCAAGCAGTATGGGAGGCCAAGGGGGGCGGATCACGAGGTCAGGAGATTGACACCATCCTGGCTAACACGGTGAAATCTCATCTCTACTAAAACTACAAAAAAAACTAGCCAGGTGGCCAGGCGCGGTGGCTCAGGCCTGTAATCCCAGCACTTTGGAAGGCGGAGGCGGGCGGATCAACAGAGGTCAGGAGTTCGATACCAGCCTGGCCAACATGGTGAAACCCTGTCTCTACTAAAAAAAATACAAAAAATCAGCCAGGCATGGTGGTGGGCACCTGTGATCCCAGCTACTCGGGAGGCTGAAGCAGGAGAATCGCTTGAACCTGGGAGGTGGAGGTTGCAGTGAGCCGAGATTGCACCATTGCACTCCAGCCTGGGCAACAAGAGCGAAACTCCGTCTCAAAAAAAAAAAAAATTAGCCAGGCATGGTGGCACCCGCCTGTAGTCCCAGCTACTCAGGAGGCTGAGGCAGGAGAATCGCTTGAATCCCGGAGGCGGAGGTTGCAGTGAGCTGAGATCATGCTACTGCACTCCAGTCTGGCAAGAGTGAGACTCCGTCTCAAAACAAAAATAAATCGAAAAAAAAAAAAAATGCAAATCAACACCATACTCAGTTACCACTTCACACACACTAAAAAGGCTATAATTTTAAAAACAGACAATAATAAATGTTGGCAAGAATGTGGAGACACTGAAACTCTCACCTACTGCTGGTGGGAATGTAAAGTAATGCAGCCACTGTGGAAAAGTTTGCCAGTTCCTCAAAAAGTTAAATATATAGAGTTACCATATGACCTAAGGATATACATCTAGGAGAATTTAAAATATATGTTCACACAAAAATTTGTGCATGGATATTTATAGCAGCATTATTGATAATAACCACAAAGTATCAATAACCCATATGCCTATCAACTGAGTATAAATAACCCATATGCCCATCAGTTGATGATTTTATGAGACAAAGCCTCACAAATTTTGTTTTTCCTACTTCATCTGAGGTCCTTGGACTCCCACAGATGTTACGAATGAGCTCAGGAGTTAAATGGATTCTCTCAAAATTATATGCAATATGTGTGTGCATTTTTGCTCTTCTCTTGTAAGAGGGTTCCTAGCTTTTATAATACTCTCAAATGGGTGTAAAACTCACAAAAAAATTAAACAATACTGGTATCATGTAAGCATTACTTTAACAGTTTTAAAAAACACAACTGGTTATTTAGCAGAATCCAGTATTCTGAAATCTAACACATGTATCACTACATTGTTTGATTCAAACCAGCTAATAAATTGTTTAATTTGTAGAAGCATAAACAAATATTTTTAAAACTACTCTAATTCATCATCCATTGCTTACTTGAATGGCTAATGTTTCTTGCTGCTGACGGGCTTCTTCTTGGGCCTTCTCTAATGCTGCAGAAAGTTCTTCTTTAGCTTTCATTTCACGGCTCAGAGCAGCTTCCTGTGCCTCACTATCCTTTGCAGCATTGGCTTTGTGAAGATCAGTAAGTTCTCTTAAAAAATTAGATTGAGTTTATAAATGTTGCCAGTGATCAGATAATAGAAAAAGTATTTCTTCAACATCCTACTCTGATAATTCATTCTAAATGGGTTGCATATTTGTTCATTTTCTTACTTGTATGCACTATCCAGGGCAGCCTGAATACTTCGGTTCTTTTCTTCAAGTTCATCCATGTCTACCTGAAGATGGCCAAGATCTTTCTCTTGGCGTTCTACCACGGAATTTAGTTTTTTAATGTTTTCTCTATGTTGTTTCTCAACCTCTTCTTTGCCATCAAGGACCTATATGTTATAAAAACAGACAAAAGTATTTTTCAAGAAATAATACCGTGGTAAATAACTGTATTCCAGGAATCTATAATAATGGAGAAAAATATATATATTTTTTGAGACAAAGTCTCACTCTATTGCCCAGGGTGGAATGTTCTGGCTCACTGCAACCTCTGCCTCCCAGCTTCAGGCAATTTTCGTGCCTCAGCCTCCCAACTAGCTGGGACTACAGGTGTGTACCACCATGCCTGGCTAATTTTTGTTATTAGGTTGGTGCAATATTTTTAGCAGAGACAGGGTTTCACATTGTTGGCCAGGCTGGTCTCGAACTCCTGGCCTCAAGGGATCTGCCTGTCGCAGCCTCCGAAAGTGCTGGGATTACAGGCGTGAGCCACCCCATTCAGCTGAAAAATCTTATCATTTATCTATTGTTTGAAAAATCCTTCTTACATGATACACCCCATTAAATCTTTTCAAATGCTCCATAACCATGGCTAACTGTTCATACAGGAAGTAATAACAATATATATGTAGAGAATTATGATTGCTATTCACCTGTTTCAAATGCTGCAACTCCTCTTCTAGCTCTTTAACTTTTTTGTTCAGCTTTGCAACCATATTTTCATTCTCCTTGTCTTTAGCTCTTAATTTCTTGATGATGTTAGAATTATGCAGCTGCTGTTTTGAAAGTTTTTCTCCTGGTGGTAGTAAAAAAGTATAAACTCAAATGATAACTATTCCCTAAAAATTTCAATAGAATGTTTTATCTAATCAGTAACATAAAATAATAGAATTTTTTTAAATCACAGTTTTGTAACCCACAATGTTACAACTAATTTGGACAGGAATCATCAATGAATGTTAACATTATTGGGTAAAAGGTTGTTGGGAAACTGGATATTGACATGGTCTTAAAGAATCACTCTCATATATCACCTACTAATTTTAAAGAGAAAAATCTGGCAATCAACTCCTTAACTAAGCATTCAGTTTTGGCATCACCAACTGTAGTACAGCCTGACAATATGTGCCTGCTGATGTGATGTAGGTGTTCAATATCACCTAGATATTTCCTACTAGAAATATGAACTAAATCTAATCTAAATCTAATCATGAAGAAAGTAACAAATTCCTGAACATGGGTAGGACATCCTGTGGGACAACTGCCCCGGATTCCACAGAGTCCTCAAAGACATAAAGAAGAGAGAACTGTCCTAGATTGATGGAAGACTAAAAGGACATAAGAACCAAATGCAATGGGTGAACTTTGGATCCTGGGGCAGAACAAATGATCAACTATAACAGACACTTTTAGAGACAACTAGGATAAATATTAAAATATATGCTGGACTACACTTCTGAATTAATGCTGATTTCTTAGGTTTGACTATGACGTACCTGTCAAGGAAAATGTACTTGCCCTTGGGAGATGCAGACTGAAGAATTTAGGAGCAGAATGTTATGGTATTTGTAACCTCCTTTCAAATGAGTTGACAAAAGGGTAGTGTATGTATGTGCAGAAAGATATGGAAGAGGTGTGGCAAGATGTTAACACTTGATGAATCTAGGTGATGAAGTAATCAGGTATTCATTGTAGCGTGCTTTCAGCTTTGAGTTTTACAGCTCTTTAGCTTTAAGTTTTAAAAATACTGGCTGGGTGCAGTGGCTCACACCTGTAATCCCAGCACTTTTGGGAGGCAGGCAGATCACCAGAGGTCAGGAGTTCAAGACCAGCCTGGCCAACATGGTGAAACCCCAACTCTACTAAAAATACAATAACTAGCTTGGCATGGTGGCGGGTACCTATAGCCTCAGCTACTCGGGAAGCTGAGGCAGGAGAATCACTTGAACCTGGGAGGCGGAGGTTGCAGTGAGCTGGGATCATGCCACTGCACTCCAGCCTGGGCAACAGAGTGAGACTCTGTTTCAAAAAAAAAAAAAAAATTCTGGGGCACATGGAAACAATATGTAATACCCTTTTATGAAATGTAAATACTCTGTGAATATAAAGTACTCCCATGTGAAATTGCTCTGTTTTCTCTGTAAAAAGGCTCATTAAGCAAAAGAAGACACTAGTTCATTCTCTGACAAAATTACTAAATTACAAAATAGTAACATTTGATATTCATATTTCAAATAACTCTTAAACTTTAAAATAAGAAAACCATGCAGTTAGCCTTCCCCTCAGTCTCTGATATTGTAAGGCAAAGCAGTTAATGACTTCAAGACATCTTGAGAAAATAATTATAACAACTGTTCCTTCATTTTTCTATTTTAGTGCTTAGAATTGTGTTTTACAATTATCTGCATTCCTATATTTCCCTCTCACTAAACTAAGCCCCTAAAGGACAGTGTCATATTTATTATTGCATCAAATATAATATCTGACATACTAACTGTTCAATAAATATTAGTTGAATACATGAAAAAGTTGGGTAAAGCTAACTTTTTCAAATGAAACGACTGCTTCCAACTGTTCTCAAACTCTACACTTTTTCTGGAAATTCACTGAAGTTCAATGATTTAAGCACAAAAACATTCATCATAGCACTAACTGTAATATTAACATTATAAAAATAAATGTACAACATTAGAAACAGTAAAACATATTATGGTATACCCATATAATGGACTTTAATACAGCCATTAATAATGATAAAAAGCATTTAATGGCATAGAGAGATGTAAGAGAAGAAAGATTGGAAATTGTACGATCTTAACTATGTTTAAATATGCATTGAAAAAAATGCATTAAAACTAGAAAAAATTAATAGTTCCTTATAATATTGGATTATAATCTACTCTTCCTCTTTATTCATATACTTTCCTATAACTTCAAAACTTTCTACAAGTAGCAAGTATTACTCTTATAACTACAAAAACTTTAATTAACAAGAGAAATAAAAAGAGAGATTCACTTGACCACCTTTTCCAAAACCTCCTCTCTCTCAGGATATTACATGAAGAAATTAATTCAGTATCCATTTGTAATGATTTCATGATTAGATCTTTAATTTCTGTAACACTATTAATTTTATTTTATTTATTTATTTATTTTTTTGAGACAAAGTCTCATTCTGTCGCCCAGGCTGGAAGTACAGTGGCGTGATCTCGGCTCACTGCAACCTCCACCTCCCAGGCTCAAGCAATCCTCCTACTTCAGCCTCCCGAGTAGCTAGGATTAGAGGCATGCACCACCACCACCCGGCTAATTTTTGTATTTGTAGCACAGACAGGGTTTCACCATGTTGGCCAGGCTGGTCTCGAACTCCTGACCTCAAATGATCCACCCACCTCTGCCTCCCAAAGTGCTGAGATTACAGTCATAAGCCACTGCACTCAGCCAACCTTGTTTATTTTAAATTTTTTCAGAGACAGAAGTGCTTAATAATTTAAAAATTAAAATAATACAATGAAAAATTCACTATTATATGCCAGAATAAGACAATATGATATAGTACACAAGCTAGGTATTCAGATATTACATAAATCCCAGAATTATACACTTTGAATGTCTTGGTTTAAATGACAGGCTCTTAAGACCTGTTTAAAGTTTTCTTAGGGCAGCATAAATTTCTGTCTATTTTACAGGGACAATGTTTTTTTTGCTTCCTAAAAACAAAAGCTAGAAACACATATCTCTGTTTCAATATATCTTACTCCCCATTCTTCCATAAACTGTCACCTACTATTTCTATGGTTTCTGTCCAAACCCTCCTTGCTTTCAGTATTTTTAATTAGGAAGCATCAGCTAGTTACGTGGCAAGTACTTTTCCTGTTCTTACAGTATTTTTCATAGTCAACCAAATACTATACGCACCTTCTTCCATTAACCCTCGGATCTGTTCATCTTTCTCTTTCAAAAGGTCTGCAGTTTCACTACTATTTAATCTAGTGGCAAGTTCTTCTTTTATGTTTTTGATTTCCTAATAAAAAAGAAATCTGTGAATACCGTAAAGAATTACTTTCACTGTAAGTACAGTTCTCATTTTTCCCCCATCCAAAGAAGCTATCCATAATCACATTCTCAGTAAGAATCTGTAAGTTTCATTCAGTTAATCTACTACCTTGGTTAACTAAGACTAAGAAAACAGCTTTGAAAATGATTTTCAAAACCTAAATTCAGATATACAAGCAACTGTTCACATGAAAATATAAATGAGAATAAATTAACTTTCCTTTTTACTTTTATTTTTTTTGAGACAGGGTCTTACTCTGTCACCCAGGCTGGAGTACAGTGGTACAATCACAACTCACCGCAGCCTCAACCTCCCAGGCTCAGGTGATCCTGCCACCTCAGCTTCCCGAGTAGTTGGGACCACAGGCACATGCCACCATGGCCAACTAATCTTTGTACTTTTTGTAGAGATGAGGTCTCACCATGTTGCCCAGGCTGGTCTTCAACTCCTGGGCTCAAGCGATCCACCCTCCTCGGCCTCCTGAGTAGCTGTGACCACAGGTGCACACCAGCATGACCAGCTAACTTTATGTATTTTTTAGTAGAGGTGGGGTCTCACCATGTTACCCAGGCTGCTCTCTAACTCCTGGGCTCAAGTGATCCACCCACTACATCCTCCCAATGTGCTGAGATTATAGGCATGAGCCACCACACCTGGCCAAAAATCTACAATTTAAATGTTAATAGATGATATCCTTTTCACCTTACTTCTCCTTTTTCCAACATCAAAATATGATGAATGCACTCCTCAAAACTCTATGTCTCTATAGAGTTTAATTAATATTATTTTAAATTTCAATTACCTTTTTAGCAGCATCTCTCTCTTTGCAGGCTAGTTGAACTTTCTTTTCTGCTTCTGCAATTCTTTGAGTAAACTCATCTTTCAAGGAAGAAATGCTACTGCTTTCTTCTTTCACTCTGAACATTTCACTAAATTTAAAATAATATTTGAGAATGAGGATGGTGTTTATATATCCCAAAGGTATACATAAGTTCAATTCTCAAAAGGAAGATAACTTTTCTCTGACATATACCTTATTAAAATAGAACAGTTTTAGGCCTATTAACTTTTAAGAAAAAAAAAAAAAGGAAATTTCTCTTGCTAAATTTATTTTAAAACACCTCAAAGAAAACCTGTTAGAAAGTGAAAATGTCACCAATATCTGACATGCAAAAATAAGAGAAAAGTAAATACAATGTTTCAATTCTGAATCTCGTGTCACATTTTCCCAATCAGCTCCTTATAGCAAAACTGTGTTATTGTATAACAGTTTTAGCAAAACTGTTATTGTATGACACAGTTTTCTTTAAATACGTGTTTTAAATCTCTAATACTAAAAGACTAAAAATGAAAGGGAAGAGTTTTCCAGTTTTTGCAAAACGACTCTCTTCAATGGCAGAGGTAATATGGTAAAGACAATTAAAAGAGAAAAGTAATCTTTAGGGTTATAACTGAAAGCTATACAACTTTCAATAATGATTAAATTACAAAACATTTTAATTTCAAAAACATTCTTAAATATGTACAAAGTACACAGGCTTTCAGAAAATGTGTAACATTATTCACATTTGCAGAATACTTACTCTTTTAGGTTATCATAAGCTTCTTCCAGAAGTGCTTTTTCCTTACTAAGAGATAGTAACTGAGCCTCCCTTTTTTCCAGCTTTTCATTCAGAAATTCAACTGTCTGGATAAGGCGAATACATAAAAGTCAGAACACTTAGCTTTAAAAAAGACCATTTTTACATGCAGGTGTATCACTATAACAAAGAAAACAGTTCTATCTCATAAAAACAATCAAGAACAGTATTAGGAACACAGAGGATCCAGAACAAGAACTCTTATGCAGCTGATAGGAGAGTAAAAGTAAGTACAACCAAATAGCTAGTGGGAGTGTAAGTTGAGAAACCACTTGAGAAAACAATTAGGCAATATCTAGTTGGGGATCTACATACTCTTTGATATAGAAAATTTCACTTTTAGGTAGACCTTAGAGGAAAATTCTTGCATAAATGCACTAGGTGACATGTATAAGAATACTTAATGCAGTTCCCTGGTAATAGCAAAAATCTGGAATAATCTGCATATACACCAAAAGAAGAAGGGAGATGGATGCAATCAAAAGAGGTCAAAAAGGAAATTTAAAGCCTCTATATCTTAGCTGGGTTGTGGATACACAAGTGTCTGTTTTCCGTATTATTCTTTACCCAAAACACATACCCTTTTTAAAATATGATATATTGCATTTAAAAAATAAAAGTAGGCCGGGCGCAGTGGCTCATGCCTGTAATCCCAGCACTTTGGGAGGCCAAGGTGGGTGGATCACCCGAGGTCGGGAATTTGAGAGCAGCCTGGCCAACATGGCAAAACTCAGTCTCTACTGAAAATACAAAAATTAGCTGGGCATGGTGGCAGGCACCTGTAACCCCGGCTACTCAGGAGGCTGAGGCTGGAGAATGGCTTGAACCCAGGAGGTGGAGGTTGCAGTGAGCCAAGATCAGGCCATTGCACTCCAGCCTGGGTGACAAGAGCGAAACTCCATCTCAAAAAATAAAAATAAAAAATAAATATATAAATAAAAGTAGAGACTGGGCACGGTGGCTCATGCTTGTAATCCCAGCACTTTGGTAGGCCGAGGAGGACAGATCACTTGAGGTCAGTCACGAGTTCAAGACCAGCCTGACCAATATGGTGAAATCCCATCTCTACAAAAAATACAAAAATTAGCCGGGCATGGTAGCATACATCTGTAGTCCCAGCTACTTGGGAGGCTGAGGCAGGAGAATCATTTGAACCTGGGAGGCAGACTAGCCTGGGCGACAGGGCAAGACTCCGTCTCAAAAAATAAATAAATAAAATAAAATAAACGTACGGCTGGACACGGGTTCATGCTTATAATCCCAGCACTTTGGGAGGCCAAGATGGGAGGACTGCTTGAGCCCAGGAGTTCAAGACCAGCCTGGCAGCATAGTGAGACCTCATCTCTACTAAAAATAAAAAAAATAGCCAGGAGCGGTGCGAGCCTGTGGTCCCAGCTACTAGAGTGGATTAGGTGGGAGGACTGCTTGAGCCCAGGAGGTCGAGGCTGCCATGAGCTGTGATCCCACCACTGCACACCAGCCTGAGCAACAGAGAGAGACCCTGTGAGCCGATCGCACCACTGCACACCAGCCTGGACAATAGACAGAGACCCTGTCTCATTCATACATACATCCATCCATACTAAAAGTAATTTTAGAAAACCCATAAGAATTTTTAAATCTCCATAATGTATCAGTATAAAGCTAAACAAAAAGTAATGCTTGGAATCTCTAATTCCTTAGGTCCTGCTCAAATGGTGATAAACTTGAGTATAAGAGTAGGAAGAGTTCCTTTTTGGACTCAAAAAAATAAAGTCTTACCTGAGTTTGGTTTAGATGAACTTAGAAATCACTTACCTTCTTAAATACACTGAAATTCAAAAATATCTGATAGTAATTAGTGCTGGTTTCTAAGAATTCAAACTCCCATTATCCACTATCTTACAGTATATAGATATTACTAATTGAAATATTATTGCACAGCATTTTGTTTGTGAATATTTAACCTGATTAACAGAATCTGGCACTTTTTAAAAAAATTAAGTAATTCAATACATGGCACTTACAGGACATTTCTTCAAGACATCCTACATCTCAGAAGTCTATTAAAGATGCCAGATCCAATTCAATTTCTATATCTAAAAATCACAGTAAAAACCAAAACTAGGACTTAATGTTAAAGAATTTATATCACTTTCCTTTCATATGTATTAGGTAGAAGCAATCTGTCACTCCTAAGCAATGCTTTTGTTCCTTAGACATTTCTCTTTCTCTTTCATGTGAAATACAGCTATCAATAGGTGATCTCAAAAATAACATAAACAGAAAACAAACTGAAGCAATATAAGGATATATACTCCTTATATATGAATGAAAATACTAATAACAGAAAAGCATCAATAATTAAAATCTTAAATTATCATTTAATATTTGCAACAAAAAATGTAAACATGCAAAAACAAATTCTGATACAAGAAAAACCATAACATTTAGTTTTTTTGGCACATCTATCTGCAAAGGAGGTGAAGATACATGTTAATGTAAGAAAATATTCCTTTGCAAATTGACAAACTAATAAGCATAACAGAATTTTGAAGTGATAAGGACTCAAAAATAAAGATGTAAGATGAAAACTTTCATGCTTAACTATATTGAAGAATCAACTTATTCTACCATAATTGCCTTGGAGAAATTTCAAATTATATTAATAATTGTTCAACTTCAAGGTACTTAATGTTACACTGAAATGGCAAAATGCCTATGTTTTTAAATCTGTATAAATTATTATGCATCAATGAAAGTATTTTTTAAAACAAATGATTTAATTTCCAAAAAGCACATCTAAAAATCCCTTCCACTTACTAGAGTTACCTTGCAAACATCTTCGTTTTCAGAAAGTGCTTCTGGCTGACTTTCGGCAGGTTCACACTGCTCAGCCACCTTGTCTAACACAGTCTGTCCTTCATTTATTGGTGTAGAAGAAACCAGTATATCAGGCTGTTCACAGTTAACAGGAGTTGCACTTCGTCCACTTTCTTCCATTTCTGCTTCCTCAGTGGGTATAACTAATGTTTCATTTACTTCTTCAGATTTTCCTTCAGCAGATTCAACTGTTTTAGACTTTGGAGTTGAAGAATTAACTATAATAGGCACTAAAGCATATCCCTTGCCTGACAATTCATCATCTGAATTGATTTCACTTACACTCCGGCTATCTAATGACTGTACACTAAATGAGTCTATTCTTTCAAAAGCATCAGATGAACAGCAACTCTCAGTGAGTTTTTGGAAATCATCTAAACGATTATATTCAGGACAAGCAGATGCAGAGAGAAGCTGAAAAGATGTCTGCATCAAGTGAAGACTTGATTTTGAATCTGTAGTCTCTTGTCTCGAGCTCGCTGAGCTCTCACTTATTACACTTTCATGATCTAAAACTTCAATATCACTGGTAGTAGAAGTACCCGATGAAAAGGTACTAACAGGAGGAGAAGGTGTATTGCTCTGCCTGTCTTCATGTTTTTGTTCCTTAGGTTCCAAAGCTATGTCCTTTGTTTCTGCTGTGAGAGACTGTGTAGACATATTAGATATACTTTCCGTAGTTGTTTTCACATCAATTACACTTTCAGATACTTTCAAACTTACAGTTGGCACCTTCATATCCGATTCTTTATTAACAGTTTCTTCATGCTTGCCTTCAGTTTTAGGTGATGAAGTACCTGCTGCCAGAGTTTCCCCTAAAACACACAAAGAAGAGTCTTTTACTTGTGATTCAGTTGTTTCAGGTGTTCTTGACTGTCCAATGTGCAAGGATTCATGTAAGCTGCTTTTCACTTCTTCTTCTGGTCGTTGTGATTTTGCTGGAGGTTTTGATACCACTGGACTCTTCTGAATGGTCTTGACGTCAGTTGGCAAGAGAAAGGCACTGAAGAAATTTTCAGATTCATCAACCACAGTCCTCCGAACTGGCTTTGTGATTGCTTTAGGAGAGGCTATTGGTGGACTCTGAGGTTCAGTGTTTGATTTCAACCCCCAGGTTGAAGTATCCCATCCTCCACTGACAGGGGAACTTATTCCTTTGACAAAAAAGTAAATATTAAAAAAGAACACATATATGTTACATTGATATCTCAATCATCATTATAAATCAGTATAAATAAAAATTTAGAAAAAAATACCCTATGAAATACCTGCAATTTGCACCTGCTAACCTCCTTGCTTACTACATCATTAAGTAGTTTCCAAGTTAATACTGGGACTTAAAGAAGAAAACTGGTGTGGGTCCACCTGAGACGAAGGAGGAGCACAGACAAAAGGCTGGGCCTGGCCTAGACTACCAGATGCAAGTATGTTATTCCTCCCTACAACAAATTAAGGAAGTAACAGCATATGTTTTATAACTGACAGTAAGTCCAAGATACCTATGATTCATCTCATAATAACAGGCTTTACTTATCAATATGAAAGAAACTAATATGGAACTAACTGAATAGGTAGGGCCATGTGCAGTCACAGAAAAGTGACCCTACCTATTCAGTCAGTTTCATATTAATTTTTGCTTGTAATATCAGTAATATAGTTATGAGCTAGACAAAGGGCAACACTCAAAAACTGAACTCAGTGGGTATGGAGGTTCATACCTATAATCTCAACACTCGAAGAGTCATTTGAGCCCAGGAGTTCGAGACAAGCCTGGGCAACGTAGTGAGACCCCTGTCCCTACAAAAAAATATTTTTTAATTAGCTGGGCCTGGTGGCCCACATATGTGGTCCCAGCTACTCAGGAGGCTGAGGTAGGAGGATCATCTGAGCCCAGGGGGTGGAAGCTGCAGTGAGCCATGATCGAACCACTGCACTCCAGCCTGGGTGACAGATCGAGAACCTGTCTCGAAAACAAATAAAACAACAAAAGCCTCAAACCAAGATACTGATGACAAATGTTCTTTCCCGAAGATCATATTAAACTGATGGGAATTGTAAGTTCTAGAGAATAAATTCATTTTCATCCACTTAATCACAGGCTGATTCTCTAAATCTCACTCTTCAAGCCCACTCTAAGAGGAAGTTTTGTTCTCAAATTCTAAATTATGTCAGAAATTACAAGGTCATTATGAATTTCAGAAATGTGTGTTTTTTTAAGAACTATTGCTCTTTGACATAGAGGTGGTTGACACTAGGGTTTTTAAAAAAACACTACAAAGAAAATGACTATTTTCTTGGGGAAAAACGTAATTATCATATCAGTCATACAAATAGCTACACTAAAATCCTGATTTTTAAAAATGGCATAATCAGGATCTTAATAATGGTATATTCCTTAAAATATTTAAAGCATTTCTTTAAAAATGTTTTCTTTTTCACATTAAAATGTGGTTGAACAAAATATTCACAAAATATTCACAATTAGAAGTTCGTGGAGAGAGCACAAGTAATTAAAAGCTTCTAAAAACTATCAAGCCTTATAGTAGAATCTATCCTTTAATATGACTTCAGGCCAGGCGCAGTGGCTCACGCCTGTAATCTCAGCACTTTGGGAGGCCCAGGCGGGCAGACCACCTGAGGTCAGGAGTTCAAGACCAGCCTGGCCAACATGGTAAAACCCTGTCTCTACTAAAATTACAAAAATTAGCCAGGTGTGGTGGCGCAAACCCGTAATCCTAGCTACTCGGGAGGTTGAGGCAGGAGAATCACTTGAGCCCAGAAGACAGAACCTGCAGTGAACAGAGATGGTGCCACTGCACTCCAGCCTGGATGACAGAGTGAGACTGTGTCTCGAAAAGTATGTAGAAAACTTCAGTTTGGAGGCACAGTTCTACACATTCATTTGCACAATATCCAAACCAGAGAAAGTCAAAATTAAATATGCAAATGAACAACCAAGATTATGTCCGATTAATTTAAATACATTCAAAGGATGACAGGAATTAATTTTGCCTCTTGGAGAATACTTTATGTAATCCCAGGGTTATCTGGCATCCATCTAAATTATACCATTCTGAAGACTATGGTCATTTTCCGAAAACAAATATCCTTATATATAAAACCTATATTCTATCTTAACTAAAGGGTCACATATGAAAAAACAGAGTTACTCCAGCAAGGTTATATGACATCTTGTAAAAAGTAAAGAGGATCATGACATACACACATGGACCAAAATATCTTAAAATGAGGTACCTCAAATTTAGGTCCTGACTTCTCAATGATGTAAAATTAAGAACAGAAACCAGAAAGGAGTAGTCAATCACATTTCTTATCCTTTTTCACACAAATGTTCACATCCCCCACAGCTGCAAATCTTTACCCTACACATCAAATGCTGAACCGTTCCATAGACTTAAGAGTCAAAAGCAACTGAATGAAGATCCCTGAAAGATTAAGCTCAATGAAACTGCAAAGAGAGACTTGGCTATTCAGAAATAAAATGTGATACAATCCAGAAATCTTGGGTCACACATTCCACGGGTAACACCTCCGGCACATTCTAATCCTCATCCGCCGTGTGACCTAGAGCAAGTTACTTGGCCATTCTGGGCCTCATTTTCCTCTTATGTAAAACACAGATACAAACCAAGCTCTCTCTGGGAGTTGTTCTGAAGATAAGAAGGCCATAAAAAAGCACATTACAGGCTCACGCCTGTAATCCCAGCACTTTAGGAGGCCGAGGCGGGTGGATCGCCTTAAGTCAGGAGTTCGACCAGCCTGGCCAACGTAGTGAAACCCCGTCCCTACTAAAACTACAAAAATTAGCTGGGCGTGGTGGCGGGCGCCTGTAGTCCCAGCTACTAGGGAGGCTGAGGCAGGCGAATCGCTAGAACCTGGGAGGGGGAGCTTGCAGTGAGCCGAGATCGCGCCACTGCACTCCAGCCTGGGCGACAGAGTGAGACTCCGTCTCAACAACAACATAAAACCACATTACGCGCTACGAATCGCGAAATGTTCACTGAATGTTGGCGATTGTTCTTCCCTTCCCTGATGATTTACGTACTTCAGACCTCGGATCCCAACAGTGCCCGAGACGCGAAGCAATTCGAGGTTCAGGTTCGGGAAGGCTGTGCTTGGAAGCTGCGTCGAGGGAGAGCTTGACGGCAAGACCAACCAACCAAGTCCCCTGTCATCGAAGTCCACAAGCCTCGCACCCAGGACCAAAGACAAGGGGGAACCTGGAGCTGAGTTTTCCCTCAGGAAAACGGCAAAGACCGACTTGGAGGCTGAAGCAGCATTAGCGAACAGGCCGGGGAGAAATTACTTCCCGAGAACTCTCTCAGCAAGGAAGGACTCCTCTCTACCCCACTTAACCTGCCTGCATCAAGAGAACAGCAGCCTCCGGGAGCCAGGAACCCCGCTCCTCTCCCTCTTACCCGGCTCTCCATACGGAATGGTCTCGGCCCAGATGCTCGGCTCCTCTTCCTGGATGTCCAGAACCCTGTCGATGGACTTCTGGGCCTGGGACAGGGCCTGCTTAGCGAAGCTGGAGAGCTGGGAGGCGTTGAACCAACTCATCGCCCCTCAGCCGGCAGTGGCGGCGGCAGCACCAAGCGGGAAGGCCTCAGGCCTGGGGAAGGGTGCAGAGGAACGGCTTCCCTCCCCTTTTCCACTCGGCTGGTTCTGTCAGCGTGTGGCCATGACCCCGACAGCCTCCCGCGAGCCCGGGATGTTAACCTCGGCCGTTCCCGCACAGCTGAGACGAAGGGGCCCGTATGCGCATGCGCCTGCTTCTTCCACGTACACAGCAACCAAATCTAGGAGCCTAGACTTAGGTCGACAGACGGAAGAACAGAAGACAAGAACGTTGACGTCACATCCGGGAGCGCAGGGTTGCCCGTAGTTACCGAGGAACGCGGAAGAGTTTCTATTGATAGCGATTTTGTGCTTACAGCAGTTCTTAGCGAAGGGGGAAGCTATGGCTACCAATAGAGGTCGATTTCCCAGGAAGGAATATTCAAGTTTTCATGTGTGTGCTTTCCAGGAAAATAGTTCACGTGCTAAAAGCTTGCACCTTGCCAGCAGTAATTGCAAAGGGAAATTTGGGCCTCACACTTCTCTTAGCCCTTTGTCTCAAATATTTAATAAGGTCTGTATTAACTTGGTATTGTAAGGAGAAACACTTGTTTGGGCTTGCCTAAAAGACAGGATCACGTATCAACACTGTGTCTAACCCGTGGAACACATGGTGCATAAAGCACAACCTCTCAAAATAGTAGTAAACTCATTGCTGCAGTCAAGATACCCCTAATATTATGGTCTGTCGGTGTCCCCTGCGCAAAATCCTATGTTGAAACCTAATCTCTAATGGGACAGTATTAAGGGGAGCCTTTAGGAGACGATTAGATGATGAGGATGGAGCCCTCCTGAGTGGGATTAGTGCCCTTATAAGAGAGGCCCAAGGGAGCTCACAGCAAGAAGGCACCAACTCTAAGCCAGAAGAGCAGCCCTTACCAGACACCAAATCTGCCGGCTCCTTATCTTGGACTTCTCAGCCTCTAGAACTGTTAAGAAACAAATTGCTGCTGTTTATAAGCCACCCAGTTTATGGCAACTTGTTACAGCAGTCCAAATGGACTAAGACACCTAGGAAGCACTAAAGCTGTTTTCCTAACAATGTGCACTGTGCATATTACTTAAAATATAACCTTTTCTGTGTGCATTCTCTTCAAACATTTGGACATGGGAAAATACCTTAAATTGGTGGCCTTCCTAATCCAGTCTGCAGCTATATTTGGTTTGGGCCCAAGTTAAAGACAAAATCCTATCAACATTTAAAAGCCAGATTTCATTCAAAAATCTAGATTTCCAGCTGCTTTTGAAAAATATGAATACCAAGCATGGGAATAGTCAGCTAGAGTGGTCACCAAATAATTTTCACTCACTCCAGTTTGCCACAGACCCCTATCACTCATTACACCCTCCCTGCTGTGATTATTTACCTTATATGCCTGCCTCCCATATTTGAATATTTTACCCCACTGCAAGGAACTCTGCAAAAAAGAATTTTCTTTTAAAAAATCAGATTGAACCCCTTAAGAAGTTATAATCATCTTCCAATAATTTTATCTAACTACAATAAAAATTTGCATGTTAAAACTAACAATTTAGTCATGTACACAAGTAGTACTAAGTAACTCAAGTACTTTCAAACAGCTAAGTAGTCTGCAGAGGAGATTTGGGGCAGATTCGGGTTGAAATTAGCTGTACAGTTACAGTTCTAAGACTTCTAATTGTACAGCTTTGGCTAAATGACCTACCTAAACCATCTAAAACTATTTATTCAGCTCTCAGATGGAGAGAGTCACCTTCTTACAATGCTACTTTGAGAATTATTACAGCATCTATATGGTGCTAAATTTTAGTTCCTTCACTTTGAAAATTGTCAGCTACATCTGTAACTTTTCAGGTAGAGCATATAAATTTATTCCGTATGGTTTTATAATAAAACTTATTTGTCAATATGTAGCTAGAAAGATTACTGAAAACTTAATTCAGTGACACATAAGTAACCAAAAAACATTTGAACAGAAAACTGCCATATCTAAGTCAAAAACAAAGAATGAGAACACATACATGTTCTCATATTAAAATACTAGCACCTATTTTTTTAGTATTTGTACTTAATTTTGTTTGAAGTTTTATTCACTTAAAAGAAACAAAAACATGGTCAGGCATGGTGGCTCATGCCTGTAATCCCAGCACTTTGGGAAACCGAGGGGGGTGGATCCCCTGAGGTCAGGAGTTCGAGACCAGCCTGGCCAACGTGGTGAAACCCCATCCCTACTAAAGATACAAAAAATTAGCCGTGCGTGGTGGCAGGTGCCTGTAATCCCAGTTACTCAGGAGGCTGAGGCAGGAGAATTGCCTGAACCGGGGAGGCAGAGGTTGCAGTGAGCTGAGGTTGCACCATCGCACTCCAGCCTGGGCAACAACAGCAAAACTCTTGTCTCAAAAAAAAAAAAAAAATTATATTGATACAGCAAGTTAAATTAAACCAGTAAATTTTTACTACAGAAATTGCTGTAGCAAAAGTATTAATTTAAGTGCAATAAAAATTTGATATAATTCTGCTACACATTTAAAAATTACTCCTATATTACCATGGAACTACTGATTACCTTTAAGGTACTTTTAAAAACTTCAGTGAAAGAAGTACACAATATATGATTTTATTAATAAATAGTGCAAAAGCATCAGTGATAACTGTTTGAACATTAAATTTTTTAAACAGCCATGTCTTGGCATTAGTTAATATTGTGCATATTGGCCTCTATGGCACTACAAGTAAACAGATGAAAATATTGCCCATTTTCATGCACACGTATTCAGCTATAACACCATTTACAAATTATTACGGACAAGATAAATTCTGCAATAATATTCATTTGGATGGCCACAATTAAATGAGTTATTACATCAAGAAATAGCCTATGTTCAATATACTCCAGATGTCAGATTGTAAAATTTAATGTTATTTAAAACTTAATTCTTTATTTTCTTTAAAGGGACATCTTTTGTGTATTTGGGTGCTCAAATGAAAACTAGGAATGCATTCTTTGACCATAATAACAAAATTCACACCAAAGAGGGTGTATGCCTCCTCCTCTAAAAGAAGCAATACATTTGCTCATAATCTCTCTCTCCAGGTATCATTTCTCATATTATTAATGAAAATGCTTACAAGCACCAACACCAAAATTCTGTCTTCAAGGGAAAGTTACAAAGTTAAAAAAGAGTGGTTCATTATATAAAAAAAGACAAATCGCGGCAACACTATTGCTAAAAATGACATCAATTAAACTTCTTAGCATCCACAAAGTATATTATTTCCATGAGCTTTCTATTATGTGGAGATTTTCCTTAAGAAGTAAAATGAAGTTTGAATAGTACAGTCTGTGGGGTGGTGACATCAGCAACCGCCAGTTCTTGTCCATCAACGAGCCCCAATTCTAAAACAGAAAAAATATAATTAATACAAGCAAAAAAAATCTCAACAGAAAGGATAATACACACGTAAACAAACTATAGAGTATTATGGTCTAGAAAAACATCAAAATTCAATCCTCTTTAATCAAAGTAATATTTGATTTCTTAGAGATTTTAAAATATTCTACTAAAAGAACAATTAATTCTATTAATATGTCTGAAGTTGTAAGTAATTATTACCTGACCATATACAAGGCATTAAGAGGAAATCTAGAACAAGCACTGATTACTTTCACCAAAAAGAGAGAAAAGGAAGAAAATCAATAGTAAATACCCTTATTTAAAATACCTTTCAATGTTTTGGAGAGATTTGGCCTTGTTCGTTCTTCAATAGAGGTTACCGACTAGAAAACAGAATTATTTTAACGTAAGACACATTAAAGTAAAATAAAACTTGATATAATTTTCTGAAAAAAATTAAAAATACACATTGATAACCTGTAAGTAAAGTGTTCTATTTTTTCCCTCTAGGGTGGCTGTGATGGCTGGAGATTTCATTTGCCTAAAGATTATGATGAGAGAGAAGTATCAAACATCATTTTTATCAAAAGATAATTTTTTTAAGGTTTCAAACATCACAAAAATGATTTTTACAACATAACAAAAATCTACAATACTTACAGAGAAGCACTATTGGTTAGATAATCCAAAACCTCCTGTAGTTTAGCTGATGGGGAAAACTGAATATTTTGAGGAAGCTGGCTACAAGCTGGGCAGTTTTCCTACACACATAATACACAACAAATTACAGCAGCACATGCACCAATACTAGTCTCTTTATGAACAATAAAATAAAAATCAGGTTGTTTTATAATCATGCATATTTCCTATAAAAATTTTTTTATGCTTTAAAGCCTGCTTTTCATAATAGACCATTTCTTTTTTTTGTTTTTTTTTGAGAAGGAGTCTCGCTCTGTCACCCAGGCTGGAGTGCAGTGGCACAATCTCGGCTCACTGCAAGCTCCGCCTCCCGGGTTCACGCCATTCTCCTGCCTCAGCCTCTCCGAGCAGCTGGGACTACAGGCGTCCGCCACCACGCCCAGCTAATTTTTTGTATTTTTAGTAGAGACAGGGTTTCACCGTGGTCTCGATCTCCTGACCTCGTGATCCGCCTGCCTCGGCCTCCCAAAGTGCTGGGATTACAAGCGTGAGCCACCGCACCCAGCCGACCGTTTCTTTTAAATTACTTTGCCTGAGAGTTAGTTCAGGCTATAAAGCAAAAGATATATAATAAGTAGAATTCTGGAAGTTAGAAAATGTATGGGTGACTTTGTTCAAATTTCTAACCAATAATATTTAAAAATCAAAATATGCGTGATCAAAAATGTCTTCTTAATACTACTAACCTTTCTTTCTGCTTCAAATGTGTATGTATACAGCCCATCTACATCATTGAACACCAAGTAATTATTCAAGGGAATGTATGCACTGTAATGAAAAAATGTCCATCTTTATATAATTGAACCAAGTCAAAACATAAATTTACATGCATATTAAAAATGAAACCTATTACCTTGTGGCTATTTTAAAAACCTCAGTGGCACACACAGCTGAAGGGGGGAGAAAATACAGGTGCTTTAACTCAATGGAAATTAGGCATGTTAAAAGTCAGTTATAAATCAGAACAGACAAATTTACATTGGCTCTTCGTTAAAAAATATATATTCCAATTTTTAAAAACCGAGAAAGTAACAGATTTTGTATTTGTTTTGTGTGATTCATGTAATAGAGTAACACTACATGTTTTTCTTGTTTATCAGATTAATAAACGCCCTGCTTCAAATGGAACTAAAATGTCTCTTTACTGCAGAGAACTTAAGACATAATGTAAGACAAAAAATATGCAAAGTCTAATAGCTGGTTCTTTTTCGACAGCTTAGTTACACAACCCATCCAAGAAGATATCAAATTCCTACAACATAAAAAAGCAGCAGCAATGTCAAAAACTAAAGGAAGCAAAATAAACTAAGTGATGGCCTTTTTTTCCTCACCTGCAATGACTGCATTTGTGGAAGCTACTGCAGGAATGATTCTTTTTACTACCCCTGAAAAAATATATCAATTAAAATATGGTCATTTCTTTAAAATAAAAGAGTTCTCTTAAATTAGAAGGCATGATTATTAAATACCATTTTCTAAAACTTGATTTTTCAGACTTTCAAGCCAGAAAATAAATTTAACCATGAAACAATCTTTCACATCCCTATCATTTTGTAGTAAATTCAGAATCTTAAGCTACAGTAGCAAAGAAAACTCTCTCAAGAAAGTACTATAGAAAGGTGAAACAGTAACATCATAATAGTTGACAATTTAGAGTATTTATTACGTTCCAGGCACAATGTAAAGACTAAATAAGATATTATTTAATTTTCATAACATCTTCATGTTAATTACCCTGATTTTAAACATACGAAAAGTGAGACTGATAGAAATTTAATAATTTATCCACAGCTATATACTTAGCAAGAGGTGGGGTTGGCATATGAACACAGATATTAACTGATACACCATGAAGAATAAGTGTTATCTAATTATTCCTGTAATAGCTTCAGTCACTTGATTCACAAACATTCACGAAAAAAGAAAAGCTGCCCTTTATTATCTTTTACTCTACAACCGAGGCTACACAAACTATTAAATGAGTTCTCTACTTCAACCCCACTTTTTTTTTTTTTTTTTTTTTTTGAGATAGAGTCTCGCTCTGTTGCCCAGGCTGGAGTGCAGTGGCGCAATCTGATCTCGGCTCACTGCAAGCTCCGTCTCCCGGGTTCATGCCATTCTCTTGCCTCAGCCTCCCAAGTAGGTGGGACTACAGGCGCCCGCCGCCACGCCCAGCTGATTTTTTGTATTTTTAGTAGAGACGGGGTTTCACCATGTTAGCCACGATGGTCTCGATCTCCTGACCTCGTGATCCGCCCGCCTCGGCCTCCCTAAGTGCTGGTACTCACATTTTTCACATCAGTATTATTCACATATTAGGAATAAACAAAGCCCCACCTTAAACCATTTTTTAAAAGTATAAAATAAATACTCCATTTTACAACTATATTTGAATTGTTCATTTTAGAAGACAAAAACTTCAAGAAAAAGTAGCCATTTTATCTCAGAGTGTGAGGAAACACTACAAGATGTGTTCCCAAGACTCCAAGTATAGGCAGGTTTCAAAAACTTAAGGAAAAACAGCAAGTAGCTAAGAAGACATGAAAGAAAGCTTTTTTAAAAAGTTGACTGTGACCATATGATTATCTATAGTTTTGGAGAAGAGGAAATTTAAAAAGAGATAAACTGCATGATGGTTAAACTGGAAGCTCTCCAGTGAACCACATGTAGCAGGATGTACTGAAAGGAGGAAGTGACAGTCACCAACAGTGAAGAGTGTAAGAGACACCGCCCAGTAAGAACATTGCCGAAATGCTAAGGACTCCCCTCTTTCTCCAACCCCTGCCACCCATACCCCTGCCCTTCGACCAAAAAAAGCTAGAGTGGGTAGAAAGGCAACTTTCTGTTATACTGAGAACAAGGGGAAAAATCACAGAAGAGATAGAACCACTGGCTTGTGCAACGTCACTTCCAATTCTCCTTCTGTACTCCTTGTTGAGGCCCTCATTCATCAGGCTAGAAAGTACACACCAAGTCCTGGTAAAGGGTAAAGAAGCATGGATGACACTACATATTAAAACGAGGAGCTTACAGTTCCTGATTAGAACACACTGAATTCATTTGTTAATTCTAACAATTAGCAAATATGTGTAACACATGCTCCAGACACTGTTCTAGGTGTTGCGCATAGTAGCAGTGAAAAAAAGTATCTGCTGGTATAGTGATTTCGTTTTGATAGGGGAGATAACACAAAAGTAAATACTTGGAACACCTGAGATACTGAAGAGTTCTATGAAGAAAATGAGGTACGTGTTAGAGTGAGAATGATGGATGCAGTCCATTAGACAGAATGGTCAGGGAAGGCCTCCTTGGAGAGGTGACAACTTGAGCTGAAACCTAAGCCATGAGAAAGACCCAGCCATGCAATGACCTGAGGAAAAAGCTGTTCATAAACAGCAATAGCAATGGTCCTGGTCCTGGGGCAAGGATGTAAGATAGTGTAAGTGTGAAACATTCTTTGCATAGGAGAATGAGGCTACCATTAATCAGTTCTGAGCAATTACCAAAAAAATAGAATGGTGAATGGCTCAGAAGTCATTTTAGGTTGAATGATTAGGAAAACTGATTAAGCAGACACCCAAGAGATGAGGAGCCAGCCTGAGGGGATCCAAGGAAACAGCATCCCCGGCATAGGAACTCGGGAGTATTAAAGCTCTAACGTACAAAAATACTTGGTGTGTTCAAGGAACACAAAGCAGGTCAGTGTAGGGAGAACGCAGAGGGCAACAAGGAGTAAGTATAAATGGAATTTTAAAATGACGTCACTAGATCAGTAAATAAAAGGAAATAATCAACAGGATAGAAATGACAGATTTTCAAAAAGAAGACAAATCTCATTCTGGTGAACCTGGTAATGATCTTGGGCAAAATTCTAAAAAAGGAAACTGTAACTAGATTGGAAACATTGATCACTACGATTGAGCATGACTGGTTACTAGACAAATCATGTTGGAGTAGCCTCATTTGGCTACTACGACTAACTTAGTAACTCAAGAAAATGCAAAAGATAGTATACCTAGGATTCAGTAGAGGATCTGGAAAGGTTTTTCATGACATCCTTGCGAACAAGATAAAGAAATACAAAGTACCCAAGAAGGTCTGATGAACAGAATGAGATAAACCTAAAAGGGCCTGGCCAGAAGTATGATTCAGATGTCTGTTCTCAGACACTTCAGTCTTATTAAAAATTTTAATCAATTATTTGAAAAAGAAATAAAGGATATAATTATCAAAACAGGTGAAATGAAGCTAGAAACACCAGGTAAGTTGGCAGAATACATAAAAAGAGAGAAAAACAGGTTGAATTTTAAGAATACATTTCTAAGGACCTATACTTGGATATTAAGAAAAAAAAAAAAAGACACTCCCCAAACTGCCAAGTTTATAATAGGCAGATGTGGCTTAGCAATTGCATATGTCGACAAAACATCCAGCTTTCAGTGGCCAGTAAAATCAAAGAATCGAAAGTATAGCATCAATGTAAACAACCAACAAACAACAATAACATAAATACCTGTTCTCCTTTAAGACTGCATCAGTTATCAGAAGTCTATTATCTAAAGTAAGACCAGTCCCATAATGCTGCATGTTGGCCTGAATAATCAGGAAAGGTTGTTTTCTCTAACTATATTCCAGTTAACCAATATGGATAGCTGGAATATGGTTACAGAAAAACAACAGGAGAACCTGAAGCTGTACAACATATCAAAGGGTTGGATATAGTTTGGATATCTGTCCCCTCCAAATCTCATACTGAAATGTGACCCCCAGTGTTGGAGGTGGGGCCTAGTGGGAGGTGTTTGGACCGTTAGGCCAGATCCCACATGCATGGCTTGGTGCCCTCCCTGCCATATTAAGTTCACGCAAGAGCTGGTTGTTAAAAGAAGCCTGGTATTTCCTCCTCTCTCTCTTGCTCCTTCTCTTGTCATATGACGTGACTTGCCATCCCCCTTAGCTTTCGCCATGGGTAAAAGCTTCCTGAGGTCTCACCAGAAGCCAAGCAGATGCTGGTGCCATGCTCACACAGCCTGCACAACCATGAGCCAAATAAACCTCTTTCCTGAATAAATTACCCAGTCTCAGATATTCCTTTATAGCAAAGCAAAATGAACTAATACAGGGTTAAAGGAACTAACTAGGGAGGTTTATGGCACTGATAAAAATTTGCAAAGGATGTGATCACTGTCCTCAATACGTTAAAAGCTATTACTTAAAAGGGAATTAGATTGTATACGGTACTGGGACAACAGTCAGACCAAACTGAAGACAATTTCTATTTTGAGACGAAGTTTTGCTCTTGTTGCCCAGGCTGGAAAGCAATGACGCAATCTCAGGCTCACTGCAACCTCAGCCTCCTGGGTTCAAGTGATTCTCCTGCCTCAGCTTCCTGAGTAGCTGGGATTACAGGCATGCGCCACCACACCCAGCTAATTTTGTATTTTTAGTAGAGATGGGGTTTTGCCATGCTGGTCAGACTGGTCTCGAACTCCTGACCTCAGGTGATCCACCTGCCTCGGCCTCCCAAAGTGCTAGGATTGCAGGTACGAGCCACCGCAGCCGGCCTGAAGACAATTTCTCTTCAATATATAGAATATTTGTCTAACAGTCCTGACCAAATGTGAAATAGACTGTCTCTAAGAGATGATGAATTCAGTGGAAGATAAAGTGGACCGTTTGACTTGGATGACTTACAGCCTCAGTAAGTAAGATTCAATAATTTTATTAAATTCCCCCTAGCTAATAAGTAGTATGAATTACATGGTACCTTTACTGAACTTCAAGTGGATGGTACTTGTCTAAACTCACTTACCAATTATTCTCCTGAAAGCATCCCAGCCCTAAGTCATCCCAACATCATAATTCATGACAATCTGCTGACTTACCTTGAGTGAGTCTGTAAGTAACACCCCTAATATTATATTGTGATGCTCTCTCTAGGGATTTTTGGAAAATCCATTGTATATGTTCAGGATCATCTCCATCTAATGGAACCCCTTCTGTTTAAAAAAAAGGGAGAGACAGAGAGAGAAGACAGGAATATGTAATAACAAAACAATATGTTTTTAATGAAATTATCCAAAGGAATAATATAGAAAAAATACGTATTTTATGTAATTCTAGATTATTAAATTGGGTTTATTACCTCCGAAAGGCTGCTCCTTAGGCCACTGCAACATCCTTACATACTCAATACAGTGTTCTGGTAGCCTGGGCATAGATGCAATGGTGCACATGGGAAAATTAACCTAAAACCACAGTTTGTCCTTTTTAGTGAATTTTAAATGAATTATTTTAAAATGCAACTTCCAGTTATGATCTAGTTCTTAACAATTTCATACAATTTGTTTCAACTCAAAATATTGTATACCATTAAAAATGCCTCTCAAACTGTAATATAGATTATCTGAGTCACTTCACTTAGGTTGACCTGCCCATAAAGACAGGTTTGCCCTACATTTACAAGGTATATAAAATTTAAGCTTTATTGGACTATGAGAAGAAAAATACTGAACAGATTCTCAAATATGAACACCTTGTTATGTTTACCTAATATTTAAGTATAAAACAAACCAAAACAAAAGCAAGTTCAGAGTTAAGTGAATCCCAAGTGAATATTCATAAAACTGTTTACATTTATTATTCAAAATTTCAAGTGTTCTTCAAAGTGGGTATGTAAATCAAAAAGCCCCATCCTTGGAAAGATCATTCTCATCCCTGGTATCTTTATTTCCCTGAAATAAATACAGGTGAAAACCACATAGATTACAGCTTGACATCAATATACAGCTTTGTAATTATACTTGATACCTACTCCCCAAATAAAAAATACAAATAAAGTATGAAAGCAGAATAGTATCAAAACAATGTACTCGGTTCATATCTTTCCTCAAATAGAGCAAAATTTCATATTTTATCTTCTTAGTGTAATTTTTAAAATACAGCTACCTCTAATTAAAAATTCTACATATTAACTAGACTTAATAATTAATCCCTAATTCCATGCCAAGATACTATGAACGGAATGCAGATGCTTTTTTGATTACCTGTGGGGGATAAAGTTCCAGCGTGCATTCGATACAAGCAGTCATTCCAGGCAGAATCACCCGGGCGTTTCCTTTAAAACCTTCTGTTCCCCCATCTATCAAAGGGACAATGGAGCTTGGATCTAAGACACCATCTTCATAATTCAGAAGAGATATCTAGGAAAACAATTTGAAGGGCTTTAAAGGGGAAGGGGATAAGAATTCAAAAGAAGAAGTATGCTTTCAAGTAATCCTATGAGTCGGTTGTGCTATTGAATACCAATGTATCAAATCAAGGGATCATGATAACAATTTGTGTCTTCACCTGAAAACCAATGACTGGCAATAAACAATGGAGTAAATATACTTAATTCAAAATTAAACTCTCATTTTTCAAAAATATGGTATCAATTCTAATTTTGAGGATGTGAAGCACAGCAGCAAGAACTTCAGAGAACTATAACAACACTAAAGTCTTTACCAGCATGCCATTTATCCATCTTCTGGCGATGATAGAGTCCAGTCCACATACAATAATATGAAATTCTACAAAAAAAAAAAAAAGCAACTTTAGTTTTTAAATATGTAGTTGCATGATGATCTTTCGATGTAGATTCATCAATTGCAACAAATGTGCCACTCTGGTGCAGGATGTTGATTAGGAAGGTTGTGTGTTTGTGGGAACAGGAAGCTCTATGAGAACCCATGTTTTCAAAAATTTTCTGTTCAAATTTGTTGTGAACATAAAACTGCCCTAAAAAATAAAGTTTACTAGTAAAAAAAAAAAGCACTTGCAGAAAACAATTTGCACTTTCTAAGAAACAAACAAAAAAACCACAAGCACTTTTTACTGTAATCCCATATACGTTCTCAGAGCTCCTATTCCTTGAGTGAATTCTCATTCAGGTCAGCAGAGAAAATTGTAACTGGTCATGTCAGCTAAAACTAGCATTCTCTTTTCAGTCTATCAGCAACATTACTGAAAAGCCAACACTGAGAGAGGAAAGCAAGTGAAGAAATAGCCTTCAAATAGCTAGCAATATTCGAATAGTTACCAATTAAAAAATTCTAAGAATCTAGTAGGCATTTAATTTCAAGTAAAAAACTTACGTCGATAGAAAGTGTCGTTAAAATCTTGAATCTTGTTGAAATGTCTGAATACAAGTAAAGGAACTTAAGCAGCTGTTTCAATTTCTAAAATGAATTTGACAATGCCATAAGGAACACACTCTGTGTATATTTAAAACAAGAAGTAAGTAATCAATGTTCACATCAGTGGAATTCAAGAAATCTGACTAAATGAACACAACTCTCCTTTCTGACAAAACTTTTCTGCCATTCCTCCCCTAACTACTTACTTTTTCTCATTCCTGAACCCCTGTATCATTATATTTATGCCCTTGGTAGGAGGTATACTTTCTACTTTGCTTTGGTTTTTATATAAAACCATAAGCCCCAGGAAAGCAGAATGTGTGTCCTCAATCATCAGCATCAAGAAGAGATGCAATAAATGTTTTAGTGAAGGAAAGATGCACATTATAGTTCCTATTTTGCTAGGTGATTTTAAGAGTTACTGCGAAGCTCATTTTTTTAACATACAGAAAATTTCGACAGCTTTTTCTGTTGGTAAAGATTTCACTGTTTTTATTTTTTGTGGGGAGGAGACAAAGTACAAATTTTTTCTACCTTTCTAATTTAACTCAGTTTTCAAGTTACCCTACCAAACCCTATTGCCAGTCTTCCCATCCCTGGAGGCTAAAAACGAAACCCCATTCAAAATTGATTGTAGGTGAGTCAATATAGCACTTAATGTTTTAATAGCACATGTGTGCAAAAACTTGTTTTAATTTTTCTAATGAATGGAGCAATTGTTTAATAATTTATAAATTATGCTACTTCTCTAAAGTTAAGATAAATAGTCCACTATAAATTTTTTAAAAGCAATACAGAGAAAAAAGGGACAATACATGCTTCCTCTAGATTTTTAATTCTTGCCTACACATAAAGCTATGAACAATAATTTCCATTCTAGCCCTCAGCCATTCAGACCTCTATTCCCTTTGAATGCTAGGCAAGCAGGAGACCGAAGCTACAGCTAGAAAGAGGTCAAAAAAGAAACAGAGCAAACAGTGGAGGAATGACAATCAGGGAACCAAGAGCCAAAATAAGAAATCTAATCTGGATTTCTAGAAAATACCCAGTTTCCCAGACCCACATAATGGGGATAGACAAACTGAGTGTCCCCCCACTAACCAACCCACCCCCACCAACTCAATTCTTCCTTTTTCCCTACAGGGGCCTGTATTTGCATTTTTAAGCTCTTTATTTTGAAATAATATAGATTCACAGTAAGTTGCACAGATAGTATAGGTAGGTACCGTGCACCTTTCCCAGTTACATCTTACTATAGTACAGTACCAAAACCATGAACAGAACATTGGTACAATGTGTGTTTATAATTCTGTCATTTAAACACACATAGGTTTGTGTAACCACCACCCCAGGCAACACATATAACTATTCTACCACAATAAAGATCTCTCTGCAGCCTCCACATCCTGGACTTAACTGATCTTCCTGCCTCAGCCTCCCAAGTAGCTGGGACTACAGGCATGTGCCACCATGCCTAGGTAATGTTTCTAGTTTTTACAGAAATAGGGTCTCATTTATTGCCTAGGCTGGTCTCAAACAACCAGGCTCAAGTGATCCTCCCGCCGCAGCCTCCCAAAGCGCTGGAATTACAGGCCTGAACCACCACACTCAGCCATCTCTATAATTCTGTAATTTCAAGAATATTATATAAATAGAATCATGCAGTATATGACCTTTTGAGACTGGCTTTTTTTGCCTAATAGCTGTGTAACAGTATCGCTCATGGTGGTCTTAGCTTGATGTGAAACATCTTTTCATGTGCTTTTTGTCATCCTTTTTAGTAAAATATCTCTTCCTATCTTTTGTCTATTTTCTAATTGAATTTTTTTTTGTTTTACTGTTGAGTTTTTAGAGTTCATTATATATTCTAGCTATGAGTCCTCTGTCAGATGCTTTACCAGTATTGTCTCCAGTCTGTGGCTTTTCTTCACCCCTTTAAGAGGGTCTTTCACAGAGCAAGTTTTTAATTTTGATGAAGTTCAGTGTATCAATTTTTTCCTTTTATGGCTCATGCTTTTACAAAAAATTATTTTAATTTTTTAGAGATGATGTCTCACTACATTGCCCAGGCTGGAATGCACTGGCTATTCACAGTATGACCACAGCCTACTATAGCCTCAAACTCCTAGTCTCAAGCAATCTTCCCACCTTAGCCTCCCAAGCAGCCAGGACTCTGTAGTGGTATGATAAAAGCTCACTGCTTCCTCAGTGATCTGCACCACCATGCCCCACCTTTTACAGGTCTTGCTATTAACATAGCCTAAGCACTCTCCACCAAACCCTAAAGTTTTATCGTTTTATGTTTTTTATTTTTATTTTATTATTATTATTTTTTTTTTAGATGGAGCCTCGCTTTGTCGCCCAGGCTGGGGTGCAGTGGCGCAATTTCAGCTCACTGCAACCTCAGCCTCCCAGGGTCAAGCGATTCTCCCACCTCAGCCTCCTGAGTAGCTGGGATTACAGGCACACGCCACTGTGCCTGGCTAATTTTTGTATTCTTAATAGAGACGGGGTTTCACCATGTTGGCCAGGCTGGTCTCGAACTCCTGACCTCAAGGGATCCATCCACCTCGGCCTCCCAAAGTGCTGGGATTACAGGCATGAGCCACCACGCCTGGCTGATTTTATATTTTATATTTACACCTATAATCCATTTTGAGTTAATTTTGTATGTTTAGGCCAAAATTCATCTTTTAACAACGGATATGAAATTGCTCCAGTACGATTTGTTGAAGACTATGCTTCTTCCATTGAACTATTTTGCACCTTTATCAAAAACAAATCGGCCATACTTATATGGGGCTATTTCTGGCTTCCCTATTCTGTTCTAGTCATCTATATATCCCTCTGGTAACACCACTGAGTATGGATTACTATAGCCATATAAGTCTAAAATTTGGATAGTGATTCCTCCCACTTTTTTTTTTTTCAGAATTGTAGTAGGTATTCCTTTGCTTTTCTATATAAATTTTAGAAGAAGATCGTCTGTATCGACAATTTTGCTGGGATTTTAATAGAAACTATGGTATATATGTACACAAATTTAGGGAGAAATGACATCTTTACTATATTTAATCTTCCAATCTTTGAAGATGGACTATCTCTCCTTTTATTTAGATTTTCTTTGATTTCTTTAACCAACATTTTGTAGTTTTTCACTATATAAATCTCATACTGGTCTTGTAGTTTACATCTAAGTATTTATCTTTGTAAGCAGTTGTAAATGGCATTGTATTTTACGTAAGTTTTCACAAGTTCACTGGTATGTTGATTTTGTATTCTGTGGGACTTTCTACACAGAAATCACATCTTCTGACTTTCTATAAAATGCCAAAAGGTCTCCAGATCTAAATTCAAACTACAGTGTAAATACTCCTTTTTAAAAACATATTTCTTGTAAAAATAAATTTACTGTGATGTACCTTCCATTTGGCTAATACTATATTGACTGTCTACTCTGTCTGCTACTACAAGGAAACAAAGATTAATTGGATCCAGCCTAGGAATTTACACTCTAGTAAAGGAGATATGTAATTGATACTGAAATTAAGGGCAATAATGCAAAATAAAGTAGATGATAAAACAGACTTTATAAACTTAAGTTAAAAATCAGGGCCAAAAAAATATTTATATAACCATACAGAAAAGACTGGAAGAATAGATAGCAAAATGTGACCAGCAGTTATCTCAGTAATAAAGTTACTACTGCTGATTTTTTTTTTCCCTCTTGCTTATCTGTATTCTCTGTTAAATATCTCTTATAATAAAGGAAAGAAGCTTTTAAAAATTAAGTAATTTTCTTGTCAAAAGGATACGGAACTACATTGCAATTAGGAACTCTGTCATTTAGAAATTCTGCAGCAACTTCAGCCTTAGGTCTTCCAATATCTTTGGGCCTACAGGAAAAATATTTAAATTATAATTCATATTATAAATCTATATGATCTACATAACTTATTTTCAAACATAAAAGTAAATTCACAGTAAGTTTACTTATAGGAAATTTAGAAGGAATATTTTTGCCTAAGTATTTTGATTTCAGTAATAACTTTTGGTAAATGGTCATTTAACCTTAAATGTCAACCCTTGCTAATGGTCCAAATTAACATAAGTCTAATTAAGTATTGCTTTAATTAAGGGAAAATCTGAACAGTGTTCTTCCTCCCAGATAAAGCATAATAATGCCATGATTCCTGGCCACTTTCCACTGTAAAAAATTATCCCACTCTTGCAGGGCACGGTGGCTCACGCTTGTAATCCCAGCACTTTGGGAGGCTGAGGCAGGCGGATCACGAGGTCAATCCAGCCTGGGCAACAGAGCGAGACTCCGTCTCAAAAAAAAAAAAAAAAAAAAAAAAAAAAAAAATTATCCCACTCTTAGAGCTCAGAACCTTATGATGTTACTCCGCAGGTCCTGGCTGAAATATACACAGTAAGATTCATCCTTGGGATGCAAGAACCTTCATTTATCCCCTTCTTCCTGTGTGTGCTGATTAAGCAGCAAATTTTGTGTCCCCTAAGAAGCTGCACGAAAAAAAAAGAAAAAAAAAATCTCACTGGACCCTATATACAATGAAAAAAAAAAAAAAAGAAAAGAAGCTGTAACCATGTTTTTTTCTTTTTTCTTTGTGAGACGGAGTCTCACTCTGTCACCCGGGCTAGAGTGCAGTGGTGCGATCTCGGCTCACTGCAACCTCCGCCTCCCAGGTTCAAGCAATTCTCATGCCTCAGCCTCCGGGTAGCTGAGATTACAGGTGCCCACCACCACGACCAGCTAGTTTTTGTATTTTTAGTAGAGACAGGGTTTTGCCATGTTGGTCAGGCTGGTCTTGAACTCCTGACCTCAGGTGATCTGCCCGCCTCCGCCTCCCAAAGTGCTGGGATTACAGGCGTGAGCCACCACGCCCGGCACCATGTTTTTAAAGAAAGAATAATTCCAAAAGTGTCAGCTAAAATTGCAAATGTTACTATTACATCAAAGAAGCTGAATATATAAAGCCTCAAAAGGTCACTCTTAAATAATAACCACACATATAGATAGGAAAGGATATGAATTTCCTCCTCTAAGTTCTATACAAATGGTATTTTCTTATCTAATATTTCCATATTCTCCTCAGAGAAACCACTCCATGTATATAATAAGAACATTATTACTTTTTTCATAACATATTTGTTATATACACGTCTATCATACCCACTAGACTATTATTTGGATGAAAGTGACCATGTTCTAACTCTCTTCATATTCCTTCATATCTAGCACACAGTAAATACTTTTAAAATAAATGCAAATAATAAATCGTGTCCTTATTAGAAAAAAATCTGAAATTTCAAAGAAAAACACTTTAGCACATCAATTTTTCTCTTTTTTTTTGAGACAGAAAAAAAAATTTTTTTTTTTTTTTTGTCACCAAGGCTGGAGTGCAGTGGCACAAATCTCAGCTCACTGTAACCTCTGCCTCCCAGATTCAAGCAATTCTCCTGTCTTCGCCTCCAGAGCATAGCTGGGACTACGGGCATGAGTCACCACGCCTGGCTAATTTTTGTATTTTTAGTACACACAGGGTTTCACCATGTTGGCCAGCCTGGTCTCGAACTTCTGACCTCAAGTGATCCGCCCACCTTAGCCTCCCAATGTACTGTGATTACAGGCATGAGCCACCATGCCAGGCCAATTTTTCTTCTCTCCAACAAAGCACTGTTCTTTTTTGATTCAAAACTTTTGGTAAATGTTTTATCTTCACTTTGTACTAACTTACATAAAAAAGGCCCTGTTATAAATCAAAGAACTTAATTTCAGTATTGCATTCAATGGCTCCGCACACAGAAAGATCTTTAGGTATGTAAAAGGGATAAAGTAGACTTCTAGGATTATTTTAAGTAGTATATTCTACGTGTTTTTACAGCAGATCTCAAACAAAAGAACTCCTAGACGGTTTCTGGGAACTGTTTGTTAATTTAGCATTCCAGGATGAAGCAATCAGATTGCTCCACCTCAATAAAATGGCCTTTCACACACATCATCCTTGCAGGACACTCTGCCCAAATTATTTAACCTTGAACATAAGAATCTACCCAGAAGTTGTTGAGATTAAATGGAATAATATGGATAGTTTAGAAGTACTTGCTACATATCATTACCATCTTCAACCATTTTAGCCACAAATACATGGCCTGTATCAATAACAAATCAATTCAGTGGTATCTTTTTCAGAGCATTCACAACTCAAAATTTGACAAGCTGGACAGAGCCCACAAACTTTGCTATAGAGAAGGGAAATTTCAAAATAAACAAAAAATAAAGCTTAAAAGTTAAACATAAAGGTCACACTGCAATTACAATACTTCATTAACTTATCTTAATCCATACTTCAGTCCCATTAAGATCTTCCACAAAGATAATGTAGGGGTTTTATGCCTATCCAAAAATTTAATGTTACCTTTTTTGCTAGCTCAACATTATCCTATATACCCAGAACAATTTGAGCACTGTCAGTAACAGATGCAAACTTACTAACTAGACAGAGAGAAAAAAAGTCCTTATCTCTGTGTATCTTTGACTAACAAATACACACTTTTACCTAAGCTACTCAAACCCCTCAATATTACATACTAAATTCATGAATGAACGTTTCTTCATGTCTGGATACATGGCCTACTTCAGTTTTTGTTTTTCAGGGTTTTTTGTTTTTGTTTTTGAGACAGGGTCTCGCTCTGTTGCCCAGGCTGGAGTACAGGGGCATGAACATGGTTCACTGGCTCCAGACCTCCAAACGATCCTCCTCCTCAGGGGGACCAGTCAAACCACAAAAAAGACGATCTCCCTTGCCAGGCTGGAGTGCATCCCTCCTGCAAGCTCTCCTCCGCCATTCCTGTCCAGCCTCCGAGAGCTGGGACTACAGGTGCCACCACCACGCCCGGCTAATTTTTTTTTTTATACAACGGGTTTCACCGTGGTTTCGATCTCCTGACCCGGACCACCCGCCCGGCCTAATTTTTTAATTTTTTTGTAGAGACAAAGTCTCGCTTTGTTGCCCAGGCTGCTCTGGATCTCTTGGGCTCAAGCAATCTTCTCACCTCAGCCTCCCAGTTTTGGGATTACAGGCGTAAGCCACCATGCCTGGCGTCTACTTCTGTTCTTAAACTCATCTTCAACAAATCACTCCTTGATGTTCTCTGTATTCCATACATGCCTAAGGTAACCATCCCTCTTTGTTCCATTGCAATTGGTTCCGGTTTTTCTCTCCTCGACTTTCCA
This sequence comes from Nomascus leucogenys, assembly GCF_006542625.1. NCBI lineage: Eukaryota > Metazoa > Chordata > Mammalia > Primates > Hylobatidae > Nomascus > Nomascus leucogenys. The sequence continues at coordinate 71,370,455 of NC_044401.1, read as the reverse complement.
TTTTCTTTCCCCTTGTAGGAAAAGCTCAAACTCTTTCCCAACTTTATGGCTCCAGTCACCATTCAAACCTTGGCTCACAAATCCCTGCCAATCTCTCACTAGGGCCTAATACTCCAGCGAGTATTCTCTTCTGACATCAACTGGAGGAAGAGCTACTGTTCTTTCCTTTCTGCAGAGCACAGTTAACCTGAGGATATTCCCAAAAATCACATAAACCTTTGGAAGGAGACTTCTTCGAAAAAACAAAAACATGTATTTGTTTACATAACTACTATCACCAAGATGCCCGAAATTTTCTTACAAAACTTTACCTGAAATGGGAGTGGTAGTTTCGTTTTTCAAAATAAAATTAGTATTATCCTCTCAAGTCATTTTTAAAAATTATTAAACTGCAATGTACAAGTTCAAATGATTACCAGAGCTTAAAAAAAGAAAACCACTAAGATATTAAAACTTACCTAAATAAAAACTGCCTATTTAGATTGGAAACATCTATAGTGTCCATATCTATAACATGAATCTGTCTAAAACCAGACAAGGCCTGTGGGAATAAAAACAATCCAATTAAGCAGACGTTTCCTCACATTTAAAAATGTAATATTTGTTTTCAATGTAGTCTTAAGTCTACAAATTCTCAGTAATAAACTCTGTGTAATTTGTATTCGATGACTGAAAGAGAGTCTTGCAAGGTATATAAAAGTCAGAGTTCTTGAACAGGTCAAAAGTGTACAATCACTCAGTTTCAAATAACCTATAACCAAAAGAGACCAACTCAAAATTTCTACAGATTAAAACTATTTTACACATATATATATAATTCCATAAACATACTTCTAAAATTTGTTGCTTTGCTGCTATTGATGGATACTTTAATTTTACTATGCTTGCTATTATTTTTTCAAAATATTGTTAAAAGCAATTCTTACAAGCTTTATCTTAGTTTACTTAATATTAAGCATGCCACGATTCAGAAATGGTAACTATTATAAGACATATATTATAAAAACACACACATAGGTAGACTGTATATGTAAAAGGAGTATCTTAAAAGATACTGAGTCAAGAGCAAGCAATTCAAAAAGTAGGGAAAGGCAAAAAACAAAAAACCTGTTAGGGTTCAAAAATAATGCCATGCATTCTAAACACTACAACCACATTCAAATTTACCAGCAGATGCAAAAAACTGAAAAAAATAAGTCTCAATAACTAACTTTTCTGGTCTTGGTCAGTTTACTTAGGTGATCAAATAACTTGACAATAATTTCCTCATTTTTCTGTCCCCCTTTATACCAAGAGATCTTCAAGACTTATCCATATTTGCGCTTTCAAAGTCCTGACTGTTCTCAAACTCCACAGAAACTGTACTTGTCAAGGTCACCAATAACCTCCGTGTTGCTAACTCCAATGACCAATTCTCAGTCTATCTGACCTTACCTTTCTGAGGTATTAGGCTGGGTGGGTCACTTCCTCCACCCTAAAATATGTTCTTCAGTTGGTCACCACACTTATGAGAATTTGAACACTTTTTAAAAATTGGTTTCCAGTTCATTCAGTTTTCTTCCTACTTTACTGGCCAGAATTCGGAGCAGCCTTGTGCTTTGTTCTGGTGATCTCAGACGATCTTATAAGATATAGACCATCTAGCAGACATCTCAGACTTAACAGTTTCCAAAACCAAACTTGATCACCCTTGCTCACCACAACAACCACATCTGTTCTTTTCCAGATCTTCCTCATTGCAGTAACTCCATCTTTCCAGGTGCCCACCCCCAGAGCAAAAACCTTGTTGTATCATCCTTGATTCCTCTCTTTCTCTCACAGCACACCACCAATCCATCAGCTAATCGTGTTGATTCCATCTTCAAAATATATCCATAATCTGACCACCTGTCACCACCTCCAATGCTACCATCCTGTTCCAAGTCACGTTGTCTCTTGTCTAGAGGACTACGATAATCAATTAGTCTCTCTGTTTCTTCCTCCTCCCTGTTCTTCCCTTAGTCTATTCTCAATGCATCAGCCTCAGTAACCTAGGTGAAAAGCCAATCAAGTCTCTCATTGCATAAATCTCTCCAATGACTTCATGACTCAGAGTAAATGCCAGAGCACTTACAGCAACCTCCAAAGTCTTTTGTGATATCCACTCCAAGCCCCTCCATCTCCCATTATCTGTCTGATATAGTCTCCAAAAATGCTCCGCCAACCCACTTCTGCTCTAGCGATGATAGCCTCCTTGCAGTCCTTGAACAAACAGGAGTGCTCCACTTCACAGCTTTGAACGTGTTATTCTCTCTAACTAGAATATTCTTCCTACAGATATCTGTATGGCTCATTTGCTGACCTTTGTACTCAATAGCACCTTTTTGTAAACCTTTTCCCTTCACACCATTTGACATACTATATACTCACTTTTTCATTCAACTAAAATGTGAGTCCCACCAACACAAACATCTCTCTTTTAATGCTGTATCTTCAGCATCTAAAGTGGTGCTTGGCATATGGGGTGGAGGCTCAATAAATATTTGCTCAACCAGTAATACTAATATCTTTTTTTTTTTTTTTGAGACGGAGTCTCGCTCTGTTGTCCAGGCTGGAGTGCAGTGGCGTGATCTCGGCTCACTGCAAGCTCTGCCTCCTGGGTTCACGCCGTTCTCTCGCCTCAGCCTCCTGAGTAGCTGGGACTACAGGCACCTGCCACCACGCCCGGCTAATTTTTTGTTTTTTGTATTTTTTAGTAGAGACGGGGTTTCACTGTGTTAGCCAGGATGGTCTCGATTTCCTGACCTTGTGATCCGCCTGTCTCGGCCTCCCAAAGTGCTGGGATTACAGGCGTGAGCCACTGTGCCCAGCCTAGTATCATATTCTTTTTTGTTAGAATGAGCCTTTAGGGGACTTACAGTGAATTAAATAAGCAAAACAAGGAGTAAAATTGAAAACCCTTAGTTTTCTTCTTTTGTGTAAAAGATTACTGTAATGCAATAAAGAACAGGGCCGCTCCTTAAAGTTGCTTAGTGACTAATCTTCAGATCTAATCTTCAATTATTTTACACTTAAAATTAGTAAATGTCACATTTGCAAATAATGGCTTCAAAATTTAATAAGCTTTAGGAAACTTGTACATTTATAATACCTAACAAAAACCAGTGCCCATCCTCCATAAACCCTTTCCTTCTATAAGTCTTTGGTTCTCACACTGCCAGAGTATTTATGTTTGATACGGTACTCTCATTTTGGCATCCCACCACAGAGTACATCATGCATACTGCTATTTATTTCATGTGAGATTTATCTCCCCAGTGAAACTTCAGATTCATTGAAGACAGAGACCATGATGACATATAATCCCCACAGAACCCAGCAAGGCATTAAATACAGTGAAGTATATTTAAGTTTTTACAACTTCACTCAAGTGACATTAGTGTTTCTTAACAAAATTAATGTGGCTATGTTTATATTAGAACTTTAACCCCCTTGGCTAATTATCTGGGTCCTCCATCTGGCTGTGACCTGCTTTATTTTCTAAAGAGTCTATTCCAGCATTTCCACCTTTCTACACAGCAATGAGAAGCCTAGCATACAACTCTAAACCAATTCTGCCTCTACTCATTTGTGTTACATAAACTCATTAAAATTTATAAAAAGTTACTTTGCGATTAGAAAAAGTCAAGGAAACCAATTAATTAAATCAAATTATATACTTAACTTATTTCTAAATATATGGAAATAAGTTCAGTAAAGGTTTAGCTTTCCCAAAACTTAGGTGTCCAAAATCGTCTTATTAGGTCATAAAATGACCTAATGGTTCACTGAAAAAGAACACTTAACTAAGAACTGATGACCTGGATTCAATTCCAGGCACATCGCTACAATCCAGAAAAACTTCAGCAAGTCAGTCAACATCTCTAAACCTCAATGTCTCCCTCTATATAAAATGGGCTAACGTCTTACCCACCTCGCTGGGTTATTTGGGGAAGCAAAACAAATAATAAATTATTTGAAACTATACATTAAAATATGAATTACCAGTTTTGTTATTTACTTCATTGAAGTTAGGAGCGTTTTGCCAGAGGAAGCACCAAAATTTGTTTGTTAAAGATCAGAGAAGAAAATTGAAGTATGAAATTTTATCAATAACTTTATAGCTGAGAGCTTTGGAATTTAAAAAGTTCCTAAGTTTTATCATTTTAATTACTGTTTGGAATTTGGCATGCTAAACTTATCTAACAAAGGCTCAAGAGAAAAGGTTAAGAATCACAAGAAATTTCCTAGTATGACAGATAAGTAAGGTTTACTTATCACAAAGAAGAAAAAAATATATATTTATATATATATGTATATATATTACCAGATTTTTCAGGAGCTCACATCCTAAGCCGCCAGCTCCAATGACTAGAACTTTACATGTATCTAACAAGAACTGGAGAGACTGTAAAGAATGGAAAGGCATATTAAAAGCTGGGTGATAACCGCAAGGACCATAAATAAAGCAACAAACTTTAAAATAGTTTCTGATGTTTCCATGAAGAAATGCAACTGGCATAAAGAGCAGACTTTGTATCTGATCAATTATTTGAAATTTATGAATTCTATCGAACCAGGAATTCTAAAACTCTAATGATTTCAGGAAGTTTCAATGTTAATTTTTCTTTTTTTTTTTTTTGAGACGGAGTCTTGCTCTTGTCACACAGGCTGGAGTGAGTGATGGGATCTCGGCTCACTGCAACCTCTGCCTCCCAGATTCAGGTGATTCTCCTGCCTCAGCTTCTTCAGTAGCTGGGATTATAGGTGTGCACTACCACGCCTGGCTAATTTTTCATTTTTAGTAGAGACGGGGTTTCACCATGTTGGCCAGACTGGCCTCAAACTCCTGACCTCAAGTGATCCACCCGCCTAGGCCTCCCAAAGTTTCTTGGATTACAGGCATGAGCCACCGCATCCGGCCATTAATGTTTTTAAATTGCCTTTTATTGTATGAAATTACAGGAAAACTATCTCTAATTTGTTTTTTAATTTTTGAAAAGGGATAGAGAATATCAAATTCAGTTAACTTCCTAAAAATATAAAAGCTTAAAAATTTAAAAAGCAGAGGATCAAGCACTGCCTAAGGTGTTTAAAGGACTAAAACAGTAAGGTAAAAAGAGTAACAGGGCTGGGTACTGTGACTCACACCTGTAATCTCAGCACTTTGGGAGGCCGAGGTGGGCGGATCACCTGAGGTCAGGCAAGACCAGCCTGACCAACATGGTGAAACCCTGTCTCTACTAAAAACATAAAAAATTAGCCAGGTGTGGTGGCAGGCGCCTGTAATCCCAGCTACTCAGGAGGCTGAGGCAGGAGAATCACTTGATCCTGGGAGGCGGAGGTTACCATGAGCCGAGATCGCACCATTGCATTCCAGCCTTGGCAACAAAAGCGAAACTCCACGTGGGGTGGGTGGAGGGGGGAAGAGTAACAGCTGCTTTTTTTTTTCCTTTTTGAGACGGTCTCACTGTGTCACCCAGGCTGGAGTGCAATGGCATGATCAAAGCTCCCTGTAGCCTCCACCTCCAGGTGCAGTCAAGCAATCCTCCCACCTCAACCTCCTGAGTAGCTGAAACCAAAGACATATATCATCATGCCCAGCTAATTTTTTTTTTTTTTTTTATAGATGGGTTCTCTCTATGTTGCCCAGGGTGGTCTGGAACTCTTGGGCTCAAGTGATCCTCCCGCCTTGGCCTCCCAAAGTGCTGGGATTACAGGCGTGAGCCACCTTACCTGGCCAACATCTCCTTTTGAATAAAGTGAGCAAAACTCACAAAACATGAGATAACACGAAAACACCTAAAACTCTTAGAAAATTCCTTATCAGCAGAAACCCAATCATTTAACAGAAGTCACCATCTTAAATTATCAGGCCAAAAAAAAAATTTAGAAGTACAAGAAAATATGGTGTGTTATCCAAAGAAAGACAGAATTAATACTTTCAATTTTTTGTTTTTTTTTTTTCTTTTTAATGCTTTCAATTCTGCCCAGCATCAAAGGAGAAAGTTATTCACATGAGACACTGGGCCAAACCAAGAGTCTGCACGTTAATTTATAGGAGTAACACAGTATCTCTATTTCAAAATATTATCTTTTTATAAATACAAAAAGGACATAAAGATGTGCTCTACTTTTCCCTACCCTGTAATAAAAAAAAGTCACATATAATTGAACACTTGCCTTAAATCAGACACTATCAGTCCAAAATTCTAGGCCTCTATTATTTAGTACTTACATAATTCTTAACATGCAATTAATTATACTCAAAGCTAACATGTTCATTCCAACTAAATTTCAAAATTTAAATAAGCACACCTATATTCCTATCAAAATTAATTTCTCACAGTAGCACTACAAAAGGGGAGTTATGTTTCAGAAAGCATTTTAAACTGGAATTTTAAATTTGTACATGAGGTCATGAAGTTATTTTTCTCACAAAAATTTTCAACTTACATTACATGAGAAATGTGAAGACTCAAATAGTCATTCAAACAAAATCAGTTGTTAATATTCAATTTCATATTTTAAGAAAAATTTAGTTTCACAGAACAATTTTATTAGTATTTTCATTGTAAGAGCAAATTAAAAAAGAAGCATTCTATTAGTTTTGAAACATAAAACTATTAGAGCAGTTATTTAAAAATAAACGTTTCTCACTTCAGTGCTCGGTTCGAAATCAGGGTGTGTGAAGGGTCCAGATCGCTCGAGGAACTTCTTTACATGGTTCCAGCGACCTTCCCAGTCTCCAGTGTCCCCACACCCACCATCAACAGCCATTCTGCACAGAACACAGTAAATTCAGCTGCAAAGATCAGTATGAAAAAAACCACACCTACAACTATTATGGTATCCCCAAATGAAAAGGTAACCACACCAGACCTGCTCAAATAAAAAGGGAAATATTCAACGTGATTATGTTTATGCTTTGAAATTTTTTCTTGCCTATTATACAATTCATTTAAAGTTAAGAACTGCACGTTTCTATTTTTATTTCACCCAATGGATGAAACAATCAGTCTACATGTTTTTGGTTTCCTAAAGCAATCCAAGGTTCAATTTAGGATACTGGTCTATTATGTGAGAAATTGACTTCTCTACATTTGGTATTTACAGAAAAAATCACTGCAAGCTTCCTCAATCTGTTGTTTTAACACACTTACATTAGGAAATAAGAGATACAACAGAGAAAAAAAGTCACACTTTCAGAATTCTGATACTTATGTGTCTGATGCAAATTTAATATTTATGTATCCTTTCCAAAGGTGTAATCTAAAAATTATTTTGATGACAGGAATTTTCACACACTTTTTGCAGAAATAGAGGCTATTTTTTCTTATTCTTTTTTTTTTTTTTTGAGACAGAGTCTCACTGTGTTGCCCAGGCTGGAGTGCAGTGGTGTGATTGCAGCTCACTGCAGCCTTGCCCTCCTGGGCTCAAGTGATTCTCCTGCCTCAGCCTCCCAAGCAGCTGGGCCTACAGGTACATGCCACCACACCCAGCTAATTTTTGTATTTTTAGTAGAGACAGGTTTCGCCATGTTGCCCAGGCTGGTCTGAAACTCCTGAGCTCAAGTAATCCGTCCACCTCGGCCTCCCAAAGTGCTGGGATTAAAGGAGTGAGCCACTGAACCTGGCAGAGGTCCTAATTTTTTAAAGAACCTCTTAATACTGTGAGACGGCTTTTCTTACCACTAAACACAGAGTTTTTAGGTTACAAGTACGCCACAGATAGGCATCTAGAAACCTTTTAGAACATACAACAGAATAAGGTGGGAATCCTCTACAAAATGCATCTATTTTATACTTAGTGTAAGATTCACGTTTGGTTGTGATTATTTTTAATTTTCTAATTTCCTATAACCCCACAGTTTCTACCGTCAAATATATTAGTAATATCCAATTTTTACAAAACGGACCAAGAAGTATTGCCTAGCGATAAAAACCACAGGTTTTGATGTCAGAGTTGTGTTGGGTTCCACAACTAACAGCACTGTGACCTTGAGCAGATTACTTAATAGCCACAAACCTCATCTGTAGGCCGTTCATAGCTACTTCTTTCGGCCATGAGGATAGAGATAATCACATAGATTACACATAAGTACAGTACATGGGATATGGTAAGCAATGTTTAACTGTGATTTCATGTAAAAGGCGGAGGGAAATAAAAGGCAGGAAAGAATGTGAAATTAAGTTTGTCATCCCAGTCCTCTTGCAGCTGAAATTCAACTGTCTGAGGGACACACATAAAGATCAAAGCACTGCTACTGGGAATTGGCACGGAAATTACAAACTCACCATAACCAATGCAAGAGTATTTTTCCCTACCCAGGCAGGGAGGGGAGTAAATTATGTGGTGCTAGCCAGGTTAGAAAACACTTCGATTAAATCTGTCTCACCAGCATAGAATTAAGCATCTGATAAGAAATAGGGAGTGTAGTAAAAGCGAAAAATAGGCTGTTTGAGGTCAATAACCTCTTTTAAGAGCCAATTATTTTGCCAAAATGACTGGAGTGCTTAGTACAATATCTGACATGTAGAGTTATCATTAAAAGTTTGCAATTAGTACTACTGTCTCAGTGTTTGCAAAAGGCCACAAAACGGTCTTGTGTCCTTTTCCTGTGCGTTTAAGGTAGATTGCCTTTTCACAGGGTCACGGCTCTGACAATTTGGGATGGAGGAAGAGGAGTGCACAAGGGTCCCTCCTCAAGACCTTTACGTCAGGCACCCCGGAGGGCCCCTGCAGGAGCTGGGGCAGTGCAGCCTGGCCCCGACGCCCGCACCGGGCAGAGACCGGGAGCGGCCCGCCAGGCCTCCGGGGCTACGGGACGGGGATCGGGGAATGAGGCCGCGCGGCCTGCGCTCCGGGTGTCCCCCTCCCAGCCCCCCGGGCCCGCTGCGGCTGGTCCCCTAGGCCTGGGGTGGGGGGAGGCGGGGGTCCCCGGAGAGGGCCCCGGCCTCCCGGCAGCACTAACTTCTCAGCCAGCAGCTCCTCTATTCTCCTTCTTTTCTTCTCCCTAAAAGAGAGAATAAAAGAAGGGTCAGCATCGCGCTACACACTGGGCGCCGCGAGGGGAGGGGGGCGAGGGGACGGGGCGGGGGGGTGGGGGGACCCCGGGTGACGGCGGCAACCGCCCACCGCCGCGCTCTCTCACAACCCAGCCCAGCCCGGCGCGTCTGCAGAGCCCCGGTACTTACGGCTCCTCGCCATCCGCCATATTGTTCTCCGCCTCTTCCCAGGTGCCCTCGCGGCGCGGGGCGGGGAGGAGCGGGGAGGGGCGGGACCGGCGAAGCTGGGAGGGGCGAGGCCAGGAACAGAGCCGGCAGGGAGGGGCGAGGCTGACTGCGGTCGGGCTCCCGTGGGCTTTAAAGCCTTGCCCCGTAATTATAATCTTAATTACCTACGCTTAATTAGGTGAATCTTATACCGTGCATAATGTTGCTCCGCAGCGTGAAAATGTAGACAATACATTATGCGTTTATACAAATTATATGTTAATAAGTAATTATGTAAAATATTGGTATATTCTATGAAAAACTCCTGAAGAACCATCCCAATATGCCAGAGCTTTCCTCTAGGGGCAAAGATCAAGGAAATTTCCACTTTCTGCTTTTCAGGATGGTTCCAAAGTCTTTGCTTTTATAAGTACTCACTGTAATAATAAATTTATCTAAATCAGTTTACAGTGGTGGGGTGGGAGATTATTATTTTCTTTGTACAAATCAGCATTAATATTTTCATGTCACATTCTGTTAGATAAGTTCAGCGGAAACGAAATGATTTTTTAAAACTTTTTACCTGACATAAATATGTATATTTAGAAACAAAGAAAAAAGTATAAAGGAAAACAATCACAAAAATCAAAGAATAACTTAGAACACCCATAGTCCTATCACCTAAAGATAAATGGTGATAAAAGTTTCAATTATTTTCTTCTAGAGTCAGAAATACAAATATACACTATGAATCTGGATGGCTGGATAGAGGGAAATGATCATGTTCAAAAATGTATATATGTATATATATAAAATACACATACACATCTCCTTTTATGGAGTGGGACAAGAATGATATTTGGAATCAAAAGTAACTGATTTTAAATTCTTCGCAGTTATGAGCTATGAGACCCTTATTCACTTCTATTTCTTCATTTATAAAGTAGGCATAACACTATTCACCTTGTGAGACGGATAATTAAGTAAAATCCAGAGTGGCTCTCAAAATACAGTTTCTGATCAACATCACTTGGGAATTTTTTTAACACAAATTTTCAGTGCCCCCCGCCGACTCCGCCGCCGCCCTCCAGCCTTCTGCAAAGCTTGGGGGTGATTCTCCTCTGGTAAAATTTGAGAGCCACTGAAATGGAGTACATAAAGCCTGATGGGTACTCAGTAAATGTAGCTGCCTTTACTATACTGTAATATTTAATCTCCTCTTGTCCTTGTTTTCAGTGACCCTTAAGGAAAGCTTGTCCTTTATGGTCCCCCAGTTAGGTTCAGTTCAATAGCATTCGCTGAGCTGAAAGTCAGTGCCAGGCAGTGAGTGTGGGAATAGAGTCCACAGTCCATATCAAGAGATACCAGCCTCCTTCTGCATCACACGTCTCAGTATCAACTATGAAACCACTTTTTCTTGCCCAGACAACTCCACAGATGGTTTCACTGAGGATTTAACCTCAGTGCTTATCAAAATGGGCTCTTGTAGTCTGAACCCCCAACAATACTGGATACCCTTTGATTAGTGGTAATGAGCATTACAACCCTTCAGATGGTGAAAAGCAGCAGGCACCTTAAAGGCCACCTAGTCCAGTCGCACCCATTTCACAGGGGAGGAAACTGAGTCCTAGGGATAGAATACAGCCAGCCGATGAAGAAGTCTGCAAAGGCATCTGGCCCTGCATCTGCTTGCTTTGAGACTAACACCCTGACTCACCATAGTGGTATTTTGATAAATGACACCAGGCACTCTCACTGGCTTAGATTGATTGACAGATTAGAAATAGCCATCTGCCCTTGCGAGGAATGAAAGCAACAGAGACATGCAAGCAAAACCTTCAACAGATTTATTTTACTTCAAATGGAACATACCAAAACAATTAGACTATCTGCTATGGTTTTTAAACAGACAGATAGTCTGAATGGTCCTATCTAGACACACCAGTCCCGTTATAAAAGCCCCACGAAGCAGGGCTCGGCTTTCCAAGCCTGTAATCCGGGCTACTTGGGAGGCTGAGGTGAGAGGACTGCTTGAGCCCAGGAGTTTAAAACCAGCCTGGGCAACATCGCGAGACCCTGTCTCTAAAAATAATAATAAATTAAAGCTCCAGAAAGACCTCTACAGTGAATCTGATCCCTCCCTCCCCGGAATGAACACTAACAAAGAGCTGCTACTAATAGCATTTCGAACAGTTACTGGAAAAAAGTAATGACTCATTACATGTTCATTTTTATTTAAAATAATTTAACAAAGGTAGAAATGTTTAGAGAAAAGTCTCCCATACCACAAAGAGAGAAACAGGGTTAACATTTTGGGAGGGAGGCAGAAGGGAATCATGCCATAAACAGCTTTCTCTGTCTTTTTAGAATTTCTTTATTTATGTTTAAACCTCTTTAGAGGTTTAAACAAATAACTCTTTCTTGGGTATCAATTGCCTGTGATCAAGGAGTAATCATATCGTTACTAGTACACTCTTGACAGCTTTTGGTCATGTGGTTCTGAGCAGTTTGAAGATAAAGTTCTTGGTCATAGCTTCTAATACTCATAAATCTCACCAACAGGTGTGGGGCCGCACTGGAGTTCCCACTCATCTTTACCAAGATGATTTACTCAGCTTGCCCACAGGGCTGCTTCTTGACATTCTGAAGCCCTGGGGAATTCCTTCACACCCTCTGACTTCGTGTAACTGAGCACTGAGGCTCAGTGCGTCTCTATTTAGCACTCCTCTCACTGTCTCATATTTAACTAGTGTTTCCACTGGATTGCAGAAGTTTTGAAGGCAGAGCAGGATTACATCTTTCTCCTCTTTAAAACAAAAAACAAAAAACCCACAGTGCTTTCACAGAGCCTCAAAAGAACTCGAAATACTTGTTGGCATTGTAGTGAATATTCTCAACCTTTTCCCCCTACCCAGATACAACCACAACAATAAAATTGGAGCAAGGTACAGAAAAGTCAGTAGATGTTTTAATGAAAGCATAGAAAACAAATCAGATTAAAGCACTATTAATAGCAGATATGAATCGTGGGCTATCCTATTGCTAATAACAATAATAGTAACACATAACTGTGAACCTGTATTATACACTAAGCATTTCCTATACATTCTTTCACTTATCCTCACCTATGTGGCAAATGTTCCATTATCCCCACTTAACACATGAAGTCACTGAGGCTGGGAGAGATTAAGTAATTCCTCCAAAGTCACCTGCCAGAGAGGAAGGAGCTGGGACTCTAATTTTGCTTTCTCTGACTTCACACCATCCCATTTTTCCAGAATCAAGAAAACGTGAGCACTCAGGAATATTTTCACATTTTAAACTTTATTCAAAAAGCAGCACATAAGATATATCTTAGCACTAATTCCACGCAATCACCAAATTTTCCTAAATACCAGTAGTAGTAGTAATTTCTTAGAGTCATTGTAAGCTCCTTAACTGTCTTCTGAATTAATAAGGAAAATTAAATTATGTTTTCTAGACTTTGCATTAGTATATTTCATTACTTTCCAAGTTTTCGAAAGTTGGTGATCTGAGTAGAGTGAATTCACCTTGTCTAAGCCACTTAGGGGCTTAGAGACTCTGTTATCTTAGAAATCTTCACCTTGGAATTCTACCTATTACATTATACAATCAAACAAACTACTTTTATCTCATGCATTATACCAATCAGCCCCTTAACTGAACAAAGATGATCCTTGGAAGCTTAAAGAGAATTTACAACGAATACATCTTTTGCCAGGTCTTTGGGCTGGGATACAAAACATCACGTTATCTATGAATATATTGTGGTCCCTCAGTGAAAGTTGTCACCAAATATTGCAATAAAACTAAGAAAACTTTTGAAGCGGAATGCATATTTCTGCCCAGAAAATGCTGGATGCAGAACAACTAGTTCACTGCAGACAACTGTTTGCTTTAAAATGTAAGCAACATGCCCAGCTCAGGACTGAAGTGGCCAGAGTGCCTACTTTATCAGAATGGCACAGCAGTCCAACAATTTAGCCTGGAGAGAACAGAGATGAAGAACAAAGAAGAGAAGTGAAAAAAAACAAACCAGCCCTTATGTTCTACATGACCTTCTTTCCCATTTTGCCAATCTGATTTCACACATAGTGACTCACGGTGAAACAGAGAAAACATGGGATTGCATTCAGATGTGTAGAGGTTAGTAAGACTTAGTTTTCAAAAGCAGCTCATTCTCCATTAACACTGTGGTCACCTTCCATTTCATTTCACTTAGATTGACATCTGCACAGCTGCCAAAATTTTTCTTCTAGGTAAACCTTCAGAAAAGGTATTTCAAAGGAGGCAGCGGGTATTCGGACTGCTAGAAAAGGCATTGCCACCTCCCTTCAGTCAGGGGATTTCCGCTAGTTGCTTTCTGTCATTTCATCTCTATTCTGCACTCAGTCCCTTGTTCTGTCTCGAGGTTCCTGTTTTCCTGTACCCAACCAAGAGCCAATCAAGAAGTAAAGACGGGCAAACACGCCCGCCCACTCCCAATTTCCTTTGCCTTGCTGTCTGCCAACCGCAAAGCCGACCGAGACGGAGCCGCTGTCCACTCTTCAACTCAACTCAGCTCAGCTGATCGGTTGCCGCCGCCGCCGCCGTCAGATTCCGGAGGCGAAGAACGCGAAGCTGAGAACATGGACGTTAATATCGCCCCACTCCGCGCCTGGGACGATTTCTTCCCGGGTTCCGATCGCTTTGCCCGGCCGGACTTCAGGGACATTTCCAAATGGAACAACCGCGTGGTGAGCAACCTGCTCTATTACCAGACCAACTACCTGGTGGTGGCTGCCATGATGATTTCCATTGTGGGGTAAGTGGGGTCCCCCTGCCCGGGACACCGATCCGGGGCGAGTACGGAGGGGCCTCGGGGTGCAAGATCCCGGAATGTAGAGACGCTCTCTGACCACGCTCAGCGCCTGCCCTGGCAATTCTGCAAGCGGCCAAGCCAGCGGAAACTTGTTCGCAGGGCAAGGCCGCAGTAACCTGGGGTCCCATTTTCTGCACCAAGGGCCGAGACTTGAGGGGGGTCCCTAGGGGAAAGAGGACGGGGGAAAATTTGCCAGCCGCGGGGAAGAAAAATGAGAGTTCCCCCACTCCCCCTCCCCCCTCCCCCGTGCCAGGATCGGGTTCTTGCTGGAAAGATATTTGTAGCGCCCTCGTCTTTTAAAAATAAGAAGAAAAAGGAAAGTGGTGTAACCCTACCCTGGAGCTGGCTAGGGCGGCAGGGTGTGGACCCGGGCTAGCGTAAAAAGGGCAACCAAGTGGCGACGCACTTTGCTGCCTGCTTTCTCTGCCTAATGCCTGCCACACTGTACAGTAAAGCTGAGCTTGGGATCAAAAGGGGGGGTGTCTCCTGGTGGCGCATCTCCCGTTGTGGGGTAAAGGCTGCCATGACTCTGAGAAGATGGCCTTCTGGCATTTTCTTCCAGCAGTGGCCAGGCGTGGTCATTTTCTCTGTCTTCGCTTCCTACCCTGGGGTTTCAATGCATCAGAAGGCCTTTTCAATACCTGATACTTACAAAGTATCCTGTGTTGAGACTGCATGTACACCTGCTTTCCTAGAAACCACCTTTCCTTCTAGTTCACCCTTTAAGAAATGTTTCTCTCGCTTATGCAGGATGGGTGGTGATATTCTCAATCTTGATGATTATCTCCTACACATCTTTAAAGTAAAAGCCACCCTCAGACTTTATAAAGGACTCACTTGCCCTTAAATGTCTGACATTTCTATTTCAGGGCAGACGTAGAGGGAAGAAGGAGCAAGCTGGCTTGGGAGAAAAGGGAGAAATTTGCACTTGAAGGGTGTGGGAAAGGGTGAACAGGGTGGCTTCTTCAGTTGGCTCACAGTTAGTTGGCTTATACATTGAGCCACCTCTCTGTGCCTGGCCCCATGCCAAGCTCCAAGCACACCAAGATGAATCAGACTCGAATTCTGGCCCAGGGGCTCCTGGCAGTTGTTGAGAAGCTAAAGGAGCAAACACACAGCACAGAGGAGAGGGGGAAGACTTCACAGTTTCTGAAGTCAGGTTCACAGCAGTCACCCCCATGCGGAGGTGGAAGCCCACATGTGGGACTCTATAGACAATTGCACAGATCCTTCTTCTGCATTGCTTAAGGAATTCTTAAGGAATTGCGCTCTGGGAATGGCTTGGTGCATAGAGGGCACAGGCTCTGAGTGGACTCGGAACTAGTGTGGCAGCCAAGGTACAGGGCAGGGTGGGGCAGGCACAAGGCCTGAGGCAGCTGCCTTCTGAACATTCCCTCAGCTCTGTGCTTCAGGCTGCTTTCCTGGAACACTAAAAAATTTCTTTGTTTTTTTTTGAGACTGAGCCTCGTTCTGTCGCCCAGGCTGGAGTGCAGTGGCGTGATCTTGTCTCACTACAACCTTTGCCTCCCGGATTCAAGCAATTCTTGTACCTCAGCCTCCAGAGTAGCTGGGATTACACGCATGCACCACCACGCCCGGCTAATTTTTGTATTTTTAGTAGAGACAGGGTTTCACCATGTTGGCCAGGTTGATCTCAAACTCCTGACCTCAAGTGATCTGCCCGCCTCAGCCTCCCAAAGTGCTGGGATTACATGTGTGAGCCTCTGTGCCTGGCCAAAAATGTCTTTTAAAAAATTTTTATTATTTATTTACTTTTGAGACCAGGTCTTGTTCTGTTGCCCAGGCTGGAGTGCAGTACTGTGATCACAGCTCACTACAGCCTCAACCTCCTGGGCTCAGGCATTCCACCTACTTCAGTCTCCCAAGTGGCTGGGACCCCCAGGTGCATGCCACAAAGGCTGGCTAATTTTTTTTTTTTTTTTTTTTTTTTTTTTTAGAGATGGGGTCTCACTATGTTGCCCAGGCTGGTCTTGACTTCTGGGCTCAAGCCATCCTTTCACCTTGGCTCTCAAAGCACTGAGATTGCAGGTGGGGGCTACCGTGCCTGGCCAAAAATGTCTTTGAAACAAAATAAGTAGTAAATAGGTTTGCATCATTTTTTTTTTTTCTTTCTCTTTGCAAAGAAGCAGGAGGGCATCTTATCTGGTGATCTAGTTATAGAGGTATTTTCTTGAGGTAACTTAGATGTGGGGCAAAGTTTGACACAGACCAATAACAAAAAAGAAAAAGTTTATTTTTTTCAGACATGTATGCTGCCCACACCAGGTACAAGCTCAGGCAGCCTTGCTGCCTTTGATAGAATCCATTTTTCACTGTGAAGGCCAGGGGCCAGCCCTTTGACTAAATAGAGCTCGTCAGTATTGTGCCTTAGGCCACTAACTCAGGTAGATTCGGGGTGTTGGCCCTCCTCATTTTCCTTTCAAATAAGAGTTGTTGGTTGTCAATGAAAATTTTGAAGTGAAAAAGTAAAAAGTAGCCGTGAAGTTTTTAAAACTTATCCTTTTTTTTAAAAACTTACAAAAGATACAGGCTAGTAGTAAAGGTTGATTTGAAAATTACGTGGATAAAATGTGAAATTTCCTTCATACTTCAGTAAAAGTTTGGTATATAACCTTCAACTGTTTTCTATGCAACTATAAACACAGTCAGTAGTTTTTTCCACCAATTGTTCTCTTTTCTTTACAATTTAATAATTATTTACAAATAAAGATCTATTGAGTGCTCTGTGTGTCAGGTACCTTGCAAAGTATTTTACCTGCATTATGTCATAGAACCCAATTTTTAAAAACTGTTATTTTTTTATTATTAAACCTGAGGCTCAGAGAGGTTAACTGATTTACTCAAAGTCACAAACTTAGGCTTGTGCTCTTAACTACTATTCTGTCTTCCTATGAGTCACGAGGAAGAAACCAAACATCTTCAGAGTTAGGGAGCTTCCTTGATTCCAGAACACTTCTCATTCTAAAGAGAACTATCCCCTTTCAGTGATGCTAGTAGATGGGTAGGTCAGAGCAGTGCTGGAAGCTGTCCATCTGGATCTTCCACAGACTTCTCTTGAATATCTTGGTAGAGCATATGTGAAAATGTGACCTGGATAAAAGAGTGTTAAACAATGGTTCCATCCCCTGCTGGTGAGGAGAGCCTCAAGGGCATTGTAGGAGGGCTCTAGCCTCAGCTCTCCAATGTTGGAAACTGGCTTAGATGAGAATAGAGAGGGCCTCCTCTTCAAGATTTCAGGAAGGGTGAGGGAAGAACATAGCAAATACTATCTAGATCCAGAAACACTGGAAAAAACTGCCCATATCAAGATGGAGATTAAGAGGGATTAGGATAGAGATAAATCTGTGTTTAAACTTCTGATCAGATGAGATTGAATTATTTAAAAGGAATAGCATGAATAACAGGCTAGGAAACTTGCGTTTTGCTAGAAATGCCTTTGGATCCTTTACATCAAGAAGGAAAAGTGTCTAAGATTGAAGTTGCCTTAGCTTACCTTCTGCATCCTTAATGTGCAACGTTTTGGGATTAAGATATTCTTTTCACACCACACACAACAATAGAAGTCTCTACCTTGATCTTCAAAGTGAAAAACAAAGGCAACACCTAATTGCACTCGCAATTTAAGTACTAAGCGTGTGATACATTCCAGTTGTGGATGAGAACTTCTTTGTGCTTAATGTAATGCCAAACGATTTGAGCTGGAGAACTCTGTTCAGTGTGTGAGCCATGGAACAGCAGCATCTTTTGCCTGAGAGCTTGTCAGAAGTGAAACATCTCAGGCCCCATTTCAGACCTACTCAGTTAGAATCTACATTTTAACAAAAGTCTCAGATGATTCATAGGTACATTAAAATCTGAGAGGCACTGGATTGGTCTGGCTCAAAAGAAAATTTAAATAAATATACCTATATGCCCAGCTGTCACCTTCCGTGATTGAAAATGTATAGTTCTTGGCAGGGTCCAGGCATCTGTTGTTTTTTTCTTTTTCTCTAACTTCCTAAGTGACTGTGACATACACCCCTAGGAGAACTACTGATCCTCTTGAACCCTGTAACTTCTGAAATATCAAAACTCGAGGTCACAGGCTAATTGGAACTAAAGCTGCTAATAACAGGAAGTGAAATATTTTTTCCATTAAGCCATATTGCGAATTTTCTAAAGCTCTTGATTAACCAAATTCGACTGCATCCCTGACTCTTACAACATTTGCAATACTGTTGCTGTCTTATTCTGAAAAGTTCTTTATAGTATAGTGGCTCACACCTGTAATCCCAACCCTTCGGGAGGCAGAGATGGGAGGATTGCTCAAGGCCAGGAGTTTAAGACTAGCCTGGGCAACACAGTGAAACCCTGTCTAAAAACAAACAAACAAACAAACAAACAAACAAACAAACAAAAATTCTTTTCTGCCATTAGAACTCATATTTTCTGGTGTGGCCTCACAATCACCAACCACACACAGAATTTGCAACATATAAAAATGCCTCTGCTGCTTCTCCAGCAAGACAGCTGCATTTATTCTTATGTATATACATTTGTGCCTCCCCCTTTAGATAGAACCATGTAGCTGCTGAAGGAATGAGCCCATGTTTTCTCAGCTAAAGTAACTCCTCACCATGTGGCCTGATCATTTGGCCTATGGAGATGTTGCAGGAGGGTGGAATTGACAGCTGCCACTTTATGCTTTCAGTTACTCAAGATGGTAAGGAGTTTCTGGAAGGCTGGTAATTCTAAGTTTGAAAAGAGCATTATTGTAATCTTTTCAAAATGAATGTGGCTCGGTGGATCTGTAATATGTTCTAGGCCTGTGGCTCCCAGCATCTGGTATTATGAAATGTTCGTATTGTTTGTACCTTTAAACGCTGTGAAGATGAAGAACCAAGTTTCCAGTTGGTAGAGGAAAAAAAGGGTAAGGCAACCCTGGGATGCTCTGGATCAGAATGTATTAAAATGATTGCAGATAGAATGAGTAGCAGTCTGTTTATACTAAAGCGACTGGAAACGTTTTTGAGATTAGTCAGCTTCAACACCAGTTCTACAACATTACTCTTATTTGTGTTGCTTCATTCATTCAATTAACAGAGTATGAAGCACTTACCAACTTCTCAGACACTGCTAGGAGATAGTGAAGAATAGGACAGCTGTGATTCCTGCCTTCACAGAAAGGCAGCAAGACCGCACTGAACACGTGATAATTAATTTTTATACAAGTATAGCAAGTGTACAGAAATACACACCTACATAAACACATCCTTCTCAACCTGACTTACCTGATCTCCCCTGTATATTATTATTCCAAATTCCAAACCTCTCAGGTGTTGGAAATAGGGGAGGCATTGAGTATGTAGACAGGAGAAAGGTTTATTAAATTTTACTTATCCTAACCCACAGCTCAGATCCTTCTATTCCACTGAACAAATACTGAGCACCTACCACGTGGCAGACACTGTCTAGGCCCTGAGGATACAGTCAGGAGTACAACTCCACCAGCCTTCCCAAATCCTCCCAGAATTCTCCTGCCCTTCCATGCTCATTTATTTGCACTTGAGGCTGGCACCTGTCTTCCTCTGATGGCTTATGTGTTTCTTCTGAATACAGAACTTTAAGAGGTCTGTCAACATACAGTAACATTTTAATCTAAAAATCTTTATCTAGTCTGGGCGCGGTGGCTCATGCCTGTGATCCCAGCCCTTTGGCAGGGCGAGGCAGGTGGATCGCCTAAGCTCAGGAGTTTAAGACCAGCCTGGGCAACATGGCGAAACCCCATCTCTACCAAAAATAGAAAAAATTAGCCTGGCATGGTGGCATGCATCTGTGGTCCCAGCAGCTTGGGAGGCTGAGGTGGGAGGATCTTTTGAGCGTGGGAGGCGGAGGTTGCAATGAGCCAAGAACGCACACCACTGCACTACAGCCTGGGTGACAGAGTGAGACCCCGTGTGAAAAATAAATAAATAAATATAAATCTTTAATAAGGATTGTTTTTCATTAAATAACCTCTGACAGTGTATGAGAGAGAGAGAGAGAGTTTCACTCTGTTGCCCAGGCCGGAGTACGGTGGCACGGTCATGGCTCACTACAGCCTCTACCTCCCTGGGCTCAGGTGATCCTCCTGCCTCAGCATCCTGAGTAGCTGGGACTATAGGCATGTGCCACCAGCCTGGCTAATTTTTGTATTTTTTTTTTTGTAGAGAAGGGTTTTTGCCATGTTGCCCAGGCTGGTTTCAAACTCCTAGGCTCAAGCAATCCTCCTGCCTTGGCCTCCCAAAGTGCTGGGATGACAGGGGAGAGGTAACGCCTGGCACACTTTTGACACTATTTATGTAACTTTGTTTATCTGAACTTCTCTCCCCTCCCCATCCAGCTTTTTTTTTTTTTTTTCAATGTTGCCTGCTACTTTCAGCCTTCGGTTGGTAGTTTCTGTTTCCTTTCCCTAGGTAAGGATTTACAATGATTCTAGGTAAGTGTGCAAATAAATGAGTGTATTTTGGATTCCTGACCTCCTGTCTTAGAGAAGAGAAGCTCTCAATCAGCTTAGGGACAGAGAGCTCTGTACAGGAAATCCAGTTCAAGAAGGTCAAGACTCGTTCTTGACCTACCCACTTAATAACTAATTAAGCATCAATATTGGAAATTTTTAATTTTTTATTTTTTGGACAAATGAATTCTATCCTTATCACTCAGCTTCAGAAAACTTAACCCTTAATACCATCCTCTGTCTCTTGAAATGAGCGTGGCTTCCTGTTTCTGAGAATGCCTTCAAGCCCCGTAATTCAGGCTGACAACTTCAGGTTTGCAAGCATTCACCATTGATATATGATAGGATTTCCTGGCCTTCCTTCTCATTATGCAGTTTGCTAAAGGAGACACCTGGAAGGCAGAAAGCCCTGCTTCTTCTAGTCTGCTTCATATCTCATTGGTGCAGCTTCTCCTTGTCTCAGAGGGACAAAAAGAATGCAGAAATTGGGTGTTAGTGAGGGGTAAATAGACAGGAAACTTGTGGGAAGGAAGTCTGTGTTACCAAGCTCGTTAGCATTTGTCCAGCCCCTGTCTTCTCTCCACAGCTCTGTAAGAATTTGCTATGTGACAGTTCTCAGTAGCTTTTGTTTGTTTTGTTTTGTTAAGACAGAGTCTCACTGCATCACCCAAGCTGGATGCCATGGCAGGATCTTGGCTCTCTCCAACTTCTGCCTCCCAAGTTCAAGCGATTCTCCTGCCTCAGCCTCCAAGTAGCTGGGATTACAGGCACGCACAACTATGCCTGGCTAATTTTTGTATTTTTAAGTAGAGACAGGGTTTCACCACATTGGCCAGGCTGGTGTCGAACTCCTAGCCTCAAGTTATTCCCCTACCTCAGCCTCCCAAAGTGCTGGGATTACAGGTGTGAGCCACCGTACCAAGCCTAACTTTTTTTTTTTTTTATTTTCTAAAATCATTCAAGAAGAATAGTTTGTAAACAAATATCTTTCCACTTCTGTTCCCCAAAAAGTATTGGTTGTAAGAGTAACCATGGGTTGCTAATTGTTGAAAGCAGTGATGAGCATACATGAGGATTCATTATACATTATTCTCTCTACCTATGTATATGTTAGAAGTTTTCCATAATGAAAAGTTAAAAAGGGTTTCATGAAGTCTAATCAGAGCTTTGTACACAACTATTATTTGAAGCTCCATCACTGTGGGAAGCGTCAGATTTATGTTTCTAATCCAAGTCCAACCTGTTGTTTATTAAAAACACAATAAAATCTGGAGGTTCCTAAGGCATGTTTTAGTATATGAACACTTTTAACATGCCAGCTGCTAAAAAGACAATGGTTGGTTTGGATGCGAGTGTTTAATTTGTGCCAAATTACACGGGATACAGTAAATACTTAGGAAATGGCAAGAATGCAATAAATCCTCTAGGCCTTCCTAATTCAGTTGATTAGGAAAATCTCACTATGACCTTTCTGCAACAAAAGAGACAGGCTCCTGTTCAGTTTTTCCTACTGTACAATCTCCTTTATTCCATGATCCTTAGGCCCAGGAGACACTGTTCTCATTTACTCAAGACTGATTTGTGTCCAAAGCCCACATTTATGCCTGTAGTCAAAAATAGCTCTTCACTTTGGGAACGTGAGGCAGGCAGGTCACTTGAGGTCAGGAGTTCCAGACCAACCTGGCCAACATGGTAAAACATCGTCTGTACTAAAAATACAAAAATTAGCTGGGTGTGGTGGTGCGTGCTTTAATACCAGCTGCTCGAGAGGCTGAGGCAGGAGAATCGTTTGAACCAGGGAGTCAGAGGTTGCAGTGAGCTGAGATCGTGTCACTGCACTCCAGCCTGGTGACAGAGCAAGATCCTGTCTCAAAAAAAAAAAGAAAAGAAAAAAGATAATTAAAAATTAGCCAGGCAAGCTGGCACTCACCTGTAGTTTCAGCTACTCAGAAGGCTGAGGAAGGTCACTTGAGGGTGGGAGATAGAGGCTGCAGTGAGCTATGACCATGCCATCACACTCCAGCTTGAGTGACACAGGAAGAACCTTTCTTGAAAAAAGAAAAGAAAAGGCATATGGAGCTGTGCTCTGGTCAGAGAGACTGAGGGAAGGCTGGCTGAGCTGAGACTTGAAGGAGGGTGGAGTGAGGCCTGTGCACGAACTATCCTCTCTGCCTGATTCACCTCACCCTGAGATGGCCAAAAGGCAAGGTGAGTTCTGGGGTAGATAGAAACCCTGAGTGGATGGGAGTGCAATCAAGAGATGGTGTGACAAAGCTGGCAGGTAGGCCAGCTGCTAGCCCTGAGAGTTCCCTCATGCTAATTACTAAGGCACTTCTTCCTCTCTTAGCAGATACAGCCTAAGCCAAATTTTGGCCTTGGCTCGTGGAGTGTATATAACCCGGATCCCAGCCCCCACTTACCCCCTCAGCCAGGCACCAACTCCACAACCATATACAGTGGCCCTGGCTGCAGAGGCAGGCAGGGGCCAGACCCTGTGAGGCCTTGTAGAATGTTTAAAGAATTCTGTTTTTAGTTTAAGAACAATGAGAAGCAAGAAAATGGTTGGGTGGGTTCATATTTGCAGTGATCCCTCTGGCTGATTAAGGACCACAGAGAAACATCGCCAATTTAGAGAAGTCCACCGTGAGTATATTGTTCCCCACTTTTTCGGTGAGTCAGCCTTCCTCAGGAACCACACTTCAAAAATAGCTTTTTCGGTTAGAAAATTGGAACTCAGTGCAAAGCTGCCTGTACTCCTCAGGAAATATTTTGCTGCCTCTTTAGTGGTTCTTTTTGGCCTTGCAGCCTGACAGGAGTCACCAAATGTGGCCTTGAGTTGATCCGACGATTTCTGTTATGGCAAACTTTTATTGCCAACTTTGCAATTGGTGGCCTCGGACAAATTTATTAACTTGAATATTCCTTAGCTTGCTTACATGTAAAATGAGGTGGGTTAGCAAGATCCTTCCTAGCTCTAAAATTTTGTGAGATTTTTTTTTTCCCCTTTTCAGTAACTTGTGGTAAAACTATAGATATAGCTACTGAATCATGTTGGCAAGTTTAGGACCTCTATCCACACCCACTAATAGCCACCTTGTTTCAGAGAGAAATGAGAGTATAGAGGGATTTTCCAGGATGATCCTTGGTTATAGTAGGTTACTGAGAGGGTGGGGGAAATCCCTAAAGCCGGTTCACATGACAGAATGGATTCTACTGTGAGTTGCTGCCACAACTGGCACCCTTGTTTTCTTGTTTCTCCCCTGGATCCCTTTGGATATGGTTCTTCTCGGGCCTCAGTTTAGTTATCTGTATAATTGGACTAGACTGATTCATCTTTGAAGACTGCTACAAGATTTCTGTGATGGAATTCTAAACCTTTTTATAACCATAAATGACTGCCCTAGAATGTGTAACTATCATAGGGAAAGATTAATTATTTATTGGAATGGGGTAATACATGTTCATATTTTAAATATATATAATTAAAAAATATATAAACATGTATTAATATATTTTTAATTTCACAATAGAAAAACATAATGGTTTTTGAGTTGCAGAATTGCAAAACTAGGTCCTGCTGTTTCTCCCTTCTCTCTCGCCATCCCTCGTTCTTTTTTTTTTTTTTTTTGAGACAGTGTCTGGCTCTGTCGCCCACGCTGGAGTGGCACAATCTCAGCTCACTTCATCCTCCACCTCCCAGGTTCAAGTGATTCTCATGTCTCAGCCTCCTGAACAGCTGGGATTACAGGCATGCGCCACCACACCCAGCTAATTTTTATGTTTTTAGTGGAGATGGGGTTTCACCATGTTGGCCAGGCTGGTCTCAAACTCCTAGCCTCAGCTGATCCACTCACCTCAGCCTCCCAAAGTTCTGGGATTACAGTTATGATCCACCGCACCCAGCCCTCTTTCTTACTCAAGGACTATCAGTAAGTGAAACTCCACCCAGCAGACCCCAGAGGCAGCTGTCTACATGAAAAATGGGTGGCATGTTTAGGGAAAGTTTTGTCCTAAAAGTCTTTGGGGTTTGTCGTGATTGGTGTGATAAACAGCCCAACTGTTGACTAAAAAGCATCTCAGGCAAGAACTGGTTCCCAAATTTCTGAGAATTTCTGTTAATCTCTAGAGGGTTTGTGTGTGTGTGTGTGTGTGTGTGTGTGTGTGTGTGTGTGTGTCTGTCTGTGGCTGTCTGTCTTTTGTTGCAAGTACAGGTAAGTGCCAGGGCATTGGAGTGGTATACATTTTATCAGATACAGAAGAAAATCATTTCTGCTCAGAGTAACTTCATTAGTTTTTTTCCAGCTTGGAAACTTGCTTACTTTCTAATTATAGACTGCTGTTGGGCAGGTTATGAACTAAAACCAGTTCTATAGAACTTCAAGCTCTGTTCTTTTCCCTTGAACATGAGCAACCAGAACAGGTGAAAGCAAATTTGGAATTGCTTGAGTTAGGCCTGGATTTTTCATTGTTCTTTGTCTTGGACTTTAGGCACTCAACCTAAATATCTATTTTACTTGTCTAAAAAAGCTTGACATGAATTTTGTTATATGCTTCACTTCTGAATTACTATTTTAATAAGTATTCCAGAATGAACTGAGTAGGAGCCCTTTGATGCTTTGCTGCCAGCCAACCCACTCCTACTTGCAGGGTATGCAAAGGAATTTCCTTAAATTTCAATCCTCCATTTGAGTTCTTTGTGTTGATTTGATCTTTGTTTTGCTTTGCTTTTTTTTTTTTTTTTTTTTTTTTTTTTTTGAGACGGAATCTCACTCTGTCACCCAGGCTGGAGTGCAGTGGCACAATCTCGGCTTACTGCAGCCTCCGCCTCCCGGGTTCAAGCAATTCTCCTGCCTCAGCCTCCCAAGTAGCTGGGATTACAGGCACATGCCACCAAGCCAGGCTAATTTTTGTATTTTTAGTAGAGACGGGGTTTCACCATGTTGACCAGGATGGTCTTGATCTCCTGACCTTGTGAACCGCCTGCCTCAGCCTCTCAAAGTGCTGGGATTACAGGTGTGAGCCACTGCACTGGGCGATCTTTGCTTTTCTTTACGGTTCAGAAGAAACATTTGGGTAGGTTATAGGTCAAAGTCAAGGCTTTGTAAAAGGGTTTTTTACATTCAGGAGACTTTACCCAATTTCATTTGTTCATTTTTAAATACCAGTTTTTTTATTCATCAAGGAATACGTGGCCATTGAAAAAAATATGAAAATAAAAATAAGCTAATGGAAATAAACTCCCCTTATCCTACTATACTGTAGTCTTTGGTATAATTTTTCAATTTCTCTAAGTATCTTTTTATTTTTTAATTGACACAGGATCTCACTCTGTTACCCAGGCTAGAGTGTAGTGGCACCATTACAGCTCACTGCAGCCTTGACCTCCTGAGCTCAGGTGATCCTCCTACCTCAGCTTCCCAAGTAGTGGGGACTATAGGTGTGTGTCACCACACCTGGCTAATTTTTGTGGGGTTTTTTTTTTTTTTTTTTTGGAGAGATGGGGTTTTGCCATGTTGCCTAGGATGGTCTCAAACTCCTGGGCTCAAGCAATCTATCCACCACCTCAGCTTCCCGGAGTGCTGGGATTACAGACGTGAGCTACCACACTGGCCTAGAATCTTTTGTGGTGCTGGGAATTAGATAATATTAGTCTATAAGTGTTTCAAGGCCTCTTCATTCACTCTCCACTCTCTACAACCTGCTGAAGGGGATTGTGGTTTTGACTCATCAGATTCTTTCCTTCCTCAGGTGTATAAGGAAATTTTTGTCTTTCCCAGACCAATTCTGGGGTTGTCTCAGAAGACAGGGCATAATCCAGATAAAAGAAAACAGAAAGAAAAGTGCAGAGAGGCCAAGTAGACCCAGGTAACACAGAACCAAGAGGGAGGGGAAGAGGGCAGAGAGAATGGCACGTGTGCTGGGTATTGGGGAAGGTTGGGGGACTGGGGTGCTATAGACTGGAACAAGAGGATCTGGAGGATGAGCAGAAAACCAGGGTTTGGATTGGAGAAGGAACAGCTTCGCTGTGGTTCATGAATTGAAATTCCATTAATGTTGTTGGCGAGATGGGACAAGTAGAGATGGACTTTTGTGGTTGGTCTGTGCCAAGCGGGGGTTGTGGGTTGGAGAGCAGCTGCTTTTATATTTTTGTATTTCCTTTTTTTATATATTCATTTTATTTCTGATTATGAAATAATATACTAATTATAGAAATTTCTATTTATTTTTGGAAACAGAGTCTCACTCTGTCACCCAGGCTGGAGTGCAGTGGCACAATCTCGGCTCACGGCACCCTCTGCCTCCTCTGCCTTCAAGTGATTCTCCTGCCTCAGCCTACCAAGTAACTGGGACTACAGGTGCCTGCCACCATGCCTGGCTAATTTTTTTTTTTTTTTTTTTTTTGAGACATAGTTTTGCTCTTCTTGCCCAGGCTGGAGTGCAATGGCACCATCTCGGCTCACTACAACCTCCGCCTCCCAGGTTCAAGCAATTCTCCTGCCTCAGCCTCCAAGTAGCCGAGATTACAGGCTCCTGCCACCAAGCCCAACTAATTTTTTGTATTTTTAGTAGAGATAGGGTTTTACCATGTTGGCCAGGCTGGTCTTGAACTCCTGACCTCAGGTGATCTGCCCGCCTCAGCCTCCCAAAGTGCTGGGATTACAGGCATGAACCACCATGACCAGCCCAGGCCCAGCTAATTTTTATATTTTTAGTAGAGGTGGGGTTTCACCACGTAGGCCAGGCTGGTCTCAAACTCCTGACTTCAAAAGATCCACCCACCTTGGCCCCCCAAAGTGCGGGGATTACAGGCTTGAGCCACTGTACTCAGCCTAGAAATTTCTACTTCTGAGCTATCTAACTTACATGATAAATCTACCTAAAAGACAATGCATTATGTATTACAGTTGCTTTTACCCACTTAATATATAATGTCTTCCCATATTATTAAATGCACTTCAATGTTTTAAAAATAGCTGTGTATACGATACCACAGTAAATTGTTGTCCATATAGGTCATTTCTGAAAGTTTTAAATCATAAATACCACTAATATCAATACTGTTAACTCAATCTTTGCATTTTTGTTTAATTCCTTAGACTATATTCTGAGGAGGGGATTTATTGGCTTGAAGGATACAAGTATTTGCGAGGATTTTGAATGAAATAAGCAACTTATTATTGTAGAGTTTAGTTTTAAATTACGTACAACTGGCTGGGTGTGGTGGCTCATGCCTGTAATCTCAGCACTTTGGGAGGCTGAGGTGGGGCGGGGGGGTGGATCACATGAGGTCAGGAGTTCGAGACCAGCCTGGCCAACAAGGTGAAACCCCGTCTTTACTAAAAATACAAAAATTAGCTGGGCGTGTTGGCGGGTGCCTGTAATCCTAGCTACTAGGGAGGCTGTGGCAGGAGAATTGCTTGAACCCAGGAGGCAGACGTTGCAGTGAGCCGAGATCGCGCCATTGTACTCCAGCCTGGGCAATGAGTGAAACTCCATCTCAAAAAAAAAAAAAAAAAAAAATTCTATGCAACTACTCTTACCACTGTTTAACTTTGTGCATCTTAATAGAAATTTTTAGCTTTTTCAAAGCAGTTTGACATTGATTTTATCCCTTAATTTCACCCATTCAGGTGTGAAAAGCTTTCACTCTTAATTTTAAAATGTTCAATATTCCTTTTATGTTTCAGTAGGCAGAAACAGAGCTAAAATTTAAAGGGATTTTTGAAAAAGAATTGTGTTTATCCTGAATATGAATCCCGATATGAGCATGAGTTCTTCATCTCTTCCATTTCAGAGAAAGTAAGCTCTTGGCATCACCCTCCCTTATCCTGTCTTCCCCCATCCCTCATTTCAAATCAGCAATGTTACTATTCAGGGCATGAGGAAAACACACTACCGTCTGTGTCCTTCCCTAGTAAAATCCTCATTAGCCTCTAGGGTAAAAAGTTAAGTAACTCATTGTACCAGCCCACCACAGACGTCTTGTTAAGGGTTTTGTATACACAGTAGATTGGGGTGGGCGACCATAATGCCCAAAACTTTGTCTAAATTTCTTATTATTATCATTATTATTTTGAGACAGAGTTTTGCCCTTGTTGCCCAGGCTGGAATGCAATGGCGTGGTCTCAGCTCACTGCAACCTCCACCTTCTGTGTTCAAGCAATTCTCCTGCCTCAGCCTCCCAAGTAGCTGGGATTACAGGCATCTACCACCACACCCAGCTAATTTTTGTATTTTTAGTAGTGATGAGGTTCCACCATGTTGGCCAGGCTGGCCTTGAACTCTTGACCTCAGGTGATCCACCCACCTAGGCCTCCCAAAGTGCTAGGATTACAGGTGTGTGCCACCATGCCTGGCATAAATTTCTTCTACATAATGTGTTTCCTCCATTATCAGTAGTGTAATTGCTATCACATACTAAACATTCGGCTTATATAAGAATGAATCTGAAACTGTGTGCTTGGAAATCTGCATTGGTAACTCACCTCCTAATGATACTTTGGGCATTTTAAAACACTTATAATGAACTCTCTATGTGAGGAGTCATAAACTCAAATGCCTCCATGGGGCAGGCAGGTTATGTAAGAGAGCGATTCAGGCCAGCTATTAGAAAAACAATGATTAGACTGGGCATGGTGTGGCTCATGCCGGTAATCCTAGCACTTTGGGAGGCCGAGCTGGGCGGGTCACTTGATGCCAGGAGTTTGAGACCGGCCTGGCCAACATGGCAAAATCCCACCTGTACTGAAAATACAAAAAATTAGCTGGGTGTGGTGGCATGTACCTGTAATCCCAGTTACTCGGGAGGCTGAGGCACAAGAATTGCTTGAACCCAGGAGGCAGAGGTTGCGGTGAGCCAAGATCGCGCCACTGCACTCCAGCCTGGGTGACAGAGCAAGACTCTGTCTCAAATAAAAAAAAAAAAAAGAAAAACAATGATTAATAGCACCTCACTTTGGGCCTTTGTGTCCATGATGCAGTAGAGAGCAGTATGGACTGGGGCTCAGTGGAGAGCGTTTATTCTGTCTGAATGAGAAGGCACTCAAGCCAGCTGTTGACATGTGGGAAAGTGGGCCTAGCACTGTTAGATTTTCTTGTTCCAGGAGAATAAGAAGTCTCAAGTTTTATGGATTTTTTTTTTTTAACACGTGGGTTTCAAGTAAAAGTTTTTTAAAACACTGTACAGACCAAATAAAAATGTGACTGCAGACTGGATGTAACCCATGGAGGCCATTATGTGGCCTGTATTCTACATTCATCCATCATGAGCTTCTCTGAGGATTTAAATAAACCTTTAGAGCTAAGAAAACACAACCTACTGTGTACTAGAGCCCAGGATGTATGGAGGCTAAACATAGAAACTTCAAAAGAAGTTTTAGTCTTCAAAATTGTGGACCTCTAATTAGATATGGACTACTTTGATGGGAACTGCCTGGGTGTGCTCTCAGCTCCACCTTTTTTTTTTTTTTGAGACAAGGTCTCACTCTGTCACCCAGCCTGGAGTGCGGTGGGGGAATCTTAGCTCACTGCAGCCTCAACCTCCCAGGTTCAAGCGATCCTCCCACCTCAGCATCCTGAGTAGCTGGTAACACAGGTGTGTGCCACCACGCCTGGCTGATTTTCATATTTTTGTAGAGATGGGTTTTGCCGTGTTGCCTGGGTTGGTCTTGAACTCCTGGGCTCAAGTGATCCTCCCACCTCGGCCTCCCAAAGTGTTGGGATTACAGGTGTGAACTACCATTCCTGGCTTTCCCCACCATTTTCTATTCTAACCTCTGTGCCTTAGTTTCTTCATTTGACAAATGAACTAATAGTATCTCCTTTACAAGGTTATGAAAAATCAAATGAGACAATTTAGATAAAGTATTAAAGTATTAGTAAGTTCTCAATAACTGTTTTTACTCCTCTTTCTCCTTTTGCTACTTCTGTTGCTCAACTAGTCACCCCTCATTTTTTCTTCCTCATATTTCAGGTTTCTGAGTCCCTTCAACATGATCCTGGGAGGAATCGTGGTGGTGCTGGTGTTCACAGGGTTTGTGTGGGCAGCCCACAATAAAGACGTCCTTCGCCGGATGAAGAAGCGCTATCCCACGACGTTCGTTATGGTGGTCATGTTGGCGAGCTATTTCCTTATATCCATGTTTGGAGGGGTCATGGTCTTTGTGTTTGGCATTACTTTTCCTTTGCTGTGTAAGTGAACTTGAGTTTTCTTTTTCTTCCATCTTAAAAAAATGTAGGAGCAGTTATCCAACGGGAATTCCATAACCAGTTTCTTATGTGTGCTGGCATGTCAGCAAAAGTGTCAGAATTTTCTAAAACAGCTTTCTACGTGTTATCCAACTAGACCCAGATGACACAGAACTGAGCTCAAGAACTATGAGGTCAAGGCCTTACAGTTCATTAATTCCACAAATATTTGTTGGGGCATCTGCTATGTGTCATACATTCTTTTTTTGTTGTTGTTGAGATGGGGGCTACTCTGTCACTCATGCTGTGGTGTTATCTCGGCTTACTGCAACCTCTGCCTCTTGAATAGCTGGGACCACAAGTGCACACCCAGCTAATTTTTTTTTTGTAGAGACAGGGGTTTCACTATGTTGCCCAGGCTGATCTCGAACTCCCAAGCTCGAGAGATCTAGCTGCCTCAGACTCCCCAAGTGCTGGGATTACAGGCGTGAGCCACTTCGCCCAGCCATGTGTCATACATTCTTATGGGGACACAACAGTAAACAGAACAAAGACAAATCCCAGGTCATACAGCAGGAATGTGGCATAACCTGCACTAGACCCCAGATTTGTCTAATACGAGAGTCTACTGTCAATTTTTAAGTGCCATTCCTATTGTCCTGATACAGGAATGAATGTGTTTATTATTTGGAATTAAACTATTTATTCTCATCTTGCTCAGGAGATCATAACTAGTGTTAGAAGTTTGGTAAGTCTATAGGAATAATTGGCTCAGAATATAGGTACTAAATACTCAGATTCTGGTGAAGAGATCTAGATATTCTCTAAGTTTTACATAAATTATTTACTAAGACTCCAAACACTTGAAGCCTCAAATAGAGAAGAAATAAAATCCCAGCCTAATCAACAGAAATCTGATTAAAATTCTAGTGTATTAAGTGACAGGCACATCCCTTTAACTTTCAATAACATTTGACCTGTGCATTTATTCCACTAAATGAAATTATTTGCTTTAGGGCTTTGTTAGATTAAGTCCAGAATATTTATGGATATATTCCATACCCTATTGGATAAAATATTTGAGTCAACAAATTCAGACATTTTTGCAATTTTCTTCATGTTTTCTTTAGGTGCTATAGGCTTAGTATTTCAATGATACTAATCAAACAGCTCGCTAATTTTAATACTTTTCCACATCAGAATCTGAGACAGGCCAGTGTAATGAAATGTATCAGAGGTAGACAGTTAAGAGTCCTGATTTCTATTCTTAGACCTGCTGGAAACCAGCATGTGATTTGGACCAGTCATCCTATGTGGGCTGTAGTTCACTCATCTCTAAAGTAAGGAGATTAGATAAGTGATTCCCAAACTGATAATTGTGAGAATCATTCAGGATACTTTTTAAAAATATAAATTTCCCAGCCACATCTTTATTTTGTGGGTCAACAGTGGTGCCCAAGGATGTTATGTTTTTAGAAAGCTCCTCAACTATTTCTGATGGATGGTCTAGGTTGAGAGCCTCCAGATGAATCCACATCAGTGTTTTTCAAAATGAGGGTCTAAGATCCACCTACATCAGAATCATCCAGAGTGATTATTAAAATAATGAATTCTGGAGCCTTCCCTTAGTTGTAACAGTCTGAATTTGGGGTGGTGGAGACCAGGAATTTGCCTATTTAACAGGCTCTCCAGGTGATTTGAATGTACATGGGAGTTATAAAACCACTGCTATAGATCATATGGAGAGAGGGGTACCTGTTTAAAATACAGATTCCCAGGCCTGTCTCTTTAAGGCTCAGGTGGAGGAGGTCCAGGAAAGGGGTCAGGGAATCCGTGGCAAAATAATCAAGCAAGTTTGGGGAACGGTGGGCTATAGAAACTCTGTAAAGCCCTTAGATTTTTACATACAGAATTCTATACCCAACACTTTGGGTAAAGCCTCTGGGAGGCACTTTAAAAGTAGACTTTACTCACGTGCTCCTGCAGGGAACAAGATGCAGATAATCCCTGAATCGAGCAAGAGTTCTTTTCTGGAAAGCTTCGGGTAAGTTGATTTTTAGGTAGGATGGAATCCCGTTGATTCACTCTGAATTTCAGGACATTTAGGTAGCATCTGCAAGGTGATGATATCGGTGTGTGAAGAAAAGGGTGTGGCTTCCAGATAATGGTCCTTCCTGTTGAATACAGCATTTTCCTTTAATGCAGAAAAAAACTATGTATGACTTGATGAAGAGCTTTACATAAAGTCCAAGGAGCCATTTGAAGGCTTGGATCAATTCGAGAAGCAGACTGGACTGTAGCTAACATAGGCAGTTTACTAATAGTGTGAAGAGAGGGAGTGTAATATTGATGTGGCAGAAGAGAATTGTTGCTTTGGTGTTAACCAGGTGTCACTTCTCTGCAGTGATGTTTATCCATGCATCATTGAGACTTCGGAACCTCAAGAACAAACTGGAGAATAAAATGGAAGGAATAGGTTTGAAGAGGACACCGATGGGCATTGTCCTGGATGCCCTAGAACAGCAGGAAGAAGGCATCAACAGACTCACTGACTATATCAGCAAAGTGAAGGAATAAGCATAACTTACCTGAGATAGGGTTGCAGCAGAAATTGAGTTGCAGTTTGCCCTTGTCCAGACCTGCTTTCTGCTTGTGTTTTTGAAATAGGGGGTGCACGTACCACCCAATTATCTATGGCAGCATGCATGTATAGGCCGAACTATTATCAGCTCTGATGTTTCAGAGAGAAGGCCTCAGAAACTGAAAGAAAACCACCACCCTCCTGTTGTGTCTGAAGTTTCACGTGTGTTTATGAAATCTAATGGGAAATGGATCACACGACTTCTTTAAGGGAATACAAAAAATAAAAGAATTATGGCTTTTACAGCAACAATACTATTATAGGAAAAAAAAATCATTGTAAAGTATCAAGGCAACACGAGTAAATGAAAAGGCTGTTAAAGTAGATGACATCATGTGTTAGCCTGTTCCTAATCCCCTAGAATTGTAATGTGTGGGATATAAATTAGTTTTTATTATTCTCTTTTAAAAATCAAAGATGATCTCTATCAGTTTGCCACCTGTTTGATGTGCAGTGAAAACTGGTTAAGCCAGTTGTTTGTACTTCGTTTACAAATATAAAGATAGCTGTTTAGGATATTTTGGTACATTTTTGTAAATTTTTGAAATGCTAGTAATGTGTTCTCACCAGCAGGTATTTGTTGCAAACTTAATGTCATTTTCCTTAAGATGGTTACAGCTATGTAACCTGTATTATTCTGGACAGACTTGTTAAAAAACAAACAGACAAAAAATAAAACAAAACTTGAGGTCTATTTGCCTTGCACATTTTTTGTTGTTACAGTGAAAAAAAAAATGGTCCAAGAAAATGTTTGCCATTTTTGCATTGTTTAGTTTTTAACTGGAACATTTAGAAAGAAGGAAATGAATGTGCATTTTATTAATTCCTTAGGGGCACAAGGAGGACAATAGTAGCTGATCTTTTGAAATTTGAAAAACGTCTTTAGATGACCAAGCAAAAAGACTTTAAAAAATGGTAATGAAAATGGAATGCAGCTACTGCAGCTAATCAAAAATTTTAGATGATAGCAATTGTTACAACCATATGCCTTTATAGCTAGACATTAGAATTATGATAGCATGAGTTCATACATTCTATTACTTTTCCTCCCTTTCTCATGTTTTTATAAATAGGTGATAAAAAATGTTTTGCCTGGCAATTGAATGATTTCATAGATGAGGTAGAAACATTTAGGTTTCTGTAGCATTAAATTGTGAAAACAACTGGAGTGGTACTTACTGAAGAAACTCTCTGTATGTCCTAGAATAAGAAGCAATGATGTGCTGCTTCTGATTTTTCTTGCATTTTAAATTCTCAGCCAACCTACAGCCACGATCTTAAGCACGGTGATAGCACCATAACTTCACAGACATGGTCTAGAATCTGTACCCTTACCCAAATATGAAGAATAAAATTGATTAAAGGTTTTTTTTGGTGAGACTTTATTTAATGCACATCTGTCTTAAATACCTGAGAAACTTGGCGACGACCCTATAAACAGTGAAGCAAACACTTCAGCTGTTTCAAATACTGTCTAGTAAAGCTTGAAAACTTTATTAACTTGCAGCCAGAATAAAACAATTCTAGTGGGATCCTATTTTTAAACCTGGCATGAGTTTTATATACATGTTAGCCCCTTCCATTTTCTACAAGGTGAATTCTGCTGACAAAATACAATAAATTTGGAGAAACTAATAAAAAAAAAAAAGGTCCTTGTAATTGCCAATGGCCAGTGGTCAATTCTGGAAGGGTAATAATAGAAAAATGTAACATATAAATGTTGTAAATTATGATTACATTTGAAAAACAAGCTAAAACCTGCAACTAAGATCTTTAGGGTTGGGTGGTAGAAAAAGAATAATGTGAACTGCTTCAAGTCTTTTGGCAAAACCTGTGTATTGAGGCCATAAGCCATGAAATTGGATCTTTTCTTCTTGTATATCTAAGATAAAAACCCTCTTACAGCACATTTTGAAATTCCTGACTTTATTAATTCTGTGGCTATACAAACAAATGCATAGGAGCTTTCCAGAATTTTTTTTTTTTTTTTTTTTTTTTTTTTTTTTTTTTTTTTTTTGAGATGAGGTTTCGGTCTCGTTGCCCAGGCTGGATGGAGTGCAATGGCGCAATCTCAGCTCACTGCAACCTCCGCCTCCCATGTTCAGGCGATTCTCCTGCCTCCCAAGTAGCTGGGATTACAGGCATAAGCTACCATGCCCAGCTAATTTTTTTTTTTTTTTTTTTTTTTTTTTTAGCAGAAACCGGGTTTCACCATGTTGGTCAGGCTGGTCTTGAACTCCTGAGCTCATGTGATTCACCCACCTCGGCCTCCTAAAGTGCTGGGATTACAGGCATGAGCCACCGTGCTGGCCTAGAATTTCAACTACTAATTTACATTAAGCTTTTAATTATGTTTAAAGTGCTTTTCCTATCCGAGTTTAGCCTCTTAGGTGTAGTATGTGCTAGGCACTTAAAGTTTTGTTTGTTACAGCCCTTTCTTAGCTCTCCTGCTTTGTATGCAAGGATGTTTTCTAGAAATATTGAAGGGTGAGAAAACAAAACTATCAGCCATTGAAAACTATATTTAAATTTGGATACTTTTGTACATACTAAATTATCTTAAAAAAAAAAATAGAAACACCATATTTCTTTCCCATGGCTTGTCTTTCCAAATAATGTGTTGTTTTTACGCTTGTCCCAATTAGACCTATTCTCCCCTAGCCTGTTTGGTTTGATACACCCCACTTATGATAACATAAAAGGAGAAAGAAGGCAGGTGCCAATTATTTACTCAGGTAAAGAGAGAAAAGGCACCAAAGCTTTTTATTTTTCTTTTTTTGAGATGGAGTATCACTCTGTCACCCAGGCTGGAGTACAGTGACGCGATATCGGCTCACTGCAACCTCTGCCTCCCCAGTTCAAGCAATTCTCCTGCCTCAGCCTCCCGAGTAGCTGGGATTACAGGTGCCTGCCATCATGCCCCGCTAATTTTTGTATTTTTAGTAGAGATGGGGTTTCACCATGTTGGCCAGGCTGGTCTCGAACTCCTGATCTCTGGAGATCCGCCCTCCCCGGCCTCCCATAGTGCTGGGATTACAGGCGTGAGCCACCACGCCTGGCCCAAAGCTTGATTTTCTAATTTCTAGGGTTCACACTACTTCTATTATTACAAAAGTCTCAAATTCTATGCACCTAGTGGCTAGAATGAATAATTAAGGCCTCTAGGAACTTGGAAGAAGGACAGATTGGAGCTGTCTGGAAAGTTTTTTATGGAGGACACAGGACCTGACCCGGGAGTTGAAGACTGGGTAGGACGTTCATTAATGGAGAACAGGAGGGAAGTCTCTTGGACGGGTTAATGCGAGCAAAGGCATAAGGGTGTGCACAAGGATGTTTCATTAAAAGGAGTATACGGAATTTGTGGGAGATGAGACAGGATTAGTAAATTGGGGCCAGGCAAAGTAGTGCCTTAAAGAATAGGATAAGTAGTTCAAGTTTAATCCTGTAAGCAAGTTTCCTTTAAAATATGTTTGAGAGCGATAAAAACAAATTAGACTTACAGAGTGAACATACATGAGTGTGTGTGTGTGTGTGTGTGTGTGTGTATTTAGCCAAAACCAAAAGCTTGTCAATAACTATATTATGTAAAACTTTTTTTCTATAAAAACAGCATGCTGTCTCCCATTGTCCCTCTATATAAGAAAACTTGCTGCCAGGAAGTTTTCATATATGCAGGCTTTACTTTCCCATTACTTTGCCTAGTGACACTTAGTTTTCGCCATGTTCTGTGGCTTCCATGTTCTGCCCCTCACAGGTACCCCCATAGAAAGAATACTCCAAAACACCAAGGGAATCACCAAGAGAGAAAGCCAGACAGGGTAGGAAACTGAAAATCTCCACTGATTCTGCAGAGAAGCTCTAAGGAACAATCCTTTCATTTCAAAGCATCAGAAGGGCCAGGAGCTCAATTCATCCTTCACATTTCCATAGGATGGAACATTATTTGTTCCCTTCAAGATACTATGTGATGAATTACAGCAGAAGAGATGGAAGGAGAAAAAAATGGGAATACAATAGTTAACACTTCTGTTATATTTATTATTTACCAGAAGAAAACAATAATAAAGCAAATGTTTAAAAATTTTTTTTTAACCTCTGCTTCTGGAAATACGACTCTAAATTTCACCTAAGTCACTCAAATTGATTGCAAGTAGAAAATATTGCCTCCGAATATTATATTTTATCTCCTTCCACCTTCCTCTTCAGCCCCTACTTCTTCATGGCCCAAACATTCTGCCTTTTACAAATACCCTTATCAGATGGTAGGATTGTTCCCAGTTCTGCCACGTGGATCCTAAAGTATTGCTGCTGACATAGTCTCCATGCTGTAATCCAAGAGTCACTATTTCCATTTCTTGTTCTTCTAGATGACTCTGTTGCCTCTTACGCCAGTTCTTTTGGCAGTTGCACCTGCGATTTAAGCATTTGAAGAAACAGGGGAAATTAATCCTGGAAATTTAAGAGCTTTGCAGCAAAAATTACAAAACTTACATGCCTTAAAAGATACAGAATAGGTTTGAAATTCTGGCCAAAGCACCCCCAAAGTCAAGACAAAACAACAATCATAACCACAGCCACCATTTATTGGACATTTACTCATGCCAGGGACTGTTGCAAGGGCTTTGAGTGCATGGCAAAATATATCATGTAAATAAGAGGGCAGGTGCTCAAGTTGGCCTGGGTTCAAAGACTGGCACTAGCATGTAGTAGTTATGTGGTGTTGGGCAACAGTTTTCTCAGCTGTAAAATGGTAATAACAGTATCTAATTCACAAGGCTATTATACAAGTGAGTAATCCATGTTAACACTTTTTTTTTTTTTTTTTTTTTTTTTGCGACAGAGTCTCAGTCTATCTTCCAAGCTGGAGTGCAGTGGCACCATCTTGGCTCACTGCAACCTCCAACTCCTGGGTTCAAGCAATTCTCCTGCCTCAGCCTCCCAAGTAGCTTGGATTACAGGCATGTGCCACCGATGCCCAGCTAATTTTTGTATTTTTAGTACAGACAGGGTTTCACCATGTTGGCCTGGCTGGTCTCAAACTCCTGGCCTCAAGTGAGTCACCTGCCTCGGATTCTCAAAGTGCTGAGATTACAGGCATGAGCGCCTGGCCTAACACTTATTTTTAAAACACTATCTCATTACATCCTACAGAAGCCTTGTAAGGAGAGAAATGGCTCAGAGGAGACATTAACTTCCCTAAGATCATATAGCTAGGAAGTGGCAGAGCAGGATTTCAACCAGATCTGCCTGATTTCAGTGCTCACTAGTATATACTGCCTGTAAAAATATCACTATAAGAATATAAAATATATGTTCTTTTTAAAACAAGTCTTTCCTCTTTGAAGCACACTCCTAATCTGATGGTCAGAAATATTTAAACATGAAATATAAGCCAGGCAGGGGGCATGCACCTATAATCCTGGCTACTCAGGAGATTGAGATGAGAGAATCACCTGAGGCCAGGAGTTTGAGACCAGCTTGAACAACAAAGTGAGACCCATCTCACTTTGTTGGGATTTTTATTTTTTTTAGACAAAGTCTTACTCTGTCACCCAGGCTGGAGTGGAGTGTCATGGTCCCGGCTCAAGGCAACCTCTGCCTCCTGGGCTCAAGCGATTCTCCTGCCTCAGCCTCCCAAGTAGCTGGGACTACAGGTGCATGCCACCACGCCCAGCTAATTTTTGTAATTTTAGTAGAGACGGGGTTTCACCATGTTGGCCAGACTTGTCACGAGCTCCTGACCTCAGGTGCTCCGCCCACCTTGGCCTCCCAAAGTGCTGGGATTACAGGTGTGAGCCACCGTACCCAGCCACCTGATTTTCTTAAAAGAGTTTTATAACAAGGCTGGACGCAGTGGCTGATGCCTGTAATTCCAGCACTTTGGGAGGCCGAGGTGGGCGGTTCTCCTGAGGTCAGGAGTTCAAGACAAGCCTGGCCAACATGGTGAAACCCTGTCTTTACTAAAAATATAAAAATTAGCTGGGCGTGGTGGCACATGCCTGTAATCCCAGATACTCAGGGAGCTGAGGCAGGAGAATTGCTTGAACCTGGTAAGCGGAGGTTGCCTTGAGCTGGGATCCCACCACTGCACTCCAGCCTGGACAACAAAGACACCGTCTCAAAAAAAAAAAAAAAAAATTATATATATATATTTAAAGCATCCCCCAAGAGAAAAAAAATTGTAAAGCGACAACAGAAGTCCAACACTGCAAACCCACTTCATACTTCTGCCTCACAGGAAAATCTTAAGGACAAAGCAAGTTTTTAAAGGGTTTCAAGTGTCATTGTATCTTAGGAAAGTAACTCACCATCATGTATGTACCTTCCAGAGGACACTGAAGATGCCCAGTGTCCCCTGGGCATTGGTATAACAATGACTAGGAATGTTTCTCCCTGTATTGCTAGTGTCCACCTGTCAGTGTGATGAACCATTTTGGTCATCTGCTATGGCTCCTCTCGCAGCCAGTTCTCGGCCCACCATCTTTGGCTAGGAATGTTTTTCCAACATCCTGCCCACCAGAGGGGACCTCTGATGTGCTGCTGCCTGCCAGCCTTCAAGCCAAGGGGACTTCCATGGCTTCTGACCCTCTACCTCCCTTGTGCCAGACTTTGAGAAGAGAGGGGTATGACTGCACCCGGCAGGGCTCTCCCATGGAGAGCACCAGTAGTTAAGAGAAACCACGAGCCAGGTATTTAAAATAACTGTAAAGCTGCAATAAATAATTAAAACACTGTGTTCTTTGTATTATGGAATGGAAAAAGAAGCATTTTATGTAAGTTATTCCCTGTATTTGTTTATATATGCATGGAAGAGTTCCAAAATAATATTCTAAATTAAAAAAAATTTTAAATTATTTAGAGAGATGAGGATCTCACTGTCGCCCAGGCTGGAGCACGGTGGTGCAATGATAACTCAATGCAGCCAGGCCCTCCTGGCCTCAAGTGATCCTCTTGCCTTGGCCTCCCAAAGTACTGGTATTACAGGTGTGAGCCACCATGCCCAGCCCAGAATAATATTTTAAAAAGAAAATGTGGCACTGACCCAGCATAGTAAACCCAGACACATATTTACTTATTTAAAATATGACCAAGCTGGTAGTTCAGATCACTGGGGGAAAAGAGGAATGAGTCACTAAATGATCACTGGTTAACTATTTAGAAAAGAAATAATAAAATAGCCTTCTTGCTTTCTACTGACTTTAAAAATTAACCCTTTAATCTATCCATAATATCAAATATTTTTTAAAAACCAAAAACTATAAAAGTTGCAAGAAAAGGCAGGCACACATTTTAATCATGTTCAAAGAGGCCATTTCTAAGCAGAATACAAAAGGTAGAAATCATAAAAATAGCTAGACATGTTATAAAAATGTAAAACAAACAGAAGAGAATCAACTTGTGTTATTGGTAGGGAGCCTTTTTCCCCTTTGCTTGTTAGTTTTCAAAGAAAGTATGTCCAGTGTGCTTGTGTGTGTGTGTGTCTGCATTACACACTGCGCACATGTGCATACACTCAGAGGCTGGGAGGCGGGGCGGGTGGGAAGGTTGGTTTCAGCACAGGCTATTTAATTTGGTCTACCTGTATTAAGTTTCTGCTCTGGACCAGCACCTCAGTGGGTGTCCAGGACAGAGATGAGCAAGACCTGCTTTGAAGAACTCAGAATCCTCTAAGGCTCAAAGTCTTTCCATCACTGTGGCCAGAAGGGCTGTCAACCTGAAGCAGAATGTGGGAGGGCCTATAAAAGAGGTGTGGACAAAAGGTAACGGAAATACACAGGCAGAGTACTCCTGATGTTTTGCTGAAAGAAGGAGCATTTGAGTCAAGCCTTGGAAATTGGATAGATTCTAACAGATAGAGATAGAAGAAAAGGTAATTTGAGGCAAAGGGTGGTATGGAGGCAAGAAAGCAAGGCCCTTCAGGGAAGATAGCAGCAGACATGGTTTACCATAGATGTCACAGAGTCGTGATTGTCAGATGTGGTCCCAGAATAAGCAGCAGCAGCATTACCAGGGAATTTGTCAGAAATGCAAATTCTTAGGCCCCATCCAAGACCTACTGAATCAGAGACTCTGTCAGTGGACTCAGTAATCTGTATTTAGCCCTTTAGGTGATTTTGATCCACAATAACATTTGAGAAACATTATATGGACTTTAGAAAAGTGTATAAAAAACCTTTTTTCCCACTACACATTAAAGGCAAGCAATTCTGGTTTATATAATTCCTGGATTATACGTGCTTTTGATGAGCTTGAAATGTTACATTGCTTTTTTCCTATGGAGGCTCCCTTT
Organism: Nomascus leucogenys; assembly: GCF_006542625.1. NCBI lineage: Eukaryota > Metazoa > Chordata > Mammalia > Primates > Hylobatidae > Nomascus > Nomascus leucogenys. The sequence continues at coordinate 71,328,725 of NC_044401.1, read as the reverse complement.
ATAAGAATCGAGACATTTCCAAAGTTATGACCTATGTTTGGCCTTGGCTCTTATAGATCATCCTGGTTTCTTTATTGGAGGCCCCAAAAACGGGGGAGGAGGGGTCGAAGGAAAAAAAAGGAGTAAAAGGTAACCCCGGAGTTTTAGACCTGAATGCGTGACGGAATGGAGGTAAGACAGAAAACTGGGAAATAGAAACAACCGCAAGGCCTAAAAATGAGCAGCTTGGTTTGGGGACAGATTGAATGTGCGAAGAAAACCCTGAGTGACCTAAAGGGAAAGGGAGATTTGGGAATTGCTCTAGATTATGTGACAAGAGAAAGAGGAGAAAATTTCCGATTATGTGATGGGAAAGAGGAGAAAATTACAAAAGGATAGAATCTACAGAATCTGGCTAAAGAGAAAGAAGATCTCATAAATGCGGCAAAGAAGAAATGGCCAGTGATGAAGATGAATGCTCAAGGGTTTGTAAACTTCAATTCTGTAATCATAACAACTCCTAATGTGTCACAGAGTCTTTTGATGTACTACGGCTGCCCATGATATTATTATACTGAAGTCTTTCTGGAGGAAAGTTTACCAGTGGCTTTAGCCAACTGGATGGGAGCAGTCCAGATATACATGAGCAAGCCTGAAGTGAAATTGAGTGAATGTTAAAATTGTTATCTTGTGCGATTGGCACAGAAGCTTGGATATGATGCAAAATGCAGCTGGCCTCAGTGAATTAGACAGTTGCTGCAAATGGGATTTTATCTCAGTGAAAAGTACAAATACTCATTTGAGATGGTAGGAGTGAGCAGACCACAACATTTTTGAAGATGAAAGAGTATCGCACATTTGTCAGGGAGGGATAGATAGGCCTATACCAGCCTAATGTCTTTGTGCTATCATACTGACTCAGCTTTATTCACTCACAGGGAAATTATTTAGTCATTATCTAATAAATTCAGTTTGTTAGATAAGACAAAGATTTTTAAAAACATAGCTAAAAACAAGAGCAAACTAAAAAAATTCTACAGAAGCCAAATAAGTCATGTAAATGAGTGAAACATGCCAGGTGCAAAGCAGTAAGGGCAAAAGAGAAAAACGAGAGGGTCCATGAGCATTCTCAAGCATGAAACCAATGCACAGAAACAGCTGATTGTTTCCATGCAAGTGCAGTGTGGCCAGATCTGATGTTCCAAGCGGTGCTAGGTATCTGGATTTTTTTGCATGTGACATTGAAAAACTTACACAATGATACCCAAGCCAAATAAAGCGGGCCTGCTTTACCTCACGCTTTACCAGATCTGACCTCGTGCTTTACCAGTTTTCCATACCTGGCCCATGGAGTAAATTTCTTTTAAACCAAATTGAATGGGTAATTTCTTAAAGGAAGAATCATTTGAGGAAAGCATGTATATGGGTTTTCCTTTATTTTTTGCCAGCAACTTCATTTCAGGTATCCCAGACCAGAAGTGTGGGGTAGGGAGAGAATAAGAATTAAAAAAAAAAAAAACTTTTCTTTTTTTTTTTTTTTGAGACAGAATCTTGCTGTGTCGCCCAGGCTGGAGTGCAGTGGCACCATCTCGGCTCACTGCAACCTCCACCTCCCGGGTTCTAGTGATTCTCGTACCTCAGCCTCCCAAGTAGCTGGGATTACAGGCGAGCGCCACCACACTCGAATATTTTTGTATTTTTAGTACAGACAGGGTTTCACCACATTGGCCAGGTTGGTCTCAGACTCCTGGCCTCAAGTGATCGACCTCCCAAAGTGCTGGGATTACAGGCATGAGCCACCACACCCAGCCCAAAAAAAGAATTTTAAAATACATGTGCTCTATCAAATACAAAAGTAGTATTTCCAAATCTATAAGGAAAATAACTACTTTTATTTTTGACACAGGGTCTCACTCTGTTGCCCAGGCTGTAATGCAGTGGCACAAATATGGCTCACTGCAGCCTTGACTTCCTGGGCTCAAGTGATCCTCCTGCCTCAGCCTCTTGTGTAGCTGGTACCACAGGTGCATGCCATCACACCAGGCTAACTTTTTAAAAATGTTTTGTAGAAACAGGATCTCACTTTGTTTTGTTGCTCATGTTGGTCTTATTCCTGGGCTCAAGCAATCCTCCTGCCTTGGCCTCCCAAACTGTTGAGATTACAGGTATGAACCACCGCTCCCAGCCAGTAATTACAATTTAAAAAAATTGTTCTGTTGAGCATGGTGGCTGATGTCTGTAATCCCACCACTTTGGGAGGCTGAAGCAGAAGGATCACTTGAGTTAAAGAGCTTGAGACCAGCCTGGGCAACATAGTGAGATCTCATTCCTACAAATTAAAAAACAAAAAAAAATTAGCCAGGTGTGGTGGCATGCATTTGTAGTCCCAGCTACTCAGGAGTTTGAGGTAGGAGGATCACTTGAGCCCTGGAGGTTGAGGCTGCAGTGAGCCATAATTGAGCTACTGCACTCCAGCCTGGGTGACAGCGTGAGATCCTGTCTCAAAAACAAACACACACACACACAAAACTTTTCTAAGAAAAAAATTTGTTTCTGAATAATGTTCTCATTAGGTACATCACACACAAACACACACACACACACACACACACACACACACACACACAGAGAGAACCCCACAAGGTTTCAAAACTGTGTTTTAATTTTAACCTCATTCTTGAAAATCCAGGGATTTGGAGGGCATCTGTCCCAAACCCCCAGAACCCTTCATTTCACCTCTATCAAGTGAACATTGTCTTGTCTCATTTGATTGGCTAAAACTATCCCTTTCTGCTGGGATTTTGTGGCATTACCATTTATAGTGTTTACTGTATTTTGAGTCTAAGATGTGTATTTCGGGACATTTCAACAGCTCTGAAATCAGAATGCATCTTAAAATCGATGGTATTTTACAATAGTTGGCTGCAGACCCAAGTGTGAACACATCATTGCTATTCATACTATTATTACCTCCATTGAGTCATGTGCCCTGTTGATACTACACACACAGATGTACTGCCTCTTAAAATAGCTTTTAAAGAAAGATAAGTAAGCAAATGTGGTAAAGTGAGATGGGTATGCAAGAATTCTTTGTAGTACTTTTGACCTTCTGTAAGTCTAAAATGACTTCAAAAGAAAAAAATTAAAATATCTTGTAAAAGATTATACTACGTTTTGGCTTTAAAGCAGAAATTTATAGTACATGCAGAAAGGCACAGAAACAGAGTGCTGGGAAGCAAACTGATATCAGTGAAGCAAATTTTCATTAGTGCAAGGAGGCATTTTCATATTTTTCTTGCTGAGTGTTTTCCAGGACCAAATAGATGAAGTTGTGTGACATTTTGTAACTTACACACATGCAAACAGATGTCTGTCACAGGCCAAGCCAGGCAACTGAAGGAGGAGAAATTGCCAATCCTTCAGAATAAATGAAGCCATTTCAAAACAAGGGTGATATGCAAGATTGTCATTCAAAAAGCATGTCAGAGTTCACTTTGTAGCATGTTTTTCTTGAATTATTTTTTTAAACCACCACCACCAAATACACGTAAAATTGGTAGCAGTTTTGAATTGATTAAAATATGAAAAATGCAGTGCTTGGTGGGGTGTTTTATTCCGGCAATTATCATCATGAATTTATTTTAATGTCTTTTGTTCTAGACTCTAGACCCAAAACTGTAGCATTCTCAGTTCAGTAAAAGGCAGAGGGGCTGAAAAATTAAACCTATGCTGTAAGCTCTGTGTGCGGTCGAGACTGAACCTGACTTACCACTATATCCCCAATCCTTCTCATCTGCCTGACATATGTATTTGTTAGATTAACAAATAAGTGAATGGATACAATGGAATTGACCCAGGAAAAATGGATTTGCTCAGTAGAGCACTCAGAAGTCAGGGAGTTGGTTCAGACGCTCTTTTGAACTTCATTCCCTCTTCTACTCCGAACTTACATGCCACCTTTAGCACAGATTTTTTTAAAAGATGTCTTATCATTCTTTTCAGACTGTTCTTTTCTGAATGTACAGCCACCAAGGTGGCTTGAATATTCTTTGCCAATGACTAGTTACTGGAAAAGTGGTAGAACTAGTTTCTCTCAAACAATACCCCAATTCACTCCCAGGGGAGTTCTGGCTGTCCAGAGAAGAGCAGGTGCAGAAAGTCTTGATGTTGTGCCCAAGGGCAGGCAAAGAACCATTGTCTGACCTCATCTGACCTCCAGCATTCTCACCCTGGCCACTGCTCCAGGAAGAATCAGAGCCTCTCTAAACCATAGATGAAAGTTAGCTTTGATTTAGAAGAATGGGCTGTTGATAATTCTCCATTCTAGGAGTTGGGAATAAGGACCATACATATGTGAAAGACTAGCAATTATTTCAGAATATCAAGCTCTTTAAAGCAGAAAAAGAGCAAGCGTGCATAAAAATTCAACATGTTTTGAAAAAACATGAATCTCTGTAACAAAATAATATACTGACTATTCTGTCAAAATAATCTCGTGGCTACATTACAGGAGATTTTAAAATAATATAGTTATCAATCACCTGTGGCCACTGAACACATCTTTCAACCTCAATAAATGCCATCATAATAATGACCAAAACATCTTCATTTCTGCAACTTAAATTGCAAGGAAAATAACTTTTCCACTTGGCAGTAATCGTGAATCATGGTAAATATTAAATTGAAAGTAATGATTTTAAAACTCCATGAATTCACGGTGACACCAACCTGAAGTTCAACATTTATCTGCCTAAAAAGTGAGCAGTACAAACGCAATTTCAGACAGCCTCTCTTAATCTACTAAAAATAACTGTTTCTATGCATTTTGGAAACATTCAATTATCTACAAACAACTGGCCCAATTTGGCTTTTTTTTTTTTTTTTTGAGATGGAGTCTCACTCTGTCACCAGGCTGGAGTACAGCGGCGCGATCTCGGCTCACTGCACCATCTGCCTCCCAGGTTCAAGCTACTCTCCTGCCTCAGCCTCCTGAGTAGCTGGGACTGCAGGTGCCCACCACCATGCCCAGATAATTTTTGTATTTTTAGTAGAGGTAGGGTTTCACCATGTTGGCCAGAATGATCTCGATCTCTTGACCTCGTGATCCACCTGCTTTGGCCTCCCAAAGGGCTGGGATTACAGGCGTGAGCCAACGCGCCCGGCTTGGCCTCATTCTTATTTATTCCTCACTGTAGGTTCCTGGGGATCTCTGAGTGTCAGCTCCATTGTGGCTGGAATGGTGTTCTTTTGAATATGCACTTGAGGAGGTCAGAAGAATGAGGTGAATTAAAGCTTGACTCTAGACTCAGAACCGGGTTTCAATGTTAGCTCTACCACTTCTTAGCTGTATCTCTTCCACATGTTATTAAATTCTCTAAGCCTCAGTATCCTTTTTATTAAATGGGGAGAAAAACAGTACCTAGCTTCTAGGGTTAGTAAGATGATTACATGAGTTAATTCATATAATGACTCCAGCCTATAGTAAATGCTCCCTAAACATTAGCTGCTAATATCATTGTTACAGAAGTCATATAGGCGTACCTAGATACGGGGTGCTACAGGTGTACATCCTTAGGGATAACAGTAATTTAGTTCTATTGGTAATGCTCATTGGCTTCCCCCAGTTGGTCTCAATTAGTGAGTATCCCCTTAAGTTAAAAGAAATAGGGAATAAAGTTAGGACGCATTTACGATGGAGGTCACCATTTCTCCCTCCTTCTACTTACAGGTTTAAGATAGGCGACATTGCTGTGACGAATGTCGTTTAGCAGCTGATCTCTGGGAGTGATTTCCACCAATGGGGGTGGCCTGTTTTTTGGCACTGGCTTGAGCGTTTTGATGACATCTTTGAGGTTGGTTTTCTCTGGTGGTTCTCTGGCTTCCGGCATCCGAGATTTGCGCTGGATTCTCTTCAGCTTCACCACCCGGAAGGAGTCAGGGTCTGTCCTGTACTGCGGGGCCTGCGATGGCTTTTTCATTTCACTGCGTTGACTAAAGGAGATGTTTTGGGGGTTGGGAGGCCGAGGCGGCAGTGGCTGGAAGAACTCCTGCATTCTAGAATCTGGCATGGGTCCTCCCAACATCTCCCACATCCCAGGAGGCAGCCCCAACCCATTCTCTAACATGGCTATCAGCTTCTTCTGTTCCTTGAGTTGCTGCTGTTTTTGCTCTTCCCGTCGTTTCTGCCTTTGTTTATCCTGATTCCTGGTGAGCAGATTAGTGACCACCATTCTGGGACCCGGAAGCTCAAAATGGTAGCCCATCTTCAGGAGAGTGTTGTTTGCCTTCAAAAGCCTGGCTATTTCCATTTCAGCATGGTGACCCAACATGTGCCTCTGATTGTGAAACCGAAGCTCAGTTAGTGTCTCATTAAACTGGAGACACCTCATGATGGCCACAATCCCTTTACCTGTGATGAAATTGGACTCGATGTTGAGAGTGGTGATGCTTCTATTTTCACGCAACATGTTAGCCAAGGCAAATGCTACATTTTCATCTGCACCCACATTGGCTAAACTGAATGTTTTGATGTGCTTGTTTTTTTTCATTGCATTGACAAAGTCCAGTAACATTTCTTTGGGGATGTTTTCAATGTTGTTCAGGTTGAGTTCCTTCATGTCAGGATCATTTTTCCTAGCTCTCCTCAAGCTCCCATCCAGGTCTGTCTGGTTTCCTGAAGGCCTTGCACTTACCTTCAAAAAGCTGGTATCTAGAGCTAACTTCTTAGGATCTAATTTTGATATTTTTTTCTCACTTTGTTCTTGGACTTCTGGTCTGTCTCTCTGTTCTTTGAATGCTTTGTCAGTTACCTGCTGGCAGTTGTTCTCACAATTTCTAATTTGTTCTTTTGCTTTGCCTTCCTCTTCTCTGTTCGTTTCTTCACTCTCTTCACCATCATCTTCTCCTTCGTCGTCATCATCATCATCTTCTTCTTCATCTTCTTCATCATCTGTTTCTTGGACATTGCTGCTGCCCTTTGATTCTCTTTTATTTGCAACTATTTCATTATTGAGCTTTTCTTTTAAATACTGGGCCATATTTTTATTACGTTTGTCTATTTCTTCATGCTCTTCTGGAGTCTTTTCCTACAAGAGAGGTTTATGAGGGTTAGAATACATAGTAGAGAAGAAATATGAAGTAGAGCATCAGCTAGTGGAGATAATAAAAATGCTTATTTAAAAGAGCTGGTTGCTATTTTAAATAATGCTTATTTAAATAGCTGATTGCTAAAAATGGGTGGTTATCCCATCTCATAAATTAAAATGAATATTAAAATGAAACCTTATTAATTTTAATATTCTGTACTTTTTAATGGTGTTTAATTTCAGAAGCAGTTAAAAATTGTTTTGAAAACCTCATAGAACTGTTCATTGATACATTGAAGCTTTGATTTTGTATATACCAAATAGGCATATAGTACCCAACAGTCCTGAGTTAGGGCAATAATTTCCTTATTATTCCAATATATTATAAATATGATATTATAAATATATGAGAATAAGGAAATTATTGCCCTAAAATTAACATCCCTCCAATGTCTACTAGTCTAGTATAGAATGTACGTGAACTTCCTCTGAGAACATAACATAATGTATGCAAAATTAGATACATTTGACATTTTGGAATATATATATTTAAAAACCTCAATTTTGATTTTGAATATATATATGTACATATATATATTTAAAACCTCAATTTTGATTCTATTTTTTCAGTTCTTTGAAAACTGCCACGGTACTCTGTCTGGGACAAGTTTACTATCCCAGTTTCTTTTGAAAGAAAGTGCCTAGGAACCAGGGCCAGCTGTAAGATGAAACAGAGTTATGCAGACATTGAGAAATAATTGCTTAGTCTGGGAAATAAAATGGGCCTTTTATCAATAATATGTATTAGGTTCTTGCACATCAATTATAATGCTTTTCTATGCAATATGTGTGCCTCATAGGTATCATTTTAAAAGCCAGTATAGCAAGTTGAGACACAGGTTCATTTGAGCAAAAATTTCGTGCTCATAACATATGTCAGAAGAGACAGTGACAAGTCACCTTAACCACCTGAAGTCTTCACCACTGCATTTCTCATCTTGACCAGAAGGGGGAGCCAACCATCAAGCTGTTTAAGTTATACCAGAGGAAGGATAAAAATGTTGCAAGTACTCATTTTTACCCCCTGAAACTGGCATTCACATAGAACTGGCTTTTCATCCATTGACCTCTAGTTGTAAAAAATCTGCAAATTGTACCTTGAACGCTAACCTGATCAATCCAGCTGTTTCTTTTCTTAATCTTAGTACGTGTTTAAACTCTCCTGACTGTAAAACCAATTGACAACGTTCCTTAATTACAGCCACCGTTAGAGTAATTTAACAAGGTGCATCTTTGTCAACAGGCATAACCTAAAGAGACTTTACCTAGGAGGCATCTCTGTCCTCTTTTTGTGAAGTCATTTTCAAGTGGACACTAAAAAAATTTATGCTCATGCATAGTATGTTTGCAGCGTCAACAATTCTAGCTTTCAGATTCTAGAAAGTGAAGAACTAGCTTCAAAACCACTTAAGAGCCATCGATTTCTAAATGTCGTCACTGACAGCCAATACATAGTAATAATATATGACATTTTCTGGTTATTCGACTTGGTTTAATTGCAGGGTGTGTGGCCAGACTTCGGGGGGACTGAAATGTTTGACACTGTGTGAGAAACACTGCATGTGTTTGGATGTGCCACAGAGAGAGAGGCTACAGAGCTGTCATTAGTTTCTCAAAGGGGCCTGCAATAAAAAAGAAAAGGAGAGACAGTTAAGGACAAATGCCTCTGGGTTATGAGTTAAGTCACTAAGTATCGTGGCAACAGAACACAGGCTTTCTGACACAGCAAACCCGACGTAATTTTTAAAAAGAGACATTCGCAAGAAATTACACCATTTTCCCCTTGAAAATATAAATGTAAGTGTTTCAGAAAGTTCCAGTCTGGAGTAGGATTAAATATTATGGTTCAATCTAGATACGGCAAAAACAAAGCAGAACCAAACCCTGGAGTCTTGAGAAATGACAGTTGCAAGAGGGACACCTAACAGCCCATCCCAGGCAGCCATTTCTCGGTTGTACACAAACCTCTGGTTACCTCGGATTTCACAAAGGTGACAGGAACTCGTTCATCTTCCAACATGCGCCTGGATGCCTTTTCCCAATACATATAATCAACAAGAGATTTATGATTGAAGTTTCCTGTCGGTGGCTTGTCAGTTTGATCTTTCTGAATCATTCCCACAGGAAGGCTGGGGTCAGGGGCCATGACCTCCATTTCCGACTGCAGTTCTTTCAGTTCTTCAGCAGACAAGTTGGCCAAGATTTCATCTTCATTAATCTCCTCATCGAGAAGTTCTTCTTGATCTGAATTTCTGCTGTGCTCTGACATTATTTTTTCTAAATATTATTTTACTAGAAAAGAAGAATAATCAAAGATGATTTTTAAAAAGAAGGAAAAAAGCCTCCAGAAGGTCCCCCAATTAACAAGTGTCCCAAGTTAACACACCCTTGAGATATTTTTTTTTTCCCAGGAACCTCAGTGGTTTGCTGAGCAGCTAGGAGTGATCACAGCTAAGCTCTTGCCGGATCTATATTAAGCAGGGCTTGGCTGGATGGGGTCAATTTATGGAACTACTATGCTGCTCTCTTTTTGGCAACTTGAGTCAGCTGTGCAAATCCATCTGACATTTCAGTACAGCTGCTATGTTCACCAGAGACTAGCAGAGACTACAGAATCTCTGCAGGAATAAAATTAATTATCTTCCTATATGCCATCATATTGCCATACACAAATTCATGCAGATCATACCTACATACCCCAATACTCCAGGGGATTCCACTTGTTTTTATTTAAATATTAAAGCAACTTACAATATTTCAGAAGGGAAATCCAGCCAGCAACCTGAGTTCTTTTTGAAGTAAAGAATTCACTTGAAGGTAGAAATCAAGCTCTTAGGGTCTGCCTCTTCACTACAAGAGGACTGTGGAAGCGAATAAAGTGGTGCACAGTGGAGCAGAGGTCTTGCTATGTCATTCATCCTCTGTGTAAGCTGAACCTTTGCAAGATGTCCTATTTGCATCTAGATCCTGTGATGTAACAGATGGGGACAACCAGCACTCGAATTTCCACTATAAGTGAGTTTAATATTTTAAATTATTTGCTTTTCTTACTAAGTATCCATTAAGCCAATATCAGTGAAAACGGATCTAAAGTGAAGCGTTAAAAAAGAAATCCAGACCACTAATATACTAAAAGAAACTATGAGAAGATTTTTTTTTCCAAACCCTGAAGGGGCAATATGCAACATTTGTCCAAATTACAAATGTCCATTTCCTTTGACCCAGCAATTCCACTTTGAGAAATGTATCCTCCAGATATACTCCTACATGGGTGAAATGACATGTGTACAAGGTTACACAGTATAGCAAAGTACAAAACAGTGTGTTTTGCACTGTATTATTTGTGTGACAAAGGGTACAAGAATATATAATACACAAGTTTTATTATACATATATTTAAGACAGGATCTGGCTGTGTCACCCAGGCTGGAGGGCAGTGCTGCAATCTCAGCTCACTGCAACCTCTGCCTCCCAGGCTCAAGCCACCTGAGTAGCTGGGACCACAGGCATGCACCACTACACCCAGCTAATTTTTGTATTTTTTGTAGAGACAAGGTTTTGCCATGTTGCTCAGGCTGGTCTCCAATTTCCGAGTTCAAGCAATCCACCCGCCTCAGCCTCCCAAAGTTCTGGGATTACAGGCGTGAGCCACCATGCCTGGCTCATAAATATATTCTTGTTCAGAAATATACATTCATTGTACAAGAGTTAGGATAACACAGGAAGCCACAGAATAAATTTTCACCTTACCTCACTGTGAAGCTACCACTATTAACATTTCGCTTTTTTCATTCCAGTCCTTTCTTTTAGGCATACAAACTCTATCATTTTTTCTCATCTGTTTTTTTGACTGAGAAAGTCAGGATTCTTTTTTTCTAGGCAACTGTGTACCCTACTACTAAATAATTTTTTATTGCCCTCTGTTAGGATTCTTCATATGGATGTACCATAATTTGTATAACCAATCCTCAATTGTTGGATATTTAGAATATTTTCAATTCTCACAAGCACAAATATTTCTTGAATAAATATCCCTATAGCTAAATAGTTTATAAACACACAAGTTTATTTCCTTAGAGTAAATTGAACAAATTCCAAAAAGTGAAATTGCTAGGTCAAAGAATATGAAGACATTAAATACTTTTTATATGTAGATTAACAGAAAAAAACACAATTACTTTTGCACCAACCTACCAGGACCCATCTCCAATCTATGTATATTAAATATTTACAAATACTATACGTGTTGGCCATGTGCTGTGCTCATGCCTGTAATCCCAGCACTTTGGGAGGCCGAGGCAGGCAGATCACCTGAGGTCAGGAGTTCAAGACTAGGCTGGCCAATGTAGCAAAACTCTATTTCTACTAAAAATACAAAAATTACCCAGGCGTGGTAGTAGGCACCTGTAGTCCCAGCTACCCGGGAGGCTAAAGCAGAGAATCACCTGAACCCGGGAGGCGGAGGCTGCAGTGAGCCGAGATCACACAACTGCACTCCGGCCTGGGTTGCAGAGCAAGACTCCATCTCAAAATAAATAAATCAAAACAAACAAACAGATACACATGTTACCATTCCAACATTTCATATATATGTGAGTTTGAAACTTGAGACACCCCATTCCCTTCTCCAAAATATCCAAGGATTTTAGTTTCTTGTGTATCTTGTATATCTGTCCAAGGATATTTTATTGATAAAATTTGTGAAAAAGGAAGAAAAAAAAAACAAATCAAGTGTGAGTTTGAAATGAAAGTTATAATATTTTCTTCCTTGTGTATTATATATTATATTATATATATTATATATATTTTCTTCCTTGTATATTATGTATTATATATTATATATATATATATAGTATTCTGATGTGTAAAACCCTAGTGTTTTATCTTGAGCACTCCAGGTTGAAAGGCTTTTCATATGTAATTAATGCCCCAGAAAGGTATTTCCAATTTACTTGAATGAGAATTTTCAAAGGACACAGTTATGTACTGGCAACTTATCCCTGGCCTCTCCCTTATCAGGTCTTCTTTTTTTTTTTTTTTTTTTTTTTGAGACTGAGTCTCACTCTATTGCCCAGGCTACAGTACAGTGGTATGATATCGGCTCACTGAAACTCTGCTTCCTGGGTTCAAGTGATTCTTGTACCTCAGCCTCCCCAGTAGCTGAGACTACAGGCGTGCACCACCACACCCGGCTAATTTTTGTATTTTTAGTAGAGATGGGTTTTCACCATGTTGGCCAGGCTGGTCTTGAACTCCTGACCTCAGGCGATCTGCCCGCCTCAGCCTTCCGAAGTGCTGGATTACAGGCGTGAGCCACCATGCCTGGCCAGGTCTTCCTTTTAGTCCCTGTAAAAGGGGGAAGAGTTGAGCCTTGGTGGGCAGAGAGGTAGACCACTTCGTAGACCACTGATTTGTGGACCATCATTTCATAGATTTTTCTTTGCAGAACCATGATCTAAAGAGACTCAGCCAAAACAAAAACAAAACAAAACAACAACAACAACACATCATCATTTTTGTTCAGGGAGGCTTGGGAAATGTTATATTCTGCATTTGTGTTTTAGATATTTGTAAAGCACAGTTAGCTTGAGAAACTCTGAGAAATACTACACTAAAGAAACCAGTTTTTTAACCCAACCCTCCCCAACCTTAAATAATTCATATTTTGGGAAATACAGAGCTAAATATTAAAGAGGAACCTCTGGAGTCAGTATACCTGGATTTCAGTGTCAGCTCCATTCCTAACTTATGTGATACTGAGCAACTTAGCCCATATCTGATAATAGTGCCTACCATATGCAATTATTGAGAAAATTAAATGAGGTTTTATATATATATACGAGGTTTTATTATATCTATACCCATAGATATATATAGTAGGATGGTACATGACAGAGTAACCCTCAATAAATGTTAAACAGTATTATTCTCATAACTCACGGATAACTGCAGAAATATTTAAAGAAAAACAAAGGCAATGATAAAATGCAGTATGTTTACATAATGCAGTACATTTACATGTACTACATTTTAAAAACCATTTTCAAGATGGAAACCATTATATTAATGGCAATAAACAAAAGAGCTTTCAAAAATCCTGTTGCTTTTACAGAAAGGAACCGAGAGACTTTTAGGTGGAATTATGTATAAAGAAAATAGAAAACCACCATTTGCATATAAATATGAAGCTCCCCCAAGAAAATGATCTGAAAGGTGGCTTGTAAGCTTTTAGATTCAAATTGTCTTCTGATGAATTCCACTTATTTTAATGTGATCAAAATGCTTTTGATGATCAAGCTGATTTAGGAATTTCTGTAAGGAGTTCTCCTTCATCTGACTTGCATCTTGCTGAATGAGCGTAGGAAGTGGGTAAATCTCTCCCAGCTGCTTCTACTGTGCATCTTATCCATATGCTGACAGGGAGGGTTTTGCCACTGTAATTAGCCTCATTTGACACAGAGATGATTTAGTTGTGCTTTCTCTTAATGATGTTCCAGTGCTGTCACCTCAACAGCTTCTCATATCAGAATCCAGCTATGATACCAAAAGAACGTAGCTAGCTGTAGGATAATCGACAGAATATTAGAGCCAGATAGGGCATCACAGATTATCTGGTTTTGAATCAGAGTCTTCAGGGGAAGTTATTAAATATATTGTCTCTCTGGACCCCACCCAGAAGCAACTCAGGTCTGGGCCCAGGAATCTGTATTTTGTGAAAGCGCTCCAGGTGATACTGATGTGTAAATAAGTGAGAGTCACAGAGCTACCGCAAGCCACTCATTTTATAGATCAGGCTCAGTGAGCTTAAGACACATTGCACTCATTCATTTATTCGGCAGTATTTGCCAAGTGCCTGGTTGTGCCGTGTGCTGTGCTAGGCACTAGGAATACAAGAATGGTTGAGACAAAGTCACTTTCCAGTGGTGAAGACAAGTAAATAATTGCCGGTTGCATTAAATGCTGTGAAAGGAGATGAACACTACATTTTAGATAATCACAGGGGAGACCTACCTTGGTTAGGAAAGTTAGGAAAAGCCTCTCTGAGGTGGTAACACCTAATGGATGAAATCAACCATAGGATAGGAGGGAACAGCAATCTAAGCAGACGGAACCAAGTGCAAAGTCCTTTAGACAGGCAAGATCTTGGGCTTTTCTAGGCGGTGATGCAAGGTGACACTCACATGACTGGACTCAGGAGATGAGGACAGGGACCTAGGCAGGGGCTAGATCAGGTAAGTCTTTACGACCTGGACCGAGCTGGATTTCATTCTAAGTGTCATTGGAAACCACTGGAGAGTTTGAAGCACAGGAGTAACAGGTGATTTACATTTCTGAAAGATCACTTTTGCGGCTGGCTGGAAAATGGACTGGAAGGGTTAGGGAACAGGCAAGAATAAAATCAGGAGATAAGTGAAGACCCCAGTCTCCTGACAGCTCTTAACACTCAAGGCTCTTTCAGTGTTTAGATGATCTCAGAGGCCCTGGGTGTTTTGTTTTGTCGTAACAAATAAGGCTTATAGCGTGCTGAGGAAACACCAATGTTTCTTTCTACAGCTCTGATCTTCAGTGATTACAGTGTTTTACCACATCCCCAAACCCCCTGCTTCACACACCCACCCCCTGCAAGGACTATACTAAATTTTAATAATAGAGAAAAAGCTCATGCCAAATAATAACTTCTGGCTAAATCTACAACTGAGAAATTCTAATATTTTAAAATAAACTAGAAAAAAGAGTTACATGCAGGTTAACTGATCTCTGGTGAAAGATTAACATTAGTTCATAGTAATAACATATATTTATGTAGAAAAATTATATATATATACACACACACACACACATATGCTTAAAGATGCATACAACAGTCCTAGTAGGATACACAAGAACGGTTATATTCCTGAAGTAAGGTTACCTGGAGTGGGGAGGGGAAGTGGGGGGCTAGAAGACAGGTTTAAGAGTGAGAGTTTCCACTGAATACTTTTTGTTTTGTTTTTGAGACAAGGTCTCACGTTGTCACCCAGGCTGGAGTGCAATGGCACAAACATGGCTCACTGCAGCCTTGACTTTCCAGACTCAAGTGATCCTCCTGCATCAGCACCACAGGTAGCTCAGACTACAGGCACAAGCCACCATTTCAGGGTAACTTTTTTTTTGCTTAATAGAGATGTGTTTTTGCCATGTTGCCCAGGCTGGTCTCAAACTCCTGAGCTCAAGCAATCCGACTGCCTCGACCTCCCAAAGCGCTAGAATTACAGGCATGAACCACCATGCCTGGCCTGAATACTGTTCTGTATTTTGAAAAAACAACTGTCTCTTTCGTTGTACCAGCCTACAGATTTCCTCATTTTTTGCTCGAGTTGAATTAGGATTTTTTGTGACTTGCAGCTTGAAGGAGTCCTAATGCACTCTCCCACTTAAGTCCCTTCAGTGATTTTCTATGGCCTAAGGATGAATCCTAATTTCCTGACATGGCCTCAGATCCAGACTCTGCTTCCTTTCCCAATTGTGTTTCTCAGTCCCTATCTCATGCTGTTTCAAACACAACCAACTTGAGGACCCCAAGGGGTGAAACTCCCTGCCATGCCCAAGTTTTGTGCAGCTTGTTCCAGTTCTGAAGTTACCTCCTCCAGGAAGCCCTCCTGGACCTGAAAACTGGGCTTGGTATTGCTCTGATGTCCTTACCTAGAGCTGGGCACTTGCCCCCATGGTGTTGTTATTGCCATTTCACCGATCAATCTTTCCCCTAGGGACTGTAACTCTGTGAAAACAAAGTTGACCTTGTTTATCATGTCATCAGTAATGCCTAGCGTAGTATTTAGTGATATAATTTTTTTGCAGCTAATCTCTTAATTTTTTAACCACACAAATATCCAAACTGTGCAAAATAGTGGGCATTTCAAAACATCTGAAATCTGCTTCATTTGGTCTTCATATCTGAAAACCTGAAATAATAACCTGAAGTCAATAAAGCAAGATGCTTCAAAGATAAGACTTGGGAGTCAGACTGGATCCAAATCCTGGTTGTGCCACTGACTGGGAAACCTAGGAAGCTCCTTCTCCCAACTGTGCCTCCTTGGCTCTGTGTGAACAGTGGAAAAGCAGTTTAATTCAGTGGTTAAACCCAGAGGCTTCAGATTCAGGATGTCTGGTTTCAGATACCGTCTCTGTCCCATCCTAACTGTGCCATTTGGGTCAAGTCAATCTCTCCCTTCTCGGTTACTTCATCTGTAAATATGAGATAATCAACATACCTACTTTATAGGATTTTTGAAAAAAACTAAATGACAATCTATAGTAAACTTTTAGTAAACATTATTATACTTTCACAAGTAAATTATGTCACTCTTTTCTGCCTAGAAAGTGCCTGATAGCTAACAAATATTTGTCCATGACTGAAAAATGAGTGACTTTTCCGTTTTACTTTTTCTAAAACAGCACATATATGCACAAAAATGTTTAAAGGTTAATACATTTATGAAAAGTTCCGATAAGAGGAAGAACTTCTTTCTTGTATCCACTTATTTTTCTATTCTACATTCATTCAGGATGTGAAGGCTGTGGGTAAGCCGTCCCATCTCTTTCTTCAGCTTCAAACCACTGGCTATAAATTGACACAACTATAAATGGTTTCCAAATGTCACCAAATAAATCAGTTCTGTCCTGTTTGTGGTATGCCATTCTCTTGTGCAATTCCATCTGGATCACCAAGGTTCTGCCCACTGGCTGCAAATTGCCTGAAGATTTTGTCAGTGTGATATAAATGCCTAGCTCTCTCCTCAAATTTCCCTGACCCACAGCTGCAAGGCCTCAGGATGGGCTCTGAAATGTGTGAGTCAAGTGCTTCTCTAAAGTTAAGACACCCAGACTGCCTTGCCTCTACCTGCCCCCAGGATAGCTTGAATTACAAGAGGTTATGTATTACTTTACCTTAATTTTTTTGTAAGCCATCTCAAAAATTCTTAAAATTAAATTGGTTTTATTTGGTTTAGTTTCACAGGTAGATCAATTCTATATATTTCTGAAGTCTGTTAGGATATTGCTTCAGTGCTACTAATATAGCTATTATACTAAATAGTACTGCTAATACCATTACTGCTATCATCACCACCACTATTGGTACTATTGGTACTATTATCATTACAACCTCTGCTACTGAAACTGCAACGGTTACCAACTGCAACTGTTACCACAACTATTGCTGCTGCTGGTGCTGTTGCTACAATTATTAATATCATTATGACATTCCCCCTGCTGCTACTACTACTGGTGCTATTAATTTTACAGTTTCACTGCTAACATCTATTGATCACTTAACATTGCTAAGCTTGTGATAAGTGCTTTATATATGACATATCAATTTCTTCAAACAACAACCTTGAAATATGGATTTTTTTTTTTTTTTGAGATGGAGTCTCACTCAATCACCCAGGCTGGAATGCAATGGTGCAATCTTGGCTCACTGCAACCTCCGCCTCCCAGGTTCAAAAGATTCTCCTGCCCCAGCCTCCCGAATAGCTGGGATTACAGGCGCCTGTCATCATGCTCGGCTAATTTTTGTATTGTTGTAGAGATGGAGGTTTCACCACATTGGCCAGGCTGGTCTCGAACTCCTGACCTCTGGTGATCCACCCACCGCAGCCTCCCAAAGCACGGGGATTACAGGTGCGAGCCACTGCACACGGCTGGAAGATGGATATTTTTGTTAACCTTCTTTCATAGATACTAAAGCTGAGGCGTAGGCATTTGAACTGAAGACAGTCTCTAAAAGTCAAGGCTCTTAATCAGTGTCCTCTGTTGCTTCCTCAGTTTAGCAGACATGGCACTCACATACCTAAAAGGCTGGAATTAGAAAGCACAGGAAACAATTGCTCTTGTTAGTACAAATAAAAAATGGTGAAGTCTGGCAGAATTTGAGTGATCAGCAGCAGAAATGCTACTGTCATCAGACACCTATTGAGAATGTTGAGACACTGGTTGCAAATATTATTATTGGATCAAATCTATCGGGAGAATGTTGGGTTAAAGAAAGCTAGAAAGGCCGGGCGTGGTGGCCCACACCTGTCTTCCCAGCACTTTAGGAGGCCAAGACGGGCAGACTGCTTGAGCCTAGGAGTTCGAGACCAGTTCTGGCAACATGGCAAAACCCCCTCTCTACAAAAAAATTAGCCAGGTGTGGTGGGACACGCCCGTAGACCCAGCTACCTGGGAGGCTGAGGTGGGAGGATCACATGAGCCTGCTGGGTAGGATTGCAGTGAGCTGTGATCAAGCCACTTGCACACCAGCCTGGTTGACAAAGTGAGACCCTGTCTCTCTCTCTCTCTCAAACACACATGCACACACAAAAGAAAGCTAGACAGCTTACTTAACCAAAAGGACTTAAACATGCCAATGAGAATTATGAATTTCTAAACCGAGAAAAATAGCCTTTTTTGAACTGATGACCACAAAAAGCTTTATTCTATGGGACATATTATGACTAATATTCCTTAGAATACATCTTGTGAATGTTGATCTAAGTCAAATGAAATCAAGAAAACAATATATATTATGTGCTTGCATAGAAAAAAAGATTGGAAGGAAATACTCTAAAATGTTACAACTCCAGCTGGAGGAATTACCAATGATTTTTATTTTGTGATCAAACCATTTTTGTATTTCCATAGAACAAATAAATGCTGCTTACATTTAAAACACAGAAAATAACTGCAAATAATCTTTAAGTTGATTTCAGAATAACGGCTTTAATTTTCCTACTAACTTGGGCTATGAGCAGCCTACTAAAACAGATGAAAAATAAATGTGGGTCTGATCAGATTTGCAGAACAAAATCCTGTAACTCTTAACTCTCTGACATCTTTTAAAATAACCCTGATATGGTTTGGCTGTGTCCCCACCCAAATCTCATCTCGAATTGTAATCTCCACGTGTCTAAGGCGGGGCCCGGTGGAAGGTGAATGAATCATGGGGCAAACTTACCCCTTGCTGTTCTTGTGATAGTGAGTGAGTTCTCAAGAGATCTGGTTTGAAAGAGCGTGGCACTTCCCCCCACCCCCCACCCTGCTCTGCCATAGTAATATGTGCTTGCTTCCCCTTCACCTTCCGCCATGATTGTAAGTTTCCTGAGGCGTCCCAGGCATGCTTCCCGTACAGCCTGGGAAACTATGAGTCAATTAAACCTCTCTTCTTCATAAATTACCTAGTCTCAGGTAGCTCTTTACAGCAGTGTGAGAACTAATAAAAACCCATTCATATTTTTCTTTTTTTTTTTTTTTTTTTTTTTTTCTTTTGAGACGGAGTCTCGCTGTCGCCCAGGCTGGAGCGCAGTGGCGCGATCTCGGCTTACTGCAGGCTCCGCCCCCTGGGATTCACACCATTCTCCTGCCTCGGCCTCCCAAGTAGCTGGGACTACAGGTGCCCGCCACCTCGCCCAGCTAATTTTTTGTATTTTTAGTAGAGACGGCATTTCACTGTGTTAGCCACGATGGTCTCGATCTCCTGACCTCGTGATCCGCCAGCCTCTGCCTCCCAAAGTGCTAGGATTACAGGCATGAGCCACTGCGCCTGGCCCATATTTTTCTTTGACATTAGTAAAAACTGCAGGCAAACATCAAGTCTTTCTTTCTGAATATCTCAAAGATAAGACGTTTCCCAACTACTGTGACAAGAGTCCACCTTACTAAAGACAAAGATACAAAAATTTTTTTTAACTAGCAAATCTATGATTTCCTGAATGTTGTCCCCATTTTACCACACAAATTGATTTCTTCAATCAAGCTGTGGAATTAATGGGAATTTACAATTAATTCAAAGCCAGGTTGGTTACACCACAGTGTGAATGTAGTTAAAGCCACCCACTGAACTGTACTCTTAAAAATGATTATTTGGTAATTTTATTTTGTGTGTAAATATATGTGTATATATATGTATATATATGTATATGTGTATACACCTGTGTGTGTGTGTATATATATATATACACATATATACATACACTTTTTTTTTTTGAGATGGAGTCTCACTCTGTCTCCCAGGTTGGAGTACAGTGGCACAATCTCCGCTCACTGCAACTTCTGCCTCCCAGGTTCGAGAGATTCTCCTACCTCAGCCTCCCTAGCAGCTCGGATTATAGGCACGTGCCACCACACCCAGCTAATTTTTGTATTTTTGGTAGAGACGGGGTTTCTCCATGTTGGCCAGCCTGGTCATGAACTCCTGACCTCTGCCTGCCTTGGCCTCCCAAAGTGTTGGGATTACAGGCATGAGCCGCTGCACCTGGCGTATTTTATGTATATTTTTAACCATATTTTCTTAAAAGCAAGAGTAAGTAAATATATCACTGTTCATGGGACAATGCTGAAAACGACCTAAATGCCCAACAATGGGGTCTGATCTTATTTCTGCAACCTAATGCCACAAAACTTAGTCTAAAAATTGACAGAGTTATGGGATGGTGTCTGTAATTTATTAAGTGAAAAATGCTTGCTATTAAGTGGCATATTTTGTTACAAAATTTTAAACTTTACAAGAACATATTTTTTGTTACAAAATTTTAAACTTTATAAAAACATAGTCCATGTATGTATATGTTGTATATAAGCACAGAAAAAACCCTGACAGAATCTATATCAATATGAAACAGTGATCTTTGTTTTCTTCTTAAATATTCCCAAGTCATTTGACTATTTTGCTAATGTAGATAGGATTTTACGATCAGAAAAACCTTCAACTATATTTTAAGTGTGTTGATATAGAGGTAATACCTTTATGGGGGCCATTTTAAGTTATTAAAACATAGGACAATCTGTACTGGCACTAGCACAGTAGGAGGGCTAGAAGGCTCCTCTGTTTTCTTCTCTTTAAAGGAAAGAAAACTTAAGAATAGAGAGAAAAAAATTTTAAGAAAATGTAGGTGGGTCAGGGAGATGAATTATGTAGGGGAATAACCCCATAATGAACAAAATCAGTATTTTGAATATTGTTTCACTTTAGAATAAACCAACTTATAGACTTAGATGAACTTTAATCATTTTAATATGTTAAGATAAAGTATAATTTTAATGTAAGAATAGGTAAATATGAAAAAATAAATTTAAGATACTAGAATTAAACAATATAGTTACTGAGATAAACCATGCAATGAGTGAAAAATGAGTGAAATTTTGAATTAGGACACAGAACTGAGATGTGCAGAATGTGGAGGGGAGCCAAAAGGATGAAAGGTTGATTGAGGCATAGAGAATGATTCTAAAGCTCCCACATGTTTGAAATAAGAATGCCAGAATGAGAGAGTGGAGTCAATGTTGAAGAAGCAGTATGTGAAGAGAATTATTGCTAATTTTCCAGAACTGAAGACAGACCTAAGTCCTTAGACTGAAAGTATTTTCTGAATACTGAGCAAAATAAAATTGAAAACATCTTAAACCAACTGCAGTTTAAAAAAAATTGGCACCTGGCCATACCTAGACGACTTGCAGAATTTCAGAGAAACTACCACAGAGAAAAGACATTATCTACAGAATAACAAAAATCTGAGTGACAACAGCTTTTGGGGGATTTAAGGGGAGGTCTTATCCCTCATAATAGATGCAAAAATTCAGTAGAGTAATATAAACACATGTCTGGGCAAGAGAAGCTGCAAGTGCAGGACAGTGGCCTCTGTGGGCAGAGAAAGAGGAGAGTCAAAGGAAGAGGGAATCAAGGGTCCAACTATAACTGCAATATTTGATTTCCTTAAAACAAATGTTTGAGGCCAGGCGTGGTGGCTCACGCCTGTAATCCCAACGCTTTGGGAAGCCAAGGCAGATGGATCACTTAAGATCAGGAGTTCTAGGTGGAGCCAAGATGGCCGAATAGGAACAGCTCCGGTCTCCAGCTCCCAGCCCGAGCAACACAGAAGACCAGTGATTTCTGCATTTCTGCTTGAGGTACCGGTTTCATCTCACTAGGGAGTGCCAAACAGTGGGTGCAGGACAGTCGGTGAAGCGCACTGTGCACGAGCTGAAGCAGGGCGAGGCACTGCCTCACTCGGGAAGCGCAAGGGGTCAGGGAGTTCCCTTTCCTAGTCAAAGAAAGGGGTAACAGACGGCACCTGGATAATCGGGTCAGTCCCACCCTCATACTGCGCTTTCCCAACGGGCCTGGAAAATGGCACACTAGGAGATTGTGTCCCGCACCTGGCTTGGAGGGTCCTATGCCCACGGAGTCTCGCTGATTGCTAGCACAGCAGTCTGAGATCAAGCTGCAAGGCGGCAGTGAGGCTGGGGGAGGGGCGCCCGACATTGCCCAGGCTTGCTTAGGTAAACAACGCAGCCAGGAAGCTCGAACTGGGTGGAGCCCACCACAGCTCAAGGAGGCCTGTCTGCCTCTGTAGGCTCCACCTCTGGGGGCAGGGCACAGACCAACAAAAAGTCAGCAGGATCCTCCAGAGACTTAAACGTCCCTGTCTGACTGACAGCTTTGAAGAGAGTAGTGGTTCTCCCAGCAGCAGCTGGAGATCTGAGAACGGACAGACTGCCTCCTAAAGTGGGTCCCTCACCCCTGAGCAGCCTAATTGGGAGGCACCCCCCCAGTAGGGACAGACTGACACCTCACTCGGCCAGGTACTCCTCTGAGACAAAACTTTCAGAGGAACTATCAGACAGCTGAATTTGTGGTCTCACGAAAATCCGCTGTTCTGCAGCCACCGCTGCTGACACCCAGCCAAACAGGGTCTGGAGTGGACCTCTAGTAAACTCCAACAGACCTGCAGCTGAGGGTCCTGTCTGGTAGAAGGAAAACTAACAAACAAAAGGACACCACACCAAAAACCCATCTGTACATCACCATCATCAAAGACCAAAAGTAGATAAAACCCAAAGATGGGGAAAAAACAGAGCAGAAAAACTGGAAACTCTAAAAAGCAGAGCACCTCTCCTCCTCCAAAGGAACGCAGTTCCTCACCAGCAACGGAACAAAGCTGGATGGAGGATGACTTTGACGAGTTGAGAGAAGAAGGCTTCAGACGATCAAACTACTCTGAGCTACGGGAGGAAATTCAAAACAATAGAAAGAAGTTAAAAACTTTTGAAAAAAAATTAGAAAATGGATAACTAGAATAACCAATGGAGAGAAGGGCTTCAAGGAGCTGATGGAGCTGAAAACCAAGTTTGAGAACTACGTGAAGATTGCAGAAGCCTCAGTAGCAGATGCGATCAACTGGAAGAAAGGGTATCGCTGATGGAAGATGAAATGAATGAAATGAAGCAAGAAGGGAAGTCTAGAGAAAAAAGAATAAAAAGAAATGAACAAAGCCTCCAAGAAATTTGGGACTACGTGAAACGACCAAACCTACGTCTGATTGGTGTACCTGAAAATGACGGGGAGAATGGAACCAAGTTGGAAAACACTCTGCAAGATATTATCCAGGAGAACTTCCCCAATCTAGCAAGGCAGGCCAACATTCAGATTCAGGAAATACAGAGAAGCCACAAAGATACTCCTCGAGAAGAGCAACTCCAAGACACATAATTGTCAGATTCACCAAAGTTGAAATGAAGGAAAAAATGTTAAGGGCAGCCAGAGAGAAAGGTCGGGTCACCCACAAAGGGAAGCCCATCAGACTAACAGCTGATCTCTCGGCAGAAACTCTACAAGCCAGAAGAGAGTGGGGGCCAATATTCAACATTCTTAAAGGAAAGAATTTTCAACCCAGAATTTCCTATCCAGCCAAACTAAGCTTCATAAGTGAAGGAGAAATAAAATACTTTACAGACAAGCAAACGCTGAGTGATTTTGTCACCACCAGGCCTGCCCTAAAAGAGCTCCTGAAGGAAGCACTAAACATGGAAAGGAACAACCGGTACCAGCCACTGCAAAAATGTAAAGACAAATTGTAAAGACCATCGAGGCTAGGAAGAAACTGCATCAACTAATGAGCAAAATAACCAACTAACATCATAATGACAGGATCAGATTCACACATAACAATATTAACGTTAAATGTAAATGGGCTAAATGCTCCAATTAAAAGACACAGACTGGCAAACTGGATAAGGAGTCAGGACCCATCAGTGTGCTGTATTCAGGAAACCCATCTCATGTCAGAGACACACATAGACTCAAAATAAAGGGATGGAGGAAGATCTATCAAGCAAATGGAAAACAAAAAAAGGCAGGGGTTGCAATCCTAGTCTCTGATAAAATAGACTTTAAATCAACAAAGATCAAAAGAGACAAAGAAGGCCATTACATAATGGTAAAGGGATCAATTCAACAAGAAGAGCTAACTATCCTAAATATATATGCACCCAATACAGGAGCACCCAGATTCATAAAGCAAGTCCTGAGTGACCTACAAAGGGACTTAAACTCCCACACAATAATAATGGGAGATTTTAACACCCCACTGTCACATTAGACAGATCAACGAGACAGAAAGTTAACAAGGATATCCAGGAATTGAACTCAGCTCTACAAAAGTGGACCTAATAGACATCTACAGAACTCTCCACCCCAAATCAACAGAATATCCATTTTTTTCAGCACCACACCACATCTATTCCAAAATTGACCACATAGTTGGAAGTAAAGCTCTCCTCAGCAAATGTAAAAGAACAGAAATTATAACAAACTGTCTCTCAGACCACAGTGCAATCAAACTAGAACTCAGGATTAAGAAACTCACTCAAAACCGCTCTACTACATGGAAACTGAACAACCTGCTCCTGAATGACTATTGGGTACATAATGAAATGAAGGCAGAAATAAAGATGTTCTTTGAAACCAACGAGAACAAAGACACAACATACCAGAATCTCTGGGACACATTCAAAGCAGTGTGTAGAGGGAAATTTATAGCACTAAATGCCCACAAGAGAAAGCAGGAAAGATCCAAAATTGACTCCCTAACATACAATTAAAAGAACTAGAAAAGCAAGAGCAAACACATTCAAAAGCTAGCAGAAGGCTAGAAATAACTAAAATCAGAGCAGAACTGAAGGAAATAGAGACACAAAAAACCCTTCAAAAAATTAATGAATCCAGGAGCTGCTTTTTTGAGTTCAACAAAATTGATAGACCGCTAGCAAGACTAATAAAGAAGAAAAGAGAGAAGAATCAAATAGATGCAATAAAAAATGAAAAAGGGGATATCACCACGATCCCACAGAAATACAATCTACCATCAGAGAATACTACAAACACCTCTATGCAAATAAACTAGAAAATCTAGAAGAAATGGATAAATTCCTCGACAAATACACCCTCCCAAGACTAAATCAGGAAGAAGTCGAATCTCTGAATAGACCAATAACAGGTTCTGAAATTGGGGCAATAATCAATAGCTTACCAACCAAAAAGAGTCCAGGACCTGATGGATTCACAGCTGAATTCTACCAGAGGTACTAGGAGGAACTGGTACCATTCCTTCTGAAACTATTCCAAGATAGAAAAGAGGGAATCCTCCCTACACATTTTATGAAGCCAGCATCGTCCTGATACCAAAGCCAGGCAGAGACACAACCAAAAAAGAGAATTTTAGACCAATATCCTTGATGAACATTGATGCAAAAATCCTCAATAAAATACTGGCAAACCGAATCCAGCAGCACATCAAAAAGCTTATCCACCATGATCAAGTGGGCTTCATCCCTGGGATGCAAGGCTGGTTCAACATACACAAATCAATAAATGTAATCCAGCATATAAACAGAAGCAAAGACAAAAACCACATGATTATCTCAATAGATGCAGAAAAGGCCTTTGACAAAATTCAACAACCCTTCATGCTAAAAACTGTCAATAAATTAGGTATTGATGGGACATATCTCAAAATAATAAGAGCTATATACGACAAACCCACATCCAATATCATACTGAATGGGCAAAAACTGGAAGCATTCCCTCTGAAAACTGGCACAAGACAGGGATGCCCTCTCTCACCACTCCTATTCAACATAGTGCTGGAAGTTCTGGCCAGAGCAATCAGGCAGGAGAAGGAAATAAAGGGTATTCAATTAGGAAAAGAGGAAGTCAAACTGTCCCTGTTTGCAGATGACATGATTGTATATCTAGAAAATCCCATTGTCTCAGCCCAAAATCTCCTTAAGCTGATTAGCAACTTCAGCAAATTCTCAGGATACAAAATCAATGTACAAAAATCACAAGCATTCTTGTACACCAATCACAGACAAACAGAGAGCCAAATCATGAGTGAACTCCCATTCACAATTGCTTCAAAGAGAATAAAATACCTAGGAATCCAACTTACAAGGGATGTGAAGGGCCTCTTCAAGGAGAACTACAAACCACTGCTCAATGAAATAAAAGAGGATACAAACAAATGGAAGAACATTCCATGCTCATGGGTTGGAAGAATCAATATCGTGAAAATGGCCATATTGCCCAAGGTAATTTATAGATTCAATGCCATCCCCATCAAGCTACCAATGACTTTCTTCACAGAATTGGAAAAAACTACTTTAAAGTTCATATGGAACCAAAAAAGAGCCCGCATCACCAAGTCAATCCTAAGCCAAAAGAACAAAGCTGGAGGCAACACGCTACCTGACTTCAAACTATACTACAAGGCTACAGTAACCAAAACAGCATGGTACTGGTACCACAACAGAGATATAGATCAATGGAACAGAACAGAGCCCTCAGAAATGATGCCACATAGCTACAACTATCTGATCTTTGACAAACCTGACAAAAACAAGAAATGGGGAAAGGATTCCCTATTTAATAAATGGTGCTGGGAAAACTGGCTAGCCATATGTAGAAAGCTGAAACTGGATCCCTTCCTTACACCTTATACAAAAATTAATTCAAGATGGATTAAAGACTTAAATGTTAGACCTAAAACCATTAAAATCCTACAAGAAAACCTAGGCAATACCATTCAGGACATAGGCGTGGGCAAGGACTTCATGTCTAAAACACCAAAAGCAATGGCAACAAAAGCCAAAATGACAAATGGGATCTCATTAAACTAAAGAGCTTCTGCACAGCAAAAGAAACTACCATCAGAGTGAACAGGCAACCTACAGAATGGGAGAAAATTTTTGCAACCTACTCATCTGACAAAGGGCTCATATCCAGAATCTACAATGAACTCAAACAAATTTACAAGAAAAAAACAAACAACCCCATCAAAAAGCGGGCAAAGGACATGAACACACACTTGTCAAAAGAAGACATTTATGTAGCCAAAAAACACATGAAGAAATGCTCATCATCACTGGCCATCAGAGAAATGCAAATCAAAACCACAGTGAGATACCATCTCACACCAGTTAGAATGGCCATCATTAAAAAAGCAGGAAACAACAGGTGCTGGAGAGGATGTGGAGAAATAAGAACACTTTTACACTGTTGGTGGGACTGTAAACTAGTTCAACCATTGTGGAAGTCAGCGTGGCGATTCCTCAGGGATCTAAACTAGAAATACCATTTGACCCAGCCATCCCATTACTGGGTATATACCCAAAGGACTATAAATCATGCTGCTATAAAGACACATGCACACGTATGTTTATTGCGGCACTATTCACAATAGCAAAGAGTTGGAACCAACCCAAATGTCCAACAACGATAGACTGGATTAAGAAAATGTGGCACATATACACCATGGAATACAATGCAGCCATAAAAAATGATGAGTTCGTGTCCTTTGTAGGGACATGGATGAAACTGGAAAACATCATTCTCAGTAAACTATCGCAAGGACGAAAAACCAAACACCACATGTTCTCACTCATAGGTGGGAATTGAACAATGAGAACTCATGGACACAGGAAGGGGAATATCACATTCCGGGGACTGTTGTGGGGTGGGGGGAGGGGGGAGGGACAGCATTAGGAGATATACCTAATGCTAAATGACGAGTTAATGGGTGCAGGAAATCAACATGGCACATGGATACATATGTAACAAACCTGCACATTGTGCACATGTACCCTAAAACCTAAAGTATAAAAATAATAAAAAAAAAAAAATGAAATGGAAAAAAATTAAAAAAAAAAAAAATTAAAAAAAAAAAAAAAAATCAGGAGTTCGAGACCAGCCTGGCCAACATGACAAAACCCCGTCTCTACTAAAAACACAAAAATTAGCCAGGTATGGTGGCGGGCGCCTGTAATCCTAGCTACTCAGGAAGCTGAGGTAGGAGAATCACTTGAGCCTGGGAGATGGAGGTTGCAGTGAGCTGAGATTGCATCACTGCACTCCAGCCTGGGTGACAGAATGAGTGTCCATCTCAAAACAAACAAACAAACAAACAAAACTGAGCACTGTTAGTGAGAATATAAAATGGTGCAGCCACTATGGAAAACAGCATGGCAATTCTCAAAAAGTTAAAAATAAAATTATCACATGGTCTGACAACTCCACTGCTGGGTATACATCCGAAAGAATTGAAGGTGGGGTCTCACACGTGCACACTTATGTTCTTAGCGACATTATTCACAATAACCAAGAGGTGGAAGCCACCCAAATGTCTGTCAACAGATAAAAGGAAACAACAAATGTGCTACATACACGTAATGGAATATTATTCAGACTTAAAAAGAAAATTCTGTCACATGCTACAACACGGATGCAGCTTGAGGACATTAAGTAAAATAAGTGGCTCACAAAAAGACAACCACTCTATGATTTCACTTATATGAAGGACCCAGAGTAGTGAAATTCATAGAGCTGGGAAGTAGGATGGAGATTACCAGGGCTCGGGAAGGGAGGGAATCGGGGGTTGTTGTTTAATGGGGACAGAGTTTCAGTCTTGCCAGATGAGAAAGTTCTGGAGATCCATTGCACAACCACGTGAATGTAGTTAACACTACTAAAACGTACGCTTAAAAATGATTAACATGGTAAATTTTTATTTATGTGGAGTTTTTTAACCGCAATTAAAATATCAAAAAAGATGAATATTAAAAAATATTTAAAGCAAATAATTAGATTGACAAAGCTGCATGATATGACTACTAGTATTTATTATATACCCTTCTAGTCATTTTTTCTGAATTATTTCACAAAAAAGTCATTTTTTAAAAAATTGATGGTATTAAGTCCATCAACAGAAGAATGAATAAACAAATTACGTTACAGGGATACAAAGGAAGACTGACTACTCAGCAATAAAAACAGATTTTTGCTATAAAAATAAAAACAGATTGAGTCAGAGAAGTTAGACAGAAGTATACATGCAGTAAGATTCCAGTTCTGTGAAAATCAAGAGCAGGCAAAGTGAGGCTGGGCACAAAGGCTCACTCCTAAAATCCCAGCACTTTGTGAGGCTGAGGCGGGAGAATGGCTTGGGCCCGGGAGTTCAAGACCAGACTAGGCAACATAGACTCCATCTCTACAAAAAACAGAAAAGTTGGCCTGGTGCAGTGGCATGTGCCTTGTAGTCTCAGCTACATGGGAGGCTGAGGCAGGAGGACTGCTCAAGCCCAGGAAGTTGAAGCTGCAGTAAGCCATGATCATGAAAAAAAGAGCAGGCAAAGTGAAGCCATGGAATTAGAAATTAAGAGTAGTTGCTTATGAGGAGTGTGGATTGACTGGAAAGTTGGCACCAGGGAACATTCTGGGGTGGTAGCTACATCTTATTGGGGTGTTGGTTACATAAGTGAATACATTTCTCAAAAATAACCTGTTTTTACACTTCAGATGTGAGCATTTTGTTCAGTGTAAATTTTGCCTCAATGTAGACATACATTCTAAACCAAAAGGTGAAGCAAAAAATATATATATAGGCTATTTACAAATGGAAAAAAGAATTGCAACATTGGTGACACGGAACACTTGAGGACAAAGGCAAAGGGCACTTCAGTTGATTGAAATGCAAGGAGAAATTTAGATAGCACAATTCTGTTACTCAAGAAGCATTCGGGACATTGGAGAAAAGGCCAGAGCTTCCAGAAACTTTAGAAGAGTAACCTGAAACCATATGCAGTGTTTCAAGAATTTTATCAAATCTCACTAAAGTACAAACAAGCCTCCTCTTTGGTCCTTTTCCAAAGAAGTGGCTGAAGAATATGGTCACTGGAAACAAGTTAATTCTCTCTTTAAAATAACTTGGCTTTAAGTATATATCATACATGTTCATCATAGAAAAAAAAATAAGCGGGCGGTGGTCAGCTGTATCCACTTGGGAGGCGAGGGGGGATAGAGTAGGAATCGAACATCTGGCTAACAGTGAAACCTGTCTCTAAAATACAAAAATTACGGTGTGGGGCGTATCAGCTACTGGATGAGCAGAAATGAACCAGGATTCATGAGCGAATCGCCACGCACCCAGCTACAGAGAAATCGTTCAAAAAAAAAAAAAAAAAAAAAAAAAAAAAAAATACAGATAAGCAGAAAAAAAATAAATGGAAATCACAAGTTAACAGGTAAACATTCTTAACATGTTGCCTGTTTTTCCTCCATGCCCTTTTTTTTTAAATGCTGTAATTTTTTCCTGTTAAGATCATTTCCAGTCTTCTTGATCACGTGGGCAAATCTCACTTTGCAGAAACCTGTGGCTATCTTTGTTAGGGAAGATCTAACAATCAGATTGTCTAACTACTCATATTTGCTTCCTAGACTACGGTATAATCTTTTTCTTCCCACAAGAAAACATCTGCAAGGTTTTTTTTTCCCTTTTTTTGAGGCAGGGTCTCACTCTGTCACCCAGGCTGGAGTGCAACGCACAATTATAGCCCACTGCGGCCTTGACCTCCTGGGCTGAAGCAATCCTCCCACATCAGCCTCCCGAGTAGCTACAACTGTGGGCAAGCGCCAACACACCTGGCTATTTTCATTTTTTATTTTTTGTAGAGATGAGGTCTTGCTGTGTTGCCCAGGTTGGTCTCAAGCTCCTGGGCCCAAGTGATCCTCCTGCCTTGGCCTCCCAAAGGACTAGGATTACAGGTATGAGCCACCACACTTAGCTGGTATGATCTTAAAATGCTTTTTACATTTTCCCTTTTTCTAAAGATGAGTCAATTGTCATTTAAGAGAAATTAACTTTGACTTACAATGTTTTCTGTAATTTTAAGGGAGAAGAATTTCTCCATGAATGTTTCTTTCCTATGAATATAAAATTACTGATACCTATACTTGTATATGAAACATGACCACAAATTGCTGTAGAACATGATTTAAAAAAATGAACATACCAGAGTTTACACATCTAAATGTGCCTATTCCCTTCTATAGTCTTTAGGTGTGTACTTATCCAAATGCTTCTGCCAATTCATCCAACCATTTACACAATGCCTCTCTGAGAGCTGCCTTTAGACTATGGAGGATTCTGTAAAATATTTTCAATCAGGCTGTTCTTCATTAGAATACAATCTATGTAAGATCAGAAGGTGTATCTGCCTCATTTACTTTGTTATCCCCAGTGCCTAGAAAACATGAGGAGGGACTCACAACTGATGTGTTG
The DNA here is from genome assembly GCF_006542625.1 of Nomascus leucogenys. Lineage (NCBI taxonomy): Eukaryota > Metazoa > Chordata > Mammalia > Primates > Hylobatidae > Nomascus > Nomascus leucogenys. The sequence goes on along the minus strand of NC_044401.1, from coordinate 71,297,191 downwards.
AGTGAATGAATGAATAAATGGTAATAAATTTTCATTTATTAAGGTCAAGTTTTTATTGAAATAATTTGTAGTTTCCCAAGATGATGATTATTCTCCCTCCCTCCCCTATCCTCTCCTTCTTTCCATTGTGATTGCGGGTTCACGAATAAGGTTTAGGGTGATATGTAGCAGGTTTGGGAAGGTAGGCAGTGTCTAATTGTAAAGCCTTGTGGAATCTGACAAAGGGGTTTATATTCTAAATGCAATTGAAAGCTACTGAAGAGAATTCCAAGGGAATGAAATGAGTTTTAAGTTATTTATTAATTTATTTTCGAGACAGGGTCTCACACTCTCACACCCAGGCTGTAGTGTGCTGGTATAAAGATGGCTCGTTACAGCCTCAACCTCCCACGCTCAAGCGATCCTCCTGCCTCAGTCTCCTGTGTAGCTGGGAACACAGGTGTACACCACCATGCCTGGCTGATTTGTGTTTTAAAAAAATCCCTGTGACTGCATGAAGAGAACGGATTTTGTGAGGACAAAAGTGGAAGGAGGGAGACATTTAAGAAGTTACTGCAAAAATCCAGAAGACAAGAGGTGGCGACATGTACTAGAAAGGTCACAACAGCAAAGGTGAAAAGTAGATTGCTTCTGAATGTATTTCGGTGCTAGGACACACAGGGCTCCAGGAATCTATAGCAGGAACTAATCGGACGGTGACTTTTACATGCCTTATAGAGATGAGTAAATTCCTGCTATCTCAGTCTTCAAATTTCACAGTTTAAAACTCAAATTCTAGCAAATGGGCATCTGATTGGCTTAGCTAGGACGCCATGACTGGCTGCTCCACAAACACTCCTATCTGCTGGGGAAGATCTTAGAGCACCGTCTGGTACTCTAAAAATTATTCAGGTGCTGTTCTTAGGATGTATGGTAAACACACCTGATAGCAATAAGTTAAGCACACCCTGAGAATGACTCTGTATGGCAGACACGCCTGAATGCATGTTCTGAGCTAGGAAATCTGGAAGTGGCTGACCTGGAGATTTCTTCCTTGTCTATGAGCAACATCTGAGCCCCTGCCCAGTCCCATGGAATACTGGCTGTACAGGGGATCAAGGCCCCAAGTTTTGGGTTAAATTTAAGTTTCCAGGTGGAGGTTGCTAGGGAAAGGATGCTAAGTAAAAATGCTATATAAACTGCATGCCTTTTGTAAGGGGTTGAGGTTATTCCGCCCAGTCTGCTGCCACTGGGCTGTGTGGTCCTCCTGTCCAGCCCATCACCACTGGACTCTTTCCCCTCTATGTAACCCCCCAGTAAAACCACATGTCTCCTTTGCTGGCTCTGGGTCTCTTCTTCAGTCTCTGGAACCTAATGCCAACCCCAGTGGAGTACATAGGGGTTCAACACAATACAGGAGAAGAAGGAACAGATGCTGGGTTGACAAAAATACAACACATCTCCTACATGCGTGCTAAATTTATAATCACCTTATCGATTCTCTGTAGAAAAATATCACAGCATATCACATTGTTGAACACATTAATCCTAGCTTATAAAACATTAAAGCATACACGCAAAATAACAATATAAAAATTAAGATATTAAAACCGAATATTTTCTTCCATGCCTAAGCTCTTCCCAAAATTAAGTTCAAATTGACAAACTTTTCCATATTAATTTAAAAGTTTAAGTCCTTTACATTGCACTTTTTCCCAGAACTCAGGTGAGAAAGCTCCAAGCTCAAAGATAAAAGCCACATTTTCTCTCTTTCCCTCCCTCCCTCTCCTTCTTCTTTCTTTCTTTCTTTCTTTCCTTCCTTCCTTCTTCTCTTTCCTTATTTTTGATGGAGTCTCGCTCTGTCGCCCAGGTTGGAGTGCTGTGGCATGATTTTGGTTCACTGCAACCTCTACCTCCTAGGTTAAAGCTATTTTCGTGCCTCAGCCTCCAGAGTAGCTGGGACTACAGGCATGCACCACCATGCCTGGCTAATTTTCTAGTTTTAGCATATACGGGGGTTTCACCGTTTTGGCCAGGTTGGTCCCGAACTCCTGACCTCAAGTGATCCACCGGCCTCAGCCTCCCAAAGTGCTGGGATTACAGGAGTGAGCCATTGTGCCTGGCCAAAAGTCACATTTTCTTTAGAGCATCCCAGGAGTTGCCTTCTCCATCTCTTTCTCTTTCTGTTCTGTACTTGCTTAGCTGGCATAATACATGGCACTTTATATTCTGCCAATGAATGTAAAGTGGAGGCAGCCATAAAGTAATAGACAAACCACTTAGTTGGGCACCAGAAGCCTAAAGCCTGTCCCTTACAAGATGTGATTCCCCAAACAAATCACTTACGCTTTCAAAATGGAGCTTCCTCCTCTGTTAAATGTTGTCGAATGTGTATATCCAACAGGTTGTTGTTGGAACCAACTAAGAGTGTCTGGGAAAGCACTTAGAAAATTGTGAAGAACTATCCAAATGCAAGGTATGATTATTAATTTAGACTATTTCAGGATCAGGACTCCTGATCTCTTTATATTTCCTATAAGGTTATCTGTCTTACCCTCCCTTGCTGATACATTTGGAATAGAATATCACTGGTGCCATATTTTCCTGGCTGACCCCAATCTAAATTTCGAAAAGCTGCTTTTAGCACCTCCTCCAAGAAGCCTTTTCTATTCTTTCCCTGTGTGAGGTATTTTCTCTTTAAACTCTCAATAACCTGTGCTACCTTTATTAAAACACACGTCATATTGTACTATTTCTTAGATAAAAGGACTTCTCTTATTAACTCGATTTCCTCATATGTTAGTTCTTCAATTTTATGATTTTGTTGTCTTCCTTTTACAATGTTAGTTTTCTCACCTGTTTGATGGTTTCTATGTGTGCCCACCTTTGCATTTGAGATTAACCGTTAGACTATTGTGAATGCTAATTATCTCCTTACTGAAGACTGACTATAGTGATTTTTAGTGAGGGCTGTACAGGTGCTATGCTTTGCATGTGTCCTCTAAAGTTCATGTGTTGGAAACTTAATTCCCACTGTAACAGTGTTGAGAGACGGCACCTTTGAGAGGTGATAAGGTCGTGAGGGTTCCGCTCTTATGAATGGGTTCGTGTTATTATTGTGGGAATGGATTTGTCATGTTGAGAGTGGGTTTGTTATAAAAGTGAGCTTGGCTCTATCTTGATCTCTCTTGCCATGTAATGCCTTATGCCATGTTATAATGCAACAAGGAAGTCCTCACCAGATGTAGCCCCTGAAGACTGTACTTCTCAGTCTCCAGAACCATGTCCCAAATAAATATCTATTTATTATAAATCACCCAGTCTCAAGTGTTCTTTTATAACAGCACAAAACAGACTAAGTCAGCAGGATATGCCAGTAGTTAGTTTTCTGAATGGTAATGTCTTCAGTTGACATTTTTTTTCCTTTTCTACATTATGTAGAAGGGAGGAGAACTGACATTCTAATAGATGAAAGATAACTATTAGTAAAATGATCTAAAGTTTACTCGGTTATTCCTAGCGTTCTTTTAACAAAAGATTTACCAATGTCTGAAGCATCAAAAAACTTCATAAAGACAAAGGCTGTATCTGTTCTTTACGTATTCACACTGTTCAGTGCACATAGAAGGTAATCAAATATTTTGGCTAAGTGAATGGATTAGCCACTTAGGAAGAAATGGAACACATGAGTAGTAAAAATAATTTGATAAATTTACAAGGTCAATAGGAACACACAAAAAAGCCACGACTCGTGTGTCCCCTTATCTACCCTGAAGAAACTGGCCCTTCTCAGAGTTTCTACCAAGCAACAGAACATACACAAAGGGATTTCACCTCCCACTCCATCAGGACACAGATCTCATCACCTTGCAATTGTACACAGCCTGGAAAGCAACCAGAGTGTCAGTTTACATAGCGAGGCTGCTGGAGGTTGTATGACATCTTTTAAACAACTTGAGCCAAAAATAACCAATCATAGTCCAAAACAGCCAACCATACTGTAGCCGGTCTTCAAACCCCAAAAGTCACAATTAATTCACCTTGTGAGCTCTTGTTATTATAAATAAAAATCATGGTACTAGAGGTGAGAAAATGCCACACATGATCAGAAATGAGTTAGAGTCCATTTTTTTTCCTCCATTTATTAAGGCATGGCCAATATGCAGGATTATTTCAGAGCTAATCAGTTTCACTGGTTCATATTTCATTTCTCAGCAAACCATTTCACTGGGCCATAAACACTTTTTAGCAACGCAGTTCCTACTATCTTCTGAATTTCATATTTGAAAACACCTCTTTTCTTCCAGAAGTTTAGACATTTAACCCACTCAGAAAGGAGAAGCAATCACAAAACTATTTAGAGAATTAGAATGAGAGATTTATTTGTGGCCACCCCACGATCATCTTTTTTTTTTAATGTCACTGTCTCCCTAATCCTGTGACAAACATCATTCTTTAGGTATTTCACATACTTCCTGGGTTCTATTTTTAAATTAATGAAAGTGCATCATGCTAATTGCTTCAAAACAAATTTCACACCATTGATTTCTGCTGTTGTTGTTTTTGTCCTGATAAACATCACTAAGTGATCGATTTAATCATTGCTTATTGTCTTTGGTTGCTAAACATTCCCTGACTTTGCTCAGCAAACATTTCCATGTAACACAAACTGGCCTCCCTTTAAAAAATACTTCTAGGTATGATGGAGGCTTCTAAAATTGAAAAAAAATATTTATCTGTCTCTGTCCGAGGCCATCCACTGAAATGTAATCTGGGGATTATAGAGGGTCAGATGTTGCCTTTATAATAACAAATACCCAGCAACGAGAGGAATAAAAGTGAGAGGCTCAAGGAAAGAGGCAAGGCTATGGGGACACGGTATTTGAATGTTAGTGTAGACACTAATTTGGGAAGAGATATTCTACTGCAGTTTTTACTAAAATAATTTTTGAGGTTATTTATGTGTAATAGCATGTATGATTTCTATGACTGTGATCTTTCTTTTTTCCAAAATGTATGTTTCAAAAATGAAGACAGTATTCCAAAGTTTCATGAAAAAAAATTACTCAAAGATTTTATTTAAAGTAAATCTATCTCTTGCATTTATTCTAATAGATTTTCCATCTTTCTTGGCATTAGACCATATATAAAAAAGTCACACTTCCCTTGAGAGGCCAAATACATGTATATAATTTGTTTATTAGTCAGTTATTTAAATTAAAATACAATTTTAATTAGTGAAAAATTAGTTGTCATTAGGTAAAATAAATAAACAGTGGAACTACCCGATTTATACCAAGCCTTCTGAATACCCTGCCAAGGCCATGTTAGAGCATGACCCAGCAGAAAATTACAACTACTACCACTGGCTGAGGCTCATGTTACAGGTCAGGAGTGATAAATACCTGGCACTTCTATTACCACTCTCTTACATCATGCTCATGGCAGACATTACTAATCAATCATAATACTCTCTCTATGCCCAGGAGCAACCTTAGAATCCTTCACAGAGCCTCACAGTAGGCAGCCACTGTCAATCAAGTCAGTGTCTGAGATGAAACCTACATTCAAATGCAATTAAAACCATTTATTAAGATACTAGGTTTTGTTCTTTGCAACTATTATTAGGGCTTTGGGATACTATTCACTCCTTTTCCCTTTCAACTTTCTGATCCATAGAGGATATATACAGAGATCAATAGCAAAAGCCAAAGGCAAAGTGCAAGTTTATTCACTGTTAGGTGAGACCACTGCACCCTACGGCAAATCCTCAGACCTGGCTCAGGCTCAAGGACAAAGTGAGTCCTTCTTTCTCTCATAGAATCTACATCATGGAACATGAGCATTTGAGATCTGTCTGTTGGCTAGGGGTGGAGGAAAGAGAAGTGGGGAAGGAGAGATGAGCAAGGGAAGAGAACAGCCAAAGGAGAGGGGAAGAATGAGCAGGCAGGGCAGGCCCTAAAAGAGGCCTTGAATTAGCTTAGTGATTTGACCACATCTCCTTACAAATAATAGTACACTTCTGGAGAGTTCACTATGCAGCAGGCACAAGGCACAATGCTAGGCTGCATGTCATCATCTCACTGGGTAATTCCAAAACCCTCCTGAGGATGTTTATCAGTTAAAAATTGTATGGGTGGCATAAGAGTCAGAATCCCCCTGGGAAATGGGTGTTAACTTCAAGGCAGAGGTGGGAGCAGGGATAAGGGTAACTGTCTAGGTGACATAGGGGTTGGGGCATGGAGAGGTTCTTACCCCTGTAGACCTGAGGGCAGGAGGCAGGAGGTCTGTGGAACCCAGGGAAAGAGACGCAGCTATAGCAGAGGGCCATCTGGCCAGAGGTGTGGCTTTGGGTAGAGGAATACAGCTACTGCCCCACAGCTGAGAAGGCGGGAGCTAGAGGGATCTATTCTCCAACCTCTCTCTCTCTCTTTCCTGCTTCTGGCTAGTTCCTCCCATTGACCAAATCCCTTTGGAAACCAGAGTGCAATGGCCCTTTGATGTGTTTCAAGGCACCTTCCCCTTGCAATGTAGCACAAGGGCACAGGCAGAACTGGATCTGGAGGGGCAGGCAGAATATCCAGCACAGGTGGGTGGCAGAAAACCCAAACATCAGTGACTTAACCATACAGGTTTCTATTGAAAAGAGAAGTTACAGCTGCTCAGCAGGGAAGTCTTTAGCAACCCAGCCTCCTGCAAGCTCTCCGCTCGTGCTGGAAAGACCTCCTGCAGCTGTGCGTACCACACACACTCCAGGCAGAAAAAGGGAGGAGGGGCAAAGAGCAAAAGCCACATTCCACCTGAGTCTATCAGGAAAACAATTAGTGTCCCCAGGACATTTTTACTTACATCTCAACGGCCAGACCCAGGTCATGGGACCTTTTCTGGCTGCAAAGGGAGCCTGGGGAGGGAAGTATTTTTAACTGAGCTAGGGTCACCAGATAAAATACATAATACCCAGTTAAATCTGAATTTCAAATAAATAATAACTCTTTAGTAAATGGGACATACTTTTACTGAAAAATTATTCATAGTTTATTTAAAATAAAATTTAACTGGAAAGCCTATATTTTTATTTCTAAATCTGGCAACCCTAACCTGGGCACATTGCCACCCAAATAAAATTGAGGGTTTTACTATGGAAGAAGGATGGTACAAATATTGAGTATGCAATGAGCTGCAGCTGCCACAGATGAGTACTATTATTATTCCCATTTTACAGTTTCAGAAGCTAAGGCTTAAAGAAAGGGAGGAATTTAACCAGGTTATATAGCTAACAAGCGCCGAAGCTGGAATTAGATCCTGCTTAGGTTAAACCTAGTGCTTTTTAGCGTTTATATTATCAGCCTCTGTGACATAAGAGGCTTCGGAAAAGCAAAAGAGAGGTCAAGAGCTCTCTAACTCAGTAACTGCCCCACCAGAGAAATATGGCCTAACAGAGGCCAGACTGTCACCACGGAAGTCAGATTGTTGCCGATCAGATTAGCAACTACACCTCTTAGAGCGTGGCTCTCCATTGAGAAGAGGAAAGTATGCCCCCCACCCCCACCCCACAGAGGGGCACTTGGCAATGGCTAGGGACATTTTTAGTTGTCACAACAGGGGGGAGTACTATTGGCATCTAAAAGGTGAGACCATGGATGGTGCTAAATATTCTATAATGCACAAGATACTCCCTCACAGCAAAGAAGCATCTGATCCAAAATGCCAAGATTCTAGAGGAAATAATGAGTAGAAAGCGTAGAAGAGTATCCCCTAGTACATATCCCCCAAATACAAAGCAGGCTTGGGCAAAGGCCCACACGTGAGAAGATTTCCCCTAACATCGGTATGTTTTTAAAACAAATTTCAACCATTTTGTTCAAAATTGTGCCAATAAAAATGCAGGTGATACATTCTTCTCATTTATGCAATATGAGGGAACAAACAAGTTTACAAAGTTGCCCACATGACTTTAATATCTTCTTTATTTTTGCACATCTTACTGTAACGTATTTATTCTTATAGTTCCCACTTGTTTGAAGCTTCTCAGAGGCGAGGAAAAATGTGCTCAATTTGTTTCACTGCTACAATGCCTGGTATATGGTACGCACATATATTTTTAAGCAAAAATTAATTTGGTACTTGTACTATAAACCTGAAATTAGTGAAATTAGTTCTTAATCTTTTAAAAATAATATTAAAAACCAAAAATTCTTTTTCTTGGATGTAATCCTGAGATCAATTTGGCTGTTTATTAAAACAGTAAGCAGTTTGCATAATACCTGTTTGCAGACAGGCCTAGTTGCTTACTTCCCTAACATCTGTATCTGAGAGTACAACTGACCACATGCTATTTTCTTGCTTAGATTTGGACGTTTAACTTTTCCTACAGCATAGAAACAACAATAAATATGCCAGGAAAAGATATCCTACAGCCAGAGAGAACAGGGCCCTCGCAAGGGACTTTAGAGTTCAAAATTATGAAAACAGTTATGACTGCCATTATAGAACTATTTGTTTAAAACAAATAGCAGTGTGTGCCCAAGGATTTAACGTCATTTACAGTCATGCTATTATTAACGACAGGGATATATTCTGAGAAATGTGTCCTTAAGAGATTTCATTGTGTGAACATCATAGAGTGCCCTTATGCACTCTATCATGTTTTTGAATGGTGTATACTTAGGCTATAAGGTAGAGCCTATTGCTCCTAGGATGCAAACCTGTATAGCATATGTCTGTCTTAAACACTGTAGGCAACTGCAACACAATGGTAAGCATTTGTGTACCTAAACATAGAACTTGCACAGTAAAAATGCAGTATTATAATCTTACGAGAACCACCATCCATATACAGTCCATCATTGACTGAAATATTATTATGCAGCCCATGACTTTACTTCTTTTCTAAAGCCAATAATAAGTAAAAGTAAAGGCTGGGCATGGTGGCTTGCACCTGTCATCCCAGCACATCGGGAGACCAAGGCAGGAGGATTGCTTGAGTCCAGCAGTTCAAGGCTACAGTGAGCTATAATCATGCTGCTGCACTCTAGCCCGGGTGACAGAGCAAGACGCTGTCTCTAAAAAAGTAAAAATAAATTTTAAAAAGTACAAGTATTCCTGACCATCTCTGGGGATATGAAAAAAAGAAAAATAAGAAAGTAGAACATGATGCTTAAAATCATATTTGTAAGGCCAAACAGAGATTCTGTATAGATTATTTTGTGTGTGTGTATGTGTGTGTTTTAGACAGGGTGTCACTTTGTCACCCAGTCTGGAGGGCAGTGGTGTGATCATGGCTCACTGCAGCCTCGTCCACATCGTCCACATCCTCCCAACTCAACCTCCCGAGTAGCTTAGACTACAGGTGCACACCACTATGCCCGGATATTTTTTGCATTTTTTTGTAGAGATGGGATTTCACCATGTTGCCCAGACTGGTCTCAAACTACTGGGGCTCATGCCATCCTCCTACCTCAACCTCCCAAAGTGCTGGGATTACAGGCATGAGCCACCGCACCTGGACTATTTAGATTCTTTTGGATCAACTGCACTGCTATTGTCTTCTCACTATATTGGATACAAATTTAGAAGGCCAGAGTGCACACAAACTTAATCTTCCCAGATTGGCTTTGTTTTTGATTCAAGAACAGCCTGTGTCAGAGAATGACTATTCATAAATGTTCATAGATTTAAATTCGCATGTAGGCTCCTTTTCACAGATTATCTTCAAAGGGATAGAAGTTGCTTTACTGATATCACTAATGAATGCATGAGAGCAGAGAGCTAGAATTGAGCCATAGTTCTACTTGTTACAAATATATTGTTGATCAGAATCTAGTTTGGAACTATTTTCTTTCTTTTCCAATGTTTATCTGATTATCTTGCTAGTCTATGCATGGTATCTTTTGATACTCCGCAACATAGACGCTAGGCTAAAGATGTTGATATCCCTTGAGATTCTTGCCAGATCTCTAGCCCAAACCTTACCCTGTTGAAACTGTGCCAGATCTACACTGGATGTCAAGCCAACAGCTTTTGAAGAGTCGATTGCACCGTCATTGCTAGTCTAGCATTATTTATATATCAAATCTATAAATTATCATTTGATGATCAACTTGCTTGTGTTAGCTGGAACCAGAATTTTAAGTTTATTAAAGATGCGAGTTCCATGAGGCTTTTCCAAATGGGACTTTAGCCAAAGGATATTGGTTACTTAAGTAACCAAAGGGGACCATTAAGAAACTGGGTTCATTTCCAAAGTGGTCCAATGGCATAATCCCAGGGAGAGGAACCAGCAAGTGTAAATCATCTGCTCTGTTAGGTGCTGTGCATATCTTTTCCCCGTCTACTTCTCATGACAAAAAATCAATTCCTCACTGCCATTTTAAGGATGCAGAAAATGCCCTTGAACATGTAACCTAATAAAGCATCAGTTTATTTATCTACAAAATGGGAGTAACAATAGTACCTACCTCATGAGTATGTTGTGAGGATTAAATGAGATAACACATGCGGAACTAAACTACATGATGGCAATGTAAATACTGTTAGGTCTTCATTGTTTTTTGTTTTGTTTCGTTTTTGAGACAGTTTTGCTCTGTTGGGGTACAGTGGTGTGATCTCACATCACTGCAACCTCTGTCTCCTGGGTTCAAGCGATTCTCCTGCCTCAGCCTCCTGAGTAGCTGGGACTACAGGCATGAGCAACCACACCCGGCTAATTTTTGTATGTTTAGTAGAGCTGGCGTTTCACCATGTTGGCAGGCTGGTCTTGAACTCCTGACCTAAAGTGATCCACCTGCCTTGGCCTCCCAGAGTGCTGGGATTACATGTATGAGCCACCGCTGCCCCCAGTAGGTCTTGTTATTAATTTCTACTAATAAGGCTACAGTGTGAGAATGTGACTCCAGAGCCTTTCTTCTTTTCACGATTCCACATAACCTTCAAATAACTATAGTAACAATTTTTTCAGTACAACCTTTTAACTATAGTAACATACAGCAGCAATTAACTACAGTGACAATTTTTTCATGCAATCTTAGGCCTGCCTCAGATGAACCATACACATCAGCTTTTTTTAGTCTCCCAGTTTGAACTATTTAATTTCCAGAACTCACCTCCAGCCCCCAAAACAGAGGGAAAAATAACCAAAAAACAAAACCCTGCAGACCAAGCAACATGTACACACCGTTCCCTAATGTTAAATCATCCTTTCCTTCAGATTTTAAGAAAATCACGATCATTTTAGTGTGATGTGCGTGGATTACAGCAGCATAGAACTCTATTAGAGGAAGGGTGATCCTTAGGGTTCCCAGACGGGAAACCTATATTTGGCTGGTGACCTGTAATGTGACCACCACCAACTGCTCCCTGCTGACTTTGCTCTTGGAAAGCTACTGCCTGCTATTGCCTGGCACTTGGTGGTGATTACAAAAGTAATACAATCATGCATGGCCTAAAACTTTCAGTATAAAACACGTACCACAGTAGTCCTGTAACATTATAATGGAGCTGGAATATTCCTAACACCTGGTGACATCATAACTGTCATATCATAATGCAACGCATTACCCTTGTTTGTGGTGATGCTGGTTTAAACAAACCTATTGTGCTGCTAATCATATAAACGTATAGCATACACAATTTTGTACAGTACATAATACTGGATAATGATAACAAATGACTATGGTACTGGTTGATGTAAGCATAGTAATTACTATAAAATAGTATAATAATTACATAGTAATAGTAAATTACTATTCTTTTTATTATTATTTTAGGGTACATGCCTTCTACTTATTTTTTAAAAAGTTAACTGTAAAACAGCCTGAGGCAGGTCCTTCAAGAGGTGTTCCAGAAGGCATTGTTGTCATAGGAGATGACAGCTCCATGTGTGTTACTGCCCTTGAAGACCTTCCAGTGGGACAAGATGTGGAGGCGGAAGACAGTGGAGGTGGAAGACAGTGGAGGTGGAAGACAGTGGAAGTGGAAGACAGGACATTGATGATCCTGACCTTGTGTAGTCCTAGGCTAACGTGTGTGTTGTGTCTTTGTTTGTGTCCATGCCTTTGTTTTAAAAAGGGAAGTTTAAAGAGTAATAGAAAAATAAAAACATTTAAATATAAAGATATAAAATACAAAAAAAAATTGGCCAGGTGCAGTGGCTCACACCTGTAATCCCAGCACTTTGGGAGGCCGAGGCAGTTGGATCACTGGAGGTCAGGAGTTCGAGACCAGCCTGGCCAACATGGTGAAACCCCATCTTTACTAAAAATACAAAAAAAAATCCAGGCATGGTGGTGGGCACCTGTAATCCCAGCTACTCAGGAGGCTGAGGCAAGAGAATCGCTTGAACCAGGGAGGCGGAGGTTGCAGTGAGGCAAGATCGTGCCATTGCACTCCAGCCTGAGCGACAAGAGCAAAACTGTATCTATAAGGTGTTTTAAGCTAAATGTTATTATAAGAGTTAAAAAGTTAAAAAGTTTTAAAATAAGTTACAATAAGCTAAGATTATTGAAGAAAAATTTTTAAAATAAATTTTGTATAGTCTAAGTTTACAGTATTTATGAAGTCTACAGCAATGTTCACTCATGTTCTAGGTCTTCACATTCTTTCATGACTCATAGACTTACCTAGAGCAACTTCTAGTACTGTAAGTTCCATTTATGATAAATTCCCTAGACAGGTGTTCAGTTCCTATATTTTATTTTTTTCATTGTTTATATATTTTTACTGTATCTTTTATGTTTAGATACACAACTACTTCTTGTTGTGTTACTTTTACCTTTAGTATTCAGGACAGTAACATGCTGTACAGGTTGGTAGCCTAGAAGCAACAGGCTATACCACATAGCCTTGTTGTGTAGTAGGCTGTCCTACTTAGGTTTGTATAAGTACATTCTTTTTTTTAAGATGGGATCTTGCTCTGTTGCCCATGCTGGAGTACAGGGGCGGTGTCATGGCTCACTATAGCCTTAACCTCCCAGTACACTCTATGATGCTCACAAAATCACCTAATTTCTCAGATTGTATTACTATCTTTAAACCACTCATTACTGTAAATCTACTTTTTATCATATTTAACAAGATAACAGCAACCTCGAGCACGTGCATACACACGCACAGAGTCAGAGTTCCCTTCCGTGACTCCACCTATTGGTTTCCCACGCCCAGATGTCTATTGTGTCCCTAATCATATCACTTTGTGCTATGTTACAATTACCTATCTATGTGACTTAGTCCCTGACTAAGCTGTAAACTCCTAGGAGATGGAGCCTGTGTCTGAGACTGTGGCATTCCCACTGCCCAGCACATTACAGGTAATCAATAGACATTTAATAAGCAAACAAACAACATGTGACAAACCAAGGAAATAAGAATGAATACATGACGCGTTTGAACACACTTGCATGGGCATGGCTGTGTTGGAGACAAGAGGAGAGTTTTGAATGGGGTGGACTGTGGTCCTTGGACATTAAGCAGTAAGCTGGGCTAGAATATGGAGACTAAGTATGCAGGCCTGGTGATACAGACAGTAAGAACCATTTTTTTTTCCAATTTAAAAATTGCAGTAAACTATGTGTTACATAAAATTTGCCATTTTAACCATTTTTAAGTATATAATTCTGTACACTAATTACACTCACAACGTAACCCAACCATCACCACTATCTTTTTCCAAAACTTTTTCATCACCCCAGAGCAGTAACTCCCTATTCTCCCTCTTCCCCGAGTCCCTAGTAACCTCTAACCCACTTTCTGTCTCCATTAATTTGCTTTTCGTTTTTTTTTTTCCTTTGGAGACAGGGTTTTCCGCTGTCTCCCAGCCTGTAGTGCAGTGGCACAATTACAGCTCACTGCAGCCTTGACCTGCTGGACTCAAGTGATCCTCCCACCTTAACCTCTCAAGTATCTGGGGCTACAGGAATGTGCCATCATGCCTGGCTAATTTTTAAAATTTTTTGCAGAGTTGAGATCTCCCCATGCCCAGACTTGTGTTGAACTCCTGCGCTAAAGCGATCCTTCCTCCTCAGCCTCCCAAAGTGCTGTTTGCCACCATGACTGGCTGAATTTGCCTATTATAGAAGTTTCACATAAGTGAATCCTACAGCATTTGTTTTTCTGTATTTGTCTTATTTCATTTTGCAAAACATTTTCAAGGTTCATCTATGCTGTGGCATTTTTAAGTAGAGAAGTGATTTAGAGCCAGCAACATCTCTGAAATACAGCGTTGGAAGATGCATATGGGTGAGGTGTTGAGCACCTAATTCCAGTTGCTTCAGCACCTTGCTGGCTTGTTTACTATTGTAGAGAGCCTTTATTACTTTCTAGGGGATGGAAACCTAAACATATTACAAGTGTGTCACCAAATTTTGATCAATATCTACAGCTTCCATTTGCTACTACTGAAGGCATGCATGGTTTATAGTGAAACCTGTTGGATGTTGATATCTGTTATAATGACATGGCAAAACATGGGATACAATTGCTGGGAGAAAGGAGAGGAGTCATAAACATCAAATCGGAAAACAAGCCAAGAGAGGGATAACTGTGGCAGCTTTTAGAGGTGGGCATCATTGCGCTACAGCAGTGGCCACGTGGTAATTATTTCTGGTTTGTCACAATGCATAGAGCCTTTGGTACATTTTAGTGGTTGCCAAAAATGCTAGAATTGCAGAGCATGCTACATATACAAAAAGTTTAAGAACAAATATACCTATAGTCATAACAGGCTCACATTGCATTTGTAAAAAGTCAACTCTACATGCTAGAGAGAGAGAGAGGGAGAAACAGAGAAAGAGAGAGAGAGAAAGAAAAATAACTAAATTGTACAAGTGATCCTGGTTGCCATTTCACTCGAGTTTCTGTCCCAGAGTTGATGTGACCTGGGAAATACACATGGATTTTCAGAGTTTCCATTGTGTGATGTTGCACGAGAGCATGAGTCTAGGGTTTAAAAATATGTACTTTTCATACAACATGGTCATGAAAGAAAGTCTACTTCATCTGGGACTCAAATGAAGAATCAACGTATTCCAAAGACAGTTGCGTTGGACTTAATGAAAGAGGGCATATCGCTTTTTAATGTAGCACATCTCTAATAGATTTTCTGGCACAATTTTGACAAGACACAATTTTCACCTTATAGGCTGACTTTAGAACCTAACTTCTCCTCTGATTCTAGATTCATCTTCATTGTAGAAGACAATGGAAAAGCAACAGCATCCTTCAAGTTTTCTTGGATATAATCTGCAGTGCTATTGAGATTTAGCAGTTGAAAATAGCAGAAACCAACTAGAGCCAGCCGAAGCGTAAAGAAAAGAAGATACTGGTTGGGGGTATTTTATAAAAAACTGTATCTGTACATGCAGGTGTGAGGATACAAGGAAATGAATGCCTTCCAAGGTCATAGACTTTCCTCTAAGTGAGTCTTGAGCTGTAACTGCATACGAATCACCTGGAGACCTTGTTAAACAGGCACATCATTATTCAATAGGTCTGGGATTATATATCATGTGACAAGCCCCCAGGTGATGTTGATGCAACTGACCCTGACAGCAATTTGAGTAGCAAGATTCAAATGCCGCTATTTTGACAACAACCCAGTCTCTGAAATTTTCACTTCCCAATTTCAGATTTCCAAGAGGGAACATGATTGCCATAGTTTGGGTCAGGCATCTACCAGTCCTGGATCCATCCACGACATCCACGGGTATCAGGTCAAGAAAGAGCAAAATCACTATCATCACCAACTAGCACGTAATGAATGTTAAGCACTGGCCTTTCCCTGGGCTATGCATCTCATACATATTATCTCCTTTAATATACAAGTCAACGCTTTGAAATGAGGGGAGAAAACTGAGCTTTAGAGAAGCCCAGTGGTTTATGAGCGTAAAAGCTGGTCTTTGGCCACACGGCCTGACTCTAGAGCTCCTGTGCTCTACCAACTTCAAGATTTGGCCAGGAGAGTGGGACCCCTTGGGTTTGTGGGAGGCCAGTTCTAAGAGGAAGAGGAATCACTGTCACCTGGAGTTGGCCCCTAGATTGACTATATAGCCACTTTATTAGTATTTGCGAACAAAGGTGGGAACAAGTTAGGTTACTGAAATTTCATGGTTTCCTAATAATACCCCTCTTTCTACCCAACTTCAGAAAAAGGACAGAGATGTCACATAGGAGTCCAAAGTATATATATATACAGCATGAAGAACAAGTAAAAGCAAGGTCTGTGGGAGAGTTTAGAAGCCCGCTCCTCGCCAGCATGCCCTGGGCCTTGTCCGTACTCCAGACCTCATACGTCAGGATCTCCATGTTCCCAGGGTCCCCAGGGGAAGGGTTGGGGTTCACCGACACTACCTGGAATTTCAGAAGTGGCTCTAGACAATGGCAGGGCTCTCTCAGCATTCTTGTTGGTAGGAACCTCCAAGCTCAGTTAATCCCAGGGCTGGGGAGCTGACCAAAATGCGTCCTCTCTGCAGCCAGGCTGATTGAAAAAGGCAGAAGAGGATTCTCTGACAAGGGGAAGACACGGGGAGAGACCGGAGAGAGCTCTGCGGTTCTCCTGCCTCACGCTGCATATTATTATAGTATCACCTGGGAAAGAAAAAAAAAATCAATAATTGGGTTCACCCTCAGATAGTATTATTATTATTATTTTGAGACAAGGTCTCACTCAGTCACCCAGGCTGGAGTGCAGTGGCACAATCATGGCTCACTACAGCCTCAACCTCCTGGTCTCAAGCCATCCTCCCACCTCAGCCTCTGGAGTAGCTGGGACTACAGGCATGCACCACCATGGCAGGCTTTTTTTTTTTTTTTTTTTTTTTCAGGGATGGGGTTTCTCCGTGTTGCCCAGGCTGGTCTCAAAGTTCTGGCCTCAAGCAATCCTCCCTCCTCAGCCTCCCAGAGTTCTGGGATTCCAGGTGTGAGCCACCACACCTGGCCTAAAGATTCTTATTTAGTGGGCACATTGTAGCATGGGCCAATTACAATACGTCTTTTAAAAAAGTCTTCTTAGATGGATATAACATACACTGGTCTAGCTTCAGTCCCTCTGTGGAGACAGGAGCGGGGAGTGAGTGTGCCTTCTTAACAATTACTCTCCTACTTGAGCGTGGCGTGAGGGAAAGGTATCAGAGCAGGGCTTCTCAGACTTTAATGCACCTAAGCATCAGCTGAGGATCCTGTACAGGTGAAGATTGTGATTTGGTAGTCCTGGCTGGCACCTGGAACACTGCCTTTCTAAGCAGCTCCCGGGGGTGCTTGCAGCTGGTCCTTGTACCACACTCTGAGCAGCAGGGAGCTACATCAGGGGTTCTCGGCGTGCATTACAGAAACCAGAGACACCTGTTCATGTGCAGGGCCCCAGGATTCCTAGCTCAGAAATTCTGATCCTGTGGGTTTGGGGAAGGGGTCGGGAATCTTCATTTTTAACAGCCATTTCTGGGGCAGGTGACTGAGTGGCTGGAGAGCTCCACGTTGACAAACACTGGGCTACAGAAGTATAATAAAACCTGAGAAATGCTATTAAGAAAACAGAAAAAGAGAGAACATCTGATTAATACTCTGTTCTCAACAGTCAATATCCTGATCAAATAGAGCTATCTTTACTTCAGTGTCATTATTCAGGGTAATTTTGAATAAGACTTTACCTCCCCAAGTCCTTCCCCTCAAGAATCTCTGCTGAGTAGAGATTTTTAAAATACCCAGAACCTGTTAGTCTCTCTCGATAGAGAGAGAGAGAGAGAGAGAGAGAGAGAGAGGGAGAGAGAGATGAAACAGAAATTTATTCTCTCAGCATTTTGGGGCCAGAAGTTCAAAATCAAGATGTGGGCAGGGTTAATCCCTTCTAGAAGCTAAAAAGAAAAACACGTTCCCCACCTCTCTCCTAGTTTTCAGTGGCTTCTGACAATCCCTGCATCCTTGGCTTGTGGATGTGTTACTCCAGTAGCTGCATCCATAGTCAAATGACTCATTTTCCCTCTGTGTCTGTTAATGCATAATTTTATTTCAGAATTCTAAATTGCCTTCAGATTTGGGCAACTTTTCCTCTTCACTTGTTATGTATTATAGTTGATTTGTGCCCCCCCCCAAAAGATCTGTTGGATTCCAAACCCCAGAATCTCAGAATGTGACCTTATTTGGAAATTAGGTTTTTATAGATATAATCACATTAAAATGAAGTCATTAGGATGAGCCCTAAACCAATAGGTTTTTTTTTTTTTTTTTTTTTTTTTTTTGAGACTGAGTCTTGCTCTGTCACCCACGCTGGAGTGCAGTGGCACCATCTTGGCTCACTGCAACCTCAGCCTCCTGGGTTCAAGCAATTCTCCTGCTTCAGCCTCCTGAGTAGCTGGGACTACAGATGCGTGCCACCACTTCTGGCTAATTTTTTGTAATTTTAGTAGAGACAGGGTTTCTCCATGTTGGCCAGGCTTGTCTCGAGCTCCTGACCTCAGGTGATCCGCCCCTCTTGGTCTCCCAGAGTGTTGGGATTCCAGGCATGAGCCAGGTTGTGTCTTTATATGGCTGTGTCTTTACCAAAAAAAAAAAAAAAACACTGAGACCCACACAGGGAGACCACCATGTGAAGATGATGACAGAGATCCAGTGATGCTTCTACAAAAGCCAAAGAACACCAAAGATTGCCAGCAAAACACCAGGAGCTGGCACAGAGAAGCATGGAGCAGATTCTCCCTCACGTTTTCAGAAGAACCACCCCTGCCATTACTTTGATCTCAGACCCTAGAACTGTGAGATAATACATTTCTGTTAAGTCACCCAGTTTATGGTTATTTATTTACAGCCCTAGCAAACTAATGCAGTATGTGTATACTACCCAATTCCATAAGCACTTGCTGGAAAGGGAAGTAGGTTTTAAATTCTATATGAAACACATATATAGATAACACATGGGCCTGATTTCTAAGAGCTTGCAGTATAGGGGAGAAGTCTACTAGGAAAGGAACTCACACACAGATCCCAGAAATCCTGAAATGGGTAGACCACGTAAAGTGGTAGGCTGTGCTCTGGGGAGAATGTATTTATTTGAGAGGGAGCTAGGAAAGTTTCACTGGATGGATAGGCAGGGTATGAATCAGAAATTGATTCTCAAGAAACTTAGAATTACCATTCAATCCAGCAGTCCTGTTACTGGGTATATACCCAAAGGAAAATAAGTTGCTCTACAGAAAAGACACACGCACTTGTCTGTTCATCACAGCAGTACTCACAATAACAAAGACATGGAGTCAGCCTAGGTGCCCTTCAACCGTGGATTGGGTAAAGAAAATGTGGTACATATACACCACGGAATACTATGCAGCCATAAATATCAAAATCAAGTCCTTTGCAGCAACATGGATGCAGCTGGAGGTCATTATCTTAAGCAAATTAATGCAGGAATGGAAAACCAAATACTGCATGTTGTTACCTAGAAACGGGAGCTAAACATTGGGTGCACATGGACATAAAGATGGCAACAATAGATATTGGGGACTATTAGAGGATGGAAGGAGGGAGGGAGGAAGGGGGGCAAGTGTTGAATAACTGTTGGATACTATGCTCGCTACCTGGGTGGCAGGATCAATTTTCCTCCAAAACTCAGCATCACACAATACACCCATGTAACAAGCTTGCACATGTACTCCCTGCATCTAAAATAAAAGTTGAGGCCGGACGTGGTGGCTCACACCTGTAATCCCAGCACTTTGGGAGGCCGAGACAGGTGGATCACTTGAGGCCGGGAGTTTGAGACCAGCTGACCAACATGGTGAGATCCCCATCTCTACCAAAAATACAAAAATTAGCCAGGCGTGGGGGTGCACACCTGTAATCCCAGCTACTCAGGAGGCTGAGGCAGGAGAATTGCTTGAACCTGGGAAGCGGATGTTGCCATGAGCCAAGATCACACCTCTGCACCTCAGCTTGGCCAACGGAGTGAGACTCTGTCTCAAAAAAACAAACAACCCCCTGGTTCCCCCAAAAAAACTAATTTCTCGATTTTTTTCTCAAGTAGTAGCTAAAGTTCAGGCCAGCCTTGAAACATTTCCCTCTCTTAATCTGCATGGAGCAACGTTATTAGAAGAAATAATTGCTGACAATATATTCAATTCACTGAACTCCAAGGAGTTGAACCTTGCTAATGTTTCAGCTTCAGTTAGGCAGCATGATCACTAGCATTTTTAAAGAATGAATTTCACATGTTCTCAATCATTTTCATTGCTCTGCGAATGGAAGCAAATCACTGGGGTTCAGAATATTGTTCTGCCAACAAAATAATTTATGTTGCCAGGAGCTGGAAATCCTAAAAAATAACAAATAACATTTGCAGGCCAAACAACACAGTGCACCTAAATAATTTTCTGTATTTTATTCTAAGTCAGGCTTGTAATTTCTCATACCAAAGCATCTCAGCAAAGTCCAGAAAGCAGATTTGGGAAAGCCAAATTAAACTCACACTGTCCCTTTCCTTTTAAGCCTAGATAGATACCAAGCCAGTTTTCAATATTTCTTTGGCCCTTGTTACTCTATTAGAGCCATTTACTATTTCTGAGCTGTGCTCAGCACAGAAATGGCAGGCCTGATCCAGCAGATCCATAACATTTTGAAATACTGAGCTCTGTTTACAAAAATGTCTGGTCGCCTGGGCGATGAGGCAGGGGAGGATAGACTGTCAGATAAAATATAGACATGCATGGGGCATTACGAATCCTAACAATGATTTGGTGATGTGCACCTGTGGTCCCAGCTACTATCCCAAACTCAAATTTAACTGGGAATTTTATTTTTTATTTTATTTTTCTAAGAATTAAAGCAAACAATCTATTTTGAAGTAACTCAGATGTTTCATTTGTTACATGCAGTTATCTTGAAACACAGTAACCTTGGCCGGGTGGGGTGACTCATGCCTGTAATCCCAGCACTTTGGGAGGCCGAGGTGGGTGGATTACCTGAGGTCAGGAGTTTGAGCCCAGCCTGGCCAAAATGGTGAAACGCTGTCTCTACTAAAAATACAAAAATTAGCCGGGCATGGTGGCAGATGCCTTTAGTAATCCCAGCTACTCGGGAGGCTGAGGCAGGAGAATTGCTTGAACCCGGGAGGTGGAGGTTGCAGTGAGCCGAGATCGCGCCATTGCACCACTCCAGCCTGGGCGACAGAGCCAGACTTTGTTTCAGAAAATAAAAAAAAAGTAACCTTGATATAATGGTTGAAGAAAAAGGAGAAGAAATGTAAGCATAAATGCCTGAACATTTTACTCTTTTATCAATAAACATTACTGGAATGCCATGCATTTGAATCCATGCTTTTTCCGAGGAAAACCTTCATTCTATCTTCTGCTTCCTGATATGGAAGCTGGATCTTATTACAAGGGTAGGATGCACCATGGAAAGTATACCTATTTTTTTTGTTTGTTAGTTTGTCTTTTTGAGATGGAGTTTCACTCTTGTTGCCCAGGCTGGAGTGCAATGGTGCAATCTCCGCTCACTGCAACCTCCGCCTCCTGGGTTTAAGCAGTTCTCCTGCCTCAGCCTCCCGAGTAGCTGGGATTACACGCATGTGCCACCACGTCCTGCTAATTTTGTATTTTTAGTACAGGTGCGGTTTCCCCATGTTGGTCCGGCTGGTCTCAAACTCTTGACCGCAGGTGATCTGCCCACCTCAGCCTCCCATAGTGCAGGGATTACAGGCGTGAGCCATCACACCCGGCCCATGCCTAAACTTTTTAAACTACAGAAGGAAAGCTGATCTTCATCAGTTAGATCTCTGGATTATGCAGACTGACCACTGTGTGATTACCTATAACATGGTGAAAAACACTGTTACATATGGCTTGTCGATAGCTCCACCTCAGTAATTTAGTTAAGCTTTAGTTAGTCTGTTAACCACAAAGGCAGCATTTGATGTCAGGTCAAAAATCAGATCCAATTATGATTTTGTGGTTGATGGTTCAGAGAGTGCTCTACAACAAAAGGAATTGAGAATGCAATGTGACGATATCTTTCTAACATTTAATTCAGGGAAAATGTCATTACCAGCACAGCTTAACATTAACAGGGCATTTAAAATTTTTATCTGCTCACCTGGCAAATCTAACTACAGCACTGGTAAAATTACACCCTGGAATAGAAAAACTGTAGCCTGAGTCACATGATGAAGGAGAGGTATGTGTGAGAGAGAAAGGGGAAAGAATGAGCTTTAGAATCATTCTGATTTGGGCTTGATTTCTGACCCTCTACTTGATCATGTGACCTTGGGCAGTGTGTGTGAGCAGATCCTCCAGGCTTGTTTTCTCCCTCCCATCTGTAAAACGGGCATCTATTTTACAGATGGGAGAAAGATGTCTCCTCTGGTTATTTAAGATGAAGTGTTAACTCAGTGCAGTGCAGTTCTGAGTCATATTGGAGTCTGAAGCAAAAGGAAAAATCAGTAATACTGAGCTAGTATTTATATAAAATTTTTGACTTTTTTCAATTTTATTTATTTTTCAGACAAGGTCTGGCTCTATCACCCAGGCTGGAGTGCAGTGGCACTATTTCGGCTGACTACAGCCTCAACCTCCCAGGCTCAAGCGATCCTCCCCCAGCATCCTGAGTAGCTGGGATCATACGCGCACATCACCACACCCAGCTAAATTTTGTGTTTTTTTGTAGAGACGGGGTTTCACCATGTTGCCCAGGCTGATCTCTAACTCCTAGACTCAAGCAATTCACTCACCTCGGCCTCCCAAAGTGCTGGGATTACAGGTGTGAGCTACTGTGCTGGGCTGACATTTTTTTAATCACGGGAAAAAATTGCATGAAGTTGGATTTTTTCAAAAGAGTGCATTGAAATATTATTTATCTTGTCAACCACGTTTTTGGGTGCACTCTTAAAATTTGCACTTGAGCAGGTACCTCACTCATTTAACCCTAAGCCTGGCCTTGGCACTCAATGACTGTTACATATTACTAATATTTAATGTTTGTATTTAATTTAATATTTAAATGAAACTATGTTAAATGTATTAACCCTCTTATATTCCATTTCCTTGAAGTATCCCATTAGAAACAATAAGTACAACAAACATTTATAAGGGCTTACTTTGTCCCACGTACTGTACTAAGCTCCTGAAATACGTCATTTTATTGAATCCTTAAAATTCTATGAGATTGTTACAATTATTTCCATTTTACAAAAAGTGACACTTTTAAAAAATTTAAGCTACTTCCCTGAGAAGACATAGCTAGTAAATGGAGTTGTTGGGCATTAGAAATTAAGAATTGTTTCTTTTTTTCTGCAGCGCTACTAAAACTTGTTTGTACGTTTCGTGTTGAATTAAAGTATGAATTCACGCTTAGCAACTCCTGCCTGCATTAACCCAGAGAGACCTCTAGGTGTCCTCATTGACCAAGCTCCAGAATTCTAGGCCAGAGAAAACTACTTTTAGAAAAGGGTTACTCAAATAGTTGTGTGACATGGAAGTGCACATTTATGAGAAATATAGCAGCATTGAGTGTCCGTGTGAGATGGTGATCATGACTCTAAAATAAATCCCCTTGCTTATGTGATTTTCTCTATGAATACTCAGCTCCTTGGCTACAGGTTGATGCTAGATTTTAATACATTTCTAAAGGACTGAGATTTTGATTGGCTGCAAATAGATTTGATAGATGGATGGATTCTTGACCAATGTTATGTAGATGTGATGGAATCCAAATGTTTGTTTTAAGAACCTTTAAAACTGTGCCTACTTAGCCAAAATTGTAACAGATTTCTAAATAAATAAAAAGAAGAAAGAAAAGGTTTTCTCAGGCGTTTTTCAGGTTTCTCAGCTTTTCTCAAGAGTTTGAGTTTTCTCAAACTCTTCCAGGGGAGTTTCTGTATATTCTGCCCATGATTACAGACCAAATTGGGCCTGTCCTAGAAGGTTTTCAGTCTGAAGAAAGCTCTGGGATCAAGCAGGGCCAACTTCTCTGTGGATGGGAAGGATATAACACCACTTTGCTCAGCCTACAAGCTCCAAGGGTTTCGGGTTTCTCAAACATCTATTATTGTCCTGCTCACTCCGAAGCAGGGGCCTGGCAGGTAGGTTTCCTGGGGGTCTTGAATCTACAGGACATGTCCTGTTTTAATGATTTTGTTTGGTGTCCTGTATGGATTATTTTTCCCAGGATGCCTTAAATGTCGTATATTCAGCTTTTTAAAAAATTCAGTTACAAAAATGTGGTGGTTAGAGCTATTTTTCAAATTTAACTGGCCTCCTGTATTTGCATTTGTTAAATCTGACCGTCCTACTGGCTGGCTTGTTTGCACTCATATGAACATAGAAAAGGTAGGGACCTGTCTTTGAGCCAGCAGCAGGGCTGTCCTTGGACAAGCCGCAAGTGCTTGTCCTAGTCCAGACTATGCAGAACAGCTGTAGTTGAACTGTTAGGAAAACGCCTTACTTTGATTCCTCAGGTTAGACCTGTGTGCAACCTCCCTGCACAATGGACTCCAGAGTGGAACAAATTCATGCTTTACAAAGTTTCTGTCTTATACATTTGTGAATTAGAATCCAGTCCTTTGGACCTTCTAGCTATGTAACTTGGGCAAACTACTTAACCTTCCTGAGCTTCTGTTTGGAATTAATAATTAGAAACTTGCCGTGAGGATTAAATAAGAAAAAAGTGGCTGGGCATGGTGGCTCATGCCTGTAATCGCAGCGCTTTGGGAGGTCAAGGTGGGAGGATCACTTGAGGTCAGGAGTTCAAGACAAGCCTGGCCAACGTGATGAGACCCCATCACTACCAAAAACACAAAAATTGGCCAGGTGTGGTGGTGCATGCATGTAATCCCAGCTACTCAGGAGGCTGAGGCAGGAGAATCACTTGAACCCAGGAGGCAGAGGTTGCAGTGAGCCGAGATTGTGCCACTGCACTCCAGCCTGGGCAACAGAGCAAGCCTCCGTCTCAAAAAATAAAGAAATAAAAATAAAATAAAACTAAATAAATAAATAAGAAAAAAAGTGTTCCCAGTACCTACAACAGTGCCTGAGACGTGAATCAGCCCTCAAAGATGATGACTTAGTTTAGTGTTGTCATTTCAGTGGCTAAACTAAGGCAGTGCAAATCCTCCAAACATTATCTTAAATTCAACAACATCTTCTGCCTTTTCTCCCTCAGGAAATAGTTTATATTATGAAATACCTTCTAGAAACTTGACGTTATGCTGAGCTGGTTACGTGCATTCTCTTGTTCAGCCCACACAATGTCCTTGTGAGATATGTACTAGAGAGGAAACTGAGGCCCAGGGAGGTCAGGAAACTTCCCATAGTTCATATAACCAGCCAGTAGCAAGGCCAGGAAATATTCCAAGCACAGCAGTCTGTCTCCAGGTCTGCATGACTTCAAAGCCTACATATTTAACCACTACTTTATAAAGATAGGGGTGTCTGCTTAGACACCCACTATCAGATCCCTGAAAGGCTTCTTCCATCATAATTGAAGGGCTACTGGAAATGCCCTTCCCAGTCTTGGACTGTCAGTATTCTTGATGAGATATTTCTCATCATTGCTTTCTAATCCTTAATCTTTTCTTTTTTCTTTTTAGAGACAGGGTTTTACTTTGTCACCGAGGCTGAAGTGCAGTGGTGTGATCATAGCTCACGGTAACCTTGAACCCCTGGGCTCCAGCGATCCTCCCATCTCAGCCTCCAGAGTAGTTTGGACTACAGGGGCATGCCACCACACCCAACTCCTTTTTATTATTTTGTAGAGATAGGATCTTGCTATTACAGATCCTGGAATACAGCTTGGCTGTATTCCAAGCCTGGAATTACAGGCTTGGGTCACTGTACCCAGCCCTGATCTTCTTATGAAGCCATTTTCTTCTGAAAATGACGAGGGTCACATAGAGAATCGTTTCTCTGGTGAAGTTATGTGTGTGTGTCGGGAAGAAGAGGGCAGCTGCTATGATGCTTGTCTAGTTAACTACATCTCATGTCTTCCAAGTACATTCCTTAAACAAACACCACTGCTCCTTTCCTCCAGCCTGTCTGCACAGGTAATTCCAGCCCAGTTAGTGTTAATGGGCCCCGCATCAGGAATATCTTCAAGCCGTGCCCTGATCAGGAGTGTTGCAATTGCACACCTTGAAAATCCACCAGCTGCAGGCTGCCCTAGGCTGTTTTTTCTCCCACTGGTTAGTTTCACCCTGCTGATCTGATTTCCAACCTTCCCTTTGACCTTCCCTCTTTCTTCCTCCACAGCCCTTCTTTGGTTGCTTCTTCCCTTCCTTGTTCATTTTCATTGATTTCCATTTAAGAGAGGTGGTTATTGGCCAATTGCTTTTTTGTTTTGTTTTGTTTTTGAGATGGGGATTTGTTCTGTCACTCAGGCTGGAGTGCAGTGGCATGATCATGGCTTACTGCATGCCTGACCTCTCAGGCTCAAATGATCTCCCACTTCAGCCTCCCAAACAGCTGAAACTACAGGTGTGCACCACCATACCTGGCTCATTTTTCATTTTTTTATATAGGCGGGGCCTCACTATGTTGTCCAGGCTGGGCTCAAACATCTGGACTCAAGCAATTCTCCTACAATGGCCTCCCCAAGTACTGGGATTACAGGTATGAGCCACAGCACCTGGTGAGCAATTGCATTTTTCTAATGTCACAGTTAATAAAGAACATGATGGCCAGATGTGGTGGCTCACACCTGTAATCCCAGCACTTTGGGAGGCTGAAGTGGGCAGATCATGAGCTCAGGAGTTCAAGACAAGCCTGGCCAACATGGTGAAACCCTGTCTTTACTAAAAATACAAAAATTAGCTGGGTGTGGTGGTGGGTGCCTGTAATCCCAGCTACTAGGGAGGCTGAGGCAGGAGAATTGCTTGAACCCAGGAGGCAGAAGTTGCACTGAGCAGAGATCATACCATTGTACTCCAGCCTGGGCAATAGAGCAAGACCCTGTCTCAAAAAAATAAAATAAAATAAAATAATAAAAAAAAATAAAATAACATGAGATGTGGAGCCAAACAGACGTAGGTTTGAATTTTAGCTTTACCACTTACTTACTGTTTGGCCATATAACCAAAGGAATATTAAACTTTCTGAACCTCCCTTTTTATATCCTCATCTGGGGATAAGACCATCTTTCTTGCACAGTTGTAGGGAGAATTAGATGAGTAATGTATGCCTGTAACCCACTGTTTATGGTGAGAGGTAAAAAATGGCAGCTTTCTTTCTTCTTACCTTGATACATTTCTTTCATCCTGGCATAATCTGTCTTCACATTCTTTTAGTTTCTAAAACTGGCCAAGCATCTCCTGGCTTTACAGCCTTGGCAAATGTTATGTATGTCATTCTCTTAAACCCTAGAGAGCTTCTAATCTTTGTGCTTAATTGTATCTTCTCTTACCAATCCTCAAGTCTAAGCTTAAGCATCACCTTTCCAAAGGGGCCCATTGTGTCCCTCCAATCTCAGCTATAGCTCCCCACCCCTCTCACCACCCTGGGCTTTCATAGGATTGTCATGTTAACTTACTGAGAGAGGTTACTTCTTCTTCTCCCCTATTGGCCTGTAAGCTTCAGGAAATCAGGGCCCATCGTATCCCCACTGACTAGGACAGTGACTGACTGCCACATAGTTGGTATCCTAATATTTGTTGGACACATGATTTTTCTTTTTTTTTCTTTTGAGACAGAGTCTCACTCTGTCGCCCAGGCTGGAGTGCAGTGGCATAATCTCGGCTTACCACAACCTCTGCCTCCCGGGTTCAAATGATTCTCCTGCCTAAGCCTCCCAAGTAGCTGGGATTACAGGCACATGCCACCATGCCTGGCTAATTTTTGTATTTTTAGTAGAGATGGGGTTTCACCATGTTGACCAAGCTGGTCTTGAACTCCTGACCTCAAGTGATCCACCTGCCTTGGCCTCCCAAAGTGTTGGGATTACAGGCATGAGCCACCACACCTAGGTGCAGTGTATTTAATGATCCTGGTTCCCTTCAAATCATTAGGAGAAGCAAAACATATCTCCAGATGCCCCACAGGGCGTGGTAGAGTCCCAGTTGAAAAATCACAGATCTTTTAAACCTTGGGTACTTCACATGAATGTTATAACCATTCAAGAAGAGAAAATTATATGAAACTCAGAAGTTAGGTGAACTCCCATCCCCCTCCTAGTCCCAGTACACCATTCTTGCCAAGGCTTCTGATATTCAAAAGCAAAAGGAAATAGAATGTGTTTGTCTGTGTGTTTAATGTTAAGAAGAGCAATCACGTAAGTATTGCCAAAATGGATCTTTTTCACACTTCCTATTTTCTTTTGCAGAGGTGACAGATTCTCCCTGAATCATCAAAGGCAGAAAAGGATGAAAGTGGTATAAGGACACTCTGATGGTGGGCTCAGATTCCAGTCTGAGATTAATCTCGGATGCACTCTTTCCAAAGAGAATCAAGGTGAAACCCACAGGTCCATATATCTGATAGCGCTGAATTTTGAGAGGGCTTCTCAAGGGCATTGTGGAAGAGCATTTCATAATTCACATTACCACACTGCCCCTAAACAATTCAAAATGGTGAAGGATCATAGATATTTACAGTGCCACTGATCAATATTCAGTTCATTATGCTTACCTGTGATTTTAACAAGTATATTCACTAGTGTAAGACATTTTATTGACTAGAAAACAATTTAAGAAATGTACTTGACCCACTAGAAATAAATAATGTATGTGATCCACTAGCAATCAATAATTCAGCCCAGTGGGCACCACCTGAAACTGGGTAGTTTCCTAGGTAAGGGTTATTTTGACCTGTGCTTGGATTTAGACCTGACTCAGCCCTTCTGCCACTAGTAAATGAAAGAAAATTAGGACTGTTATCTTTAAGAAGCAACAATGAGCAAGAAGAACTGGGCTTAGCATGTATACATTCAATTTTCATTAATCCATTTAAAAAGTTATGCTTGCTACTTTCACTCTTCCTATGGAGAAGTTGTTCCTGGATAGCATTCATGGAATGAGGAATTCATAGTTTAGTATTTGGAGTTTGCCAACTCAGGATTTACTTCCTGCTTTTCTCCTAATACTCGTAAATTACATGACCTTTCTAATTCTCAGATTCTTTCTCTGTAAAATGGAGATTATCTAGCACTATACACCCCATTAGGCTGTTGTGGGGATTAAATGAGAAAATACATATAAAGCACTTTTACACACCAGCCTGGAGCACATTGAACTAGAATTCAACAAAAGCCAACTCGTTTTTGCAGCAGGACAGACTTTCTTTTTTCTACTCCAAAGTGGCACAAGGATGGGAGTGGAAGGGATACAGATTATTAGAAAAACCCAGGGAAGTCCAGAGGAGGGGCATATGAAAAGACAGAAACAGGCCGCGCATGGTGGCTCACACATGTAATCCCGGCACTCTAGGAGGCCAAGGAGGGCAGATCACTTGAGGTCAGGAATTCGACACCAGCCTGGCCAACATGGTGAAACCCATCTTTACTAAAAATGCAAAAATTAGCCGTGTATGGTGGTGCACACCTGTAATCTCAGCTACTCGGGAGGCTGAGGCAGGAGAATTGTTTGAACCTGGGAGGCAGAGGTTGTAGTGAGCTGAGATTGCACCACTGCACTCCAGCCTGGGCCACAGAGTGACTCTGTTTCAAAAAAAAAAAAATGAAGAAAAGAGAGAAACAGGACGTAAGAGGCTCACTAAATTTTTGAGCTGAAAAAGGAGTGAAGCTTTTCATTACCTTCTGGGCTTTGTGTACATGTCAAAAGATTTTCTCTTTGGAAATGGACTGCATCTCCATGCCCTGTGAAATAACAGGAGACAACTATTGGCTTGTTTCGATAAGCATGGATGAAGCATCTCACTTGACATAACTCTAAATCAGCACTTATTAAAGGGTGGTCTGTAACGTGATGCAAGGTAAGTACAGAAATTGAGAGCTGGTGTTTAGAAACTGATTCCAACTTGACAGGGTAGTTTTATGTCTGCTGAATCTAATAATACATAGGGATGTGTATTTTCTTATGTTTTTTCAATAATCTAGCAATTTTTTTCTGAATTAGCTTTTCTCCTGTAGTAATTTGCTTTTATTTTACTCTATAAAACTATAGGTACACAATGGATTGGAAATTTTAAAAATTGGTCTTTCACTACTGATAGTTTGAGAAGCACTACTCCAGAAAATAATCTAAACTTGCCTATTGTACTGAAGAAAGTCATTCTTCCAGTTCTGGAAGCTCTTTAAGGACTCACCTTTGTAGAAACTCCTTAGTCTGAGCCTTTGTTCCTAAGAACAGATCAAACTAATAGTTTAAAACAATTCTGGAATCTTTCTTAATATATTTAAGCTTTTGTGAGTACAAGGAAGAATTTTGAAAAATTTTCTCAAATATAGAAAAATAGATAAACATCAAGGAGGGCGAGGCAATTTTAAAAATCTACGTTGTTAAACATACATCTTTATGAGGTAGATCAGTATGTCTTGATAAAGAGGCCCAAGATATATTGGGCAAAAAACAAAACAAACAAAAAAAAACTAAGTTGTAGAACTGTACTTGTAATATGCTGGACTTTTAAAAAATTACTATATGCATAGAAAAAAATCCAAACAAATATACGATAAATTAACTGTTACATCTGTGAGTGTTAGGCTAAGGGGCACAATTATGTTTTTGTTATGTACTATTTTGGTTTTGCATTTAAAATTTTTACCATGGTATTTTGTAATAAAAAAGAGGAAACATACACGTTGAATAATGTACTTTTGTCACTTTTGGCTTTTAATAAATAACGTAGTTTAATTGGTTTAATATCAATGTGGTTGAGAAATATTTTTCAAAAGAGACAAAGAAATTCATGCAGTAGGATTGCTGAGCTTCCATTTCTTTCTTCCCCCCCCCACCTTTTTTTTTTCTTGAGACAAGGTCTAGCTCTATTGCCTAGGATGGAATGCAGTGGCACGATCCTGGCTCACTGCAACCTCTGCCTCCTGGGCTCAAGACATCCTCCCAACTCAGCCTCCCAAGTAACAGGCACACATCGCCATGACTGGCTAATTTTTGTATTTTCCTAGAAACGGGGTTTCATCATGTTGCCCAGGCTGGTCTTGAACTCCTGAGCTCAAGCAATCCTCCCACTTCGGCCTCCCAAAGTGCTGGAATTACAGGGGTGAGCCACCATGCCTGGCCCTGAGCTTCCATTTCTATACCTTCTTTTCCTCTTTGGGAGCCAAGTTATATTTTCCCTTTCAAGGCATACTTGCAAGCGTAACCATACCATTTCTGGAACAGAAAAGTGTTATTTTATGCAAGATACATGTATGGAAATATTAAGGTCTCCCTATATTTCATTTCCACTCCCTTCTCTACATTATGTAGGATTAAAGGATGTCGGAGAACTAATTTCTTGAATTTAGGAGACCTGTTTGCCAGTCTGTGAAATTAGTATAAATTACTTGCTACAAATAAACAACATTCCCAAGATTAAAAAACTTAAAAGTTCTCATCAGTCATCCTTAGTGAGACAAACTTCCGTATTTCATCAATTCTAAGGCAACTTTATTGTAAGACACAGCATTATTTTTATGTACTATCAAGAAAAAACTGCCAATTCAAGTAGAATATGCCGTCAATAAAAAGATGAACCATGTTTTCAAATGTAAATATTTAAAAATGTACATCCCGGAATTAATAAAATACGGTAATACTACAAATAAAAATCCGAAACCTTGCCCAGTATGATTACTTGAAGTAGAGCACTGCGACCTGCTTCACATGAACCCCTGACATAAATGGAAGAAAACGTAGACATTTTCAGTAGCACACCTTTTGTTTATTGACCTATGTAAAAAAATAATAGGTCTTGAAAAGTCAGAACAATAAAAGAATATGCAAAAGGGTTATTTCTGATTCTAGAAGGCTATACAAATATGCAAAAAAGGAATAAGTTATTTTTTTTTGCTTGTCTTTTTTCCAAAATTTTTTCCCAAACTTCATTTCTAATTATACAAATGACTAAGGACCAGTTTAACAAATCGTTTTTATGTATATATTACATGCTTTGGAATATAGATAGAAAATGTTCCAAAAAAGTTGTTCAGAAACTTTTCTATTCACAATATGAACAAGAAACTTGTATAAAAGAGGGGGGAAAGGAGCACCTTTTATGGAATTTTGAAGCAAAGATGACAAAAAAGATCAATCTGGAATATGGAAATCATTTGCTTTAAAAAACAAACAAACAAAACCCTAGAATAAACCATAGCTAATTAGTTCTTCCAAGGAAAGTATGAGGTAGTTTTAGCCTCATAATTAAATCCACTGCAGCTTGGAGTTTTTTTGTCGTTGATGCTGTTGTTTTTCTTTTTTAATGTTAACCTTGTTTTTGTCACTTGGTGACTTGGAACTACTTGTGGAATCCAGACTTGTTTAATTTTCTAACGTTCACCATTTTAAGGCACGCAATTCATCTACGATGAAGTGGCTTTTTTTTTCTGTTGTTTTGGATGCTTTCTGTATCATCTTAAAATGCTTTTATAAACTCATAACTATAAAAACTTTCCATATTAAGTCTGCCACTTCAAATGACAGCCGAGTTGGAGAATTACCAGCCAGAACAATAGCTCATCATGCAATTAGTGGAGAAAGGAAAAAGGAGCTCCATGATATTGTACCTTAGAACATTCTCCAAGCAGACTTTGTCAATTATTCAGTGGGCTGCTTCATTTTCCCCGATCTCCTACCATAAGTTATATTACAGGATGCTACGGTAATCAGTTTTTCCAGAACCCATTTTATGGTGCTTATGAAAAACATCACTCTTTATAATATCTTAAAAAACATTTACACTCATTCAGAACTTCATGAAAATCCAGCTTCAAGTAATTTTCCAATACTGTCTAAATTGTCCATGTCTGTGTAGAAAGAGCATGTTACTCTTTGTCAGCTCACGAATTCAAACTCTGATGTGAGCAATGACTTTGGAGCTTCTGGTTCCCCTTCTCTCACCCTGCTGAATTGTACTCTGAGATTTCCCCTGTCCTTATTGCCGTGGGACATCCTGAATGCCCTTTCATGTTTTTGAGGTCTGCCTTTAACAACTTTTTTTCCCTTAAAAAGTGCTTGCTATTGATGAAGGCTTCACACTGAGTCCTCTCTTGGCAATACTCCAACACGTGGGCAGACCCTATAGTTAGGTTAGTGCCTAGAGTGTGAAAGGCCAAATCCTCCTTCAGGGGCTTTGTGTGGCTTGGTGTGTGATTCACTGATTCACTTCCAGGGCAACTAAATCTTCTCTTCAACCTTTGATGTCTTTAGGTTTCTAAAACGAACGTCCTCTCGGAAGACGAATACAATTTGCAAGGCACACTAGTGTGAGAACGCAGTGCTTGGTCAGGAGGTCCAACTGCAGTTCAGACTAATGTTCCAGGCTTTGAATCTTCATGCCAAAAGAGTCTCTGCTCACTACTCTCCAGGCTGTCTTCCAGCTGGTTTCCATCTGTACCATCCAGTTGACTGATTTCCGTGTATTGTCTATTAAAGAAAACCAGTAAAGTGACTACTTGTGGCTATATTTTTGTCCCCACAGCACAAAGACTACTACATTTAAAGAAGTTAGTAGGAAGCACTGTTAAGAAAAATTTCCCAAAATGTAGAGATAAGGGAAAGGATAAGGATGACTGCATGTTCTTTCAATGTCATACTGGAGCATTGTTTAACAGGCCCATAAAAGGGATTATTTAATTGTCTGGAAAGATATACCTTTGTTTAACTTGTGTTTACCATTGATCAGGACCCAGACTGTATTAAGTTACATGTTAACTTGTAGATTTTTGTCTCAAAGAAATACAAATAACTTGTCTAGTAAAAAAGATTATGGTTACAGTTTTATTGACCTATAGGACATTAACTGGTTTTGTATCTAATTTAGTAGTCTCTTCCAACATTCTTTCTTTCAGTGTCTCGAATTCTCTTTGAAAGAGCTTTACCATCCTGCTAGTTCACCTATTAATGAGTTAAACAAATCTTTGGCCCATGGCCATTTTTATTTGTGTGACAGCTATATTTTTAACTTTTTAAAAAGTATATTGTGACAATCCCATTTGAAGTATTCTTCAAATTAAGGGAATATGCTAGATGCTTTCCTCAGGGATAAAATAATATATTTAGAAGGTGGCAGGGGCACATAGGGACATATTTGATATCCCTAGGGTTTATGGGTCAGGCATAAATTGGAAGTGACCCAGGAAACAGCATCATATTTAAAAATCATATGCATATTTAGATGGCAATTCCAAATGAGAGCATCCTATCATACAAACCATTCCGATAAGCAAAACCGCATTATTGTAACGGTAGGTTAAGAGAGATTAGATAGTTAGTTGATTTCTTTTTTATTTTACATTCCAAAGTATTTTAGTAAAGATGACTTTTTTTTAAAGTCTTTGGAAGAAGAGCTTTGGAAATAAAGGTTTTTAGTGTTTTCATGTAACATAAAAAACAAAGCCAGATTTCATAATTTCACACATCAGTCAGTGCAAGCAAAACTCCTGCTATGCAAGAAGCAACACACAGATTGGAGGTACTGTACTTACTACAGCTGGCTACACTTAGCAAAAGAGAATTTACAACTGATCTCATTTCTGGAGACACAACCATTCTTGGGGATAGATGCCCTTGGTTTTGCCTAGTAATAGAGTTAGATAGGAAAGGAGAAAGGGAATGGAAAATAGGAGGTGAAAGAAAAAAGTTATTTGAAAATACAGTTTGCAGCAGCAGAGCCAAGAATTGACTGTATTATATACTAGGTAGCTTCAACATTTCTACTTTGGAAAGATTATGCTAATGACAATTATGCCAATTGTACTAGAAAAAAAATTTTATTGGTAAAAATTAGTACCTTTCTATAATTTTAAGACCTGGATACTCTAGGGCAAAGAATCTTTAACTAATATACACTTTATTTTAAAAAACAACAAAACACTAATATATTGCCATGCATTTCAAAGCTGGCTTAATGGAAAAATCTAGCTTTTCATCTTTATCTTAAAACCTAATTTCTCTCTTATTTTAAAAATCATGATTTCATAAAAACGATTTACAGAATTTTAGAGCAAATTTCTAAACCTTTATGAATGATTGTTATTGTCCTTGCCTTGTTAATAGGTTAAATTGATCAGACTGTATCCTAAAAAGAATCCTAAATAAACAAATGGATGGAAATAAGTACTTCTGTATCTCTGTGGCTGGAAGGGCAAAGTGGCAAATCTTTCTGGAAGGCAAGAGCTTAAAAAAATACACTTTTCAATTTAATCCATTAACTCTACTTATTGGAATGTATCCTAGGAAAATAATCTGGGATTCAGACAAATATCTTAGACAAAGATGTTAACAGCTGCAATACTGGGCTGGGTGCCATGGCTCACACCTGTAATCCCAGCACTTTGAGAGGCTGAGGCGGGCGGATCATGAGGTCAGGAGTTCAAGACCAGCCTGGCCAACATGGCAAAACCCTGTCTCTATTAAAAATACAAAAATTAGCCAGACGTGGTGGTATGCGCCTGTAATCTCAGCTACTTGGGAGGCTGAGACAGGAGAATCACTTGAACCTGG
Source organism: Nomascus leucogenys (assembly GCF_006542625.1). Taxonomy (NCBI): domain Eukaryota; kingdom Metazoa; phylum Chordata; class Mammalia; order Primates; family Hylobatidae; genus Nomascus; species Nomascus leucogenys. The sequence goes on along the minus strand of NC_044401.1, from coordinate 71,261,634 downwards.
GTGGCAGAGGTTGCAGTGAGCCGAGATCGTGTCACTGCACTCCAACCTGGGCAACAGAACAAGGCTCCGTCTTGGGAAGAAAAAAAAAAAAAAACAGCTGCAGTACTTTAATAAAAAAAAGAAAGAAAAATCTAAAAGCCTCTCAAAAAAAAAAACTTCAAAAAATGAGGAGCTAAGTAGGGTATATTTGAGTGGAATATCATATTGGTCATATAAAATAAGGTTTAAAGAGTTTTAAAACACATAGGAACATGGTTATGTTATGACGTTAAGTTTTTTAAAAACTGGAGATGTAGAATTTCATGTACAACATAAGATGTAAAACTGTATGTACAATATCATTATAACCATGTTAAATGGACAGAGAAAAATGGGGAAAATATGCCAAAATGTTAAGAGCTGCTATCTCTGGATGGTGGAATTATGGCTAATTTATTTCCTACTTCTTTATCTTTTGATAATAAATTTTTCATCATGAGCTCATATATGCACACGCATACACAAACACACAATAGGGATCTTTAAATAGCTTCAAATTTCCTCTATGTTATGCCCCCTCTGATCCCCTATCAAGCCATCTTGGGCTGTCTGATATATATGAGCAGACCTGGTAAAAACAGATTTTCTCTAAAAATGCTTAACACTTCCTGAGTCCAATGACAGTAGTGTTAAGGATATTAGAATTGCATAATGCACCAAAAACTGTATAATCATTTCTGAGTCAACAAAAAGGCAAGTAAAATTACACAAACACGAAAATAATTTGCAAATATATGTTAAAAAACGGTTAGAAGTAAACTGAAAAGGCTTGGCTCAAATTTTAGGCCAGTCATTTTGGTTCTTGCTCCTAACTCATTTTCAAACATTATTTACAGAAGTCCACGCTATTTGACATCCTCTGAAGTATATTTTCATTAAAATTCTATTTTGAGTATACCCTTTGTTTAGCTGAGACAATTGGCTTAATATTTCAAGCCAAGAAAAACTCCCACTGAATGTGGAGAAAAAAAAGGCATTTGGGGCTGAATATTTGCAATTTGCTTGTAACAGTGAGTGTCTTGATAACAAACTGCTAAATTCTCAAATTTACCAGCATAGAAACCTTTATAAGTTGTAGTCTGTAAAACTTAATATGTAGTCTATGCCTGAAGCAATATGACTCAAAGAAACTAAAATTACACATTCTACAAAAAGCAGAAAATGCCCTACTTCTTGGTATCATGGGTGTGGATTATCTTTTATGGGAAAGTAAAAGGGAGAAATGACCTCTTCAAACTTAATTCCCGTGTATAACAAGAACGTTTTTTAAAAAGTAATTCAGAGTTTGCAATTTTTAAAAAAATCAATTTTAACAAATTGCTCTTGTACATTTCCTCTAATGTTTACAAAGAACTACTGTTACAGACAAACAGGACAGCTGGCTGTGTCTGTTGCTTCATAACAAACATAGGATCAGATAAAAAACACAGCAAATGTTTGAAATCCAGCCTACCAACTGTCTAAGGAACCTTGGTATGAACAGCCTTTCCTGGAGTAGAGAGATTTTTCCTGCAAGGTTTCGAAAGAGACTTAAACGGACATATCACAAATAGGATTTCAAGTACCATAATTTAAAAAATAAAAGCTTCAGACTCAGAATTCAACGTACAGACTAAAGAACAGAATGCGTTAGATGAGGGGTTAGCAAACTTTTTCTTAAAGGCCAGATATTTTTGGCTTTGGTGTCTGTGCAAGTAGTTCTTTGTAAACATTAGAGGAAATATACAAGAATTCAATGTAATACTGAAGACCAGGGTCAAATTTGAATGAGTTAGATTAGCGGTTAGCAAACTTTTTCTTAAAGGCCAGATACTGTTTGGCTGATGGTGGCCAGATATTTTTGGCCTTGGTGCAACTACTGAGCTCTGCCCTCATAGTGCAAAAACAGCCATAGAGAACATGTAAGTGAATGAGTGTGGCTATTCTCCAGTGAAACTTTATTTACCAAAACAGGTGGCAGCTGGAGTTGGACCACAGGGTAGAGTTAGCAAACTCCTGAACTAGATTATCTGACATTTGTAAATTAGGATCCCTGAATTCTTTTGAACTGGAACAGGCTCCTAGGATTTTCCAGCAGTGCTTCCTCACCTGCTTGGAGAGGGTAAAGGATTATAGACATTGCCATAGCAGCTGGTGTAAGAAGAATGTGCTGGAGTCTCGTAATCCGACAGCCCTATGGTCAACTGGGTCCTCCAGTTCCCAGAAGCATTTGTAGAAGACACTGGAAATAAAATGGAAAAAGAGATAAAATTAATGGAAATATTAAAAGTGAAAAATTGTTAAGGTCATTCAGATGTACACTGCAATCAGCTTTGTCAGAGCAGAGATTTAAAAGGGTTTGAAATAACAGAGTTCCTATTCCAATTTAGTGACTTCCTGGCTATGTGACCTTAGGCAAGTAGTTTATCCTCTTTAAGCCTCAGTTTCCTCATCTATAGAGTAGGGATAATAATATTAATATATTCTGTATAGGTATGATGCCAGGATTAAATAAGGTAATTATGAAAATCTTTAGCACCATACTTGATACAGAGTAAGCACTCAATAAATAACTATTAATATTATTATTGAGAATAAGATTAATTGAAAGATAAATTTGTCAATTCAAAAAATAATTTAGGTTGGGGCCGGGTGTGGTGGCTTATGCCTGTAATCCCAGCAATTTGGGAGGCCGAGGCGGGAGGACCACTTGAAGCTAAGAGTTTGAGACCAGCCTAGCCAACATGGTGAAACCCTGTCTCTACCAAAAAATACAAAAATTAGCTGGGCATGGTGGTGCATGCCTATAATCCCAGCCACTCAAGAGGCTGAGACAGGAGAATTACCTGAGCCCATGAAGTTGCAGTGAACCAAGATCACACCACTGCACTCCAGCCTTGGTGATAGAGTGAGTCTCTGTCTCAAAATAAATAAATAAATAAAAATAATTTTAGGTCAGCTCAGTGGCACAAGCCTGTAATCCCAACACTTTGGGAAGTCAAGGTGGGAGGATCACTTGAGCCCAGGAGTTCAAGGCTAGCCTCAGCAACATGACGAAACCCCATCTCTGCAAAAAATACAAAAATTAGCCTGGCATGGTGGTGCACACCTGTAGTCCCAGCTACCTGGGAAGCTGAGGTGGAAGGATCACTCAAGCCTGGGAAGTCAAGGCTGCAGTGAGCCATGTTTGCACCACTGCACTCCAGCCTGGGCCACCAAGCGAGATCCTATCTTAAGAAAGAAAATAATAATAATACATAAATAATTTTTTAAATAACTGAAAAGACAAGCAAGAAAACAATTCTCATACATTGTGAGAATCTTCCCATTCACGTTATGGTGTTATAAAGGTAAGATGATGAGTCTGGGTTTGTCGGAGGCTTTGGAGGAAACGTGTTCCATAAGCTGACTTATTGAAACTTGACTATTCCTCAGCTAAAGACAACACTGGCCACTAACAAGATCAAGGCTATTTTTTGTCTTAAAAAAAAGTGTGTGTGTGTTGGGGTGTGGATTGTGGGGAGAGACGAGGTGGTAACTAACACAGGAAGGAATTCAGGAAGAAGGGATTTAGTTCTACAGAGGAACTGAACTGGAACAAGACAAGGACATAATTTGGGAGCGAAGCCCAACAAATGCCTCATCACTGGACGTTTTGTTGTCCTCTCTATAAAACCAGTTCTGCTCCACGCCTAGGATGGACAAGGTAACCACAACGCCATGATGCTCGTCCAAGACTCAAAAACCAGCACTGCTCTTTTTCCATTTCCTGTTTCTGGCTTCAGATCTACTCCTCTTCTCTCTCATACCCACAAAGTGGCTGTGATCACTATGGAACAAACACATTTCAAAACTCATCTGTAGCCCTGGATGTCATGAGGTGTTGACTAACAGATGTAACACTCTGAGTTTGAGCTTCTAAGCCATTTCCAGACTGAAATCAGAGGCTCTAAGCCTTGGTGGTTAAGACGTTAGAGCTGTGGGGCCGGGTGTGATGGCTCATGGTTGTAATCCCAGCACTTTGAGAGGCTGAGGTGGGAAGATCACTTGCAGCTAGGGGTTAGAGGCCAGCCTGGGAAACAGAGCCCAGTCTGCACAAAAAAATAAAATTAGCCAGGCATGGTGGTGTGTACTTGTAGTCCTAGCTACTTGGGAGGCTGAGGAGGGAGGATCACATTGAGCCAGGGAGTTTGAGACTGACTGAGCTATAATAGTATCACTGCACTCCAATGTGGGTGACAGAATGAGACTCTGTCTCTTTAAAAAAAAAAAAAAAAAGGAGCTGAGCTAGGGTAGAATCCCCAGAATCCCCATCCCACCACTTAGTAGCTTTGGAAGGTGGGTTATTTAAACTCTGTAGCCAGAGTTGCCTAAGCTGCAAAATTAGGATGATAACAATAAGCATAACAATAGCAATCACTATATGGAACTGTTGCATACATTAAATAGGAGAGTGCATGTAATGTGTTGAATGTACATGGCATCCAGTAAGCTGCCAACAAATGGTAGTTGTCGTTACTAAAACTGAGTCACCGAGAGATCCTTCAGGTGGCTGGAAGGGACTACAATGCCAGGACTAATCTGGCAAATATCTGGAAATTTATCTCTCCATGAGAATGACGCCCGCCTGTTGTAATACATTTCTGCAGTTATAAAGTGGAGACAGAAATGAGGGGAATTCCAGAAGGGAATTCTGGGAGTACTGATTCCATCCCTGTAGTTCTTTAAAGAGTGATGCCTTTTGGTCTGTGAGGCCACATCTTGCTGCTGTCAGCAAGGATCACACCAGGTCTGAAACAGGAAGCTTTACCTCTATTTCACCTTTACTAAGCTAGCAGGCAGGAATGTTGAGGTTCCTCAGTTACACCTGCTTCCCCCAGGCACCACCCCAGTCCTGTGCCGTGGTGACCACCCACACGCATCTCAGCCCTCCTTGTTTGGTTTTTCCCTTGTAGTACTCTGCCTATCCTGCCCAGGTTTGACCTGTGAAAGTTTCTCACATCTTGAACTTTAAAAGGAAGAAGGGTGTTTTCTAGGACAGAGCCATAAATAATTACAGAAGCCCTTTCATATGTTAGATGTGGTCATAGATGGGACAGCCCTAGTGGAAGTCCAAAGTCCTGCACAAATAGGAGAGAACTTGAACCCAAATAGAAATCTCCATGGAAACGCCTCTTGTCAACAAGCACATGAAACTTTTAAAGGTGTAGTTTTCACTTGACTATTATACAATGACTCAGGAATCCTTATACTATGTCTCACTAAGGTGTCACGTTAATAAGGGAGAAGGTGAGACTCATGACCTATAGGTTTTCTGGCAGTTTGAGAATTCATTCATTTCTTAGTTTTAAAATTGCTTAATGTTTAAACAGTCCTCTGGCTGCTGACTCTGAGCTCATCGTGGCCAGGAACTAGTTCAACAATGGGTCCTCCACATCTTGAATGTGGCTGCTCATTTGCTGAATAAATAAAACCATACACAGAGCCTCCCCTATCTTCTATTTCTCTACTTAAAGTACCTAGCACAACTGGGAGTAGGCAGGAATTCCTCCGCAAATGTTAGCAGAGTTAGGGGCCAAAGTCAACATCAAGGGTATAAAGGAAACATCTCTAATCAAAATTGTCTTTGAAAATCCCTTAAGTCAACCATAACGTAGGTATATATGAATACTGAGTTACAATGTGCATGGCCAGGCACTGTGGCTCTTGCATGTAATCCCAACACTTCGGGAGGCCAAGGCAGGAGTGTTGCTTGAGGTCAGGAGTTTGAGACCAGCCTGGGCAACATAACAAGACCCAACCTAAGCCTCCCTGTTTCTACCAAAGAAAAAAAAAAAAGAAAAGCAAATTACTTAGAACAGTGCTTAACCAATGCCAGCTCCTATCAGGATTCTTACGAGCCTTATGCAGGCACTTGAGCATTCAAAGCAGTCCTTTGAATCTTGGCGGTGAACAGGGACGGATGTGTAATTCTAATGTTTTCTGCTTACCTGAGGGTTTATTCTTTTAAAATATCAAGACTCAGTGACGTGAACACATTTAAGAGATGTGCCTGTCAACGTAAATCCTAAAAAGATAAAGCAAGTGAAACCCCTAAAACATTCCAGCCTAGGCGACAGAGCGAGACACTGTCTCAAAAAAAAAACAAAAACAAAAAAACAAAAAAAACCCTAACACAGGGCAGCACAGAGAGTATGTATTCAATCAATGTTTGCTGGATTTGAATCTACAATTTGCTTCATTAGACTCAAGTGTACTGAGTTCTTTGGGGAGCTGGAAGGAACTGTTTTTAAGTTGGAAATTCTTATTGTGGGCTTCCACCGAATGGTTGCCCCACTTTTGACCTTGAGTACTGGTCTCATGATCCGTGGAGCGGTTTTTGGTGGGCAGGAAACACGATATAAATAAAATCCAGGTGTTGCGTGTTTTTACGGTATTCTCACCTGAAGAGTAGGAGGATGCACGACTGCTTGGAGAACAAGGTACTTGCAGCCCCGCAAACCCCAGGCATCTCTGTGATCCCCTGTCTGAGTCAAAGCTGGTCTGCAGGCTGTGCCCCTGATCCTTCTGCCCAGAGGCCCGCTGGTACCAGCCACGCAAGTGCTCAGCGACTAAGGCCTTGTGGATGTTTTTGGTGATGTGCTCCGATTTTGCAGCAGCCTTCCTTGGCAGCCGGAGAGTTGCATACGGGTTATGGGGTACCCGGTCAACCTCATCTTCATGAAAGGATCTGCTGTAGTCCCTCTGGCGCTCATATCCATAGTGGGCTGAGGACCGGTAGGAAGGGTTGACACTATACTGTCCCTCGGTGTCATTCTCATAGACATAACCACCACTGTAATAAAAGTCACACTCTGCATAGGGTGTGTACCCGGCAATGTAGTAACTGGAAGACGGTGGCTCCTGACTCTTTGAGTAGACACCATTCCTCAAACCATCCTTTTGTGCTAGGTTGGGCATGCTTCCTGAATTTGAAGTAGAAACATTCTGTTTCTTTGACCTCCTCCGACCCCTGGTGCGAGTGTCCAGGGTCTGGGTCGTGTAATAGGGGCCGGTAACTGGTGTCACGCAGTAATACTCTGTGCTTGATTGGCTTGTATAAGAAGACCCGTCATCGAGGATTTCTGTGCTGCTGCTTCTTTGAGATTTCGAGAGGGAGAAAAATGGCTTATCGCTGTCCATCTCGGAGAGCAAGCGGGACTGGGACTCCAGGCTTCCACTCCGCTGGCGGCAGTGCTGAGATGAAGATTCGGGTCTGAAAGAGGAGAAAGGCAAACTTCTCAACACCAAGAAGAAAAGGAGGACCCAAATAGGAGAAAAGAGAACACCATCCTGAATGACCGAATAGCTCGGGAATTACAAGAGGACTCTGAAGGTAGCCAAAGCTGACTGCACAACAGAATCCATTGTTCACCAAATCTATTGGCTCACACGTAGGTTCATTTTGACCACGGTCAAAATGAGAAAAGAACCGGGTTCTGTCAGTTGCGCAAGCCAAATCCTTCCTTGAGGGTAGGGAAAGACATAGGCTGAGGATGCACAGTTTGCATCAGAGCCTGGAAAAACAAAAACAAAAACAAAAACCCAACGTGTCTTTGGAGGGTCCTGTCTTCCTAGAGGATATGAAGATATGATACATTCGAGTGGAGGTCAGAGGTGGCTGGGCTGAGTCATGGCACTGCTATTTCCCAGCTGTATGAGCTCAGGCCAGATATTTAACCTCTCTGAATCTTACTTCCTCCTTTGTAAGATGAGGATGAAAACAATATATAATATCTAGCTCACAAAAGGCTTGCTGTAGGGACTAAATAATCCAGTGCATATAAAACATTTAGCACAGCACTCACAAACATTTCAAAATGTTGCTATTGTTACTAACTTCATCCTCACCATTGAATAATGAATGACAATCTGTGACTGGGGAAATTAAGGTACTAAAAATCTGATGTATATTCGAACAAATCAAATACATTTTCTTTGCCAACATATTTGAAACCATAAGTTAGCAGAAAATGTAAAACCATAAAACAAGGTCCTGCTACAGAAAGTCACTTGAAATGATTAAAAAACACAACAAAGCAAGACAGAACCTCAAAGCAAAAATCAACACAGCTAAAGCAACGAGAAAGAAGCTCGCTTACTCCAAGTGGCTGCTGCTGTAGGCGTTTCGGGTAAGAACCGGCGTGGTGGGCATGCTTCGTCCTCCCGGGGGCCGCCTCTCCAGAGTTTTGTAAGGGCTGCTGTGTGTCGACAGCATTTCTCTGTGGTGATAAAAAGAAGAATTCAGGAAATGATGAGTCTCTCAACATCTCTGGCAAACTTGTCATAAGCAGATACGAAACTTACTAGAAGCCCAAGGAAAGGGAAAATAGGGAGAAAGATAGGAAGGGTGTCTTTGTGGTTCACTAAACCACAAAGAAAACCCGCTAAAACAGCGGGAACATATATGGTCTGACCTTCTGAGTCACAAATATGTAGGGAAAAAAAGAACTTTTAATAAAGAGTACACTGAATAAAAAGACTCAAAGCAACTAGAGCTGTTTATGTACGCACCTGAACATTCAAAACAGTCCTTAGATGATCAAATCTTGGGGTGAACAGGGATGGATATATAATTCAGCAAACTCCTTTTTTGTAAACAGTCTAGAATACTAAATAGTGTTTGGCTTTGTGGGCCAGATGGTCTCTAGAGCAACTACTCAGCTCTGCCCTTTCAGTGCAAAAGCAGCCATGGATAATATGTAAGAGAATGGGTATGGCTGTGTTCCAAGAAAATGACCTATGGATGCTAAATTTCATATCATTTTTACAGGTCATAAAATATTATTGCTTTTGATCCCCCCCACCACCAGCTACCTAAAAATATAAAAACCATTCTTAGCTCACGGGCTACACAAAAACAGGCAGCAGGATGGATTTGGCCACTGGGCTGTTGTCTGCTGGTCCCTGGACTAAGGACAACAACTTTAAATCACTATGTCTACTTCCCAGCACAGTGACAACACAATTTGAATTTTTTTTTTTTTTTGAGATGGAGTCTTGCTCTGTCGCCCAGGCTGGAGTGCAGTGGCACAATCTTGGCTCACTGCAAGCTCCGCCTCCCGGGTTCATGCTATTCTCCTGCCTCAGCCTCCCGAGTAGCTGGGACTACAGGCGCCCGCCACCACACCTGGCTAATTTTTTGTAGTTTTAGTAGAGGCGGGGCTTCACCATGTTAGCCAGGATGGTCTCGATCTCCTGACCGTGTGATCCGCCTGCCTCGGCCTCCCAGAGTGCTGGGATTACAGGTGTGAGCCACCGCGCCCGGCCTGAAGTTAATTTTTTTTAACTAAAAATAATTTTGATCACATTTTACTTACTACAAAAGCAAGTCTAAGTTCATTAGGAAAACTTCAAAAATACAGATAAAAAGAAAAATTTAAATGTCTATAATCTTTTTTTTAGATGGAGTCTCACTCTGTCATCCAGGCTTGAGGAGACTGGCACAATCTCAGCTCACTGCAACCTCCAGCTCCTGGGTTCAAGTGATCCTCCCACCTCAGCCTCCCAAGTAGCTGGAACTACAGGTGTGCACCACCATGCCTGGCTAACCTTTGTTTTGTTTTTTTTTTTGTATTTTTAGTAGAGATGGGGTTTCACCATGTTGGCCAGGCTGTTTTCGAACTCCTGACCTCAAGTAATCTGCCCGCCTCAGCCTCCAAAAGTGCTGGGATTATAGGCGTGAGCCACCGCCTGTATAGTCTGATACCTTATATACAGCCAGGCAACACTAAATGTTTTCAGATTATTTTTCCTAAGCACATAAACTTATAAGCACGTATCTATGTATAAACATACATATTTATTTTTTAACAAAACATGAGATTTACTATATATTCTTTTTCAACACTCGCTTTTTAAAAAGTTAAGTTGTATCTAACATTTTACGTTGCTTAATATTTGTCTACAGTGTTATTTTAATGACTGCATAGCATTTTATTGTATGGATTTACCATAATTTATTTAAATAATCCACTAGTTTAATATGTAGCTTGTTTTCAATTTGCCACTAGTGTAAGCAATGCTGTAATGAGCATCCTACATGTAGTTAGTTAATTCAGTAGTAAAATTCCTAAGTGAAACTGCTGGATCAAAGGGCAAATCCACCTTAAGTGATTGGAGATGTGGGTATAATAATTTTTAAGACAATGATTCCCAGCTATAATTCTTCCTTTTGCTGAAATAGCTTTGTTTTCCCTAACATAAGAAGCACACTTGTCTCATGTTATCCAATAGCACTTTCTGCAATGACGAAAATGTTCTGGGTCTGTTCTGACCAATACGATAGCCACTAGCCACATGTGGCTGCTGAGCATTTGAATTGTGGCTAGCATGACTGAGGAACCAAATTTTAAATTTTATTTACTTTTAATTAAATTGGCTAGCACGGCTGTAGCTCCTTGGATCTCTTACCATTTCAGGCAAAAGTTCGTAAATGCTAATCCACAAGCTGGGGCTGATATGTGATACAGTTTTCACTGGTCTTTAACAAATTAGAAATATAACAGTGTGGCCAGGCGCAGTGGCTTACGCCTGTAATCACAGCACTTCGGGAGGCCGAGGTGGGCGGATCACGAGGTCAAGAGATCAAGACCATCCTGGTTAATACGAAACACCATCTCTACTAAAAATACAAAAAAATTAGCTGGGCGCGGTGATGGGCGCCTGTAGTCCAAGCTACTCGGGAGGTTGAGGCAGGAGAATGGCGTGAACCTGGGGGGCGGAGCTTGCAGTGAGCTGAGATGGCACCACTGCGCTCCAGCCTGGGCGGCAGAGCGAGACTCCGTCTCAAAAAAAAAAAAAAGAAAAAAAAAAAGAAAGAAACATAGCAATGTGTAGGTTATATTTTCATGAGTCAAAATTTATCCAACTTGAATAATCTAATAATCTACCTTGATTTTGAGAATAATTTCCTTTATTTAAATTTTTTTTAATTTTTATTTTTGGCCCTTGTAGAGCAAATACTTCCCATCTTTGCTGAGATGTGGTATAATATGTTCACTGAAATCAGATCACAAACTTCGGATCCTGCCAAGTTCTAGGCTACCTAGGTTCAAACCTTGATTCCCAAGTTTACTAGTTGATGAACCCAAAGAAGTTATTGATGGTCCCTGGCCCTCAGTGTGCTTATCTGTAAAGGGTAATGACAGTAGTAACACTATCAGGGTTGTCGTGAAGATTAAGTTCATTAATAAATTACATAGAAAGAACATAAACAGTATCTGGGACACAGTAAGTACTCAATATCGGCCAGGTTTAGTGACTTATGCCTGTAATCCTAGCACTTTGGGAGGCCGAAGTGGGCGGATCGTCTGAGGTCAGGAGTTCAAGACCAGCCTGGCCAACATGGCGAAACTCCATCTCTACTAAAAATTAGCCAGGTGTGGTGGCGAGCGTCTGTAGTCCCAGCTACTTGGAAGGCTGAGGGGGGAGAATCGCTTGAACCCGAAAGGCGAAGGTTGCAGTGAGCCAAGATGGCACCACTGCACTCCAGCCTGGGCGACAGAGCAAGACTCTGAAAGTAAGTGCTCAATAGAAATGTTATATGAAATTAATATAAAATGAAATTAACATTACATTAAGTGAAATGTTAACTTTATTTGATTAGTAGTACTACAACGATAGTGAATATATTTTTGATATCAAAATGTCATTTCTTTCAGGGATTCATGGTGCTATTTTTTTGAACGTTTCTTTTTTTTTTTCTTTTCCTTTTTTTTTTTTTTTTTTTTTTTGACACAGCATCTTGCTCTGTTGCCCAGGCTGGGGTGCAGTGACATGATCATAGTTCACTTCGATCGTGAAATCCTGGCCTCAAGCAATCCTCCTGCCTCAGTCTCCCAAGTAGCTAGGACTACAGGTATGCAACACCATGTCTGGCTAATTAAAAAAGAAATTTTGGGCAGGGCACACTGGCTCATGCCTGTAATCCCAGCACTTTGGGAGACTGAAGCGGGTGGATCACCTGAGGTCAGGAGTTCGAGACCAGCCTGGCCAACATGGTGAGACCCTGTCTCTACTAAAAATACAAAAATCAGCCGGGCATGATGGTGTGTGCCTGTAATCGCAGCTACTCGGGAGGCTGAGGTGGGAGAATTGCTTGAACCCAGGAGGCAGAGGTTGCAGTGAGCTGAGATTGCACCACTGCACTCCAGCCTGAGCAACACAAAGAGACTCTGTCTATAAAATCTGTAGAGATGGGGCTTCATTAAGTTGCCCAGACTGGTCTCCAACTCTTCAGCTCAAGTGATCCTCCCACCTTGGCCTCCCAAAGTGCTAAGATTATAGGTGTGAGTTGCCACACTCAGCCTGTTTGAAAATTTCTTTTTAGGCAAAGCAAACAGCTGGTAACTGTTTGTTTGTTTTTTAAAGATTGATCCATACAGCCAAATTCTGGGAACCACTGGCCTGTCATATTTCTAAAACCTGGTCTCATTGCCCTGATAACATTTACCTGAGATATTTGATGAAATGCTTGAATTATCTATTTTACAGATTGAGTTTAACCCATTTTTATTTGCAGGACTGGAAATCAGTCCTGCTACTTGGTTTGGCAGAGTGGACTTTAATGACAATTTCCTTAGACCAGTGACTATGAAACTGAACTGTGGACACTATGTTTAAATCCAGATGATAATTAAAGTCCCTATAAGTTAATATAGATCAAATAGACTTTAAAGTCAAGGAAATGGACAAATGCATTTTAAAAGACTTCTTAAAAATATTTTCAGCCGGGCGCGGTGGCTCAAGCTTGTAATCCCAGCACTTTGGGAGGCTGAGGTGGGCGGATCACCTGAGGTTGGGAGTTTGAGACCACCCGGACCAACATGGAGAAACCCCGTCTCTACTAAAAATACAAAATTAGCTGGGTGTGGTGGCCTGTAATCCCAGCTGCTCGGGAGGCTGAGGCAGGAGAATTGCTTGAACCCAGGAGGCGGAGGTTGCGGTGAGCTGGAGATCACGCCATTGCACTCCAGCCTGAGCAATGAGCGAAACTCCACCTCAAAAACAAACAAACAAAAAAACATATATATGTTTATATATATTTGTGTATATATATTTATATGTGTATATATGTATATATATTCATATATGTGTATATATATTCATATATATGTGTATATATATTCATGTGTATATATATGTGTATATATATTCATTTGCTGTGAAAAACAAATAACTGGGTTAGTTTCTATGCCCCAGTTTTACAAGATAACTTCTTTTGGAAGGATAAATAAAAACGTAAAAATGTATCAACCATACACTGCATTTTGGAGGAAAAATTTCCTAGATGTGAGGCATTAACCTTACTGATGATATGACCTCTCACCTGGACTGCCTGGTATCCACAAACTGCTCATTGATGGACGACTTTCTGAAATGGATTCGCTCAATACCAAGAGACTTGGGGGGAACAATTCTTGGAGAATGAGGTACTGAACTTGATCGCTGCCCAGGAAGAGTGAAGGCGTCATTGGCTATAATAAGTAAATGGGTGAATGAAAAAGTAAGTAGACAAATTAATAGGTAAATAAATATCTTGCCAACACCTCAGAAAAGAAATTAGAAGATTTAGTGAACAAAGTGTTCTTCCAAAGATGATATTTTTAGAACATAACTTTCAAGTTAATTTTTATATTTTATACACCAGAAAAAATGAAATTACTGAACACTCTTCCGAGACCTGAACCATCTTTTGCCAAATTCAACACGTGTCACTCTGAGTGAGTATATCATTCAAGGGGAATGGGTAATACCGCAGCTTTTAAAAAGCTATATTAAAGAAAAACCCCAGTGTGAACCAAGGGGAAGTTGGCCTGGATCATTTTTGTTCACCTTTACTTTTAAAGTTTTTAGGCCTCTTTGGCCAAAGGCTTATCCTGTCATTGAAAGTAAGGAAACTGACTTATGCTGCATCATTAGAGGCTTGTTATGTTTCCCACTGATATTTACATTTTCAAAGTGGGATGGCAAGAATGACCATACATCAGCTCACAGGAAGAATTGTGCAGTGGTGAAATTTTATGCACCATAAAACTTGGGGAAGGTAAAGCAGTGGGGTGAGGGGTGATTTCCTGGAATTCTTCAAGTCATACCACAGAGATAGCCAACTCAATCATGATTAAGTACAAGAGATGACAAAGAAATACTCAGTTGATAGTAAACCCATTCTATAATGAAATGTATTGAACGGCTGGGTGCGGTGGCTCACGCGTGTAATCCCAGCACTTTGGGAGGCCGAGGCAGGCAGATCACCTGAGGTCAGGAGTTCGAGACTAGCCTGACCAACATGGTGAAACCCCGTCTCTACTAAAAATACAAAATTTAGCCGGGCGTGGTGCCTAACGCCTGTAATCCCAGCTACTCGGGAGGCTGAGGCAGGAGAATTGCTTGAACCCAGGAGGCGGAGGTTGCAGTGAGCCGAGATCACGCCATTGCACTCTAGCCTGGGCAACAAGAGCGAAACTCCGTCTCAAAAAAAAAAAAAAAAAGAGAAAAGAAATGTGTTGAACAAATACAGGCCATTACAATCGATACAGCCTGCCTCTATGAAACAACAAAATGACAGGTTAGCCCCATGTCTAAATGTGCCTTTCTTCCTAAGTAAAATAAACTTTCCTTTATCTAGAATATGAAAGTTTATTTCATATTGTAAAACATACAATGATTTTATTTCATATTGTGATGAATACAGTGATAAAGTGTACAATCTAATATCCTGGTTTTGATATTGGACTCCAGATATATAAGATGTCACCACTGGGAAAAGCTGGGTGAAGGAGTCTTTCTATTAATTATGCAACTCTCCGTGAGTCTATGATAACTTCAAAATAAAAACTTGAGAAACACTTTAGAGAGCCTTAAAGTCATTACTGAGAGACTTAGATACTCCTGTGAGGGCGTTCTGATTTCCTGAGGTCATGTGATTTTTATGGTCCTGTTATCAACGCTGAGTTAACCTGAGTAGGTGTTAATCATACACTACCTTTCCCAAACAGTTTGCATAAATGTAAGTTAGTTTATTCTACTTTTTCTCAAAACAAAAACAAATAGGCCTTACTTAACTAAGAAAATTATCTTAATTATTTCAGAATAGCTAACATTTTTAAACCAAAAAGAAGAGCCACTTACGATCATCATAGGTGGTGGTGTCAGACAAAGAGCTGCTTTCTGAGGGGATTATGTCTTCTGTGAATAAAAATAACTGCCTTGAGTATAATTGTGCATTTATACAATTAGAGGGGGCTTAGAGAAACAATTTTCAATGGAGTGCATTTTATTTTCATTTAAATAAATGTAATTAATTACAGTGCATTAAGAATAATTAACTACCATAGTAAGAATTGACTCATATACTAACAAAAATCAAAACATTTTACATATTGTACGAATATTACATTAGATTATTTCTTAAAATGGAACAGACTTCAAGGGAGTGCTGGTTTTAAACTAGTTTTCGGTGTTTCTTCTACACTGGAATAAAACTTTACCTACATATTTAGTGCTTATGACCAACAAACTGGAAAGAAAAATCATGCCATTCTTATCATAAATGCTAAATGTTAAATAAAACACATTTGAATCCTCATCTGAGAATCTACTCTTAATATAACTTGGCTTTTGACCCCTCCCTGAAAGAAAGGTCCTTTTCTTTTTTTTTTTTTTTTCTTGTTTGTTTTTGGGACAGAGTCTCATTCTGTTGCCCAGGCTGGAGTGCAATGGTGCGATCGTGGCTCACTGCAGCCTCAACCTCCTGGGCTTAAGCAATCCTCCCGCCTCAGCCTCCTGAGTAGCTGAGATTACAGGTATGCAGCACAACGCCTGGCTAATTTTTTGGATATTTAGTAAAGATAAGGTATCACCATTTGGCCAGGCTGGTCTTGAACTCCTGGGCTCAAGTGACCTGCCTACCTAGGCCTCCCAAAGTGCTGGGATCAAAGGTGTGAACCACTATGACTGGCCAAGCTTTTCAACAGGTTTCTCAACGGTGGCACTACTGACATTTCGAACTGGATACTCCTTTGCCCTGGGGAGCTGTCCTGTGCATTATAGGATTTCCAGCCTCCCTGGTTGAGAACCACTGAATTAGGTTTAAGTCTTGGTTTTGCCATTTATCGACTATAAGACCTTGGGCAAATTACTTAATCTGTAAGTATCACTTTGGCTCAACCCCACAATGGGGATAACAACAGTACCTATCATGTAGTACTGAGGTTAGGCGTTAGAATAACGAATGTAAAGCCCCTAGCCAAGCTCCCAGCATTACATGACAAATGCTCAGGAAATCTCAGCTAGACTTAAATCTTGAGTTAACTAGACACTGTGTTCTGGTTGGCAATGGCCATAACACTCTGACTATTGCTGGTATCCATCAAATGTTAAATAATGTGGCCAGGCGCGATGCCTCACCCCTGTAATCTCAGCACTTTGAGAGGCCGAGGTTGGTGGATCACTTGAGGGTCAGGAGTTTAAGACCAGCCTGGCCAACACAGTGAAATTCTGTCTCTACTAAAAATACAAAAATTAGCCTAGCATGGTGGTGCATGCCTATAATCCCAGCTATTTGGGAGGCTGAGGCAGGAGAATTGCTTGAACCTGGGAGGTGGAGGTTGCAGTGAGCCGAGATCACGCCACTGCACTCCAGCCTGGGCGGCAGAGACAACTCTGTCTCAAAAGAAAGAAAACAAAAAACAAAAAAACAAAAACAAACAAAAAACCCAAACGTATTCAGTAAAGAAAAGTATCTCAGATGTGTTGATCTGCATTTGCAAATCATTCCATACTCAGTTGAGTGTTTTGACACGAGGTTCTAGGCAAATATAATGCTTTAATGTAAACTTCAAAACCATTATGAAGGGAAGCTCTCCAACCAATCTCTAATGTTAATCTGTATCAGAGACAAGTGAACTATCTCTATTAGACACACAGTGGAGCTTGAAGGCAAGGTGCCAGTATGGTCGGCTGTTAGGCATACTTTCACTCTAAAGGAGAACACTTGAATTTTGCACAGTTTGAGGATGAATGGGCCATAACAAATGGCCATGGAGTTAAGAACAACGCTAATCACCCATATCTGTAGGTCCAGAAATTAACCACCCCCAAGGCCACCTGGATTTCACATTCAATCAAAGCTACTCTACATTCTCCAGCTGTAGTGGACTAACACTTGTGTGTTGATGCTGTACATTCCCTTTCCAAAAGCCATGTCTGCTTTGTAAATCATATGCTCTACTCCCAATTATATTCTAAACTCACTTACCTTATTTCACCAAATCTAAGATATATATTTTAAGTACCAGCAAAAAATAATTTAAAAAGTACTGCCAAGTATGACTGTAATACACCATCTAGTGTGTTAAGAACTATCCCAAGGCTGGGCGTGGTGGCTCACACCTGCAATCCCGGCAGTTTGGGAGGCTGAGGTGGGAGGATTGCTTGAGCTCAGGAGTTTGAGACCAGCCTGGGCAACATGGTGAAACCCCATGTCTACAAAACATTAGCTGGGCATGGTGGTGCGTGCCTATAGTCCCAGCTGCTAGGGAGGCTGTGGTAGGAGGATCACCTGAGCCCAGGAAGTCGAGGCTGCAGTGAGCTTTGATGGTACCACTGCACTCCAGCTTGGGCCACAGAGAGAGATCCTGTCTCAAAAGAACAAAAACAAAAACAGACAAACAAAAAAAACCCAAAACTATCCCAATTTCATAGATGTTAAAATGTAAAGGAAAAAATGTCTTAGAATCAAAGAAATACAATCATATTTCAAGCACCAGGATGAAAACCATGCCAATAAACATGTAAGGTCAATTGGACTTTAAATCTACCTGGGATTTCTCACTTTACTTTTTTCCTGAAAATGAAAGTCGTAAATACATAATGTTGAGAACTTGGAAAATACAGAAGAATATTAAGAAGAAAATTAAGTTACTTGAAATTTCACAACTGTTAGTATTTTGAAATATTTCTCGGCAGGTCTTTGTGTGTGCATATTTCTATAAAATTGGGATCATGCTGTGGTAACAATTTAATATCTGGCTTTTCTGCATTTCACGTTATATCATGACCATTTGCCCATATCTTTCTTTTTTAATTTTGTTCCCCTTTTGTTTTTGAGACAGGGTCTTGCCCTGTCACCCATGCTGGAATGCAGTGGTGCAATCATAGTTCACTGCAGCCTCGATTGCCTGGGCTCAAATGATCCTCCCATTTCAGCCTCCCCTGTGGCTCGGACTACAGGTATGCACCACCAAGCCTGGCTAATTTTTAAAATATTTTTTGAAGAGATGGGGTTTCACCATGCTTCCCAGGGTGGTCTCAAACTCCTTAGCTCAAGTGATCCGCTCACCACAGCCTTCCAAAGTGCTGGGATTATAGGTGTGGGGCGCCATGCCCGTGCTGCCCATATCTTTAAATAGCCTTCATAAATCACAGAAATTTTAATCAAGTTTACATACTTATAAAACTGAAATTCCAAACAATTTTTATCCTGTGAAACTTAGTTTGTCAGGCGCAGTGGCTCATGCCTGTAATCCCAGCACTTTGCGAGGCTGAGGAGGGTGGATCACCTGAGATCAGGAGTTTGAGACCAGCCTGACCAAGATGGTGAAACCGTGTCTCTACCAAAAATACAAAATTAGCTGGGTGTGATGGCACATGCCTGTAACCCCAGCTACTTGGGAGGCTGAGGCAGGACAATCACTTGAACCCGGGAGGTAGAGGTTGCAGTGAGCCGAGATTGCCCCATTGCACTCCAGCCTGGGCAACAAGAGTGAAACTCTGTCTCCAAATAAAAAAGAAAACTTAGTTTTGATCACCTGTTTCTTCCTTCTATCTCTCATCAAATTAACTGGTAACTGGTTTGGAAATGCTACATACCATTAAGTATTGAGTAGGGGACTCAAAAAAAAAACCTTACTTATTACTAACCTGGTAACACTGTTGCTTTCTGGCTGGGTTTCTTTCCACACCTAATTCGGTATTCGTTTATTGCATTTTCAATCTCCTGAAGCTTTTTCATCGCATCTGTGTAATCTTGCTTTCGCTTTTTCTTCACAGTTTTACAAAGGTCTGGCTCATTGGCAAGTTTCTTTGCAGCTTCCACCAGCTTTTGTTGTATTAGAAAATTACTCTCCAGTTCTTGCAAAGCAGGATCCTGCATTTATACAATGATAGTTTTATTTTTATGGACACATACGATCAACTCTTATACGCATTGTGTAATAAAACTTCCTGTGCACTTTCTTGAATCAGATGTTCTTTGAACACTATCTTCCCAAGTTTTACTGCATAGACATCTTTGTCAAACACTTTCCTTTGCCCGTCTTAACTTCAACTTCTCATTAGTCCAAACCTCTTCCCTTTTCAAGGAAGGGAATGGCCTTTCATTCATTCAGTTGGTAGGGAGAAGATCACAGTTTTCACAGATATATTCTTAACTCAAAGCTCACAGATGCAGAAGGCTATATTTATATGCATAGCTTTAGAGACAGATAAATTTGGGTTTGATCTTCTTCCTGGTAATTCCTGGTTGCCTGACCCTGGATACACAGCTTCATCTTTTAATGCTTCAGTTTTTTTCATTTGTAAAATGAAGATAACACCTACCTTATGAAGTAGGATGAGGATTAAATGAAATAATATATGTGCATTGCTTAGCTCAGAGATGGGTACACAGTGAGCACTCAATAAATAGCAAAGATTTCAAAGATGAAAACAGGTATAATTTTCTAAAGCTAAGATGGTCAAATTTCTACAAGAAACATAGATATGGTCATATTGGCTGATGACATGCAAATGAGAAAGTATTATGCATTCTATATTGGCTAACAAATATTTTAACTTGATTGTAGCTCAGTGCTGTGCATGTATTATCTCATTTAATACTCACTGGATCCCTTGGAGGGAAGTCCAATCATTACCCCCATTTTACAGATGAGGAAAACTGAGGCCTGAGAAATGAGACTTTAGAGGGGCTAAACTATTTGACAAAGGCTATTATTTAGTTTTAAGTAAATGAACCTAATGCTGGAGTTCTTAATTCTTATAATACTGACTCTCAAATGAGAAACATTTGGAGTTCACTGAATGCCTATGATTTGGGGAGTAAAGTAGTGAGAAGTAACTCAATTTTGACTGGAGTGGGCATGAAAGAAAGAGTTCAATTTGGTCTACACGATCCTTCTGTACTGGTGAGATAACATACAGCAGAGACTCAAAAACCAAAGGAAAAAGTCCACTACACTCAGACAGCTTTCCTGTCTTATGATTAATTGAAAGGCTCAGAGGCGTTGTTCATACTTCTTCACTCGGCAGCAAGTTGTCATCTAATTTGAACGCAGTACCCACACGTCTTCTGACCTGAGGAGGCTTCTCGCCTATGTTCAGGGGATATTCCTTTGGCATTTTGCCTGTGAGCTCCTGTAAAACAGGACAGAATCAAGAGCAGATAACTGACACTGGCCAAAGTTGTCAAACACAACTTGATGAGCCCAAAAAAGCAGACTCACAGCCTCCCGCAGACAGATCTTCTTAAGCTCCTCAACTTTTTTCAGAAGTTTTTCTTGTAATAGTTTCTCCTTCTTCTTTAGTTCAAGGATTTTTTCTCTCTTTTGCTCTTCACTAACTTCTGAGTCTTGAGAACCTAGGGGATGAGGGAAGGGCAGGGAAGGTTTATACAAAGGATGTTTCCTTCCTTTCTAAGGGACAAAGGATTTTTAAGCTAAAGCTGCTATTAAATGGTAGTTTATTTCTTTTCTCCTTGTTTCTCAACATAATAAAAGGAAACTGGAAAACATTTTCTCATTCTTCTGGGCATCAAACAGAACCTGGTAATAAAATGTGCCTTTTTGCATCCTAGCTCAGTCATTTTGGGGGTAATGATAAAATGCTTAACGTCCCAGATACACCCAAGGAAAAATTTCATTTTTCTGAGCAGAAGAGAAGGTAAGATGGTCCTCGAAGAGTTGTTTCAAGTGTTCTTTTACAAAGTAAGCAAGCAAGGAAAAGAAAAATCTGTGTGAAGGAAGGTCATGGTTCAGAGTCACAAGTTGACAGTGAGATTTAGATGGGATGAATCATTTTAGTAAAGTTACATATACTTAATGATAAGAGATTCCAGAATTTTTACAGAGGAAGGGCTTAGGGGAAGCTATCACATTTGAGGGGTATGCTTGTAATCATGTTTGTATAGCATTTTATATTGCACAGAGAATTAGACGATTATCTGTATCGAAAACTACATGCTGGAAAAAGCAGCTGCTGTGGAAAGTGTTCTTTCAAGCCACACCTGGGTATTCACCATCCTTGCATCTCATATTACATGCACAACCTATTTATAATTTGACTTTCTACATATTCTTTAAAAAATTAGCCTTAAAATTTTATTCAAAGCTGTTGCATACATATTTATTGACATACTTATTTATTCCCAAAAGAATGGATTAAAAGATGAATTTCGAAGTGGTTTATGACCGAAAAAACAAACAAAATAAAGCTGGTTTGCACGTTCTCTAATCCCAAGATGTTACCTGAGGAGATTAAACTGCCATTGCTTGCCATGATGAACTGACTTTTTGCCTCCAGTGTCACCAGCTTGGAGGCCCTTTGTGTTCCTGTCTCTGTCAAATCCATTGCAATCTCGTCTAAACTCCTGGCTGAAGGAATTTTTGCCTAAGAGATATACAACAATGAAACAGAATTAGCTCAAACATACTTTAAATTAATAAAACAATTAAGTTAACATACAATAAAAATATCAACACAGAGGATAATTTAGAATTTTCCCATATTCAAGTGGCATTCTTCAGGCCAAAAACAAAACAAAACCCCCACAAGCCTTAAGCTTTGTAGTTAAAATGTTTTAATAACTATACATGATTTTCCCATGGTGTGGTTCAGTTACTAACTTTCAAGTGTCACCGGCAACATCATCGCCAGCAGTGTCACCAGTATATACAACGTGCATGCCAAAAAGTTGGCTAGTCTTACAACTTTTAAAGCAGCTTATATATTGCCCATCATTTAGACATATAAAAAAACTGAAATAGTTGGAAGTTAAACACAAAAAATTCTCAGAGAGCAAAAATATATGTGCTTGCATCTTTTGTGAGAAGGCTTATCTTCTGAACAGAATGCAAAAGGGGAATCTGTCCCTATAGAAATGATGCCAGTTACTTACTTTGCTTTGCTTCCGGTCCAAGTAAAACTGATGCTGACTAATTGCCATTACCCAAATGGACTTGATGAGAGAAGAGTTAGCATACCATGTTTGCACAAATAGGCCACTTTGCCCAAAGGTTCTTCTTGAAACTGAAATCCTGAAAGATTAAAGAAAACACTCAGATAATTCCCCTCTGGCCCAGCATGATGCAAAATGTACCCTGAGAGCAGCATTGTAACAAGGCATGTTCCTCTTACTTGTCTTCTGTTGCAAAAACTCTTATGCAAATGGGGACCAAGTTTCTGATTTTCTCCTTTTACAACAAAACAATTCAGACCTAAGTAATCTCTTTCTGGATAAACAGCATGTTTAAAAACACATACACATGAATTCAAAAGCTGATAAAGAATCAGTCAAATTAGAGATTATACAAAAACATTTAGTTAGAAACTCTAAGGATGTGTAGCCATCGCAAGTGGTAAGGAATAAATGGGATCAGATATTAAAGATACAGCAACCAAGTGTGGGATGCGCACCTAATTCAAGGTAAAAGAGCATTTCAGATCTAGGTAGATTTGGCCGGATCTGACATTATCAGAGAATGCGCTTAATTATAATGGCTGAAAATATGCAAGTCCCAAACTGTCCAGAGTGCTGCTTGTACACCAGATGGAAAGAGGAAAGGGGAGGGGGGAGGAGAGAGGAGGAGGGACAGGGGGAGATGGGAGAGGGGGAGGGGGGAGAAGGGAGGGAGAGGAAGCGAAAGAGAGAGAGACAGAGAGAAAGAGAGAGAACAGGCAAGAGGCAAACAGACTGTGTGCCGGGGTACTAATGTTCTTTGTAGGAATTTGGCTTATCTCTTCGGGTCACCTTTTTATCACAGGTATTTCCTCCCATCCCTCTGGCTTCTAAACATCCATAACCATCTTGGGACTGACCCACTAAGGACTGATTAAGAATTTCTCTTAAGCCCAGGCACCATGGCTCAGCACTTTGGGAGGCTGAGGCAGGCGGACAACCTGAGGTCAGGAGTTCGAGACCAGCCTGGCCAACATGGTGAAAGCCCATCTCTACTAAAAATACAAAAATTAGCTTGGCATGGTGGTGCATGCCTGTACTCCCAGCCACTCGGGAGGCTGAGGCATGAGCATCACTTGAAACTGGGAGGTGGAGGTTGCAGTGAGCCAAGATTGTGCCCTGCCTCTCCGGGCAGCGCCTCTCAGAGGCCATGAAAGCCCATGCAGCAGCCCTGCGCTGCAGGGCGATCCTGAGGCGGGGTGTGGGGGGGCGGGATTTCTCCTAAGATATTTGAGAACCCACATCCTGACTTCAGTTTGGTAACTTGGCTTTTTTTTTTAAAATGACCAAGAACACCAATATTTTAAATGAGCAAAAGATCTGAATAGACGTGTCTCCACTAAAGATATACGAATAGCTAAGAAGCACATGAAAAGATGCTCAGCCATCATTAGTCGTGAGGGCGATGCAAATCAAAACCACAAGAAGGTACCACTTCAACCCACTAGGATGGCATAAACTATACATGCACACAAAACTAAAAATAACAAGTGTCGATGAGGATGTGCCGGCACTGGAACCACATATACTGCTGCTTGGGATGTAAAATGGTGCACTTTGAAAAGCAGCCTTGGCCGGGCGCGGTGGCTCAAGCCTGTAATCCCAGCACTTTGGGAGGCCGAGGCGGGCGGATCACAAGGTCAGGAGATCGAGACCATCCTGGCTAACAGGGTGAAACCCCGTCTCTACTAAAAATACAAAAAATTAGCCGGGCGTGTTGGCAAATTAGCCGGGCGTGGTGGCGGGCGCCTGTAGTCCCTACTCGGGAGGCTGAGGCAGGAGAATGGCGTGAACCCCGGGAGGCGGAGCTTGCAGTGAGCCAAGATCGCGCCACTGCACTCCAGCCTGGGGGACAGAGCAAGACTCCGTCTCAAAAAAAATAAAAAAATAAAAAAAAAAAAAAAAAAAAAAAAAGAAAAGCAGCCTTGCTGTTCCTCAAAGGGTTAAAGATAGTTACCATTTGACCCAGCAATTCCACTGCTAGTATATACCCAAGAGAAATGAAAACATATGTTCACATAAAAACTTGTACACAAATGTTGATAGCAGCATTATTTGTATAGTAACTGGGTCATACAGAGAAAAGTCTTTGATCCTCACCTTCGTGGATCATGAACTTCAACAGCAAATTTTTTCTCACGGAAATATAAGTTCTCCAGCTGTTTCCATTGGAATAACTAAAGAAAACAGAAAAGCCAGGCAGTGTTATTTATTCTTATTTTTACTAAGTCTATAAGTCAGCTTAATAATCAAACAATTATAAGCTCCAAGAAGGTACACTGATATGATGAAGCATGAATATGTGATTCAGCCTTTTTACAAATCAACTATGACCTAAAACCATTTTATTCCTTCTTCTGACAGCAATCTTTAACTATTAAGTTTCACCTCGGCCAGGCGTGGTGGCTCACACCTGTAATCCCAGCACTTTGCGAGGCCAACGCAGGCGGATCCTGAGGTCAGGAGATTGAGACGATCCTGGCTAACATGGAAAACCCTGTCTCTACTAAAAATACAAAAAAATTAGCCGGGCGTGGTGGCGGGCGCCTGTAGTCCCAGCTACTCGGGAGGCTGAGGCAGGAGAATGGTGTGAACCCAGGAGGCGGAGGTTGCAGTGAGCTGAGATCACTCCACTGCACTCCAGCCTGGGTGACAGAGCGAGACTCCGTCTCAAAAAAAAAACAAGATTCACCTCACCAATAAATCTTCCTTGAACAATAAAAGCAACCAACTGTGGAAGAACATGTACACTATTTTTCCTCTGACTCAACTATATAATAAGGAAATCTGCACAGATTCCAGTAAGCACCAGCCTTCTCATAGATGTTGTCTTCATAGTTAAATGGAAAGATATTCAAAGGGATATTTCAATAACATCAGAGATTGAATTTCAAAAGAATGCGAAGTGAAAGTAAAACGGAACCCCCATGCAGGGGTGATTCTCTGAGATACCAGTTTCCTACCTGTGAAGAGGGTTCCCCTAAATGCCACAGAAACCTAGCACCAGTAATTGGGGACGGAGAAGGGGTAAGAGGGAACACCAGAGCCTCTTCTTGGTTTCTGAGCTAGAACCTCCAGTTTTTGAACATAGCTCCCAGTGTCTGTACACTCTGATATACACACTACTGATACTCTACTGCTGCACTCAGTGCTGTCAGTTTGATTGGGAGAAACAAACTTTACTAGCAATGTGCATTTGAAAACCAAATAATTTGATAGAAAGCAGCTCATTCACAGAATTGAGGAGGCCTTGCTATGTTTTCTGGGCTGCTTCCTAAGCTCTTTATAAGACATTGTACTATCCTGAGCCTTGGTTTGTCCTGTCAACTTGGACTTCATGGTCAAATTCCTCTTCTCTGCCGCCAGACTTGATTAGGGAAATAACAGCAGAGAGGTTTCACTACATTATTAGACTTCAGCTGGATTTTAAAATTATGTTCAAAGAATCTTAAAAGATTATTGTTAATAGTCTATATGGTAAGCACTTCTCTGCAATGCACTATCAGCAAAACCATTTCCTGACATACGGGAACCCAGGCTTTTCACAGACATGTAAACCTCATCACGTAAAGGAACAAAATGAGCTGACGCTTTCTATACATATGCAGGCATGGGAAAAAAGTGTTCAGACTGGAGCCCCAGCTCCAAACAGTGAAATAAACCAGCACACCCTAAAAACACAGACCTCCGTGGTCCGCACACATAGCTGTCTGTAACTATAACACTCACTCAGGTTCAAAGAAGAATTAATAAAATAAAAGTATAAAGTTACATACCTATTTCTTAAAATCTCCACAAACTTGAGGTTTTCATTTCTTTAAATCCAGAGGTTCCAAAAATGGGACAGAAATGTGAGGGAAGACCTCAGGGTTCTTCCGACCTCCCCCCTCCCAGACGGCAGCTCCGGTGAGCTCTGAACTGAGTTTCATAAGACACTTAGGTGTAACTCAATTTCACAAACTGAGCCTCCCACGGCTGACACACTACTGACATCAGCAACTCTCCTGAGTGACACCTCCCTAATTCTACTCCTTCTTTCCATCAGGGAGAGGAGGGCAAAGTTCTCAGTGACAGATTTTCCCAGAAAAGAGACCTTTCTAAAATGGAGGGCAGCTGGGATTTGCCTGATACTTCCTAGGAAGTAAGTTGCTTTGAATCCAAGGACGAATTTCACCGGAGGCTGTTTTAGGAAGACATTTCTACCCTAGTTTACTCACCCTGGACATGAACAGGTTCTACAGGAAGAGTTACAGTGCAGCTCAGCTGTGTTTTCCTTTGTGTCCATTCCCACACATAAAAACCAGGGCTGGACTTGAAACGTGATCTCTGAAAGTCACCACCTCTCCCTCTTATCACTTACAAATGTGAAACCCTAGTGCTTTGGACTCCATTCAGCCTGTCTCTGCATTGAGAGCAAATATGCTCCCTGCGAGCAAAAACTCTACTTAAAAGGCGAAGGACTTCAGCTTAGAGAATTTGAAATAACTGGATTGTAACTAGGTTTGCACAAGGTTATGGGAACAAGACTGGGTTTTAAGTATGAAAGGCAGAGAGCAGTTCATTCCCCCGCCTGAAATCTTAAAAGTTTGTCAAAGTACGATTGCATATATGTGCATATAATAATATAAATGTGGATTGGAATGATACGAAATTCAGTGATTGCTTCTGGGGGCAGATGGTACGAGGGGTATGTTGTATAGAAACTTCAATACCATTAGTAATGTTTTATTAATAAAAATAGGATGAAGTAAATGACAAAATATTAGTAACATCTATTTAAGTGGTTTTACAGGTATTATCGTATTTTTAGGACTCTTGGAATTTCTCAAAATTAAAATAATAAGTTTATATATATAAAATGAATATAGGTTGGTCTGTTTTATACAAGAGTGAGATTTTCACCATTTAATCAGTTGGGAGGTCCCTGTTTTAAACATTAAATATCATTAACATTTTAATTATTTTCAACGTTTGAAGTTGCTAGGAAAATATTTCTAATTATAGTGGTACTTTATCTAGCTGGCAGCTGGATATAAGCTGGTTTTTCTTTTGAAATTGCTGATATCATTCTCCTATTATTTCTGGACTCTTCATATCCGAGGGCCAGGATGCAGCTCTGAAAACGGCAATGGAGCTGAGGTGAATTCATTTGCTGAAAGATTGCTCATGCACCTTGCCTCAGACAGCACCTGGCACAGGGCAGGCAGTTGAACGGTGTTCATTCTCCTCCCTTTCTCCAGTGTTTATCTTAGAAGATAAATAAAAGGCACCCTCTGGTCAAAATCATGAGAGGGGCTGGGTGTGGTGGCTTGGCCGGGTGCAGTGGCTCATGCCTGCAATCCCAGCACTTTGGGAGGCCGAGGCGGGTGGATCTCTTGAGGTCAGGAGTTTGGGACCAGCCTGACCAACATGGTGAAACCCCATGTCTACTAAAAATACAAAAATTAGCCAGGTATGGTGCGAGAGTCTATACCCCCAGCTATTTGGGAGGCTGAGGCAGGAGAATCACTTGAATCAGGTAGGCAGAGGTTGCAGTGAGCTGAGATCGCACCACTGCACTCCAACCTTGGCGACAAGAGTGAAAATCCGTCTCAAGAAAAAGAAAAGTCATGACGGGATTTCAGACCAATGGTCTGTATTTGAGGAAAGAAATCACAGCTTAAAGGAAGATACAAGGAAGCTAAGTATGCTTCCCATTTTCTATTATTTGGACAATCTTGGTGTCCATATAGGGTAGGACTATGACATATATGTGCGTGTGTGTGTGTGTATATATCTATATATATAAAAAATATATGCATGTGTATGCACAAATACACTTGTAATTTTCATATTAAAACAGAAAAATGTATTTTGCCCAAGCCAAAATTTTCACTCTTGGAGATTAAAAAAAAAAAAGAGCTTTATTTGTCTTGCAATACAGTTAAGAGTATGGAACTAGAATGTTTTCTAAAGTGATCATTATATAAGCATAATAATAATCATTAATGAGTATTTATTATTGTCTATGTGGCACCTAGTAGAAGCTACGAGTTTGAACACTATGTTGTTTTTAGATAAAATCTATCCTGCTAGTGATGAAAGGGAAATAGTTGTAAGGTGAAAATGAAACTATAAATTAGGTCTTCCACATTTCTTTCTGCTCTACACCCATCTTGAATCATTAGTTGTGCCCTTTGGTATCAAAAGAAGGACGTAGAGAGTGACTGAAGAATAATATCAGGGATTACTTTGCAATTGCAAAAGTAAATAGATAAAATATTAAAAGAGGAGCAGCACAAATAACATTAACAAAGAGATAATCAAGAAATTACAACACGAGGAGAATATCTTAAGGTTACAAATCTTATCTTAAAAAAATACAGTGTCAAAAATTTAAAACTGACACAAAATCATGGTGGAATCAAGCCGTATTTTGAAAGTGAACTGTATAAAATATTGTAATCACAAGAAATTTCCTTAACCCTAAGATGAAGTAAAAAAAAAAGTGTTGTTGGTTTTAGAATAATTTGCTGCAGATGATTACACTTTATTTAATGAAATGAATGTGTTGAATATTTAAGCCACTTTGTTGAAATCTATAATCAATATTTAGTTAGATTCCACTCACTTTTATAGACTTAAAGAACTACAACAAGTCACCTCAGCCCTGTCCCACCCCACTATTATAATGGTACCTAAATATCTGAGGCTAGTGTCAAACTTTAGCAAAAAAAAAAAAAGAAAAATACTATAAGGAAAAGCAGAGGGACCATTAGGAGACATGGTACTTATATTTCAGTAGCTTTGGGAGTCATTTATTCATTCCTTTTCAATCAACAGATATTTCCTGAGTGCCGTGTATGTTCGAGGTCTTCTTGTCAGCAAGTAATGGACAGAGCCCTTCCATTGTGGGGCTCACAAGAACGAAGTGAACCAAGTCAGATTGCCTTGGTTAGCATTCTGGTACTGCCACTTCTAGCTGTGTTGTATTTGGCAAGCTGCTTAACTTTCCTGAATCTCAGTGTCTGCATCTGTAAAATGGGACCAGCAACACCCACCTCAGAGAGTTGTCAGAAGGGGTCAGGGAAACTATGTTTGTGAAGCACTTAGCCCAGTGCCTGGCTCGGTATCAAAATTCAGTAAGCAATAAAGTCAGCTGTATTTGTAATGAAGAACTCTCAGTTCACCTCTCCAATTTTATCACATGGAGGGCAGTCACTAAATAGCAGAAACAAAAGCAAAAACTGCTGTCTGGATCCCACATCTTTCCATTGTTGAGAAACAGTTGGGTTATTCTGTTAACATATCTGTCACTCAGACTTCCAATTCTGTGAGTTTCGTTATAAAAACTGGCTGTTCTATTTCTGTTTATTTCATTGGGGGTTTCCTGATACACCCTCTAGGTAGGAAATTTGCTCACCGTTTCTGTATCATGGAGGACATAAATGAGGAGGGAGGGGCTGGTCACAGCACGCCCCACAGGCAGACAAAGCAAACTCCTTCCTGCCCCAGGTACCCAGGAAAGGAGGAATGTGTCCCAGCATGTACAAAAATGCTGAGAAGTGTGCACCTGCCATGTGCGAGGAGGACCTTCCCAGGGGCATGAAAGACCCAGGGAAAGCCTTGGACAAAAAGGATCAAATTGTCTTTTAAATCTTGATGAATTGAAAGTAGATGCCACCTAAAGGCTTCACACTAGGCCAGGAAAGGAAAGACATCAGGAGAGGCTTGGTTTTTAATGGCAACTCATAGTACCTACAGGTTAATCATTTAACTGCAAATCCACCTGGAAATGACTAAATTTCAGACAGTCACAGCTGCAGTGTATGACTGTACATCAATGACTCACACGGTGGGGGATCCCCCTGCTATTATTACCTGAAGCCAAACAAAATCACTATGTTATTGATTTATTCTTTTTTCATTTTGAAAGATTACATGTGATGTATCTTCTGGAATTTCACAGAATTATAGGCTTCTATAAAGCCCAATTGATCTACCTTCTTTCCATCAAATGTTTATGTGACTGAGACAAAATCTCTGCCCTCAAGGAGGGTACAGGCTGTCAAAGTGACAGTCATACAACAAATACGCACAGTTAACACCAACAGTGCCAGCTGGCATAAACTAAATGCTCAGCTGGAGCACTAAGATGTTGTTGCATCTATTATCTTATGGAGTCTTCCCAACAACCACATGGGGCAGTACTATTTTAGTCTCACTGTGCAGAAGAGAAAACTGAGGTTCAGAGAGGTTAAAGTAAATTGACCAAGGTCACCCAGCTAAAAAGGGGCAGATATTGATCCATAAATACAGCTAGGCTCCAAGATCCCCAGTGTGTAACCACTGCATGTCATCCTGCCTTTCTTATCTGGGAAGAGTGCTATATGGGCATCTGTTATGTTTTTAACAAAAAAAAAAAAGAAAAACAGAAAAAAAGACTAATTCTTATTTCTTCCTCAAATAAAAAAGAAAGCAATTACAGCAGCCATTTGTGGGATAGGACTGAGTCTCTTTAATTTTTTTTTTTTTTTTTTTATGAGATAGGGTCTTGGTCTGTCACCTAGGCTGGAGTACAGTGGCATGATCACGGCTCACTGAAGCAGCCTCGACTTGTTGGGCTCAAGTGATCCTCTGATCTCGACCTTCTGAGTAGCTGGGACAACAGGTACATGCTACCACACCTGACTATACTTCTGTTTATTTCATTGGGGGTATTACACTGGAGGCTAATTTTTTAATTTCTTGTAGGGATGGGGTCTCCCTATGTTGCCCAGGCTGGTCTTGAACTCCTGGGCTCAAGGAATCCTCCCGCCTTGGCCTCCTAAAGTGCTGGGATTATAGGCATGAGCCACCACGCCCAGCCTGAGTCCCTTTAATTTTTCTTAGTGATTCTCAATTTGTGGTGATTTTTGCACCCCTCCCACTCCTCCCAACCATTAACCTCAGGACATGTGGTGATGCTTGGGGACATTTTTGGTTAACACACCGGAGGGGAGGATGCTACTAGCATCTAGAGAGTAGAGACCAGGCATGCTGCCAAAATCTTACAGTGCACAGAATATGATGCCCTCCACAACAGAGAACTATATAGCCCCAAATGTCTATGGTACTGAGATTGGGAAACCCTGACTTAGAGGATAATATTTGGTGATATACCTAGGCTTTGGTAGGTGAAACGTGCTGATGAAGGATATAACAATTTTTACTCCAAAACAATTAATTCTGGAGTTCTATTTCTTTCAACTATGCCTGTTCACATTGCTTTACATATGCAAATGCTACCCACTAGAGGGGCTTACAATTGACCAGACTAGAAGAGTCAGCTGTGCTGAACTAAAATCTCAGAAAAGTACCCAAATGGTATATGCTGTGGTAGTGAATGTTTTTTTCAGATGTGATCTCATAACCTTACAAATAAAACACCATATCTTGGCCAGGCATGGTGGCTCACACCTGTAATTCCAGCACTTTGGGAGGCCAGGGTAGATGGATTGCCTAAAGTCAGGGGTTCGAGACCAGCCTGACCAATGGTGAAACCCCATCTCTGTTAAAAATACAAAAATTAGCCAGGCGTGGTGGCGTGCACCTGTAGTCCCAGCTACTCGGGAGGCTGAGGCAGGAAAATTGCTTGAACACAGGAGGCAGAGGTTGCAGTAAGCTGAGATCGCGCCACTGCACTCCAGCCTGGGCGACAGAGTGACACTCCGTCTCAAAAAAACAAAACAAAACAAAAACCCATATCTTAAATGCAAGGAGTAAAACTCTTGAGTATTTTCAAAAAAGTTTAGATGAAGAAGTTCTGGGTAATGGGAAATGTATAATGTAAAAACCAGACCACCTAAAAGGATGTCATCTCACCCGAGTTTCCTCTGCGGCCAGATCTCTAACCTTCCAGGGCTGATGTAATGACTTCCTGTTAAGACTCTCATTAGTGTGCTCACTGATGTATTTGATGCCACCAGGGCTGAGCTACTGCTCTGGGCACCTGTATAACTGTTATGGATATTTACAACTGGTATCCCTTCTTGTGGTTTTGTACCTAGTCTGGTTATTAAATATTTTCAGTAAAATACCTAATTTTGAATACATTCTTTCTTTCCAGACAGATTGGCAGGTCCTTGATGGCAGGGATTGTGGCTTTTTCCTTAAATGAGACAAAGAATATAAAGTACTCATTCAGGGCCCCTGTAAATGCAATGGGCTTAATATATATTTTTTTTTTTTTTTTGGTGGAGGGGAGCATAAAATCAGGTACATTGCACTCTATAGTTAGAAATGTAAAGATAGATTAATTTGACAACTTTAGCTTATCACTGAAGCCTTGCTACCAAAAAAAAAAAAAAAGTCCCAAACCAGCCAATCATTGCTCACAAGTATACAATAAAGAAACTTTGGACAAGCACAATGGCTTATAATCCCAGCACTTTGGGAGGCTGAGGTGGGAGGATCACTTGAGGCCATGAGTTCAAGATCAGCTTGGGCAATATAGTGAGACCCTGTCTCCATAACAGAATTTTAAAAATTAGTGGGACACGATGGCGCATGCCTATAGTCCTAGCTAATTGACAGGCTGAGGTGGGAGGATTGCTTGAACTGAGGAGTTTGAGGCTGCAGTGAACTATCATTATGACTCTGCACTCTAGCCTGGGCAACAGAGTTAGAACCTATATCTTTAAAAAAAAAAGAAAGAAAGAAAATAAATCTTTACTGTTTATGCCTCTTCATAGAACTATTTTTTACAGTGCTTTATGTACTAATTGCTTTTCTCTGCATTCAGACTAGTCAATCCTATTTATGAGCTATCTTTCATTTTCCTTCATGTGCCAACAGTTCAACCATGTGGTAAATGCTTAGACATGTAAAGGAATAGAAAAAACAATGGACGGCCAGGCACGATGGCTCACGCCTGTAATCCCAGCACTTTGAGAGGCCGAGACGGGTGGATCACAAGGTCAAGAGATCGAAACCATCCTGGCCAACATGGTGAAACCCTGTCTCTACTGAAAATACAAAAATTAGCTAGCCGTGGTGGGACGTGCCTATACTCCCAGCTACTTGGGAGGCTGAGGCAAGAGAATCACTTGAACTTGGGAAGCAGACGTTGCGGTGAGCCAAGATCGGGCCAATGCACTCCAGCCTGGTGACAGAGCGAGACCCCGTCTCAAAACAAAAAAAAAGAAAAAACAAAGGACATCTGATGATTCTGCCTGTCTGGCAGCCACTTCCTTTTCTTCTAGTAGCATCTTCCATTTCTACACGGAACTCCGTAAGCTCTAGCTACAGTGGTGTGCAGTGGTGCCATCTTGGCTCACTGTAACTTCCGCCTCCTGGGTTCAAGCAATTCTCCTGCCTCAGCCTCCCAAGTAGCTGGGATTATGGTCACCCGCCATGATGTCTGGCTAATTTTTGTATTTTTATTTTTATTTTATTTATTTTTTTAGACAGAGTCTCGCTCTGTCACCCAGGCTAGAGTGCAATGGTGTGATCCTGGCTCACTGCAACCTCCACCTCCCCGGTTCAAGCAATTCTTCTGCCTCAGCCTCCTGAGTAGCTGAGATTACAGGCATCCACCACCACACCTGGCTAATTTTTTGTATTTTTAATAGAGACGGGATTTCACCATGTTGGCCAGGCTGGTCTCCAACTCCTGAACACAGGTGATCTACCCACCTCGGCCTCCCAAAGTGCTGGGATTATAGGCATGAGCCACTACGCCTGGCCTAATTTTTGTATTTTTAGTAGAGATGGGGTTTCACCATGTTGGCCAGGCTGGTCTGGTACTCCAGACCTCAAGTGATCTGCCTACCTCGGCTTCCCAAAGTGCTGGGATTACAGGCTGAGCCACTGCAACCGGCCTCCTGCTGGTTTTATAACATGCCTATCTCCTTCCTATCGGCATACCCTATTCTTTGATGAGAAAAAGCCATACTGTTCTTTATGAGCTTTCTGCCCTTCAGGTCTCAGGTTAAACATCACCTTCCTCAGAGAGGCTTTCCCTGAACACACCAAATGTCCCCTCCCTGCATCCCATTACTATCCCTCCATCTCATTTGTTTCCATCAAAGATAATTAAAAATTTCTAATTATGTATTTATTTCTTTGCTTACTTGTTTCTCACCAACCATCCCTCCAAAGACTTCAAAGGAAATAAATACAGTGTGACAGAAATTACTGATCTCCCCCAGGATCTATTTTTCCTTATTTTTAGTAATAGAACATCTTGAGTTATGCCAGGTGCGGTGGCTCACGCCTGTAATCCCAGCACTTTAGGAGGCTGAGGGGGGCAGATCACGAGGTCAGGGGTTCGAGACCAGCCTGGCCAACATGGTGAAACCCCATCTCTGCTAAAAATACAAAAATTAGCTGGGCGTGGTGGCGGGCGCCTGTAGTCCCAGCTACTCAGGAGGCTGAGGCAGAAGAATGGCTTGAACCTGGGAGGTGGAGGTTGCAGTGAGCCAAGATCGCACCACTGCGCTCCAGCCTGGGCGACAGAGCGACACTCCAACTCAAAAAAAAAAAAGAACATCTTGAGTTAAAGCTTTGCCCAGGGCCACCCACCTAGAGACAATACCTCCCAGCTGCCCTTGCACTCAGAGTTGGTACTTTGCAAATGACAGAGGAGCCTGCCTAGGCCTCCCTCTTTCCATCTTCTTAACCAATACTCAACCAATTTTCTAAAAGTTCCATGTTTTACGAGTACTGCTTAAAATTCTAATTGCGATCAACTATGGGACGGGAAGAGAAAGACCATGCTGTACAATACACTTTCTATAAATTAAAGTACGGTGTGGAGGGGAAAATAACCCACTCAGTGAAATAACTCACTAGCTCGTTGGGTCCTCACAATGATCTGTGAGGTGGACAGCAGACAAGAGTTATCTCAATTTGATAGCTGAAAAAAACGAACACCCAGAAAGGTTGAGTGACAGCTCTGAGTCAGCCAGCTGGTAAGTGGAAATGCAGAACTGGTTCTTATTTCAAATCCATGCTGTAGGATGGGAGTTCTCCTCCTACTGACTCTGCAGAAGGTTTTAACAATCAGATTGATTACTGGTGTGGTTAAAGCTTAGATACACACTTTATAAACAGGATGGACCAGTCTCTGGTTGACATTCTACAATCCAATTATTTTCTTCCATACCATGCTTTTTTTGGCATTAATGTAGAAAGAGAACAACCCATGTTCTCTTCTCCTACAGTTAATCTCATCTGGAATTTCAGCAACGTCAGAAGTAGCTTCTAATCTAGGTCCAAGGTGGTACGGTCATGGTGGAAAGAAGAGCTTAGAAATGCTCAAGATAGGGCCGGGCGCGGTGGCTCACGCCTGTAATCCCAGCACTTTGGGAGGCCGAGGCGGGCGGATCACGAGGTCAGGAGATCGAGACCATCCTGGTTAAAACGGTGAAACCCCATCTCTAGTAAAAATACAAAAAATTAGCTGGGCGTGGTGGCGGGCGGCTGTAGTCCCAGCTACTCGGGAGGCTGAGGCAGGAGAATGGCGTGAATCTGGGAGTCAGAGCTTGCAGTGAGCCGAGATTGTGCCACTGCACTCCAGCCTGGGCCACAGAGCAAGACTCCGTCTCAAAAAAAAAAAAAGAAATGCTCAAGATAGCTGTGGTTAAAAAAATAACCAAGTCACTGTCTTTAAATACAATAACCTTGTAGTTGTATGAGAAGAAAACAGGAAGACTTTTGTGCGTGTTACTTAATTCATTTGGCTTTAGGTATTTGGGGATTCCAATATATATTTAGAGACAGAAACTGAAAGCTAAGAACCTTTTCCCACCTTCACATGCCCTGTGGTGACGAAGTTCACCTCAAGTCTTTCTTGGCATGATATAATGCAAAAAGATACTTATCTTGAAAAGCATTTTGTCCCACTATGGACACCTCGACAGTATGTCATTTTATCTCTGCCATCTGACAGGCTCTGGTTTTCCCAGGGGAAGCATTTGCCGAAGGCATACAGATCTGTCATGACATAGACTAATACTTGGCTCAGTCTCTAACCCACTACCTGCTTCTTTATGAAGAACAGACATTTTTCCTTGAAATACTGAACAATAAATACTTAGAAGGAATACAAGGCTGCTTTTTTGTTTGTTTGTTTAAGTGAAACTTCATCAGTCTCTAAGTCCAAATGTCTTACCATTTGGAATTAAGTTGAGTTCTGGTATGTTTTCACATTCTCTGAGTTTGCAATGACATATGCATACACAAAGGGAGGATTAAAAAGTAAAACTGCTTATTGTCTTAATTTTTAATACCCTGAATGTTTGTGGTTTGTAATTGTGGATTAAAAATTTTTCCTTTAATTTGCATCACACCTTCAGGCATGATGGTTAATGAATTAGGAGGTGAAAGAAGTGCTTACACATTTCCGAAAACAGAAAATTTGAGGGTGGAGGCCAGGTGTGGTGGCACACATCTCTATTCCCAGAACTTTGGGAGGCTCAGTCGGGTGGATCACCTGAGGTCAGGAACTCGAGACCAGCCTGACCAACATGGTGAAACTCTGTCTCTGCTAAAAGTACAAAATTAGCCAGGCATGGTGGTGCATGCCTGTAATTCCAGCTACTTGGGAGGCTGAGGCAGGAGAATTGCTTGAACCCAGGAAGCAGGGGTTGCAGTGAGCCGAGCTGAGAACGTGCCATTACACTCCAGCCTGGGCAAGAAGAGTGAAACGCCATCTCAAAAAAAAAAAAAAAAAAAGAAAATTTGAGAGTGGATTCTTAGTACACTAGAGCTGTGGGTTTGTAGCAATGTGTCCCTCTCTAACCAGTGATCCAAGAATATTTCCCATACTCTTTTATTGTCGGTCCTCTCACTACTACTAATGATGATGGTGTATCAGCTATGGTGCTCAGTTTGTCCTCTAGGTCTTACAACCACCCTACACAGTTGGTGGCAATACCCTCGTGCAGATGAGAAAACCACTTTTAAAGAGAGACTAAACAACATGCTCAAGGTGGCACAGTAAATAGACACCAGGGGCAGAAGCTGGGATGCCTCCCAAACTCTTTCCCTGCATCACTGTACTACACTACACACTGGTTGAAAACAACTTGTTGGCACCCCAGACTGGCAAAAAAGCCGTATAAATAAAAGACTTGAAGAGCATCTGCTGGATG